>NC_080172.1:84517917-85131085 GCF_950295315.1 Erinaceus europaeus
AAAATGTAAATCATCAAATATATTTGAAACAGTGTAAAAAGAAACTATTCCTTATTGTTATGTACAGAAAAAAAAAAGAAAAAGAAACTATTCTTACCCATCAATAAATGTAACAGTGGACTAATTCTTTGGCCTTTTGAAGTACACAGTTGAAGATAAATAATAAAAGGAAGATTTACTGCTGAATTGCACCAAAGCCAAGAATGCTAGGGAAAGAGGAGGAGGGAGCGTGTAGAGAGGACATTGGACTCTTAAACATGTTATTGGAAAAGGACTTGATTGGGGTGGACAGTCTTTTGTAGACACCTTTCACCGAGAAATGAGATTTTTTTTAAATGTTTTTTTAATTTATTTGTTTATTTTTATTGCTGAATAGAGTCAGAGAAAAACTGAGAGGGGAAGATAGAGAGAGGGAAGGAGACAGAAAGACACCTGCAGTCCTGCTTCACCCCTCTTGAAGCTTCCCCCCTGCAGGTGGGGGACCAGAAGTCCTTCACAGTGTGTGTGTGTGTGTGTGTGTGTGTGTGTGTGTGTGTGTGTGTGTGTGTGTGTGATCAACCAGGTGTGCTACCACCTGACCTCAAGATGAGGAACTGTATCCAGGTATCAGCAACTATACTGTAAACCATTAATCCCCAGTACAATACAAAAATAAATAAATAGAAAAAGAAAAACTGATAATTTGTTTGATAGTGCTCAGTGCTTTCCTTCCTTTCTTTCTTTCTTTCTTTCTTTCTTTCTTTCTTTCTTTCTTTCTCTCTTTCTCTTTTCTTATCTTTTTTTTTAATTGCCTCCACGGTTATTGCTGAGGCTAGGTACCTACAGAATGAATTCACTACTTCTTGTAGCCATTTTTCCCTCCCCTCCCTCTTTTCTTCTCTTTCTTTTTCCTCCTCCTCCTCCCCTTCCTCCTCCTCCTCCTCCTCCTCCTCCTCCTCCTCCTCCTCCTCCTCCTCCTCCTCCTCCTCCTTCTTCTTCTTTTTGAGATGGAGTTAAATTGAGATGGAAGATGGGGATAAAGAGGGAGACAGATGCCTATAGCACTCCTTCATTCATCACTTGTGAAGTTGTGGGCTGGGGCTTGAACCTTGTTCATAGTAATGCATGTTTTTTTACTGGATCCAGCAAATATAGACTCACTCATTCACTCTTGAGAAACTTCCAAGATTTTAGTGAAAAGAAACAGTGATATGATTTTAACAGAGTAGACTAAGTTTAGTGATGGATTTGTTTTTCTTGTATGTCTTCAAAGCAATAACTCCTTTTTAGTAGTATCTTTTCAGAAATCTCATGAACTTTGTTCACTCATTATTGAATATTTTTTTCCAGCAGGTGATTAAGTGAAGGAGGTAGTGTCCTTAACTTTTTCCCATGTCCATTTGCATGTTGGCATTATCCCTGAAAGTAACTTTTGTGTTCTAGTACTTGGCCTCTATTTGTTCAGTACATGTGATGGAGCCTCTACTGGATAGTTCACTTCCCCTCTAGTTGTTAGTGTTTTTGTCTTGATATGTGGGTCTTCATTGACAGTCTTCCATCATAGGTGAGAGATGGTAAAGCCTTCTGACAGTTCATTCCATGCCATACTCTCAAGCCCTTCCAAGAAGCTTACCTACCCAACTCCCTATACATTCCTCCTCCCAAGTCAGAAAACTTACCCTACTTCAGGTGTGGCCAATTAGTCCCCACGAAAGTCTTGAACATAGATCACTCTGGCCTGTGGGCATCCTCATGCTGTTTAAAAGTGGAAAACATTTCTGAGGTAGGGGGTTAGGCAAAGAGACTATTTTCTCCCTCACCCACAGCAACAACAGGTTGTTGAAAGAGGTTGAAATGTGGAGGCTATGCCAGAGGTTGTGTTTTCTGGGTAAAGTCTATAAGCACAGGCAGTCAAGCTTTCTTGGGACAAATTCTAGATACCTCACTGCTGCTAGGATAATGAACAGAACATTCTAGTTGCTGCAGCACTAAATCTTTGATCTACATCAGAAACCATCATCCCAGGCCCATAGCTCCAAGAAGGCCATTGATTTGTGGTATGTGCTCACACTGTTCTTTCCCCATTTGCTCTCCACTTCTGGCCAGTCAAGACCATTATGCTATTCCCCCCCACCCCCGAAGTTTTGAATTCTCAAAGAACGTTTAAATTGTTTCTTTTCTTTTGTTTTATGCTAAGAGTAATTAAATAATTTTGGTAAATGTCCTGGTGACTTAACACATGGTACATAAAATATGACTAGGAGTGTACAAAAGTTTCCAGTACTATTATTATGTGGTAACATCAAGGTAAAAATTAATTTGTTAATGCAGATGAGAAAATATTTAAAATAGATGTCTAAGTATTTAGATCGATCAAATTGTTAAAAGCGCCTAATGTGACAATTCTTCATCCCCAAATTGAAATATAAATTAAATGTATGTATTTAGCTAAGAAAGCTTCCAGGACATGCTAGAGGGCCCCCAGAATATTGCCTGAACTTTCTTTGTGGAAAATTAATCACAGCAAATTTGGTTTTTGTTTGGCACTGTGAATCTTCTGAGAAGCAGTCACAAACATGCCTTATCTCTCTAAGTAACTTGAGTTTATTTTAAAAATTGACATCAAAAGTTAGTTAAAAATCTATATATTTTAACTCAATGTGGTTTGAGGTCCCTGGAGTAAGGGGTTACTGAACAAGGTTTAATGAGCTATCCTTTAAAAATTGTTTTTCTTTAGTTAAAAGCCTCCTTCCTGGGTAGAACCTGTCTACTAAAACATGGGTAAAATTTAAAGCAATAAAATTTATTAAGCAAAACCTTTTAAATTTAAAGTTAGCTCCCACTTAGGGTTTGTCTCAATTTTACTAAATGAGTGGGGCTAAAGGCAGAAAGAATACTATTGATATATAAAGTTTTCAAATACCTTCTAATTAAGGAGGTGCTGACAAACCTGGGCAGAAAGAGATAGCATAATGGCTGTGCTAATGAATTTCATGCCTGAGGCTCTAAGTTCAATCCTCCACTTTGGAACAGAGCAGAACAGTGCTCTGGTTTCCTTCTTTGCATATCTTTCTGCATCTCACACTGAGTAAATAAAGATTATTTAAAAATCGATTTAACTCAATTCTTATGTTATAACAGTTACCATGATATATATGGGTTATTTGGCAAGACGCAGTTAAAGATTTATTCTTGATTAATTAACCTGGTATGTGTGTTTCTGATCTAATGGAAGATTTATTGTTTGGCATATTTTCACTAGGCAAAATTAATTATTTAGTCTGAAAATGGGTATCTTAAAGTGGTATAAAGTTTAAGAGTTGCTTTCAACATTCAAACTATTGTAGTGGGATAGAATTTTCCACATAAAAAAATCACAATACTCCACACCAAGTCAGGTGATGGAGTATAAATTTTATTTAAGCCTACTCCGCTAGCAGTCCAGCCTAGGGAAGACTCACACAGGAGCTACCCAAGGACTGAATGCCTAAGCAGTCACAACAGCTTTTTATAGTTTTTACAGCATAAGCTGGCATTAGTTATATACAATTTTTTGCACAGTTTCCAGGACTTGGCTTGTTTTGCTGAAATCTAACAACTTGGGGGATTTTAGGCTTGCACCACATTTAGGTACAAAAACATGTTTTCCCAGAAACAAATGTCCTGCCTTACCAAAAGCAGAGAGGTTTACAGAAGCAGAAAGTTAGCATCATTCCTGTTCTAGGTCTGGTTAATTTTTAACTGTTCTATTTTTCTGGTGCCTGACTACCATCCCTGTTGGTCTCTGAACTATGCTAGCAATTTCTTGATTATACCTGTACCCATTTTTCCTTGATTTTACTTGTACCTATTTTTAACCCTCACACTATATGAGATTTACTCTTGCCTTTTAAGTTACCAGATCAGAGATTTCAAGATGTACATTTTTATTTTTAATACAATTTGCTAAGAGATATGCCCTGACTTAGTCATAATCACCCCATGAGTATTATGAAGAAAGTACAGAATGTGTTTTCTGGCTAAGATTATAGAAAGTAAGCACTTGAGAGATAGAATACAACTAAATGAAAAAAAGTATAAATTATTTGGTCTAAATATTTACAAATTTTAAATATACTGATTGAATTCTAATATTGTGCTTAAATTGTTCAAACATTTAAAATAATTTATACTTTTTATACCTTTTATATATAAATACATTTTTTTAAGTTGGATGCACCACCAACACCTGACTCTCCCAAAATATTCCTTATCAGTGTAAACATTATAGAACTATATTACAGATATACTAAAGCACTGGTACTAGAGAAAAACACCAGTGAATGTAAAATAGTGGAATTGTGAAGGAATAAGTCCCCCAAGTTGATTCAATTAGAAATCCCCCATATAGAAGGCTAGATGATTTTAGAGATTAAAAAGCAACTCGTAGAGAACAAGATAATAGTAGAATTTCCCCTTTGCATCTCAAAGCCAGAAGAGCAAGATTTTATGGTCAAAGATAAGTTGAAACTTCCTTTTGTTATTACTAATACACATTATCTCTGCTTCTGTAAAAATGAAATGAAATAAAATAAAATAAAATAAAATAAAGTAAAATAAAATAAAATAAAATAAAATAAAATAATAAAATGCGTGCCTCCTGACGTCATGTAACCCTAGCTCCCTGGTGTCACAAATGATTTCTGGAATG
Organism: Erinaceus europaeus; assembly: GCF_950295315.1. Lineage (NCBI taxonomy): Eukaryota > Metazoa > Chordata > Mammalia > Eulipotyphla > Erinaceidae > Erinaceus > Erinaceus europaeus. The sequence continues at coordinate 84,522,587 of NC_080172.1, forward strand.
TTTGCCTTAAAGATAGATAGCTATAGAAATGTCATGTAGCCCCCTAGAAAATCCCCACTCCTAGACCCTTTAAAGGGAGACGAGTTCCAGACCTCGAAATCTCAGTGCAGTGGGGCCACATTGGCACGCTGGCCTCGGATCTCCCAGCTGGGATTTATCTCTTGTCTTTGTCTGTGTAAGTTTGTGTACTGACCTTAATCTCATTCTTTCAAATTTAAGAATAAATTCCTTATACTTTACTTAGATATAGGAGTTGTGTCAGTTTGTGTGTGTTCAAATCAGAGGTGCTTTTTCAAAATAATAGTGCTACAACATGTGAACCTGGATATTTTTGTATAGATTTTATATATCTAGTGGAATGATACATTTTTCTCTAGTTTTATATTTCTCTTTATAACTTGTCATATTTTTTCAAAGGTTTTTAAATTTATTTTATTTTGTGGAACAGAAAGAAGTTGACAGGGAGGATATACTAATGGGGAATGAAAGAGAAACACTTGAAGCACTGCTTCACAGCTTGTGAAGTTTTCTGCCTGCAGGTGGGCACTGGGCGATTGAAGCAGCGTGTGCTTGAAGATCCCTTGTGCATGGTATCTGATTTTATTTCTCAAGTCACAAGTTGTGAATTAGTGCTGCAGAGGTCTCTCCTCTGTATCCTCTTCTCTCAATTTCTCTTGACCCGGTGGTTTGGTGGGTTCCTGAAGTCATTCTAGTCCTGCCTTGTTGCCATCCCAGGTGTTCTCCTTTAGTATTCCTCCTTAACTGGATCCTGTGAAGCTCTGCCCAGGTGTGGCTTATGCTGGGGTGGGGCTCCTCCTTCCTGCAGAACAGCCTGGTGTCTGGATCCTGCATAGAGGACTCTATGCCTCTCAGGTTCTCTGCTGACTATTTTGGGAAGGGAGGGAGGGAGGGAGAGAGAGTATAAATACACTTTATATATAAATATATTTTATAATACTTGAGATGTTAATGACTTTATCCTATCAAAGTCTTAAATATTGATCTGAAGGTACTATATTGACACACCTATTTGTTAATGAAGATATTCTAAAATTGTATAAAGCATATCCGAATCAAAATATGTTTAAGTTAATTCTAGCCATTGAGTTATCAAGTACAAGTAAACTCCTAATGCAATTCAAGATCTTATTTATCCTGGCCTTAGTATTGCTGGGCCTTGTATTTCTTGTTGATCACAAGTGAATTATTGCTGTTTGTGCTGCTGTGACAATCTCCTGAAGAAAAATCTTCCACTTCTGACATAGTGAGATCTTTCTTAATGTAAGGAAACCCTATATACCCTGTCCAACTTCAGTTTGTGTGCTTTACAATAATGTTCTTATATGTTGTTCATGGGTGGGTACTACCCTACTGTTTATAAGTTATGGGCAATTGGTGCTTAGTAGTCCTATAGAATCACCTTTGCTTCTTTAATCCTACTCTCTAGTTAATCTGGCAGAATCACCTGCTAAGCTTTAGCATGTACTTTGCCAGTTGGTTAAAAGTATTTTAGCAAATATACACCAGGCAAAAGACAATTATCACTAAAATGCTTTTGACTTGGAACATTTTTTTTCATGTTTGTTGGCCTTTTGGGTCTCTCCTTTTATTAATATTCTGTTCATATCCTCTCCCCATTATGGATAGGGCCATTTGTTTTTGTTGCTGAGTTTGGTGAATTCTTTATATTTTGAGTTATTAGCCTCTTGTTTGTATGACATGTAAAGATTTTTTTCATCATTCTGTAAGGGATCTCTTTGGGTGGTGGTCTCTTTTGCTGTGCAAAAGCTTTTAATTTGATGTAATCTCATTGGTTTATTTTGTTTTAGTATAGTTTGTAACTAGATTTGCATAACTGAAGAGGCCTTTAAAATTTACATAGAAAAGAGTTCTGCCAATATTTTCTCCTCTAAATATTTGATGGTTTCTGGTCTAACATCCAAGTCCTTGATCCATTTAGAATTTATTTTTGTGTTTGATGGGATATAGTGGTTCAGTTTCATTCTTCTGCATGTCTCAACACAATTTTAACAACACTATTTGTTGAGACTCTCCTTTTCCCATTTAATATTCTGGGCACCTCTGTCAAAGATTAGATGTCCATAGGTCTGGGGGTTTGTTTCTGGATTCTAATTATATTACACTGGTTAGTATGACTATTTATGTTCCAGTACCAAATAGTTTTTTTTAAATTTTTTTTAAACTTACACTTTCAGTTTTTATTTTTTTTACTTTTATTTTTTTACATTTAAAAATTATTTATTTATAAAATGGAAACACTGACAAAAACATAGGATAAGAGAGGTACAATTCCCACTACCAGAGCTCCATATACCATCTCTTCCCCTGATAGATTTCCTATTCTTTTTTTTAATTTATTTTTTTTAAGAAAGGATAAATTAACAAAACCATAGGGTAGGAGGGGTACAACTCCACACAATTCCCACCACCCAATCTCCATATCCCATCCCCTCCCCTGATAGCTTTCCCATTCTCTATCCCTCTGGGAGCATGGACCCAGGGTCATGGGTTGCAGAAGGTAGAAGGTCTGGCTTCTGTAATTGCTTCCCTGCTGAACATGGATGTTAACTGGTCGGTCCATACTCCCAGCCTGCCTCTCTCTTTCCCTAGTAGGGTGAGTCTCTGGGGAAGCGGAGCTCCAGTTACACATTGGTGGGGTCTTCAGTCCCGGGAAGCCTGGCCAGCATCCTGATGACATCTGGAACCTGGTGGCTGAAAAGAGAGTTAACATACAAAGCCAAACAAATTGCTGAGCAATCATGGACCCAAAGGTTGGAATAGTGGAGAGGAAGTGTTGGGGGTACTCACTGCAAACTTTAGTGTACTTCCGCTTTCAGGTATATATTTTACACTTGTTTATGGATACTTGTGAACATATGCTCTCTCTCACAGAACCTGGTGTATATCTAGGAGCTTTCCTATTCTTTATCCCTCTGGGAGTATGGACCCAAGGTCATTGTGGGATGCAGAAGGTGGAAAGTCTGTCTTCTGTAATTGCTTCTCCACTGAACATGGGCATTGGCAGGTCCCAGCATGTCTCTCTCTCTTTCCCTAGTGGGGCGGGATTCTGGGGAAGTGGGGCTCCAGGACATCTTGGTGGGGAAGTTCATTTGGCATCATGGTAACATCTGGAACCTGGTGGCTGAAAAAGAGTTAACATATGAAGCCATACAAATTGTTGATTAATCATTAACCTAAAGGCTGTAATATTACAGATGAAGATTTGAGGTCTCTGGTTTGGAAATAGTAGGTCTATTTTAGGTATATTCCAAAGGGCCCATGACTTTATTAGTTTTTTCCTGAGCCTGACATCTGATATGCAGGTGGACCCAGGTGTACACACCTGTTACTATACTTTTTATGCAAAATTTATTACTCTAATAGTATGGGACACCCCTGTGTCTGGGGATCATGTACTCTAGTATGTCACAGTACTGTCTGTGTTTCCCAGATTCTGCCTGTTTAATACCTAATCCCAATATCTCCCTATCTAGGAGTAGGGACCAGAATTCTTTTGGGGTACTGAAGGAGGAAGTCTTGATCTTCTGTAACTGCTTCCTACTGAGACTTCCTGGGTATAAGAGGAGGAGGGAATGAAATGGAAAAAATCATAGGATGCTGGTGGATCCCAGTGGGGACTTCTGCATTCCAGTATCACAAGTGGCAGACTCTGATTGTAGCCAACATGCTCTCACTTTTATTGTCAACACCTTGAAGGACTCTGTAACCAATCAGCTTGTGCCACACCTAGTTTGAAACTGATAAAAGCTGGATTCTGTGGTACAAGCTTGTTCGGGTCTGGTAGGAGTCAGTCTGTAGTGCTTTAACCTAAAATAAATGTAATTTCTTGCCCTCTATGTGCCTTCAGTTCTCGTTCTTTGATTAATTTTGAGCTTTACTATGAAATTTTTTATTACACTGTAGCATGGTTTCTAATTCTGCCATGCTCTGAGCTGCCCCCGATGCTTGGTGTTTTACAGCCCTTTCTCTACAGGTTCCTTTGACTGGATGTATACCCAATGCTCCAACATACCTGAAGCTACAATGATCATCTTACCTTCTTGAGAAGTTCTATATTCTCTACCCATCTAAACTGAGCCTGCAGGTGTCCTCCAAAAACAGGTTACATTACCAGCTTCTATTTCGGTTTCTAATACTTTTCCTTATGAAGTTCCCTGGCTTTGTTATCTAGCATGTACAACTATTACATTGTACATTGAGAGTTTTGGTTTTTTTGTTGCTTTGAAAATAACCTGATTGGGAGGTAACAGTAAAGAGGATATGGTCCTGGGTTTAAAGTTTTGTATTATTTTCTTTATTTGCCCTAAGAGTTATTCCTTGGACTCATTATCTCATCACTCTATCGCTGTTTTTTTGTGGTCATTGTCATTGTTTCTTTCTTTTTTTATTTACTTACTATTTATTTTTGGACGGAGGATGAAGAATTATCAGAGAGAAGGACAAAGAGAAAATGGCACACATGTAACACTGTTTCATCGCTTGTGAATTACCTACCTTGTAATTGGAGGCCAGGGGCTTGACTCTTGTGCATGATAACTTGTGCTCTCTACCAGGTGCACCTCCACCTGGGATCCAGTTTTTCATAGTTTTAACAAAACTGAGCCAGGTGCATTTTAAGAAAATTATTTACTTTTTTATTAGTGATTTCATATTGATTTACAGTATTACGAGACAACAGGGGTATGATTCTACACAGTTCCCACCACCAGAGTGCTGAGTCCCCATTCTGTTTATTGGAAACTGCAGTAGCCCTCCCAAGGTCATAGATGTGGGTCAACTATTATTTCTATAGCTATCAATATATATATGTGCCCATTTCTTCCGTGGATCTGTCCTCTCTCCCCCTCTACATCCATCTTATACCCACTGCTACTTACAAATATCCTTCTTTTTTCCTCTTTTCTTTCTGGGTCCTGATGGAATTGAAGTTCAGAGCCTTCTGGTCATCTTCCTCTATCATTTTTTCCCCTCTAAGAGTATGGACCAAAATTCTTTTTGGCATACATAGGGTGGAATTTCTGGCTTCTCTAATTGCTTCTCCACTGGACATGGGCATTGGCAGGTTGATCCACACCCGTAGCCTATTTGTTTATTTTTATTTATTTTTTTAGTCAGTTAGTGATTTAATAATGATTAACAAAAATGTAAGATAACATGAGTACAATACCATACAGTTCCCACCACCAGAGCTTTGTGTCCCATTCTCTGGAAGCTTCCCTATTCTTCTTTCTTTTTTTTTTTTAATTTTTATTTATAAAAAGGAAACACTGATAAAAACCATAGGATAACAGGGATACAACTCTACACAATTTCCACCATCAGAACTCCATATCTCATCCCCTCCCTTGATAGCTTTCCTATTCTTTATCCATCCCTCTGGGAGTATGGACCCAGGGTCATTATGGGGCACAGAAGGTGGAAGATCTGGCTTCCCGTAATTGCTTCCCCACTGAACATGGTCGCTGGTAGGTCCATCCATACTCCCAGCATGTCTCTATCTCTTTCCCTAGTGGGACAGGGCTCTGGGGAGGTGGGGCTCCAGGACATATTGGTGAGGTCATCTGCCTAGGGAAATTCAATTGGCATCATGGTAGCATCTGGAACCTGGTGGATAAAAAAGAGTTAACATATAAAGTCAAACAAATTGTTGACTAATGACGAACCTAAAGGTTAGAATAGTTCTGATGAAGAGTTGGGGGGGGTGTTTATTAAGTTCTCTTTTGATTTTTAAGTGAATAAAGTTTAAATGTGTGTGTATTATGTGATTAGCTTGTGTGTGTGTGAATATATGTATGTGCTATCAATATATACATGCCATTAAAAACAGTTATGTGCCAAGTTTTAGGTGTCTATTAATAAAAACTAAAATATTTGTGATATTGTTACCATTGCTAATATATTAGAGTTGTGACATGCACAGATATTAGCTGTAGAAATAAGGAAGAAATGTTAAGTGAGTACTACAATATAATTAAAGCCACTGAACTAGAGGACATTATTTTGCATTTAGTTTTAAAATTATATTTTGTCTATGACTATCTGGGAGAGAGCTTTTTAAAAAAATGTCATATATTTCTAATATATTGGTAATTCCTCCAAAGAAATCTTCACCTGCACTTTTGTTTTAGTATGTTAAAACTCCCTTTGGTATATTTGATAAGTTGATGTAGATTTTTCTCGAAAATCCTCTAGGACATAAATGAAATATGTCTGTGGTAGAGGAGGGGTCAGTTTCCACATGTAATCATAAAGCAATTTATTTTCAAAGTCATGTTAGAAGACACTCACTGAAGTCCTAATGGATTCAAATTCCAACTCTTGCAGATTATTTCTGGAAGACATTTATAATGAGGGCAAAGTATGAGCACTATAGGTATATGGAACTAGGAATTGCTTCAAAATCATCTTATGTGGTTTGAAACTGGCACCTTTCTTAATTGCTCCAGAAATCAAAACCTCTTTTCCAAGATTTTTTTTTTTATCACTGAGACTTCACTGGAGTTTCTTGCTTGCACTATTCCACCTCTCCTGGTGAACTCTTTTGCCTTTCTTTTTAGCTTAGAAAGAACCAGGAGAGGGTTAGAGATAAAAAGACAGATATGAATCTGCTGTATTTTCCACGTTAGAAGCTATGCACTGTCCCTGTTTAATATTATAAGTTCTTTATAGACTTCCCAATGTCACAGTAGAAAACAATAAAGGAATATTGGGAAACTGTATCTTTTGTTTTTTTTACTCCCAGAGCACTACTTAACTATGGCTTATGAAATACTGGGGATTTAATCTGAGACCTCTAGCCTATCAGGCATCAGTCTATTGCATAAACCACTATGTTAATTCCACAACCCCACTAACTTATCATCTAAGTAAAGTGACAGGTGTAAAATAATGTATGTAGAGTGACTATACTTAAATAATATTGACTGTGGAGTGTATTATTTATTTATTTATTTATTTATTTATTTATTTATTTATTTATTTAGACATAGAACAATTTAACAATCTCAGTGTTTATTCTAGGCCTACAATACCTAAAATATTTTTTTCCTTTTTGGGGATTAATGGTTTACATTCAACAGTAAAATACAGTAGTTTGTACATGTGTAACATTTCTCAGTTTTCCACACAATTCAACCCCCTCTAGGTCCTCCTCTGCCATCATGTTCCAGGACTTTAATGCTTCTCCCCAATCCCCTGATCCCCACTGCAGAATCATTTTCTAAACCCAATCCAAGTTTTACTTTGTGTTTTCTTATTTTTCAACTTCTCTTTTTTTATTAGTGTTTTAATAATGATTGATGAGATTGTGGGATCAGAGGGATACAATTCCTACTACCAAAGTGCCATATCCCATCTCTTCCATCAGAAGGTTCCCTCTAGGAATATGAACCAACTGTAGAGTGTTTTAACAAAGAAATATTGATAGGATAGCTAAGATAGTAATTATATTATGTATGAGGACTATTAACAAAATCTCTAATCTAGAAAAATCCCTTCTATGATAGTAACAGGCTTCTCATAACATTAGAATTTCTCTAGCAAATATATTTATATTAAAACAAAGGAGAAAACTAGAAAAGACCTAGAATTGCAAAAATATCTTGAGAAGAAAGAAGAAAACTGCAGGCATCACACTCCCAGATCTCAAATTGTATTATAGAGCCACTGTCATCATAACTGCTTGCTACCAGCACATAAATTGGCACACTGACCAGCAGAATAGATTTGAGAGCCCAGAAGTAAGCCCCAACACCTATGGACATCTTATCTTTGACAAAGGTGCCACACTATTAAATGGGGAAAAGGAAGTCTTTTCAAAAATGGTGTTGGGGGAAAAATGGGGTTGAAACATACAGAAGAATGAAACTGAACCACTATATTTCATCAAACACAAAGTAAATTCCAACTGGATCAAGTACTTGGATGGTAGACCAGAAACTATCAGGTACTTAGAGGAAAATATTGGCAGAACTCTTTTCCATCTAAATTTTAAAGACATCTTCAATTATATGAATCCAATTACAAAGAAGACTAACATAAAAATAAAACAAGGGAATTTATTGAATTAAAAAGCTTCTGCACAGCAAAAGAAACCACCACCCAAACAAAGAGAACTCCCACAGAGTAGGAGAAGATCTTTACATGTCATATATCAGATAAGAGGCTAATAACCAAAATATATAAAGAGCTCACCAAACTCAGCAACAAAAACAAATGACTCCATCCAAAAATGGGACGAGGACATGAACAGAATATTCACCACAGAGAGATCCGAAAGATCAAATATATGAAAAAAAAATGCTCCAACTCAGTGTTTGTCAGAGAAATGCAAATAAAGACAATAATGAGATACCACTTCACTCCTGTGAGAATGTCATACATCAGAAAACAGCAGCAACAAATGCTGGAAAGGCTGTGGGGATAAATGAACCCTCCTGCACCACTGATGGGAATGTCAATTGGTCCAACACCTGTGGAGAATAGTCTGGAGAACTCTCAGAAGGCTACAAGTAGACCTACCCTATGACCCTGAAATTCCTTTCCTGGGGATACATCTTAAGGAACCAAATATACCTATCCAAAAAGATTTGTGTATACCTATATTCATAGAAGCACAATTATTATAGCCAAAACCTGGAGACAACCCAGGTGTCCAACAACAAATAAGTGACTGAGTAAGTTGTGGTATGTAAACATAGTGGAATACTACTCAGCTAATAAAAATGGTGATTTCACCTTCTTAATACCATCATGGATGGAGCTTGAAGATATGTTAAGTGAGATAAGCAAGAAACAGGAGGATGAATATAGGATGATTTCACTTATCCACAGAAGTTGATAAACAAGATCAGTAAGGAAAATGCTAAGCAGAACTTGGACTGGAGTTGGTGGTTGGTGTACTCCACCAAAGTAAAAGATTTTGGGGTGGTGGAGGGGAATTCAGGTCCTGGAACATGATGGCAGAGGAGGACCTAGTGGGGGTTGTATTATTATGTGGAAATGTTACACATGTACAAACTATTGTATTTTACTATTGACTGTAAATCATTAATCTGCCAATAAGAAAAGAAAAAAAAAAAGACTTCAGCAAAGACTCTGGTGTGGGGGTGGGGGGGTGACTAGGTCCTGGAACATGATGGCAAAGGAAGAACTAGTGGGGGTTGTATTGTTATGTGGAAAACTTGGAAATGCTGTGCATGTACAAACTATTGTATTTTACTGTTGACTGTAAACCATGAATCCCCCGATAAAGTAATTACACAAACAAACAAACAAAAAGAGTAATGCAGATGGCAAATCAATTTTCTTTTTTGAGATAAGATCACGGTCTTTTCATTCAAAGATTGCAGACTTGTTTTGAGACTGCCTCAACTGATGTACAGGCAAATTCCCTCATTCATTTGCATAACAGGCAGACTCATTTGTATTAATAACCTAGGAGGAAATAAGATCTACCCTAATCATGAAGCCTCATGCATGATCCAGATTACCAACTTTTCCTTGACAAAGATTATGTGACACCCTTCCTTGCTCATTCTCTCAGTACTAAATTATTTTATTCTCTATAGGAGAAAATGACTCTATAGACAAGGCTGTATATTGAATCTTCATAGTAAAAGCTTCTATTAGAACTTTGTATCTATCTACTTAATTTCCCATTTTTAACTTATTGGATGCTCTCAAGTAAAGAAAATATATTAGAATGAAGTGTAATAGGGAACAAAAGACTATTTTCTATTATACATATTGTATATACTTTCAATATACTCTTGTTTCCACTGGGGATTGAATTCCCAGATCCATTCTGAAACTATAGATTGAGTTTGGAAACTAAAAGATCTCTGGAAATAAGTTGGGTTGAAGTTTGTAAATTTAGTTGGGAATTTTCTAAACTAAATTCAATTCCATTCTTATCCCTAAGAGCAAGAAAACAATAACAGAAACAAACATGCATTTGAAATTTTACTTGCTTGATTGAGGAAGTCAAATGCAAAAATAAAAATGTAGAGTTTGTAATTGAAAAAAGAAAAAGTCCAGACATCATTAGCAACTATTTTTCAGCAAAATGGTTGAAAATATCTTCAGAATACTTCTGTATGTGCTGCAAGAAAGTACTGCAGCTAATATAACTACAAAAGAGAAACACTTATTCTTAAACGTCATCTATTTACTGGACCTGAACTGGGTAAGGATTCAGACTTGATTCATTTAATTACTGTTGCCAACAGTGTTCTTGCCAACATATTGCTTTTTTGGCTGCTCAAGAAAGCTGAAATAAGATTGGGTGGTATGCAAGAAGGACCTCTAAGACAGAAATAGAAGGTTATTTTTTAAAAAATCACCAACAGTCAATTTTTCTTATGTAATTTAAATGATTTTGAGACAATTTGTTTTTTAATCTCAGAAAACAAAACTTATATTAGAAAGGTCATAACATTTAGTTAAACCCAAAACGTGGCTCTAAATACTGTCTTTTGTAAATTTCAAAACACGACCCTAGTTTTGTGATACATTTATACATTCTATATTATGTAGTATAAAAATGCATGTTACAAGTCAGTAGAGTTAAAAACCATTCATCAATATTATATCCATTTCTTTGTTTAAATAAAGCATTTCTAATGAATACTAGTGCACTTAAGCTATTTTACTAAATTTGAAAAGGCTTCTTGTCTTTGTAGAAACTAATTTTAAAAGGCCTTGATTATTAATTTTTGCAGCAGGTCTTGATTAGTATAGTTCTAAAAATGCAGTAACCTGCCTATACATTTTCCCTGAAGAGTAGAAATTTGAATATTTTCTGACTTTGGACATCTAGTCTGAATTTTAGGCATCTAATATAGTTAAACTCAAAATTATCAGCACAGAAGAATGTTCTTGAAACTTTCTTGCAATTAAAAATTACTGTACAATTATGGGTGCACTGAAATCACACCAACAGTTGATACTTTTCCTCTAATGTATTGAAATAGTTATAATAAGTGGATTATTTACCTATAACTCTAGCACTTTAAGAATTATTAACATCTATGCACCCAACGAGGGGCCATCTAAATACATTAAACACCTATTGAAAGAATTTCAAAAATACATCAATAGTAATACAATAATAGTGGGAGACTTCAATACCCCACTCTCACACTTAGACAGATCAACAAAGCAGAGAACCAATAAAGATACAAGAGAATTGAATGAAGATATTGACAGACTAGACCTCTTGGACATTTTCAGACTCCTCCACCCCAAAAAACTGGAATACACCTTCTTTTCAAATCCACACAACACATACTCAAGGATAGACCACATGTTAGGCCACAAAGACAGCATCAATAAATTCAAGAGCATTGAAATCATCCCAAGTATCTTCTCAGACCACAGTGGAGTAAAACTAACTTTTAACAACAAACGGAAAATTATTAAAAGACATAGAATTTGGAAACTAAACAACATGCTCCTTAAGAACCACTGGGTCAGACACTCACTCAAACAGGAAATTCAAATGTTCCTGGAAACTAATGAAAATGAAGACACAACCTATCAAAATATTTGGGACACAGCTAAAGCAGTACTGAGAGGGAAACTTATAGCTATACAATCACATATTAAACAACAAGAAGAAGCCCAAATGAACGAACTTACTACACACCTCAAGGACTTAGAGGAAGAGGAACAAAGGAACCCTAAAGCAACCAGAAGGATAGAAATCACTAAAGTTAGAGCAGAAATAAACAACATCGAAAATAAAAGAACCATACAAAAGATCAATGAAGCCAAATGTTGGTTCTTTGAAAGATTAAACAAAATTGACAAACCCCTAGCCAGACTCACCAAACAAAAAAGAGAGAAGACTCAAATTAATAGAATTGTAAACGATACAGGAGATATCACAACTGACACCACAGAAATCCAGAGAATTCTGCGAAACTTCTATAAAGAACTATATGCCACCAAGCTAGAGAATCTGGAAGAAATGGAACAATTCCTAGAAACCTATGCACTTCCAAAACTGAACCAAGAAGAACTACAAAATCTAAATGCACCAATCACAGACAAAGAAATTGAAACCGTTATTAAGAATCTCCCCAACAACAAAAGTCCTGGACGAGATGGCTTCACAAATGAATTCTACAAAACTTTCAGGAAACAGTTAATACCCATACTTCTTAAGCTATTCCATAAGATTGAAGAAACAGGAATACTCCCTTCCACCTTTTATGAAGCCAACATCACCCTGATACCAAAAGCTGATAGGGACAGAACAAAAAAGGAAAACTACAGACCAATATCTCTGATGAACATAGATGCCAAAATATTAAACAAGATCTTGGCCAACCGGATACAGCAACACATCAAAAAGATTGTTCATCATGACCAAGTGGGATTCATCCCAGGAATGCAAGGCTGGTTCAACATCCGTAAATCAATCAATGTCATTCATCACATCAATAAAAGCAAAGCCAAAAACCACATGATTATCTCAATAGATGCAGAGAAAGCCTTTGACAAAATCCAACACCCATTCATGCTCAAAACTCTACAAAAAATGGGAATAGATGGGAAATTCCTCAAGATAGTGGAGTCTATATATAGCAAACCTACAGCCAACATCATACTCAATGGAGAGAAGCTGAAAGCATTCCCCCTCAGATGAGGGACTAGACAGGGCTGCCCACTGTCACCGTTACTCTTCAACATAGTATTGGAAGTTCTTGCCATAGCAATCAGGCAAGAGAAAGAAATCAAAGGGATACAGATTGGAAGGGAAGAAGTCAAGCTCTCACTATTTGCAGATGATATGATAGTATACATAGAAAGACCTAAAGAATCCAGTAGAAAATTACTGGAAGTTGTTAGGCAATATAGCAAGGTATCAGGCTACAAAATCAATGTACAAAAATCAGTGGCATTTCTTTATGCAAACACTAAATCTGAAGAAGAAGACATCCAGAAATCACTCCCATTTACTGTTTCAGCAAAATCAATCAAATACCTAGGAATAAAGTTGACCAAAGAAGTGAAAGACTTGTATGCTGAAAACTATGAGTCGCTACTCAAGGAGATAGAAACTGATACCAAGAAATGGAAAGATATCCCATGCTCATGGATTGGAAGAATAAATATCATCAAAATGAACATTCTCCCCAGAGCCATATACAAATTTAATGCAATACCCATCAAAGTTCCACCAAGCTTCTTTAAGAGAATAGAACAAACACTACAATCATTTATCTGGAACCTGAAAACACCTAGAATTGCCAAAACCATCCTAAGGAAAAGAAACAGAAATGGAGGCATCACACTCCCAGACCTTAAACTATATTATAAAGCCATCATCATCAAAACAGCATGGTACTGGAACAAAAATAGGCACACAGACCAGTGGAACAGAATTGAAAGCCCAGAAGTAAATCCCAACACCTATGGGCATCTAATCTTTGATAAGGGGGCCCAAAGGATTAAATGGAAGAAGGAGGCTCTCTTCAATATATGGTGCTGGGAAAACTGGGTTGAAACATTCAGAAGAATGAAATTGAACCACTTTATCTCACCAGAAACAAAAATCAACTCCAAATGGATCAAAGACCTAGATGTCAGACCAGAAACAATCAAATACTTAGAGGAAAACATTGGTAAAACACTTTCCCATCTACACCTCAAGGACATCTTTGATGAATCAAACCCAATTGCAAGGAAGACCAAAGCAGAAACAAACCAATGGGACTACATCAAATTGAAAAGCTTCTGCACATCCAAAGAAACTATTAAACAAACAGAGAGACCCCTCACAGAATGGGAGAAGATCTTCACATGCCAGACATCAGACAAGAAACTAATCACCAAAATATATAAAGAGCTCAGCAAACTTAGCCGCAAAAAAGCAAATGACCCCATCCAAAAATGGGCAGAGGAAATGAACAAAACATTCACCACAGAGGAGATCCAAAAGGCTAACAAACATATGAAAAACTGCTCTAGGTCACTGATTGTCAGAGAAATGCAAATTAAGACAACACTAAGATACCACCTCACTCCTGTAAGAATGGCATACATCAAAAAGGACAGCAGCAACAAATGCTGGAGAGGATGTGGGGGACAGAGGAACCCTTTTACATTGCTGGTGGGAATGTAAATTGGTCCAGCCTCTGTGGAGAGCAGTCTGGAAAACTCTCACAAGGCTAGACATGGACCTTCCATATGACCCAATAATTCCTCTCCTGGGGTTATACCCCAAGGACTCCATAACACCCAACCAAAAAGAGGTGTGTACTCCTATGTTCATAGCAGCACAATTCATAATAGCTAAAATCTGGAAGCAACCCAGGTGCCCAACAACAGATGAATGTCTGAGAAAGCTGTGGTATATATACACAATGGAATACTATGCAGCTATCAAGAACAATGAACCCACCTTCTCTGACCCATCTTGGACAGAGCTAGCAGGAATTATGTTAAGTGAACTAAGTCAGAAAGTTAAAGATGAGTATGGGATGATCCCACTCATCAACAGAAGCTGACTTAGAAGATCTGAAAGGGAAACTAAAAGCAGGACCTGATCAAATTGTAAGTAGGGCACCAAAGTAAAAACCCAGTGGTGAGGGGTAGACATGTAGCTTCCTGGGCCAGTGGGGGGTGGGAATGGGCGGGAGGGATGGGTCACGTTCCTTTGGTGATGGGAATGGTGTTTATGTACACTCCTAGCAAAATGTAGACATATAAATCAGTAGTTAATTAATATGAGAGGGGGAAATCAATTGTATGTCTCAAAGGTTCTCAAAAGACAAACTGAATCTTTTTAATAGATAGGCTACGTATTTGATATGCGGACTCTCTCAAAAGCCTAGACCAAGTAGATTAGAAGCTTCCAATAGCACAGCTATATACAAGATACTGGGTACTGTACAGCAAACCATAACAAAGGGACTTTTCAAAGTTAACCCAATTAACAAATAATGTGATGATAATATTAACTATTGATTGTCTTTTTGAACCCTAAGACAGCAGGAACCTCACATCTTCACTATAGAGCCCCTACTTCCCCCAGTCCTGGCACCCTTGGATAGGGCTCACTTTCCCGTATGCATCTCCCAATCCATACCAAATAATATTGCATCCGCCGATCACAACCTAACCAAAGCAACGATTGCCATCTCAACATGCTTCACCTCAGAGTGTATCCAGAGACTTCACGTGTGGAATGACAACCCTTCAGCTTCATTACTCGGGTGAGACCTTTCCTTTTATAGTACACTCTAATTTCATCTCAGGTAGTTCACTTTCTAACAAAGTCCCATAACCTAGACATACACCAGTTTCTGTGAGAGAGAGCGTATGTGCACACGTATCCATAAACTACTGCAAAATATATACCTGAAAGCAGGATTACACTAGAGTTTGCAGTGAGTACCTCCCTAACACTTCCTCTCCACTATTCCAAACTTGGGATCCATGATTGCTCAACAAATTGTTTGGCTTTGTATGTTAACTCTCTTTTCAATCACCAGGTTCCAGATGCCACCAGGATGCTGGGTAGGCTTCCCTGGATTGAAGATCCCACCAATGTGTCCTGGAGCTCAGCTTCCCCAGAGACACACCTTACTAGGGAAAGAGAGAGGCAGACTGGGCGTATGGACCGACCAGTCAACGCCCATGTTCAGCGGGGAAGCAATTACAGAAGCCAGACCCTCTACCTTCTGCAACCCTCAACGACCCTGGGTCCATGCTCCCAGAGGGCTAGAGAATGGGAAGGCTATCATGGGAGAGGGTGGGTTATGGGGATTGGGTGGTGGGAATTGTGTGGAGTTGTACCCCTCCTACCTTATGCTTTTGTTCACTAATCCTTTCTTAAATAAAAAATTTAAAAAAAAATTACTGTACAATTATGGGTGCACTAAAATCACACCAACAGTTGATACTTTTCCTCTAATGTATTGAAATAGTTATAATAAGTGGATTATTTACTTATAACTCTAGCACTTTAAGAATATTTGTCTTGGGGGCTAGGTGGGTGGCACACCTGGTTTAGTGCACATGCTATAATGTGCAAGGTACTAGGTTCAAACCCTCAGTCTCTACCTGCAAGGGAAAGCTTCAGGAGTCGAGTTGTGAAGTAGGTCTGTAGTCTATCTCTCTCTTACTCTCTATGCCCATCTCCCCTCTCAATACCTTGCTATCTCTATCAAATAAATAAAAAGATAATAACTTTTTTTAAAAAAAAAAGAATATTTGTCTGGGGTCCAGGTGGTGGCACACCTGGCTGATCACACATGTTAAATGTGTGGGGACCCAGGTTCCAGCCCCTGGTCCCCACCTGCAGGAGGAAAGCTTTGCAAGTAGTGAAGCAAGGCTGCAGGTGTCTCTCTTTCTCTCTCCCTCTCTATCTCCCCCCTACTCTCTTGATTTCTGTCTCTATCCAATAAATAAAAATAATTTTTAAAAAAGAAAAGAATATTTGTTTGTTAAGTCATCTCACTGGTGCAGTTCTAGGTGGTTGGTTTAATCATGTTTAAGTTATTGCACTGTTCTCTTTTACAATTCTGCAAACAAATATGCATGTCTGAGGGAAGCAGAAGAACTTTGAGAAAAAAAATGAACCTTTTTTTTTATGTGTGCTCTACCAGGAGCACCAGCACGCTGTTTTTTTTTTTTGTTTTTTTTTAATATTTATCTATTTTCGCTTTTGCTGCCCTTGTTGTGGTTATTGATGTCGTTGTTGTTGGATAGGACAAAGAGAAATGGAGAGAGGAGGGGAAAACAGAGAGGGGGAGAGAAAGACAGACACCTGCAGACCTGCTTCACTGCCTGTGAAGGGACTCCCCTGCAGGTGGGGACCCGGGGGCTTGAACCGGGATCCTTACGCCGGTCCCTGCGCTTTGCGCCACACGAGCTGAACCCGTTGCGCCACCGCCCGACTCCCTGAATCTTTTTTCTAATATAATCTCCTATAGTGGGTTTTAGAATTCCATAAAACAGTTTATGGAAGTGTCTCCTCAGATGTTCATTAGTAATAAAAAATAATTCCGTCAACTTGACAGATGAGTATGATAAATATGATAAATGAATATGAGTAAAGTGTGACATTATTTATAGTGGTTTTATTCTATCTGAAAACTTTTTTTTCCTGGCTGGCAATTTTTATTGGGGGTGCCTTCTACCTAAGTTATTAAAATTAAAAATATTTGAATACTTTAAATATTTTCCAAATGTGTTTGAAAATGATGATGTAAATTAGGATTCTGAAGTAAAAAAAATCATTATTGATTGCTGAGAGTTTTTTTTTTTTACATTCATATGCATCATGATCTCTAAGTCTTACTTGATTATAGAATTTTCTATTACAACAATTTACTTCTTGAATATTAGGATCATCATCTTATTTTGGAAGTTTGCCTATCACACTTCTTTCTATTTTTGATTTTGAAAATAGTATGCATAGCATATTCTCTCAACTACAGAGTTCTAAGGCATTGAAAATAAAGAATGATCTTTATAATTATATAACTGACAAATGCAGAGCTTGGTGAATCTGTGATATAACCATCACAGACCATAGTGCTCACAGCAATAGTGTTTCTTTTAACAAACTAGTGGTACAAAATATTGTTGAAAGTTATCCTTGTGATTTTTCTCTTATACCTTTAATTTCATTCATTCCTTAAGGTCAATATTCCACTCAAAATTTGGAAAATGTTCTCATTATGCAAAGATGTAATTGTTTTTTCAGTTATAAAAGGTGGTAATAAACATTGCCTTGGGTCAAGATAACTATTTCAATGTGTTCTGCCAGCCCAGCAGGGGTCAGCTAAAGTTGATTAAATCATTACTAGAAAGGAGACCTTTGACTTAAATAATATAAACAACTTTAATGTCTTCAGAGAACTGACCTACTCAGTAAAGTTGTTTTAAATTTTAAAAAGACAATTTTTTCCCCTAGTAGGAATGATCTTTCTGTCAAATACTGCTTTAAAACTTTAAATGAGCTTAGACCAAAAACTCTTAGTAAACAAATTTGTAATTCTTTTGACTCCCTCACTTGTAGTTCACATTTGCAGAAAGTGCTAGGAAAGCACATTTGCTGCTTCTACATCAAGAATGGGGCTTCCCCTCTGCTGAATTGCAAATGAAGCCTCATCCCTTTCAAGCCCCAGAGCTCAGACCTCCTAATGTGCAGGAGACTGCTGCATATAGCCTCTGCTAATGGTGGTCTTCCAGGATTGTTACAGGGCAGAGATGAATATAGTTGGGAGTTGAAGGCTTGACCAGTATTTTAGATATATGTAATAGTTGAACAGTTTTCCAGTCTATCTCCTGTGGTCCAAAGTAAACAAATATCTATCTCATTTTAAATGAAGAACTATATCACTGTCTATAAGGACCATTTTCACTTCAGCCTCAATGTTCAAATAACTTGTTTGTTTATTTATTTATTTATTTATTTATCCCTTTTGTTGCCCTTGTTGTTTTATTGTTGTAGTTATCGTTGTAGTCATTGGATAGGACAGAGAGAAGTGGAGAGAGGAGGGGAAGACAGAGAGGGGGAGAGAAAGATAGACACCTGCAGACCTGTTTCGCTGCTTGTGAAGGGACTCCCCTGCAGGTGGGGAGTGGGGGCTTGAACTGGGATTCTTATGCAGGTCCCTCCGTTTTGTGCCACATGCGCTTAACC
Source organism: Erinaceus europaeus (assembly GCF_950295315.1). NCBI lineage: Eukaryota > Metazoa > Chordata > Mammalia > Eulipotyphla > Erinaceidae > Erinaceus > Erinaceus europaeus. The sequence continues at coordinate 84,541,293 of NC_080172.1, forward strand.
TGCTGCGCCACCAACTGACTCCCTATGTTCAAATAACTTGTATCTATGAGAGCTAATTCAACTTATTAGACCAAAGCACCATGGAAGCTATTTAAGGTTTCAGATAACATCATTAAAAAAATATATATTTATTTATTTCCTTTTGTTGCCCTTGTTTTATTGGTGTAATTATTATTGTTGTTGTTATTGATGTTGTCCTTGTTGGATAGGATAGAGAAATGGAGAGAGAAGGGGAAGACAGAGAGGTGGAGACAAAGACAGACACCTGCAGACCTGCTTCACCACCTGTGAAGTGACTCCCCTGCAGGTGAGGAGCCGGGGGCTCGAACTGAGATCCTTATGCCAGTCCTTGTGCTTTGTGTCACCTGCACTTAACCTGCTGTGCTACCACGGAACTCCTGGATAACATCATTTTCATCATATAAACTGGGATCTTGAATTTGAGATTATTTTACAGTCCTCTGAGTAGTAGTAATAATAATGTTTTGTGAGACTAGAAGAGCATTTGTGCCAACAAAATTGTCTACACAACATCAGCTGTAACTTAAATATTTCTGCAAAGACCATTTTTCTATCACTTCCATCCTCCCCCACTCTCAAGATAACTATATCTTACACTGAAGTCTACAAATGGCATTTTTCTGGCATGGTAGAGAGCTAGTAGACCTAATTTAGTTCTATCCCAAAGGGCCTGTGACTATAGGAAAGGTATCAGGGGAGGGGATGGAACATGGAGTTCTGATGGTGGGAATTGTGTGGAGTTGTACCCCACTTATGCTATGGTTTTGTCAATGTCCCTTTTTATATATATTTAAAAAAGAATACAATGCAAGCAGATCAGTCGATTGTATTTGCCATGGACATTATTTATAAGGCTGTAGTATACTTTATTTCATGCATCTTTGTAAAAAAGATGACTTCACGCAGTCTGGCTGAGGTGTCTGATAATTTTGAAATTATTTTGTTTCTTAAGAGGCTCTTCACTCTTTTGAGGGGGAGAAAAGTGTGCCCTGCCTCCTGGATGTGTACATGAGAAGCTCTGGGCAAACAAATTTTTAGAATATAATAATTTATTATGGGAATTTGGCCATCTTTTGATAACAAGAACCCTAAATATCAGACATGCAGGTGGGGGAGGGTGAGAGTAAAGGTCCAAAAAGTGGGGGTTGTATTATTAGGTGCAAAATTTAGAAATGTTATGCATGTACAAACTATTGTATTTACTGTTGAATGTCAAACATTAATCCCCCAATAAAGAAATTAAAATATATATTTAAATAAATATCATTTACATGACCAAAAAAATAAAAATGAAACACTGACAAGACCATAGGACAAGAGGGTACAATTCCCACCACCCAAACTCTGTATCCCATCCCCTCCCCTTTCCTATTCTTTAACCTTCTGGGAGTATGGACCAAGGGTCACTATGAGGTGCAGAAGGTGGAAGGTCTGGCTTCTGTAATTGCTTCCCCACTGAACCTGGGTGTTGGCAGGTCGATCCATACTTCCAGCCTGTCTCTTTCTTTCCCTAGTGGGGCAGGGTTCTGGGGAATTGGAACTCCAGGACACATTGGTGGGGCCCTCTGCCCACTCTTACTTTTTTTAAATAGTGACACATACTAACATTCACTAAATCTCTCTGCAGTTAATTATTAATGCTCAGCTATTTTAAATATGATAGATAAAATGAACTTAAAACCTGTGTGTGGCAACCTTAACCCAGTATGTTTTCTTTGTTACTGAACTTTTATGCTACCTTGCATCACCTGTGTGTACTTAATAACTACCAGAGGCTCATCACAGATGTTCCAATACAACTCTAGAAAAACACATGCTATGGTAGACCAATTCTAAGGTCATTGCCAGTAATCTTCACCCCATGGCCTTGTATAATTTTATTTATTTATTTATTTATTCATTTATTTTTACCAGCAGGGTTATTGCTGGGGCCCTGTGTCTCCATGAGAAATCCACCATTCCCTGAAGTCATTTTTCCCTTTTTAATTTCTTTATTTTTATTTGATAAGACAGAGAGAAATCGAGAGAGGAGGAGAAGATAGAAAGGGAGAGAGAAAGAAGTATTGATGCACTTGTTGCTGAGGAGTTATTCTGATGCAGTCTCAGCCCCCAGGTTTTACTATGCAGCGCGAAACCCTAGCATTGCCCCCTTCAACCAATCCTGGCCCTACACATCACGCCGCACGAAACCCTAGCATTGTACCCTTCAACCAATCCTGGCCCTACACGTCACCTCTGGTTGTCGCCCAATAAAAAGCCCCCTCCCCCCCCCTCTGGGCTCTCAGCTCTCCCTCTCTGAGGTCTCACTCCCTGCTCTCCCCCCGTGGTCGGCCATTGCTGGCTGGCTCCACGTGGTCTGAACCAACCCCCCCCCCCCATCCTATAATAAAGATTTGTGTACCCCTTTGCTCTGGACATCCGCTCTCTTCTCTGCGGTGCAGCCCGACACCAGACCACCACAACAACATCTGGCGCCCATCGTGTCCCGTACCCACACCACGCCCAGCCTGAGGTCTCTGAAACTGCCCAGACACAGGTAAGTGGCATCCGCCCACGTCTGTGGCCTTGCGTTTCCCTCCACCATGGGAAATTTCTCGTTTTATGAGGAGGTGTCCCAGTCATTATCTCTTGACCTGGGACAGATTCGCGCTGTCATAAACGGTTTAATTTTCGCTACCCCTTGGATTTTTTTAACTGTGGTCGCCACTTTCAAGATATGTAAAACGTGGTATGCCATAAGGATAAGTGACCTTGAGGCTGAGGTACGAGAGTTAAATCACATGTGCTTAAGACTTAGACGTCTTAAGCGATCAGCGGCTAAACCCAAGAATTCCGTTCCCACAGACACGCACACGTGTTCGGACGCTCCTCCTCTGACCCCGCCCCCTTCCGCCCTGGTTTCAGCTCCGCCTGAGGTTTCTGCGTCCCTGACCCCGCCCCCGGCCCCTGCCTCCCTGGTTTCAGCTCCGCCTGCAGCTTCTGCATTCCTGACCCCACCCCAGGCCCTTACCACCCTGGTTTCAGCTCCGCCCCCGGCCCCTGCCTCCCTGGTTTCAGCTCTGCCTGAGGCTTCCTTGTCCCTGACCCCGCCCCCTGCTGATATGTCACCATTAAGGGATCTAGTGGCTGAGATACGAGAGCTAAAGGATATTTTTTCAGCATTTAAGGATTTTAAACCATGTGCAGTCCACCCCGGGAGCTCCATCCCCGTAGATATGCGTTTAGTCTCCCCTGCAGCCACCACAGCAGTTTCTACGGCACTTTCCACTTCTGTAGCTCCCTCTCCCGCAAAATCGGACCAAATCCACACATTCCCGGTAAACTTGGCCCCTTCTAAATAAAACCCTCAGCCGTGGCAGCCATATTCCTCTAAAGAATTTGGAACACTCAGAAAAGCAATCAGGGAGGACGGGATGCATTCTCTATGGACCAAGTCCGTCTTGAGGAGTTTTTACCAGCATTTAAATACACCACACGACTGGAAAGAACTGGCTCGTGCTGCACTCCCAGACCCACTCTATCTTCAATGGCAGGCATGATTCCGCGATGAGTGCTCTAGACAATCGCAGGAAAATAGTAACAAACAGGTAGAATGGAATTCTGATGCTTTGTTTGGAGCAGGAGCTTATGAATCTGGAGCTCAGCAGGCAGAAGCCAGGTTTCCAACCGGTTATTTTGAACAGGTATGCATCTGTGCAAAACAAGCATGGGAAAGGGTGACCACACCTGATGTAGATCTGTCAGCTCCCATTAAATCTTTTCACCAAGGCTCTGATGAATCATTGGTGAGCTACATCTCAAGGGTGAAGAGAAGCTTAGAGAGAAAGGTTTATAATCCTGGTGTCCGCAAACTACTCCTGCGCTCTATTGTCTGGGAAGGCATGACACCACAATTCCCTCAGGTATGCCTTAATCTTAAACACCTACACCCAGATAATTGGATTCTAGCGACACAGGAACTTACATCAGGCAATTATGGAGCACCCGCTACGACACAGGTCTATGCAGTTGCCCCACGTAAGCAAAACGGGGCCTGCTTTCAGTGCGGTCGCCAAGGACATTGGCATAACCAATGTCCTGATAAGTTGCGACCATGCCTTCAGTCAGGGAAACCACGCCTCCAGCCAGAGCAACCCCGCTTTCAGTCAGGGAGCCAGAGACCACGTACTGTTTGTCCAAAATGTCGTAAGGGGTTTCATTGGAAGAGAGATTGTTGGTCCCAATTTCATAAAGATAGTTCGCCCCTGAATGGTACAAATTTGGGGCATGAGATATTGTGGACCACTCCTGTTTTAGAACGGGGCCACCCTTCAATGACAGTAAAGATTGGCAATATTCCTTTTAAATTTTTGATTGACACGGGGGCAGAAAAGATGATTTTAAGGCAAGAAGAGGTTCCCCAAGATTGGGAACTTATCCCTGGACCCAGTTTACATGGAATAGGAGGGATGACCAGAGCATTTTACACACGAGACTCGCTCATGTGGGAAGACCCAGAAGGTTCTATCGGACACTTCCGCCCTTTGGTAGCTAATATTAGCACCAACTTACTGGGCAGGGATCTTCTGGAATATCTTGATGTTAGGATATCCACAGATGCCTCTGCAGAGCGTAAAACTCATTCCCGCGATACCAGGTCTATTCAGCACCCCCAATACTAAATTCCACTGTTCGTAGCCAAACACCCCACTTAAGCTGGCTTTCTAATGAACCTGTCTGGGTGGAACAGTGGCCTTTACCTAGGGATAAGCTAAAAATTTTAAAAGAGCTTGTCCGAGAGAAGTTTTCCTTGGGACACATTCGTCATTCTCGAAGGCCATGGAATACTCCTGTCTTTGTGATTAAAAAGCGCTCAGGAAAATGGCGCCTCCTTCAAGATCTCCATGCAGTAAATAAAACCATGCAGGTCTGGGGCTCCCCCCAAAGGGGTTTGCCTCTTGCTTCTGCAATTCCCACGGGAATTCCAATCATAGCTATTGATATACAAGATTGTTTTTTCTCTATCCCCTTACATCCGCGAGATTGTAAACATTTTGCCTTCTCTGTTCCGTCTATTAATAACGCCAGCCCTGCTGATAGATTTGAATGGGTGGTGCTGCCCCAGGGTAGGGCCAATAGTCCTACAATTTGTCAGGAGGCTGTTAAATCTGCCCTTGTCCCATATATTCATAAGGGCCTTAAAATTTTTCATTATACAGATGATATTTTAATATGGGGAAAATCAGATACAGATCTCTATGCCTTACGTGATTTTCTCATTCCTGCATTAAAGAAAAGAGGCCTTAATGTAGCCCCTGAGAAGATACAGCTAATCCCTCCAATATCCTTCCTAGGTTCAGAGATTTCTCTAATGCAAATTCGTCCCGTAAAACCTAATGTTAACTTCCCTTCTAACCTTACTCTTGCTTCTTTACAAAGTTTTCTAGGAAATTTAAATTGGCTTAGGCAGTATCTCTATCTGCACACAAGCTGCCTCCAACCACTGTTTGACCTGTTGAAAGGAAACAAACAGCCCTCTTCAAAACGTAAGTTAACTCCTGAGGCCTCCTTGGCACTGGAAAGGGTTAACCAGGCCCTCCAGGACATGCACCTTGTTCGATTCTCCCCCTCCTCTCCGGTAAACCTTCTAATCTTCAACTCCACCCCCACAGTAGTAGGGGCACTGTGGCAAGACCATGGGGTGCTCGAATGGCTTCACACAGCAGTAGGAGGAGCTCCAAGACTCCTCACTGAGATAGATGCGTTATCATTCATGGTTCGCCAAGGGAGAAATAGGTCTGTGCAGGTCTTAGGGAAAGAACCGGATTTAATCATTCTGCCCTTTTCTCTCACAGATACAGAGTGGCTTATACGCCATCATTCCCGCTTTGCCATAGCTTCGTGGGGTTTCCAGGACAAATAGATAACCATTTTCCTTCTAATAAATTGATAGCTTCTTTACCTCTTCTGCCTCTACTAGCACCTAAACTTTTCTCTCGGGATCGTATTCCCTCTGCTCCTACAATCTTTACTGATGGCAGAAAAAGGGGAGCTGCTGCCCTTATATATTACCCAGACAAACAATCTCCTAAACCTCTCTTTACTGAGCTTCCTGAGAATTCCCCTCAGTACAAAGAACTTTATGCTGTTTTTCTTGCACTAAAAGCTGTACCGGAATCCTTCAACCTTTTTTCAGACAGTGTGTATACTGTTAACTTACTTCCATGGCTTGCTCGTTCTTATGTGAAAATTGATGACAACCCACTTTCCCCTCTCTTGATTCAAATTACCTCTATGCTCTGTTCTCGAACCCAACCACTGTATATTCAACACCTTTGTTCCCACAGCCCTCTTCCTGGTTCCCTGTCCGAAGGGAATGCCACAGTTGACCGCCTTGCCTCCACAGGAACTTTCCCAGTCTCTGTCTCTGATCCTGCTAATTTTCATTCTCTAACCCATGTTAATCTTAAGGCCTTCGAGCTCGATTCCCTGATGTTCCTGTACCACAGTTAAAACATATCCTCGCTACATGCTCTTCTTGTGCAAGTCTTATATAGACACCTGCTATCCAGACCCTTGGGGTTAACCCCCAAGGTTTAAAAGCTAATGCTATTTGGCAAATTGATGTCACCCACATACCAAACTTTGACAAACAAAAATATGTGTTTGTCTCAATTGATACCTTTTCTAAATTTATGTGGGCTACAGCTCAGACAGGAGAAAGTGCTAAAAAGCTTGTAAGCCATATGCTCTCTTGTTTTGCCGTTATGGGGGTCCCATTATTTTTGAAAACAGACAATGCACCTATGTTTACAAGCAAACAATTTAAAGATTTTTGTTCCCTCTGGAATATTACTCGTACCACGGGCATTCCCTACAATCCATAGGGACAAGGCATTGTCGAGAGGGCCCATCAAACTCTGAAGGCTCAACTAAATAAAGATAAAGGAGGAACATATCCCCCCAATATCCAGCTAGCAAAAGCCTTAACTACGTTAAATCTCTTTAATATTTACAATAACTCAGCCTTACCCCCTATTATTCTTTACTGGCAAACACCATCTACCCTCCCATCTATTAAGGTCAAATGGAGAGACCCACTTGATAAAATTTGGAAAGGGCCTGACCCATTATTGACCATGGGAAGGGGTTTTGCATGCATTTTCCCTCAAAATTTCTCTAAACCTGTCTGGGTTCCTGCCCACCATGTCCGACAATACCCGCAGGATGGCGCTGTTATTCCTGAAGAACAAGAAATACTACAAGAGGACCAGATGCAGGATACATCCCAGGACCCGTAATACGACATGGCAGTACCTGCAAAATCTGGCTCATAGAGACCTCTCTCCTACCCTTTCCCTGTATGTCTTATGTTATAACTGGCCAGTTGTTTTTGTGAGTGAGTGTGTTGAATGACAAAAAAATTTTTTTGCATGACCCATCTGCTTGGAGTACTCTAAAAGGTAATTGGCTTTATATAAAAATGCTGGACGCAGCCAAAGTTTCTGGAGACATCCAGAAACATTCCAAAAATTTTTTTCTTTCTCCCTCTTTTGAATTTTATATATAGTTTTGGTATATATGTAAGTGTTTAGTCTTAAACTGTGTGACTAATGACGGATTTAAATTTGTTTTTAAATAATGTGTTTTTATAACAAAAGTTCTTTTTCCTCCAGTTTGTTATAACTAAATGTCTATGGGTATGTCTCAAGTTTGGTAACACTAACTTAACGGTCAAAAGTGTAACCCTACAGCTACACTTTTACCAGACAAGGTAAAAATTAATTTGTTAAGGTAACTAACTATTTAGGTAAAAGTCTAAATGTTCAACGTGACTATTCATTCCCAAAACTAAACTATATAAATTTTATATACAGGATACCTTTGAAGGGCCCCCAAAGGTGCCCTGTAAACTATCTTGTGGAAATTAATCCACAACAGATCTGGCATCAATCTGGCACTGTAAATGTTAAAATCATTGTCACGAATATGCATTAACTCTCTAAGCAATTTGAGTCTGTTTAAAATACATATTTTAGCTAAAATTGGTCTCAAGATCCTGCGGTAGAGGCTGCTACAGGAGGTCACATTAGATGACCTTTAAATAAAATCATAAAGAGATTCTAAACCAATTATAATCATCGAGGTATCAACTATAACAAACCTATAACTTGTTACAAGTTCAAATTAACCACGAGAAGCAGATTGTTTGTGTTTCTTTCACAGGAATCCCAGAAAAACCATCTGAACCCCTGCACACCCTGATGTCACCCACTAGATGGCACGACTACCGTTGCACACCCCCCGAAACCCTAGATGTCACTCAATGCGATCTGAAGAACCTGATACACAGACTCCAAGGACAGAACCTTCTTCATGCCTGGTTACCATTCCTGCTTCTGACCTGCTTGTCACGTGTTGGCAGTTCCAGCTGGCTATCTACAGAAAAGCAACATTCCAGCAGCTGACCTCCCTCATGCAGCGTTGCATCCCCTGCCAATTCTTCCCCTAGCCATCTACTTTGGACTGAGACTTGTATCGGACTTTCTGACATACCCTATATACATTTTACACAATTTTGAAGCAGCTTATTTCCCTTCACGCTGCTGGTTTTTCATAGACTGATCCTCACCCAATCTGGTCCCCTACGCCTACACTGAACTTCTCTGTTCCAGACTCTTGGAAACAGAGTTGGCAGTCAGCTGAGGTAAAGAACAAACACCTCATCACAGACCCCTGCAAGCGTCAACCCGGCTTTGACCTAGCACGTTATGATTGGGCCCTCCTCAATTGCTATGAAACAGGCCATGGCCGGTGCCCCGCTATGTTCCATCGCTGGGGAGCCAGAGATGACCCGAACTGCCCCTGAGGCTACAGACAATGACCCACATAGTCAACGACTGCCACCTCTCCAGATTCAAAGGAGGTCTCGAAACTTTACATCAGGCTCAACCTGACGCTGTTGACTGGCTACAGAAGTAGGGCAAACGCTAGAAGAAGAATTGGTATAATAATACTATTACTAACTATCTAGCCAGATTGTTCAGGTCTGGCTATTGATGTTGCTAGGGGTTGAGCCTGGGATCTTTTTCATGTGCACTGTGCACTGTCACCCTAGACATCTATTTTTCTTTCTCTCCATAGCAGTTACTATCTGCCAATTAATCATATTCTTTCCTTATTATGTTTTGTTGTTGTTTATTATTAGAACAGCGGGATCCATGATGATAAAGATCCTTAACTTTTTTTATTGATCCATTTCTTCCTAAGCAGTTCAACTCTAGCCTATGACAGTATCTAGACAAGAAACATAATAAATGCATATAACTTCAGTTATAAAGGTTTATGTGAGTGATTTTTAGTCTGAGATTACTCCAAGTTCCTTGTCTCTATTAATATAACCTAGTTATTTCAGATATAATTACAAAATTTTAAATGTTTATATACTGGAACCAAGAGCATTTAAATTTATTTCATACTTTTTGTACTATATAGAGAGTTGACAATTCAACTTAGTGATAAAGTAATTCTTTTAACTTCACAAATTCAGATGATGATAATTGAGTATATAAAAATGAGAGGAAATTATGTTCCTGAGTGAGGAGTCAGATGAAAACATAGATCATCTCTCTTCTTTAGTGTTTATCTTCAGCTCATATCTAAGCAATTTATTTTGGATCATTCACTTTCCAAAATATGAAGTTTCCCCTGTAGTTTTTCATTTTCTTATTATTGAATTGTTCCAGTAATGGTAATTTTCTAATCTCTAATTCTTATAAAATTCTTATACTTGTTCTGCATATTAAGACTTAGATCAGGAAGCATACAATTTCTGTTTCTATTAGAACTTATGTCTTGTTAAGATATAATCAATTTCAATAACTTGTTCTCCTGAGATAAAACCACTTTGAAGTTTCTTGAATAACTTGCCATCATATTTCTCATTATTGTTATTCAACAATTTCTTTTGCCTTGGAAGTTTTTATACATATTAATGTTGCATAGATATGTTTGGTTTTGATTCATAGATTCAGATGTGGTAGTTCATTTCATGCCTCCTGGGAAACCCCAGGAAAAGTCTTTTTGAACATGAATATATATATGCATAATAACTTCTTGGGGCTGTATTTTGGAAAAAATATGCTGGAAATGAGCATAGGCATCATGTGGTGGGATGGCATATCATATAAAGAGTATGGATTTGGATCATATTGTAATCTTTTTATTTAGATGTACTCTTTAACCTTTACCCCCTACTTCATTAAGTCCTGTACTAAAACTGAGCTTTGCTATTTACAAACTATATGTCTTTGGGCTGTTAATCTTATTGACTGAATTTTCTCATCAGTGATAAAAATACTTTCTGAGATTCATTTGGTAAACTATTTTTTTATGATAGAGGAAGAGAGAGAGAGAGAGAGGAAAGCTCAGGCTACAGAGGTAGCATAATGTTTATGCAAAAGGTTTTCATACACTAGGCTCTGAGTTTCCAGGTTCAACCCCAGCACCACCATAAATCATAGCTGAGCAGTGGTCTCTTTTGCTTTCATTAAAATAAAAAAATAGGGGGCTGAATGGTGGTGGTGCACCAGGTTGAACACATGTTACAATGCACAAGGACCTGGGTTGGAGCCCCAGTCCCCATCTGCAGCGGGAATGCTTTCTAAGTGGTGCCTCGTTTTTCCCCCTCTACCTTTCCTTCTTTCTCGATTTCTGGATGTCTCTATCCAATAAATAAAGATAATACAAAAAATTTAAAAAGAAAAATTAAAGAATAAAATATTTTTTTAAAAGAAGCTAGAGTGTTGTACAGCTCTGGCATATGTCACTGCTAGGAATTGAATCTGGGCCTTCACACATGCAATTCCTGCACTCTTAAAAAACTGAAATATCATCAGGAACAATAAAATAGGTCCCTTTGTGGGCCCCCATAGGACCTTGCCCTCAACTTGGATCAACAATGGTAGAGAATGTTCCATCCTCCAAAAGGAGGATGGACAACATACTCTATGCTACACCTGAGGAAGATGGGTCAATATTGGGCAGCTTGGAATGTTCCTACTCATGACCATAGAATGTGAGCTCAGATTTTCAGGGATGCAGAGGTCACATAGGCTCCTGAGCTGAATATGGTCCCCAGACCAAATCAGACTGATGGGATTTATAGTCAACAATATTTTTTTTAATTAAATATTTTATTTATGAAAAGGAAATATTGACAAAAACCATAGGATAAGAGGGGTACAACTCTACACAATTATCACCACCAGACCTCCATATCCCATCCCCTACCTGATAGCTTTCCTATTCTTTAACCCTCTGGGAGTATGAACCCAAGGTCATTGTGGGATGCAGAAGGTGGAAGGTCTGGCTTCTGTAATAGCTTCTCCGCTGAACATGGGCATTGACAGGTTTATCTATACTCCCAGCCTGTCTCTCTTTCCCTAGTGGGAAAGGACTCTGGGGAATTGGAGCTCCAAGGCACTTTGGTGGGGTTGTCTCTCCAGGGAAAATTGGTTGACATCATGTTAGCATCTGGAACCTGGTGCCTGAAAAGAGAGTTAACATACAAAGCCAAACAAATTAATGACCAATCATGGATCTAAAGGCTGGAATAGTGCAGATGAAGTGTTGGGGGGGTGTCCTCCATTTTGTAGATAGCTAGTAGGCATATTTTAGTTACATTTAAAAGTGTCTGTAGTTATACTAGTGTTTTATTTATTTATTTATTTATTTATTTTGCTTGAGCCTGAAATCTGATATGCAGGTGGATCCAAGTTACTGTCTGGGGAGATGATGTCATGGCTGGGAAAAGGACCAGAAAGCTGGATCAGGGAAGAGAGTTGCTCCCTATTATGGGGAAGGGGTATAAATATTGTTGACTGTAAACCTCATTGAGTAGATGTGATCTGATGCCCATAATTAGCATAGGAGCCTGTGTGAACTCTTCATCCCTGTAGATCTGAGCTTACATTCTGTGGTCATGAGTAGGAACATTCCATGCTGTCCTAGTATCTACCCAACTTCCTCAGGTATAGCATAGAGTATGTTATCCATCCTCCCTTTGGAGGATGGAACATTCTCTACCATTGTTGATCCAAGTTGAGGGCAAGGTCCTATGAGGGCCCACAAAGGGGTCTGTTGTGTTGTTTCTAATAGAAATGACCAGTATAAATGGAGACAGGCATTTATTCGAGTTCTAGGGCCACCAAGTTTGTTTGGGAATCTCAGGATTCTATGATTAGGGCCCCAGCTTGTAGTCAACAATATTTATACCCCTTTCCCATATTACGGAGCTTCTCTCTTCTCTGATCTAGCTTTCTGGCCCTTTTTCCAGCTATACCATCATCTCCCTAGACAATAACTTGGATCTACTGGCATACCGGATTTCAGGCTCAGGGCAAAAAGAAAAAGGAAAACAAACAAACAAATAAACAAACAAACTAGTATAGCCAAAGGCCCTTTGGAATTTAACTAAAATATGCCTACTAGCTTTGGAATTTAACTAAAATATGCCTACAACACTTCATTTGCACTATTTCAGCCTTTAGGTCCATGATTGGTCAACAATTTGTTTGGCTTTGTATGTTAACTCTCTTTTCAGGCACCAGGCTCCAGATGCTAGCATGATGCTGACCAGTCTTTCCTGGAGAGACAACCCCACCAATGTGTCCTGGAGCTCAGCTTCCCCAGAGCCCCACACTACTAGGGAAAGAGAGAGACAGGCTGGGAGTATGGATCTACCTGTCAACATCCATCTTCACTGGGGAAGCAATTATAGAAGCCAGACCTTCCACAGACCTTCTGCATCCCACAATGACCTTGGGTCCATACTCTTAGAGGGTTAAAGAATAGGAAAGCTATCAGGGGAGGAGATGTGATACAGAGTTACGGTGGTGGTAATTGTGTGGAGTTGTACCCCTCTTATCCTATGATTTAGTCAGTGTTTCCTATTTACAAATAAAAAAATTAAAATAATAACCAAAATATCCCTCAACTCTGTAATAAAAATACTTCTCTTACGTTTAATATATAAATTTATCCATGAGGGTTACCACTGGGGCTTATTGCTTTCATGACAGCCATTTTTTCCTTTTTCTTTCACTGAAGGTGAAAGAAAAAGAAAGGGAGAGACAAAAAAGAAGAAATTGAAAAGTGATATAGGACGAAATTTGTATGTGTATTGAAGCTGTTTAACTGTAGGAAAGAAGTACTGCTTTATAGTACTTTTTATTATAATATTTAAGGAAACATCTCTGATTAGATTATGTAGTATATTTAAGAAATGCAAATATGAATTTTCTTTATTTTGAAATAAGTTATACAGTTTTACCAAAATATCTCTATTTTTATCTCAGTCTTTAATTTTATCTGATCTCCCACTCTTTATTCAGCAACCACTGAGTTCCTAAGCATTCAATTATTTTCTCTATGCTCCAAATAGATTATGAAAAAAATGCCACATGTTTCTTATCAGATATTTTAATAAGATGATATGCATTGGACTAAGGAAGAACTAGGAAGGCACATCATCTTCAACATCTTGTTGATAAAGGAATGTGGAGCCTATAATATAGTTTTGATACTGACACACATTTGTTCCAGTCATAGTCTGTTGGGCAGTAAGCCAGCTCCCCCCCTGCTTAAAGCCTCTTTCTCTAATCCTGCTTAACTAAACACAACCCTGCTGGCTTAACACTTCTGTCTATTTACATAACACTGTTAACTAAGCACCGCCCTGCCTCCAGGGCATTGGTTTAATCCTAACTGGTTAGCAGGCTTTTTTCTTCTCCCCACCCCCTATCCTACTTACATCCTCTTCCAACCTGACAGTTCCGCCTCAAGATATATAAAGACAGGATTGTGATTAGAGATATCTTAGATTGGGCTGCAATACTGCTTCCCAGCTCAGTCATGAGTCCCTGGTCATCTGTCTCCTGCCTGCAAAGTTAGACCGGCAAATGGCACCTGAACAGGGACTGGCAATAGTCTAAGCTTTTTTTTTTTTTTTTTTTTTTAGAATTTTTATTTATAAAAAGGAAACAAGAACAAAAACTGTAAAACATTTACACATATTATTATGAAAAATGAGGAGCAGAATCTGAAAAGTGCTCATTTAATGCACTGTCACTTTAAACATATTTTTTGCTGTATACTTTGTGCTATACATTTTGCTGTGTCCTGATATTTAATAGTAAAGTAAAAAATAAATAAATAAATACATCTTCTGTTTTTCTGGGTCTTATCAATTAACACAAGTCTTCTACAAAATCATTAAATTTTTCTTCTTTTTAATTTATATAAAATCCAATAAAACTTGGACATCAAAATCATGTCACAGTGGTCTGGAAGTTGGTGCAGTGAATAAGGCACTGGAATCTCAAGCATGAGGTCCTGAGTTCAATACCTGGTAGCACATGTACCAGAGTGATGTCTGGTTCCTTCTCTCTTTCCTCCTATCTTTCTCATTAATAAATAAATAAAAATCTAAAAAAAAAAAATCATGTCACAAATTTGTCCACATAGTGAGATGCTTTGCATTTATTTCAACCCTGGACTGAACCCACTTTCATCATTGTTGGATGCCTAACTGCTATGGTTTCTTTCTATGTCTCTCTAGTCTGATGAACAAATACACCTTCTAGCTTTTTCCAAAACAGAGATGCCAAATCTACATCTGTAATATTCTTGTCTTTTGGTTCATGACTAGTCAACAATTTGTTCTGCCTTATATCGTAACTCTTTTTCATCCACCAGTTTCCAGATGCTATCAGGATACCAACCTGACTTCCTGGGGCAGATGACCCCACCAAGGTGTCCTGGAGTTCCACCTCCCCAGATCTCTAACCCAGTAGGGAGAGAGAGGAGGGCCCAATCATAACGTGCTAGGTCAAAGCCGGGTTGGCGCTTGCAGGGGTCTGTGATGAGGTGTTTGTTCTTGGGCCCTCCTCAATCGCTATCGAATAGGCCATGGCCGGTGTGCCGCTATGTTCCATCGCTGGGGAGCCAGAGACAACCCGAACTGCCCCTGAGGCTACAGACAGACTATGACCCACATAATCAATGACTGCCAAATCTCCAGATTCAAAGGAGGTCTCGAAACTTTACATCAGGCTCAACCTGACGCTGTTGACTGGCTACGGAAGAAGGGCAAACGCTAGAAGAAGAAGGGAGAGAGAGTCAGGCTGGGAGTATGGATCAACTTTTTAATGACCATATTCAGCGGGGAAGCAATTAAGAAGCTAGACCTTCCACCTTCTGCACCCCATAATGACCCTGGGTATATACTCCCAGAAGGTTAAAGAATAGGAAAGCTATGAGGGGAGGGGATGGGATACGAAGTTCTGGTGGTAGGAATTGTATCCCTCTTATCCTATGGTCTTGTCAGTGTTTCCATTTTATAAATAAATTAATTTAAAAAAAAAGAATAGGAAAGCTATCAGGGGAGGGGATGGGATATGGAGTTTTGGTGGTGGGAATTGTGTGGAGTTGTACCCCTCTTATCCTATGGTTTTTGTCAGTGTTTCCTTTTTATAAATAAAAATTTAAAAAAATTATTAGCACACATTTTTGGTAAAAATTGTGGAGAAATAAAAGAACAGAGATGGAAAAAATACATGTGTAAAGATGCTTGAAACAAATGTCCTATGTTGATTTCAACATTTATTGAAAATAATTTAGACGATAAAATATTTTATTAGAATACAGCACTTAAGTTGAATATGTTTTCCTTTTATGAGCTATAATACATTTGGTATAAAACCATGCAGAAATAGGAAGAATAACTATTGGCTATTAACTATTAACTTTTTTTTCTCTTGTTGCCAGGGCTCAGTGCTGGCTGTATGAACCCACCACTCCTGGTGGCCATTTTTTCTTTTTCCATTTTATTTGATAGGACAGAGATAATTTGAGAGGAGAGGGAGGGAGAGATAGAAAGGGAGACAGAAAGAAAAACACCTGCAGGTCTGGTCTTTGTGTGAGTTCTTGTGCATAGTACTATGTGCACTTAACTAGGTGTACCACTGCCTTCCTCCCCATGTTAAATTATTTATTGCATGAAAACTGCTTTTATATTTTTCTTTCATATTAGAGTTATGAAGTACAGAGCTTTTTTCAAAGCATGAGTTATTTGTATTACCATGCTTGTATTGGTAAATCAACACATTATTAGTTAACTCCAAGTATTTTTTTATCTTTGTCTGCTGAAATTTATTTTTCTAGCAAAATTTTCATACTCCCAAATAGCAGGCAGCAGTAATAAGCCTATAAATTTATAGTCTGTTTGCTTCCAAAATAAGAGCAGTTTAGGAACAGAGAAACTTAAAAATTTGCTTCAGATATATTCATAATTGTGTTTTTATGTTTTCTTCTTGTGTAATGTGAGGAATTTGTATTATAATTTTATTTATCCACCATTTATTAAACAATTAGTGAGTGTTATTATGTACCAGGCACTATTCTTTTGGGGAAAGGCAATGTTTCTCATGAATGTTATCTTCTAGAAGACAAATAAGTAATAATAATGGCAATTAGTATAGTAATAATAACAAATGTGACTATAATGAAATAACATTGTATTATCACCTATCTTTTATGGAAGTATTTTTCACAATTAAAATTTTGTGTGTGTGTACATTTGTAATTTTACTTAATGTTTCTTATAATAATAAGTTCTAATCACCTAATTATCCTCAAAAATTGAAAGCATATTTTAGCTTTCCTTTTTAAATAATTGCAATGCTTGATAGAATTTTTTAAATCAAACTGCATACTTAATTAAATCTTGTTGGACAAATGCATGAATGAATACAGTAATTGGAGAAAGAAACTTTTTTGTATATACTCTACTAGGGCTATAATGACTATGTGTATTGTATCTTTTTAAGTTTATATTTGTGAATTTGTGAATTTGTCAGATAAAGTCTTGTCAGAAAAGTCATGGCTCATTTTTGCTTTGAAAAAACAGAAAAATATGTCATTTTTTTCCGACCACCCAACATTCCATTACCTATTTATTTAAGGAGGAACAGCATACCTTAATTATTTCCTGACATTCTCAAGTAAATTCATATATTTTTGTGAATGCTTAGAATACACAGAATATTCAAATTAGACAGCTTTCAAAAAGTAAATGTTTTACTTCCAGGTTTTTCTGAAACTTTCTCCCTATTATAAAGACAGTTTATCTCCAAATATTTTTTTTTCTCCCTCAAAACTCACAGTGACCATTTTCCATGTCTACTCTCCCATATTCACTGGTAGTAATAACTTTTGAATATAGTGAATTTGAAAGAGTAATGTTATATAATCATAATACATAAAAGCAAGGAGTTTGTGAGAATAATTTGAATTAGAAGTGGGTTTAGAATCTACTTTTTAAACAAATATAACCAACTTTGATTTTACCTATTCTTACTTTATTTTATTATTTCATTTGTCACTGGGGATATTGCTGGGACTCAGTGCCTGCACAACTCCACAGCTCCCACCCCCATGACCATTTCTTTCCCTTTTCTTTTCTCAAAACAGAGCATGAGAGACAGAGATCCAGAGAGAGTGAAACAGGAGAGATAACCAGCATTGCAGTGCCACTTTTCCATTTGTGAAGCTTTCCATGTGATGACAAAGGCCTCAAACCAAAGTTCTTGGTAACTTTGTTAACATGGGTGTTCTACTGTATGATTCACTTGCTAGGGCCCATAACAAATATTGTTAATAGTCATTCTGTTTAACTGATGCAACATAAATGGAAAGCCAACAGCACTGAATTAGACAAGAGGACACAGTCATGGTGGTGTTCACAAAGTAAGAGAAAATATATCAACTAAAATGTCAGGAGTCCTGGCAGCCTTCTTTATTGAACATTTAGTAGTAAAACATTCCCAGTAACTTCTACTAGTTATGTGTGTTTTGCCTCATAAGGATCCATTTCTCTCATGCACACACTAATTATTGCTGCCTAAAAGCAAATAGGTTAATATTTCTATAGCACTCAATGGTGTAGGAGTTAAAAATAAATTTAGGGCATAATTACCTCTATTATATTGTTATTTAAAAAATATTTATTTATTCATTCCTTTTTGTTGCCCTTGTTTTATTGTTGTAGTTTTTATTGTTGTCATCGTTATTGGATAGGACAGAGAGAAATGGAGACAGGGAAAGATAGGGGGAGAGAAAGATAGATACCTGTAGACCTGCTTCACTGCTTGTGAAGCAACTCCCCTGCAGGTGGGGAGCCAGCTGAACCCGGATCCTTATGCTGGTCCTTGCGCTTTGCGCCATCTGCACTTAACCCACTGTGCTACAGCCCGACTCCCTATTATATTGGTTTTTTAAAAATGACATTACTATTGTTTCTCAGCTTTTAAATATATTTGGATTCATAGTTTTATGAGATGTTTACTTTTGTATGAAATATTTTACTCCATGTATTTTTTACATGTGTATTATGTGTTTTATATGAATATAACATGCATATAATCTTCAAGGATAGTATATTAGAAAGACATACAACAGATGAAACATTACTGAATATGTGAACCAATTCAGTCTTTCCTCAACTGATGAATTGGAACATATTTCATATCAACCTTCTCATGCCGTTGAAATACTTATTTTAGTAAGAAGACCTGGTAGCCATCTTAAGTTCTTATGTGATATGTGTGTGTGTATATATCACTATATACTTAAATGTTGCTTTCTCTTATTCAAATTCTAGCTTTTTAAATATTTATAATAAACCTTTAAAGTTAAAGGACAATAACTTTCCATATTACAGCATTATTTAAAATTTGGTCAGGTGGTCAGGGAGGTGGCACAATGACTAAGGCACTAAACTCTCAAGCATGAGGTCCCAAATTCAATCCCACAGCACATGTACCAGAGTGATATCTGGTTCTTTCTCTCTCTCCTATCTTTCTCATTAATATATAAATAGAATCTTAAAAACAAATTTTGGTCTGAATACCTTCCTTGAAATGCAGACTTTAAGGCAGAGGGTAGATAGCATAATGATTATGCAAAGAGACTCTTATGCCTGCGGCTCCAAAGTCTCAGGTTCAATCCCCTGTACCACCATAAGCCAGAACTGAACAGTGTGCTGGTTAAAAAAAAAATGTGGACTTTGATTATATTTAAACACGAAGCAAAAAGTGAAGGAGGCACTGGTAAAGTCATTCTCCCAGAACTAAATTCAAGTGTCAAATTCAAATGGCATCTTTGTATAGATGAGTTATTTGTGACAGTTTAATAGAGTTTTATGTTAAGGATATAGTAATAAAAATATATATATTTGCCTTTTTTTAGTGAACTTGAACTTGATTTAAGTAGTGAGAAACAACATAGAATTTATCTAATTAAACTGAATCATAATAGAAGACTAATCCCTAGCACTGAAAAACGGTATCA
This sequence comes from Erinaceus europaeus, assembly GCF_950295315.1. Classification (NCBI taxonomy): domain Eukaryota; kingdom Metazoa; phylum Chordata; class Mammalia; order Eulipotyphla; family Erinaceidae; genus Erinaceus; species Erinaceus europaeus. Next base: position 84,560,703 of record NC_080172.1, read on the forward strand.
TCTGTTTTCCATCTACACCATGCCTCTGCCTCGCGTGAACTTAATGTGCAGCTTGGCGATACGAGAATCCGGCATGAAGCCCAGCCAGTCTATCTTGGCGTTACTCTCGATCGCACTCTGTCATTTCACGAACATCTCATAAAAACTGCAGCAAAGGTGGGCGCAAGGAATAACATCATTGCAAGACTGGCCAGCTCCTCATGGGGCGCGAGCGCTTCCACACTGCGATCATCATCTCTGGCATTATGCTATTCCACTGCAGAATACTGTGCCCCAGTATGGTTCCGTAGCCCCCATGTCCACTTGGTCGATTCCAAATTATATTCCTCTATGAGGATAATTTCTGGAACCATCCGTTCCACCCCGCTTCCATGGCTGCCAGTTCTTAGGAACATCGCCCCGCCAGATATTCGTCGGGATGCGGCATCATCTAAGTTCATTTCCCACGTCTACGCTCTACCGGACCTGCCAATATACGCAGATAACTTCGCCCACCCTGTCCAACGCTTGACGTCTCGTCACCCAATCTGGTCCCCTATGCCTACACTGAACTTCTCTGTTCCAGACTCTTGGAAACAGAGTTGGCAGTCAGCTGAGGTAAAGAACAAACACCTCATCACAGACCCCTGCAAGCGTCAACCCGGCTTTGACCTAGCACGTTATGATTGGGCCCTCCTCAATCGCTATCGAACAGGCCATGGCCGGTGCCCCGCTATGTTCCATCGCTGAGGAGCCAGAGACGACCCGAACTGCCCCTGCGGCTCCAGACAGACTATGACCCACATAGTCAACGACTGCCACCTCTCCAGATTCAAAGGAGGTCTTGAAACTTTACATCAGGCTCAACCTGACGCTGTTGACTGGCTACGGAAGAAGGGCAAACGCTAGAAGAAGAACAATAGGAGATTCTAGTTAAAGACTTTATTTTGTCAGACTTCTGATTTTCATTATTATTGATGTGGAATTGGACTTTTGAAAGGATATGATAGAGAGTGATCCACTATTTCTAATTTAAGTACCTTCAGCATTCACTCAGACATCTCGTATTTCAACTAAGTAGAGCTTAATTGAAACATCAATGTTTACACACACACACACACACACACACACACACACACACACACACACACACATACACATACATATTTACCCATTCTGTTTCTCTGTTTTATCTGATATCTCCAGGTTTCCATTTTGTTTTACTTTTATAGTTTTCTGGTAAGCTCCCCTTCATATTGTCTCTCAATTTCTTAATTGTTTTAACTAAAAATAACTTTATTATACCTTCATCTTAGTATTTTTGTACAAATACAGATATGTAAATTGGCAGATATTTCTGTTTGAATGTTTTATTTTACTGTCTATGAATTATCATTTCTGTTGAGAAATCAACCATAGAACTTACTTTGTTCCCTATTTAAAAGATATCTTTAAAAAATTTCTCCCTAATTTTTCAGATTTTCTCCTTCACTTTCAATAGTTTTTCTCTGATGTAAAGTGGTTTTCATTGTATTTGTTGTGATTTCATTGTAAAATTTGCCTTGATTATTTGGATCATCTATCTTTCTTAAGTTCTGTAAAACTTTTAATGCCACAAGACTCTTCAAATTTGATGTCTGCTTCATTTTCTTTCAGACTAGCCTTTGGACTTCTAGCTACACTTAGATTAAAAATATTTAATATGGTTGCAATTTATTTCAGTGTATAATGCCTTTCTTCTCAAAGAATCTAAGTATAAAAATACAGAAATATATGTTAAAGATTTGACATCATTCTTTATTTCCCATGTTGTTCCTCTCAAATATCCAATTTTTTTTTACTGGTTTTATTTATTTTTTTCTTTTTATATTTAAGAAAGGATTAATTAACAAAACCATAAGGTAGGAGGGGTACAACTCCACACAATTCCTACCACCCAATCTCCACATCCCACTCCCTCCCCTGATAGCTTTCCCATTCTCTATCCCCCTGGGAGCATGGACCCAGGGTCATTGTGGGTTGCAGAAGGTAGAAGGTCTGGCTTCTGTAATTGCTTCCCCGCTGAACATAGGCGTTGACTGGTCAGTCCATACTCCCAGTCTGCCTTTCTCTTTCCCTAGTAAGGTGTGTCTCTGGGGAAGCAGAGCTCCAGGACACATTGGTGGGGTCTTCAGTCCCGGGAAGCCTGGCCGGCATCCTGATGACATCTGGAACCTGATGACTGAAAAGAGAGTTAACATACGAAGCCAAACAAACTGTTGAGCAATCATGGACCCAAAGCTTGGAATAGTGGAGAGAAAGTGTTGGGGGGGGTACTCATTACAAACTCTAGTGTACTTCTGCTTTCAGGTATATATTTTGCAGTAGTTTATGGATACGTGTGAACGTATGCTCTCTCTCACAGAAATTGGTGTATATCTAGGTTTTGGGACTTTGTTAGAAAATGAACAACCTGAGATAGAATTAGAGTATACTATGAAAGGAAAGGTCTCATCCAAGTAATGAAGCTAAAGGGTTGTCATTCCACATGTGAAGTCTCTGGACACAGTCTGAAGTGAAGCATGTTAAGGTGGCAATCGTTGTGTTGGTTAGGTTGTGATCGGCAGATGCAATATTATTTGATATATATTGGGAGAGGCATACGGGAAAGTGGGTCCTATCCAAGGGTTCCAGTACTGGGGGAAGTAGAGGCTCTCTAGTGGAGATGTGAGGTTCCTGCTGTTTAGGGTTCAAAAAGACAATCGATAGTTAATGTTATCATCACACTAATTTTGGTAATTGGGTTAACTTTGAAAAGTCCTTTTGTTAGGGTTTGCTGTATAATACCCCGTATCTTGTATATAGCTGTGCTATTGGTTGCTTCTAATCTACTTGGTCTAGGCTTTTGAGAGAGTCTGCATATCAATTACACAGCCTATATATTAAAAAAATTCAGTTTGTGTTTTGAAAAACTTCGAGACATACAATTAATTTTCCCCCTCTCATATTAATTAACTAGTGATTTATATGACTACATTTTACTAGGAGTGTACATAAACACCATTCCCACCACCAAAAGACTGTGAGCCATCCCTCCCACCCACTCCCACCCCCCACTGGCCCAGGAAGCTGCATGGCTACCCCTCATCACAGGGCTTTTTACTTTGGTGCTCTACTTACAATTTGGTCAGGTCCTGCTTTTAGTTTCCCTTTCAGATCTTACTCAACTTCTGTTGATGAGTGGGATCATCCCATACTCATCTTTATCTTTCTGACTTAGCTCACTTAACATAATTGCTTCTAGCTCTGACCAAGATGGGTCAGAGAAAGTGGGTTCATTGTTCTTGATAGCTGCATAGTATTCCATTGTGTATATATACCACGGCTTTCTCAGCCACTCATCTGTTGTTGGGCACCTGGGTTGCTTCCAGGTTTTAGCTATTATGAATTGTGCTGCTATGAACATAGGAGTACACACCTCTTTTTGGTTGGGTGTTATGGAGTCCTTCGGGTATAACCCCAGGAGAGGAATTACTGGATCATCTGGAAGGTCCATGTCTAGCCTTGTGAGAGTTTTCCAGACTGCTCTCCACAGAGGCTGGACCAATTTACATTCCCACCAGCAATATAAAAGGGTTCCTCTGTCCCCACAACCTCTCCAGCATTTGTTGCTGCTGTCCTTTTTGATGTATGCCATTCTTACAGGAGTGAGGTGGTATCTTAGTGTTGTCTTAATTTGCATTTCTCTGACAATCAGTGACCTAGAGCAGTTTTTTCATATGTTTGTTAGCCTTTTGGATCTCCTTTGTAGTGAATGTTTTGTTCATATCCTCTGCCCATTTTTGGATGGTGTCATTTGCTTTTTTGGTGCTAAGTTTGCTGAGCTCTTTATATATTTTGGTGATTAGTTTCTTGTCTGATGTATGGCATGTGAAAATCTTCTCCCATTCTGTGAGGGGTCTCTTTGTTTGTGTGATAGTTTCTTTGGATGTGCAGAAGCTTTTTAATTTGATGTAGTCCCATTGGTTTGTTTCTGCTTTAGTCTTCCTTTGGATTTGATTCATCAAAGATATCCTTGAGGTGTAGGTGGGAAACTGTTTTACCAATGTTTTCCTCTAAGTATTTTTGTTTCTGGTCTGACATTAGTTCTTTGATCCATTTGGAGTTGATTTTTGTTTCTGGTGAGATAAAGTGGTTCAATTTCATTCTTCTGCATGTTTCAACCCAGTTTTCCCAGCACCATTCATTGAAGAGAGCCTCCTTTTTTCCATTTAATCCTTTGGGCTCCCTTATCAAAGATTAGATGTCCTTAGGTGTGGGGATTTATTTCTATGCTTTCAATTCTGTTCCACTGGTCTGTGTGCCTATTTTTGTTCTTTTACCATGCTGTTTTGATGATGATGGCTTTACAATAAGGTCTGGGAGTGTGATGCCTCCATTTCTGTTTCTTTTCCTCAAGATGGTTTTGGCAATTCTAGGTGTTATCAGGTTCCAGATAAATGATTGTAGTGTTTGTTCTATTCTCTTAAAGAAGCTTGGTGGAACTATGATGGGTATTGCATTAATTTTGTATATGGCTCTGGGGAGAATATTAATTTTGATGATCTTTATTCTGCAGATAATCTTATGGGTTATCCCCTGTATGTGACATTTTGTTTCTCTCTTGCAGCCTTTAGGATCCTTTCTTTATCCTTACTTCTTCTCATTGTGACTATGATGTGTCTTGGTATCTTCAGGTCTGGGTTGATTCTGTTTGGGACTCTCTGGGCCTCTTGAATCTTGATGTCCTTTTTGTTATTCAGGTCTGGGAAGTTTTCTTCTATTATTTCCTCTAGAATGTTTGCTTCCCCTTCCTCTCTTTCTTCTTCTGGCAGGCCAATTATATGAATGTTACTTCTTTTGAGATCATCCCATATGTCTCTGTTGTTGTTTTCAGTGTCTCTCAATCTCTTTTTAAGCTCTTTCACCTCTTTCTTAGTTTTCTCTAACTCACCCTCTGTCTGACTAATTCTGTTTTCTGCTTCTGTTAGTCTGCTGTCTCTTGCCTCAGCTTCTTTCTTCATTATAGCTATTTCAGCTTTCAGTTCTCTAATTGCCTCAAGATCATCAGTATTTTCCTTGGGGGTCTCAACTGTTGTTTCCCTAATACTGCCATTCCTTTCCTCCAATGTTGTTTTCATTTCTGTGATTAATAAGTTTATTATTGCTTGCATACTTTTCTTATCTGTGGTTACTTCTGGCTGATTTGTAGTTTCTTAATGGCTCGTCTTCATTCATTGGAGTAGCAGTCTTATTTGTTTTTGATCTACCCATTTTTTTATTTATGTGTTTCTTTTTTATGCTCTGTTGTTCCTCAGTTGTTGTGTCTTGAGTACAAGCAACACTGTACTAAATACCTTTATGACAATTGCACTCACCAACCCCAGGAATTACAGTAACAACTGAAGCAAGTATTGAAACAGTTTAATCACTACCAGTTAGCCAAACAATTTCTCCAGTAGGTGAAAAAATAGTAACCAAATCCCAGTTAAGAAGAAAGAAAAAAGAAAGAAGGGATAGCAAGAATAGACAGTTATGCAAATCTACTATCCATTGTATATTATAGGGCTAACAAGAGGGGAAAGGGAAGTAGAGCAGAGATACACACATAGAGAGTCCACTCTGAGTCAGATTTCTTCCCCAAAATAGTTCACAATTTCAGAAAGGCAAAGAAGAAGGAAGGAAGAAGTGTATGACAAGATAAAAAAAAAAAAAGAAAAAAGAGACAAGAGAGAGAAAATAGAAAAGATAAGAAAAAGAGTTGTAATTAAAGAGCAGTGAAAGGCAAGTTTTTTTGATTACTTTATTTTTAATTTAATTTAATTTAATTTTTTTAATTAGCTAGGAGGAGGAGGGAGGGGAGAGTCTGTAGAGGAGGTGGAGTAACGAGACAAGTTCCTCCCACAATAGATAAGATGCCCACTACCCTAGCAATAAAAGATACCCTAAGAGTTAATTCTGATCAATCTAAAGTGGGGGGGAAGATATATGCCTTTATATAATATTAATAATAAAATAGAGCAGGGTAAAAAAAAAAAACCCTGTCCTGTATTACCTCAAACCTCGTGATCTAGGCAGCTGAGTGTTAAGAAAGAGAAAAAAAAAAAAAACCTCAGGATTAGACAAGGATATTTGAAATAGATAGTTATGCAAATCTACTATCCACTGTATATTCTAGGTTGTAGCTAAAGGAGGAAGGGAAGTTGAGCAGAGATACTCGCAGTGAGAGTCCAACTCTGAGTCAGAATTCTTCCCCAAAATAATTCCCAAATGTGTCAGTGAATTCATAAAAGCACACTGTTTGGTGGTGTGGGGGATGGGGCCTGTGGCTCTGGAAGCTGTATGATTAAGGAAGAAAGGATGACAAGAATGAGAAAAAGAAAAAAAAAGAGAAATAGAAAAAGAAAAAGATAAGAAAAAGAACAGTCATAAAAGAGCAGTGAAAGGAAAGAGTTTTTTAATTTATTTATTTTTAATTATTTAATTAGCTATGCGGGGTGAGTTGGGGGGTTTGGCTACTTAGAAAGAAAAAAGGCCAGAGGTTTTAGAAGGGTATAGACTTAGAATGAATGATACTCCCTGGTGGGACAGGAATTTGGTAAAGAAAGAAGCTCCTAGCAGGGGAGCCTGCTAAGATCTGGTCCCCAGGGACTGGTTATGGGGGGGGGGGGGAGGGGGAGGAGGTGTGCTTAATAATTTTAAAAGAAAAAAATTTTTTTCCCTTTTTTTCTACTCTATTTTTTAACCCAAATTAAGTTATAGTCACCTCCTTGGTGTCACCGCTAGGACCCCTTATTGACTGGCCTACTAAAGGCAGAAAATCCTACCGTTTCCAGAAGATGTGGTCAGAGCTCAAGCCACTAGTAGCTTCTCAGTCCACCATCTTTTGGGAACCCCCCCTCAAATTTCCAATTTTAACATATTTTTGTTTTTATATTTCTACTGTCTGACATTACACTCTTTAATTCTCGTCATTTATTTTTTAATTTTAGTAGAATTTTTTCCTGTGATAAAAATGTCTCTCATAATTCTGTACATTTTTGCTTAGACATATCTTAAAATTAATCTTATCTTTCAACAAATCATTGTGTTTGTTATAAAATTAATAGGTTGATCATATCATCTCTCAGTACTGTGAACATATTGTGTTACTATTTTTTGCCTTTCCTTGTTACTATTGATTATCAGCAACAATTATTAAACTAACATTAATTTGCATATATATTTAAGATCTATCTTTTCTCTTTTGGTTTTATATGATACTCCAAGTGGAAATTTAAATTCCAAATAATGTTGCTTTTTCCGTTATAGGATTTGTTAAATTTGGAACCCCCTAAAACTTTTAAAATGTATACTTTTTGTTTTCTGGAACTAGGACATTGTCATGGGTGATTTCAGCACTCTGAGTTAGTTTTTTCATGAGACAGAGAGGAGAGAGAGAGATAGAGACCACAAACCCTGACTTCCATTACCATAGCAACACCCATATACTGCAGTACTCTACCCTGGCGATATAGGCACCCACCCTGTGGACTCTCCAGCTCCTAAAATATTTTATTATAATCTGCATCAGTAAAAGTACTCTTTGGTAAAATATTTATCTAACTAGTCCACAGTCAAGAAATACAGTATAGGGGGCTGGGTTAATTGCACCTGTGCAAAGCGCAAGGACCAGAGTAAGTATGCTTGTTGTAGTCCTGGTTTCCCACCTGCATGGGGGTCGTTTCACAAGCGGTGAAGCAGGTCTGCAGGTGTATACCTTTTCTTTCCTCCTCTCTGTCTTCCTCTCCTCTCCCAATTTCTTTCTGTCCTATTCAACAACAATGATAAACTACAAGAGCAACAAAAGGGAAAAAATAGCCTCCAGGAGCAGTGGATTTGGAGCCCTGGTGATAACCCTGGAGGCAAAAAAAGAAAAGAAATACAATATATATTGGCCTGGAAGATGGAGCACTATGAGGCATTCATTGTACCTTCAAGGTAGAGGTCCTGAGTTTGATCCCAGCACAGTACATGCGAGAGTCCTATCTCTCTCCTCCTCCTTTAGTTCATTAGTAGATAATAGATGATGATGATGAAGATGAAGAAAGATAGATAGGCAGATAGATAATAAATACTATATTTAGGTGGCAGACTGTGGCACACCTGATTAAGCGTACATAGCACCAAGTCTCCTAACCCGCACAAGAATCTGGTTCTAGCCTCTGCCTCCCCACCAGCAGGAAGGACGCTGCACAAGTTGTGAAGCAGGTTTATAAGAATCTTATTGTTTCCATATCTCCCCAACTCCTCCCTCCATTTTACTCTGTCCTATCCAATAAAATGGAAAAAAAAGTGACCTCCAGGAGCAGTGGATTTGTACTGCTGGCACTATACCCCAGTAATAATCATAATGGAAAAAAACAAAAGAAATATGATATTGCCTTCAGGGGAGGGGATGGGATGTGGAGATCGGGTTATGGGAATTGTGTGGAATTGTACCCCTATTATTCTATGGTTTTGTTAATGTCTCCTTTCTTAAATAAATAAAAAATAAAATACATTAAAAAAAAGATGGAGAGAGAAAGAAAAAAAAGAGAGCGAAAGAAGGAAAACAAAAAGGAAAAGGCATTGAATGATACTCCTGGTGAGCCAAGAATCTTGGTAAAGAAAATAACTCAGCAGGAAGCCTGCTCAGAGTGGCTGTCCTGCCCCTGGGGGCTGGTTCTGGGGTGGGGGGGTGAGCTTTAAAAATAATAAAAATATTTCCTTTCTTTTTCAAAAAAAAAAAAAAAGAAATACGATATTGCTAGGATTACAGATGATTCTTTCAGTTTCCCTTTCACTCACATACCTACTTCCAAGAACTACCACTGTCTGGAGTTCTAAAAACAAAGATATTTTGCCACTATTTGAACTTTTTTAAAATTTTTATTTATTTTCCCTTTTGTTGGCCCTTGTTGTCTTTTTTATTGTTGTAGTTATTGTTGTTGTTATTGATGTTATCGTTGTTAGATAGGACAGAGAGAAATGGAGAGAGGAGGGGAAGACAGAGAAGGGGAGAGAAAGACACCTGCAGACCTGCTTCACCGCCTATGAAGCGACTGCCCTGCAGGTGGTGAGCGGGGGTCTCCAACCTGGATTCTTATGCCGGTCCTTGAGCTTTGCGCCACGTGTGCCTAACCGCTGCACTACTTCTCGACTCACCCAGTATTTGAACTTTAAAATATTGGAATTGTACATTTTTTGTATGATTTCTTTTGCCTAATATTTATTTTACTGATGAGTAGCAATTCAGTGATATATAGCCATTATCTTTAAATCTTTAAAAAAATTATCTTTATTTGATAGAGACAACTAGAAATCGAATGGGAAGGAGATAGACAGAGAGAGAGAGAGAGAGAGAGAGAGAGAGAGAGAGACCTGCAGCAGTGCTTCACCACTCAGTTTCAGGTGGGGACTGGGGCTAGAACGTGGGTCCTTGCACATTTTAATGTGTGCTCAACCAGTTGCACTACCACCTTGCACCTATCCTTTATCTTTTCAGACCTCTCTCCTTTTTTTCTCATTTTCTTTTTAAGTTCCAACTATGCATATGTTAGACTTTTTTTTTTCCATTTTATTTGAGGGTTAATGGTTTATATCACAGTTGTCTATACAAGGGTGCTATTTCCCAGCTCTGGGTGATGGGTAGCTGTAAAATACTCTCGCCTCCAATTTAGGACCCCAGACCCCCCCATCCCCTTCTTCTTCCCCAGAGTCTTCCACTTTGATGTAGTATACAACTCCCTAGTCCAAGTTTTACCTGTGCTCCCCTTTTCTAACTTTGTCTTGTAAGTTCCACCTACAAGTGAGATCATTCAGTATTCATTCCACTCTTCCTGACTCATACCGCCCAGCCCAACACTAATCACACAGATTCCATTCAAGATGAAACAAAGGTTGGGATTTTAGAGTTTCTGGTCTAATATCCGGGTCTTTGATAGTTGGTCTTATTTCACCAATATTAGTTGTGTCTTTCTATTTTCCCCTTTCCTATGTATTTGATTTCTCTGGTTGTTTATGTTTCTCATTCTATTCTACCACTGATCTAGAATCAACCTATATGTCCAGCAACAGATGAGTGGCTAAGAAAGCTATGGTATATATATGTATTACCTGAATGGAATACTATTCATCTACTAAAAATGATGAATTCCTAACTTTTTCATTACCTCTTGGATACAACTTGAAGGACATGTTATGTGAGATAAGCTAGAAAAAGAAGGATGAATGTGGGTATGAAAAACTCTCTGTTAAAATTTCTTTGACTATGTTCTCTGTTCCTTTCTCTTTTTTCTCGGGGATCCCAATATTTTTTTTTTTTCTGATGGAGCCTGCTCTTTTGTTGAGAAATGCTTCATTTTTCCTAAATCTTTCTTCTCAAGAGTTTTAAATTCACAGGGTGTGGCAGAGTGTGGTGGTTGTGTCTTTTAGTGTTGAATTCTTTCCTCCACCAATGAGGTCTATTTCTGAGGCCTCTTACCACAACCTGAACTGCAGTCAAAGTCTCCTTTAGGCCCTGTAGTATTGCTTAGAGGATTTTTTTTGTTTGTTTGTTTGATGTTTTTGAGTTTTCAGGTTATTTTTCATTGCTTTTCTAGTTGATTTGGGGGAGCAAAATATGGCTGTTGCTCCTCTGTGGCCATACCTCTGGAAGTCCCTCAATAATTATATTATTATCTTTAGGGATATCATAATATATATTAAGTACTTAATTAAGGAAGTTTATCTTTTTAATGACTTACTGATTTTTTAAAATATTTATTTATTCCCTTTTGTTGCCCATGCTTTATTGTTGTTATTGATGTTGTTGTTGTTGGATAGGACAGAGAGAAATGGAGAGAGGAGGGGAAGACAGATGGGGGAGAGAAAGATAGTCACATGCAGACCTGCTTCACTGCTTGTGAAGTGACTCCTCTGCAGGTGGGGAGACAGGAACTCGAACTGGGGTCCTAATGCCAGTCCTTGCGCTTTGCGCCACTTGCGTTTAACGCGCTGTACTGCCACCCGAATCCCCCAACTCACTGATTTTTATCAATAAAAATGTTAAAAATTGGTTTCTGCTGATAGTCTATGTGCAAAATAATGAGAATGCTAGATACAAACTGAATTGTGGCTTTTGCAACTACTATTTCTTCTGTCACTGTAACTAATCTTTGAAAAGATTAATTTTCAGATAATTAAGCTATTTTTGATAATAGTGATATAAACTGATAAATATTAAGAAACCTAAACACTTATAAAAATTTTCAGTACTACAGCTTTTATGAAAACTTCCTTGAATATTGTCTTTTTTAATTGAAGTATCACTACCTTATAGCTTTCTATGGATTTCAGATGTGCACCATTGAAAATTGACATATTAATTCCATTTATCATGATTTAAAACTACTCCAACCTGTTCTATTACTCCACCGATTCCAAATTTTAGACCATTATAACAATGTCAGATAACCAGCTACATTTTCTTTACATATCCATGGAAACAGAACTCAAGAAAGATAAGTGATGTGCAATTATTTCTGCATTATACCATTACTTATGCTTCTTTGGTTTATGAAAAAGATACACTAATGTAAGGGACTATTTGTTTAAACAATGAAAAAAAACCCCACAATTTCTAATACTAGCCATTTGACCTTAGCATCATATTTCAGGAGAAAATAGAAGAAACCCTACTGAAAACAAAATAATGAGCTTGTTCAAGATGACATGTTGTTTCTCTCATTTTGTACTTTTTAAAGTAGCGATTCATAGTGGATTCTAGATTTGGCAAGACTATATAACTGTAGTTTATGTGCTTATCAAAGGTCAGAAAAGTAAAAAGTGTGCTCGAGAGAATTTCTGTTGATTCATTTAAGATTCTTTTTTGATTTAATGCTGTGGAGAAGAGAATTAAATATCCTTTGGGATATGCTCATAGAGTTATGACGACAGGTTTTACTGACTTGTTCTTTCTAGACAAATCTGATAAAAAAGGCACTATAGTCATATACCCAAGTTTAAACCAGATATAAAATCTCATATTTTTGCTTCTTGTTGTGTTACTTTTAAATTTACATTTTCATTGCTTTTCTTGAAAAAACAAAAATGAGAAGTACTGATTCTATTTTATTTCCCTGCTTCTGGCATAGTTTGAAACCATCATAAAATAATGAAGGAAATTTTCTCCATGAACAATTATGAAAAAAAGCTATTCAAACTGAATGTCTCTAAGTGAAGCTTCAAGAATGATGTTAATTTGTTGCAAGATACATCTGTGATGAGCTTTACTACAATGGAAGAGAGAAAGAAATGGGAGAGAGAGAGATGGAAATTCTAGAAGCTCCAATGAACTAAAAGAGCACTCATATAGCTTCTTTGTCCTTTCTATACCTCTTACATTTTTTTGAATGGTAAATATATAAAGAATCTCATTTTCACTTCCCCTCCTCTCTCCATTTCTCTCTGTCCTATTCAAAAATTACAACAATAATAATAACTACAACAATGAAAAAACAAGGGCAACAACAATAAAAACAAAAAAAGAATCTCATTTTCATATATTTTGTCTGCAATCAGCATTCTCAGATGGAACCTAGTTCTGTTTTAATCACACACAATACAATTTTACTGATATAATACTTCTTTATTTCCCCATTCCTCTTCTCTCTTCTATTTTATGTATGTATGTGTATGTGGGGGGTAGCTAATGGTTTACAGTTGACACATGGTCACATTAAGATTCCAAGGCCATCTCCAGCCCTTCTAATATCTCACTCCCCAGAGTCTTTACTTTGGTGCAATGTACCACAATCAGTTCATGTTACACTTAAAATTTTTCCCCTATTACCTTTTTTTTTTACCCTTAAGTTTCACCTCTGAGTGAGCTCAGTAGGTATTGGTCCTTATCTTTGTAAGCCTTGGTCTTTTATACTGAAAGCTCTCTTTTTGCTATCATAATAGAGATGATGTCTGCTACTTTTCTTCTAATTCTAGTAGATATTTTTCATATTACTATTTCAGAATCTCCTATTTCTTAAAACATTATCTTATGATTCAAGAACTGGTAACAATGTTGGTAGGCTTTTAAAGAAAAGATATATTTTTCCCCTACAATGAGCACATCTCTAGTAATAACACATTTTTGTCTTTTTGGGTTGTCACATTGATAAATATTTGTGAATGATTTAAGTATCTTGATTTTAAAACTGCAGACCTTTATAGTCCATGAACTAACTTTATCTGAAAGTTCCATACAATGTTTAAATTTGAACTTTTTTTTAACTTTCTGCTACCTCTGTTCCCCATCTCATGTTAAATGAATATTTCATACTGTCCCCAATTTCATAGTTTTTTACCTTTCTATCTCTGATATTGTTAGTGTCCTGTGTGTGTGTGTGTGTGTGTGTGTGTGTGTGTGTGTGTAGGTTTACTGCCAGTTCTTTCTGTGGGACATATAGCTTCCTCCTGTGTTGCTCGTTCACAGTCTACTCCCTTTGCCCAGATTTGAAGTCTTCCAGATCCCTGTCTGTCTCCTATTCATCATTTAGAACTCCTAACTCAGGAAATAATGATAACTTAAGATTTTAGTCTAGTAGTAGTTACAGGAAGTCTAAAGAATAACTTGAAATTAAGAAATATTATTTTAGAAACTTTTTAATTTTTGTCTTATTAGTTTATTTATTTTTATTACAGCACTGCATAGCTCTAGTTTATGATGGTGTTGGGGACTGAACCTGTAATGTCAGAGCCTCAGGTATGAATATTCTTTTGCAGTCTATCCCCATGTTAGCTACCAAGCTTAAGCAAATTTATTAAGACATAGCCTCCTAGGTACATTCCTAAAATAAACTTTCCAGCTTCCTTCTGCTCAGAGTTCCCTACTTTCATCTACTCAACTGCAACCTTATGGTTTCTGTTTATTCAATATTTTGTCTTGCTTTCCAGATCACTGCATTTCAGCCACCAAGTTACAGGTACTACTATGATTCCATCCTGACTTGCCTGGGCAGATGATCTTACCAATGCTTCCTGGAACCTCATTTTCCCAGAGCTCTACTCCACTAGGTAAAGAGAGAAACAGGATGGGGCTATGGATTGACCTGCCATGGCCCAAATCCAGTGAAGAAGCAATTACAAAATCCAGAACTCCTGTCTCCTGCACTCCAAAAGGAATTCCGGTCCATATTCCCAGAGTGATAAACAATAAGGAAGTTTCCAGTGGAGGGGATAGGACACAGAATTCTGGTGGTGGGAGCTGTATAGAATTACATCCCTATTACAGTTATGCCCTTTACAATATTATAAATAATATTAAATCACTAATTAAAAAACATTAATATATGTATGTATCTAAAAACAAAATATATTTTGCATTACATTTTGCTATTTCCTTGTCCTGATTTTAGGCATGTACATAAATAATTTCTTTAGGGGGATGGGGCAATAGTGCAGCGGGTTAAGCACATATAGCGCAAAGCATAAAGACCAGCCTAAGGATTCTGGTTTGATTCCTTGGTTCCCTACCTGCAGTGGGGGTCGCATCACAAGCGGTAAAGCAGGTCTGCAGGTGTCTATCATTCTCTCCCCTCTCTGTCTTCCCCTCCTCTCTCAATTTTACTTTGTCCTATCCAACAACAATTACATCAATAGCAGCAATAGAAATAAAAATAAGACCAACAAGGACAACAAAAATGGGGGAAAAAAGGCCTCTGTGCTAATTTTTACCCCTTTTATCCTATGGTTTTGTCAGTGTTTCCTTTTTATAAATAAAAAATTTTAAAAAAGAAAAAATGAGTCCTTAGGAGGATATTTTGTCTAAAAGTTTTTTTCTTCTCCATGCGACAGAATTTTTTTCCCTTAGCATAATCTGTACTGGATTGTTCTGTTTGTCAAATTATTAGACCTGGTTTATAGTCTGTCTCCTTTATATGCTAGCTATATAGTATATGAGATTTGCTTTTGAGATTCAATTTTCTTAGTCATGATTGATACCTGTCATGATTATATCACAAAGTTATATTAAGACTCAAATGAACCAATGTACGTGAAAGTGCTTTATAATATATGTTACTATAAAGTGTAAAGTATTTTGGTAAGAAAACCTTATTAGTTCTTTATGAAGTTCAAAATATCTTTTACTAATGAGTTATATTTCTGAATTAATAAAGTTTTATTTGTTTATTTTCATTTATATTTATAGTTAATAGTGGATTACAAAATCATAAGATCACAAGGTGAAGTTGTAAACTGCACCCAAGTTCTCTGTGCTCACCCTCCCACCTGCCAAAGATAACCACAATACCAAAGATAATCACAATAGTTTTATTCATTTATTTATTATTCCCTTTTTGTTTCCCTTGTTTTTTTAGTGTTATAGTTATTATTGTTATTGATGTTGCTGCTGTTGGATAGGACAGAGAAAAATGGAGAAAGGAGGAGAAGACAGAGAAGGAGAGAGAAAGACACCTGCAGACCTGTTTCACTACCTGTGAAGCGACTCCCTTGCAGGTGGGGATCCGGGGGTTTGAACCGGGATCTTTACACTGGTCCACCTGCTCTTAACCCACTGCAACCGCCTGACTCCCATCCACAGTAATTCCTACAAAATCTTAGAAACAGGTTATTTTCTTCTGTTTTTGAAAGTTCATGTGTATTAATTCTCTAGATTCCACATATGAGTGAAACTATCCATTAGTTGTCTTTAGTCTCTTTGCTTATTTCATTAAGCATAATCATCTCCGGTTTCATCCATTTTTCCCTGGGACACAACACCACCTTTTAATTGCAGAATAGTATTCCATGGAATATATGTCCCATAACTTTTTTAGCCAGTCATCTGTTGATGGGCATTTAGGCTGCTTCTTCTCTTTGGCTATTGTGAATAATGCAGCTATGAACATAGGGTTTGTATGTCCCTTCAAATTAGTGTATGAGTATCCTTTGAATATATGCCTAAAAGTGGTGTTGTTGCATCATAACGTAATTCCATTTTTATTTGTTTAAGGACTCTCCATACAGTCTTCCAAAGGGGCTGCACCACTTTGCATCCCAACCAGCAGACTATCAGAGGTCCTTTTCCTCTACAATCTCTCCTACACTTATCATTTCCTGGTTTACTGATATAAGCTATTCTCTCAGATGTGAGATAGCATCTCAATGTATTTTTAATTTACATTTCTCTAATAAGTGTCCTGGAACATGATGGTAGAGGAGGACCTAGGGGGGTTGTATTGCTATGTGGAAATGTTATACATGTACAAACTATTGTTTTTTACAGTTGACTGTAAACTGCTAGTTCCCAGATAAAGAAATTTTAAAAAAGATTAAAATTAAGCTCTATTTCATTATAACATTAAAAGAAGGAGTTTCTGATAAATTTCCTATGGTTTAATTTCCAATTTTCTTATCGCTTTTTGCAGCAAAGCATATCAATTTTGAATAAATATAAATATGTATAGATCCTACTTAAAATTAGCCTCAGATAACAATAAGGACTTGTCTTTCATGCATTGGATTTTAGAGTCTTTTAAGGATCCTGGCTTTAAGAAACAACTCTTTTGTGATGGTTCTGACCTCATAAGACCATTATTTAATCTTTCTAAATAGACAAGCACAGTTCTTGTACTAGAGGATATTGAACAACTCAATTCTTTTTGTGAAATTAAATACTTTGTACTGCTTTGGCATTTGCAAATGGCAAGATATTGACTATAGTTGGTTTATTCTGCATTAATTTTTATTAACTAAGTGTTTTAGAATAGAATTGGGAGTCTTGGTAGCATGCATGTTACCATGCATAAAATCCAGGATTCAAGACCCAGTTCACCACCTGCAGCATCACTGAAGGTGAAGCCAGTCTATACTCTCATCTCTACTCTCTCCCCACTCAATTTTTTTCTGTTCTATAAAATGAAAAATGGCCACCAAGAGCTGTGATTTTGTTGGCCAGGAAGGAATATCCTTAATGTCAATAAAAAAGTAAAAAGAAAAGAAAATGAAATTTGAAGGAACAAATTTTTTGAAGTCCTCTGTTGTTTGTGTTGGCTTTTTAAAGGTGTAAATGAAAAAAAAATGAAGTTTATCACTTTGTTTCATCCTTTCTGCATTTTATTTGGTTTACTTGCCTTAGACTTTATTCTTCACTGCTTTAAAATATGTTTCTTGTGGGTCAGGCAGTCTTGCACTGAATTGAATATACATGCTACCATGAACAAGGATTCAAGTTTGAGCCCCTGTTCCACACCTGTAGTGTGGAAGCTTCACTAGAGGTGAAGCAGTCCTGCAGGACTCAATCTCTCTCTCTCTTTCTCTCCATCCCCTTTCAATTTATCTTTGTCCTTTGTAATAATAATGTAATTTAAAAAAGGAAAAATGGCTGCCATGTGTAGAGGATTCTTCATATAGGCTCCCAGCTACATTGTTAACCCTTGTGATAATAAGGGAAAAATATGTTTATTTTTTTATGTTATTCTATTACTATAGTAGAATGTTATAGTAGTAGTAATAATAATTTAAATCTTACAAGGAAAAGGAAGGTGACTCAGACATAATGAACATGCCTTGCATGGGTAATTTTGGATGGGGTTAGTTGTTTTTTAAATTTTTGTTGCTGAGTTTGGTGAGCTCTTTATGTATTTTGGTTATTAGTCTTTTGTCTGATATATGGCATGTAAGTATTTTCTCTCATTATGTAAGGAGTTTCTTTGTTTGGGTGGTGTTTTTCAAATTGAAAAATCGATGTAGTCCCCCCCCCCCTTTTTTTTTTCTCTGTCTTCCTTGCAATTGGACTTGTGTCATTGAAAAGGCCTATAAAACTTAGATGGAAAAGAGTACTGCAAATGTTTTCCTCTACGTATTTGATAGTTTGTGGTCTAACACCACCTCCTTGATCCATTTGGAGTTTACTTTTGTTTCTGGTGAAAGGTATTGGTTTAGTTTCATTATTTTGCACTTTTCAACCCAATTCTCCCAACACCATTTGTTGAAGAGACTCTTCTTTCATTATTTAATAGTTTGAGCCCCATTGTCAAAAATTAGATAACCATGAATCTGGGGGCTTTTTTTGGGTTCTCAATTCTTCCATTGGTCAGTATGTCAATTTTTGTTCCAGTACCAGACAGTTTTGATTATAATGGTCCTGTAATTTAGTCCGAGATATGGAAATGTCATGCTTTCAGTTCTGTCCTTTTTTGTCAAGATTACCTTGGTGATTCTGGGTATGTTCTGGTTCCAGGTAAATCTTTGTAGCTTTTGTTCTATTTTCTTATTCTTATTTTATTTTATTAGTGATTTAATAAAGATTGGCAAGATTGTGGGATAAGAGGGGCACAATTCCATATAATCCACACCACCAGAGTTCCATATCCCATTCCCTACATTGGAATCTTTCCTATTCTTTATCCCTCTGGGAGTATGGACCAAAGATCTTTATGGCCAGCGGAAGGTGGAAAGTCTGGCTTCTATAATTGCTTCTCCTCTGGATATTGGCATTGATAGGTCAATCCATACCTCTAGCCTGTTTCTGTTTCTGTCTTTCCCTAGTTGGATATGGGTCTGGAGAGGTGGGGTTCGAGGACACATTGGTGAGGTCGTCTGTCCAGGGAAGTCAGGTTGGCATCATGGTAGCATCTGCAACTTGATGGCTGAAAAGCTTTAAGATACAAAGCAGAACAAATTATTTAATAATCAGGACCCTAAAGGTAAGAGTATAGCAGATGAGATTTGGGGTCTTCATGCTGAAAGGAGCTAGGAAGTCTATTTTAGGAATATTCCAAGAGTCCCGTGACTTTACTAATTTTGCCTGAGCCCAACTGCTAGCATGCAGGTAGGCTAGAAATACTGTCTGAGAAGATGAGATGTCTGAGTTGAGAATTGGACTAGAAAGCTGGATCAGGGCAGAGAGTAGCTACCAAGTACGGGAAAAGTATATAAATACAATGAATTGTAAACCCCATCGTTCTGATTTAGGGACTATGTCTATTCATATTCAGCATAGGAACCTATGTAAGTAACCTCTGCATCTCTGTCAGTCTGAGCTCATGTTTCATAGTTGTAGCTAGGAACTTTCTAGGCTGCACTAATTTCAGGACCAGTCTTCCTTGATTACTAGAGTAAGTTGACCCAGACTCCCTTAGGACAGTGGGGAGATTTCTTTCTTCTCTTTCTTTCTTTCTTTCTTTCTTTCTTTCTTTCTTTCTTTCTTTCTTTCTTTCTTTCTTCTGTCTTCTTAAATTTTCTTATCTTTTTATTTAAGGATTGATGTTTTACAATTGACAGTAACTAAAATAGTTTGCACATGCATACCATTTCTCAGTTTTTCACACAATACAACCCCCAGTAGGTCCTCTGACATCTGTTCCAGGACCTGAACTCTCCTGCCACCCCCCCACACCCCAGAGTCTTTTTTTTTGGTGCAATACACCAACTCCAGTCTGGGTTTTACTTAGTGTTTTCTTTTCTGAACTTGTTTTTCAACTTCTGCCTCTGAGTGAGATCATCCCATATTCATCTTTCTGTTTCTGACTTATTTCACAACATGATTTCTTCAAGTTCCATCCAAGATGAGCTGAAAACAGTGAAACCACCATTTTTAATAGCTGAGTAGTATTCCATTGTGTATATATATCACAACTTGCTCAGCCACTCATCTGTTGTTGGACACCTTGGTTACCTCCAGATCTTGGCTACTATAAATTGTGCTGCTATGAACACAGGTATATACAAATATTTTTGGATGGTTGTATTTGGTTCCTTAAGATGTGTCTCCAGGAGAGGAATTTCAGGATCATAGGGTATGTCCAACTCTAGCCTTCTAAGAGTTCTCCAGACTGCTCTTCACAAAGGCTGGACCAATTTACATTACAGTGCAAGAGAGTTCCTTTTTCTGAGTGGGGCAGTTTCTAACAATGTTGTTCTACATTGAGCACAAGGTCTTGTAGAGGCTCACATGAGGGTTTATGATATTTCTCCTGGAGGAGTTTCCTAGTAATGGTGGAAAGAGAGATCTGTTCGAAGTTTAAAGTTATTATATCTATGTGGGACTCCTAGGATTCTTTGACTAGAACCCCAGGTGAAGGGGTGACCTGGTCATAACCAAAAGGGCCATCGTTAAACTGTTTTGGTCTCTTACCCTTATCCAGCTTTTGTAGTCCTTACTTTATCTGAGAAAGTTAGACTTAGAGTGATTGGGGGTAGTGAAATAGGAAGTACATGAGCAGGATATCTGGGTCTAATAGAAACCACTTGATTAAGTACTTTATGGTGCCATTTCTAGGTCTTTCTTGTTACACTTAATTGCTACACTTACTGAGTCATAGTAGACTATTGTGCACTTTTACTTTAAGGCATATATTTTCCCTTAACTTGTGGCACATACATGTTCACATGTGTCCTATCTCATGGGCCCTGGTCTATATCTAGGTTCTGTGACTTTGTTAGGAAGTGTGCCACCTGAACTGGAATTAAGTTCTCCTATGAACTAGGAAAGGTCTCACTAGAGTAATGGAGCTAAAGGACTAACATCCAGGCCTGGCATCTCTGGACATAGTCTGAAGTGAAACATGTTAAGGTGACACTGGTAACACTGATTTGTTTGATATCAGAAGATGTAGTGTCAAATGGTATATGTCAAGAGAAGAATGAAGGAAAACAAACTAAGCCCAAGAGGTTCCAGGACTGAGAGAAATATGAGTTTTATAGAGAACGAGGAAGGTTTCTTGCTGTCTTAGAATTTAAGAAGGCAATAGATAATTATTATTATAACCGAGTTATTTGAGAACTTGGTTTACTTTGAAAATCCCATGGTTGGGATTTACTGTACCTTTCCATGATTTATGTCATTTAGAAATATTTATAAATGACTATATTTTATATGCTGACAAGACCAGTTGCTTCTGGTCTCCCTGGTCTAAGATTATAGGTGATTTAATATTTTAAAGAAGTTACTATTAGAAAGCTATAACAGTTTAATCCCAGTGTTAAACTTAAATCAGTTTACTTATTTGAACCTACTTTCTTTGAAACTACTTAATTTGGTGGTACTTTGTTAGTGATTGAGTAGAATAGTCATTTTGATGGTTCATGAAATTCTTCCATTTCATGAACATGGAATATCTTTCTACTTCTTTGTGTGTGTTTTTTCTTGAATAGTAACTGTTAATTTTAAGTATACAAATGTTTCACTTTATTGTGGTTAAATGAAATAACTCAGAAAGAGAGGGATGAGCTCACTCATAGACAGAAGTTGAAAAATAAGAAAAAAAAGGGGGGGAACACAAAGCAGAACTTGGACTGGGTTTGTTGTATTGCATCAAAATGAAAGGAGGGAGGGTTCATGTCCTGGAACATGTTGGCAGAGGAGGGTACATGGGGGGTTAAAATATTATGTGGAAAACATAAGTGTTACACATGAACAAATTACTATATTTTACTATTGACTGTAAACCATCAATCCCCCCAATTAAGAAAAAAGAAAAGACTGACAAGTTTACCTTCTTCACCTCATTCTGGATGGAGTTTGATGGAACCATGTTAAATGAGACAAGTCGGGGGGGGGGGAAAGGATCATGGAAAATATGGATGATGTCACTCATGGATAGAAGTTGAGAAATAGGAACAGGAAGGGGAAACACAAAGTAGAGCTTGGGCTGGGTTTGGTGTATTCCACCAAAAGAAGGGACTCGAGCTAGGGGTGACTTTCAGGATCTAGATGAAGGTGAGAATGTTTTCCAAAAAACTAAGAAATTTTACACTTGTGCCAACAACTGTATTTACTATAAACCATTAATCCCACCAAGAAAAATATAAAGCAAGTCAAAAGAAACAAACTAGCAAATGATAATAATCAAACTGGAAAAAATGAAAGGTACATACTCTTTGTCTTTGTCTCTGTTTCCAAAAAAATCATATGCCTGTATGATTTTAAGATTATTTTCTTTAGACAGAGAATTAAAAATAAGGGACTAACTTCTTAAGAGCAGCAAAAGAAACCAAAGGCCAAGGTTACCTAACTTTGTTACTTAAATACAATCACTTTTCACTGTTTGTGCAAAGATTCTGTCTGTCCTATATATCTGTGCAGATAGTCAGGGATGACTTTGAGAAAATGGTATTTAATTGTATTAAGTGACAATTTCAGTGAGAAACTTGAAGTCAGATAGAGAGAATCTAATGGGAGTTCCTTCCAAGAGATATACTTAACTGGGATTGAACATGTTTAAAAAGCTGAGATGAATAACTCTCCTAGGAAAAAAAAAAGCATCTAATAAATAAAATTACTAATTGCACTGTAATGCTGACCTTTAAAATAACACACATGATTAACTGTGTATCATCAGAGTGGTTTTCCGCCTAGATGTAAGGCTTTTAAGTGTTTCATTCCTCTCCTCTTATTGACTTTGGTTAATATATTCTGTGGATTTATACTTGATGTATTCAGGAAAGTAGAAAATAATTAACCACTACTTAGGTAACTGTCAAGAATGATGAAGTAACAGAGATCCACAAGGCTTTCATGGACTACTGGCCTCACAACATTTTAAATCTTTGGTGTCTCATCAGTAGTATCTTTAGTACAGCATGTTTGACAAAGAGTCTTATTTCTACCAAGAAGGGAACACGTGCTATCTTTTAAATTCCATCTAATAGAAACAGATTTCAACAAAAGCAAGATTTGTTTGATAGGTATCATCAAAATAATTGAGAGAAACAAGTGATTAATCTCTAAGAAATAAATGATTGGTAGGATACTATGATTTTGGAAACTCAGGAGGGGAGAGACTCCATTACTCTTATGTGGAAAATGAATTGATTAATGATGTTTATAAGGATATCCATATACCAGGGACAGACATTTAGCAAATAGAATTTGCAAAACAACCTTTTGAAGGAGAAATTATTATTTTTCAAAGTTGACAGATGCATAATCCTTGTTTTGCTGGCTGAGGTTAAGTAACTTTCCCCAAAGTCAAAATGCTGGAAATCACATACTGTTACAGGTCTTTGTGGTTTCAAACCGACAGTTGAAGATTGTTTGTAAAACAAGGTACTATATTTTAATGATTAAAAAAGAGCTGGGACTGTCACTTGAACAAAAAAGCATAGAAATTAAATGGTACGCAAAAAAAAATTCCAACAAGGATAGTGTGAAGGAGGAAAACATTTTCATTTGGCATACTTTGACTTAAACATGAGGCTGTTTTTAAAGTATGCAAAAAAGTAAATGCTTTCATTTTATACTAAATGTTCTGAGAAGAGACATAATAAGTGCCAAGTCAGATATGAATCATTTTCTAATTGTGCTGTGTACATTTTGCATAGATAACTTTTTTTAAAGATTTTATTTATATATTAATGAGAAAGATAGTATGAGAGAGAGTAAAAACCAGACATCACTCTGGTACATGTGCTGCCAGGGATTGAACTCAGGACCTCATGCTTGAGAGTCTGATGCTTTATCCACCGCACTACCTCCCGGACCACAATAACTTTTTAAATCAAATATTTATTTATTTTTTATGAGAGAGGCAGACAGATACTAGAACACTGCACAACTTTGGGATTTAATCTTGGGGTTAGAGAGACATAAGGAATGCTTTAATGCCAAGCTATCTTTTGGTCCCTAAGAAAACATTCTTTAAGTCATTTCCTACTCATTTCATAATTAAGCATCACTTCTTTTTACAAAATTAAAATATGATTCACTATATAGTTCATATAACTACTGTATACAGTAGTATATAATATAGTAGTAGTAGTAGTAGTATATAATATAGTATATAATTTGGAGTCCTTTAAGAATTAGAAGAATTTTATGTATTGAATCATTTCTTATTTTGAAATGTCTATCAGAATAATCCATAAAACAAATAGTGCTACTGCAGATGAACTGTACAATAAAATGACTTGGGATAAAATCTGTTTGATTTAATTCAGACTATGCTCATTCACATACCTAGATCTAGTCTGAGCACAATAATAGCATTTCACATATTAGTTTTAGCAGAAGAACCATTGCCCACTAACTTAGCATTTGGTTGCTCTGTAACTGTTTAGGAGTAGAACAAATCAGTTTGAACACTGTTTGAGCCATAACTTTTACATCAGTGCTCTGGATTTACTCACATTTGGAGAAACTTAGAATAAAAAAGAGGAAAAATCAGTTTTTGTTGACTTTAACTTATATTAGGGAGGCAATAGCAACCTCTTGAAAATACATTTGGTTCCTGCTGCTGGACTCTGTCACAACTATTGACCTATGTTACTTAGAAGAGACAACCATAAACGGGGTGTACATGAATGGGTGGAGCTAGGTCTCAGTAAGTATTATACTTTAAAAAACAAGTGGAAACAATTTGTCTTTAATATAATTTTTTGATTCTTTTAAAAATATATTTTATTGATTTGCATTTGGATTCAAAAACTGTATTGGAAATATAACTTCTCCTTTTGGTATGTATATAAACCATACCAAACCTATCTTTGTATTTTTAGTGCCATTCAGCCATCCTAAGATGCTAGGCATGGGATGTCAACCCTTCAGCTCCATTACTCTGGTGAGACCTTTCCTACTTCGTACGACTCCTTAATTCCATTTCCGGTGGCACATTTCCTAACAAAGCCACAGAACCTAGATATAGACCAGGGTCCATGAGCTAGAGCACAGGTGCACATGTATCCATAAGTTAGGGGAAGTTATATATTTTAAAAATGCACAATAGTCTACAGTGACTTGACTCAATATGTAGTCCTACCCTACTAGGGAAAGATAGAAACAGCCTGGTAGTATGGATTGATCTACCAACACCCATGTCCAGTAGAGAAGCAATTAAAGAAGTCAGACCTTTCACATTTCTGCACCCCATAATGATCCTGGGTCCATGCTCCCAGAGGGATAAAGAAGAGGGATGAGATGGGATATGGAGCTCTGGTGGTGGGAATTTCATCCTTCTTATCCTATGGACTTGTTAATATTTACATTTTACAAATAAATAAAAAAATAAAGAAGCACACTTATTACTATAATAATAATAATAAAATAAAATAAATAAATGAATCCTCTCTTCCTGCCCTTTCTCCCCCTCTCGCATAGTCACTATATTTATCTTAACAGTCTATGATTTATTTTTCTTATGTTTTGTTTAATTTATTTATAAACTATATAAATTAAAACATCCAGTATATGCCTTTTATCACTTGACTTATCTTAGTTAACATAGCCACCTAATGTCCATTATGTTGTTTCAAAAGTTATAATTATATCTTTATTAATAGATAAATAGTATTCTTTTGAGTATATACATCACAATTTCCTTATCTATTTTTGATTATATGTCAAAACAAAAAGGTTAGTTTTGCCTAGGCTATGTGAATTGTGCTATATGCCATATAAGAATACATACATCTTCTTGAATTAACACATTCATTTTTTTTCAGATAATAAATACCTATACCTAGGAGTAGAATAGCTAGATTCTATGGTCTTTTCTTTTCTTTTTTTTTCTTTTCTTTTCTTTTCTTTTCATTCCTTTTCCTTCCCTCCTTCCTTCCCTCCTTCCTTCCTTCCTTCCTTCCTTCCTTCCTTCCTTTCTTTCTTTCTTTCTTTCTTTCTTTCTTTCTTTCTTTCTTTCTTTCTTTCTTTTTTCCCTTCATTATTTCTTTTCAGGAATCTCCATACCTTTTGTTGTAAAAGATGCAACAATTTATCTTCTCACCAGAAGTATATGAAAGATCCTTTTTTCTCCATACTATTGACCATACCTCCTTCCATTATTTTTGATATAGGCTATCTGGACAGGATTGAGACATTATCTCACTGAAGATTTAATCGATGTTTCCGTAGTAAGTGATATTGAGTGTTTTCATATGCCTGTTGGTTATCTCTGTATCTTCTTTACAAAGAAGTGTCTATTCAGTTCTATTTATTGTGTAGGTTGTTTGTAATTATTTGTTGTTATTGTTGGTATATATGTTCTTGCCTTTTTTTCTATTGCTCAGGATTCACTGCTTATAGCTGACATTTTTAGATAGAAAGATGGAGACAGAGACACGAAGACAAAATAATCCACAATATTAAAATTCCTCAGTGAACTGAAGTCTGGCTTGAACCGGGAATACATGCATGGCAGAATAGCCATCTTTCCAGGTAAACTACCCAAGCTACATGTATATGAAATTTTATGTATTTTGACTAATAGCCTCTTATCTTGTGTATTATGTGCATATGTCTTCTAGTCAGTAGGTTGCCTTTTCATCTTTGTGATTTTTTTTTTTTTACTGTAACTGATGATGTTTGATGTAGAGCTATTAATTTATTTAAATGTCACTCAGAATTTTTTGAGTTAAGATTAGTTTTTATCATTATGTTAAAGCTTTGTTTGGGCCAAAAACAAGACAAAACCACATGGAGGACAAAGAGTATGTTTTATTAACTGTCATGTTCAGTGGGTTTGAACCTGAATTTGAACAAGCTGCTCAGTAGGCTCAAGCATTTTACTGACTTTGCAAAGTGAGCATGGCATTAATGACTCATAGTGCAAGTGGACTGAACAGAAGTGAAGGCAGTGGAAACTTTAAACTAGGGTGTTATACATAAGGACTGTATGTTCTCTCCATCTCATATTCACATTATCACTCCATGCCTATCATGAACACTTCAAAAACTCTTTACTGCACAGATTTGCTTTTATTTCCTTTGCTACTGGAGTGCCTCCAAAGATATTTCTAGGTCTATATCCATGGATATATTGTCTGTGTATTCTATTATGCATGCAATTTGCCAATTATCAATAATTATCTACTAGTTGTGGTAAATATAAACTGGTATGTTAGAAGCAGGGAATTTTAGAGGTTTTCTGATATCTCCCTATTCTTTTTTGGTCTGAGTGTATCAGAAAAAGAGAAATCAGTGCACTACTCAGTCACTTCTTATGATTTTCTTTTTCTTTCTTTTTAAAATTTTTTAATTATCTTTATTTATTGGATAGAGACAGCTAGAAATCAAGAGGGAAGGGGTTGATAAAGAGAGAAGGAGACAGAGAGAGAGACCTGTAGCACTGCTTTATCACTTGCAAAGCTTTCCCCCTGCAGATGGGGACTAGGGGCTCTAACCTGGGTCCTTTCACATTGTAATACCTGCACTCAACCAGGTGTGCCACCACCCGGCCCCTTCTTTTTCTTTTTGCATACTTGCTATTGAACCTAGAGCCTCAAACATGCAGAAGCTGTCCTCTATAAAATATTCTTGGATTCTCTATTCACTTTAAAATGAGAACACTAGACTAAGATGTGTAAAGGAATAAATTACATGGAGTAACACAGGCATCAGTTCTATACAGACAAAAAGAGAATCCTGGACTGCCATGCAGTTGTTCCTGCATCATTACTGCCTTTGCTGTCCTCTGAGCCAGAGAGGAAAACAATCTACCTGAACATATAGAGGACACCTATTGCTATTCTGACAGTGTATTTTGCTGTATGTCAATATATGCAAATATATGCTAATTCAAATGGGATATTTGGCAGGCCACAGAGAACCCCATTTAGCTGCTCCTAAGAAAATTATCCCCAAAGAATATAAAATAGAATAAAATTGTTCCAAAGCCTGATTAATTTTTTGTGGTCTGCACAGAACTGCCTGATCATTTATCCAATTCCCTGAGCTGGGTCTCTTTAGTGGTACTCTCTTCTTTTTTGTAAAGATCACACAATAAACATGCTCAGATTCATCCCTTTTATTCAAGCATGCAGCCACAAGAGCTCATTTCAGCTTTGTGGTCCCTGGTGTGGATGCAGATGCCAGAGCATCTTTCAAGCTGAACACTTTTCATGTCTGGTGATAGACTGGAGTTGAGAGATTTTCTTTTTAACTTAGAGTGAGTTGTGAAGATTAAAGGAAGTACTTGACTTCAGAATTGAGCTTATTTTAGAGTAATAGACTAAATGTGGTAGAAATTTTTTTCAATCTCTTTTCTTTTCTTTTCTTTTCTTTTTCTTTTTTCTTTTTTTTTTTTTTTTAAAGAAAATACTACAGGCCTTATCTGACCCATCTTGGACAGAGCTGGAAGGAGTTATGTTAAGTCAGCTAACTCAGAAAGATAAAGATGAGTATGGGATGTCCCCACTCATCAACAGAAGTTGAGAAAGAAGAACAGAAAGGGAAACTAAAAGCAGTATCTGATTAAATCTAGAGCAGGGCACCAATGTAAAAACCCTGTGGTGAAGGGGAGGGTGGCCATTGGGCTTCCTGGTGAGATGGGGGTGGGGGGATTTGGGGGCAAGAAGATGGGGATGGGACACAGTCTTTTGGTGGTGGGAATGGTGTTTATGTACATTCCTATTAAAGTGTAAACATATAAACCACTATTTAATTAATATTAGAGGGGAAAATTGATCATATGTCTAGAACTTCTTAAAACACAGACTGAGTCTTTTTAATACATAGGCTGATTCTTTGATATGTGGACTCTCTCAAAAGCCTAGACCAGAAAAAAAAAAAAAGCCTAGACCTGGGAAAACAGAAGCAGCCGGTAGCTCAGCTATATAGGGGATGCTGGGTATTATACCCCAAACCCTAACAAAGGGACTTTCCAAAGTTAACCCAATAACCAAATAATGTGATGATAACAATAACTATCAACTGTCTTCTTGAACCCTAAGACAGCAGGAACCTCACATTTCCACTATAAAGCCTATATTTCCCCCAGTCCTTGAACCTTAGGGTGGGGTCCACTTTCCTGCATGCTGCTCTCAATTCAAATCAAATAATATTGCATCCGCAGATTGCAACCTAATCAACTCAATGAGTGCCACCACAACAAGCTTCACTTCAGACCATGACTAGAGACTTCAGGTGTGGAATGACAACCCTGGGTGAGAACTTTCCTTTCATAGTATTCTCTAATTCCATTCCAGGTGTTCCACTCCCCAATAAAGTCCCCAAAACTAGATATAGACCAGGTCCTCTGAGATAGAGCATAGGTTCACATGTGCCCATAAACTAGGGGAAAAATATATACCTGAAAACAGAAGTACACAACACCTCATCTGCACTATTCCAGTCTTTAGGTCCATGATTGTTCAACAATTTGTTTGGCTTTGTATGCTAACTCTCTTTTAAGCCACCAGGTTCCGGATGCCAGCAAGATGCTGACCAGACTTCCCTGGACAGAGGACCCCATCAATGTGTACTGGAGCTCCGCTTCCCCAGAGCCCCACCCTACTAGGGAAAGAGAGAGACAGACTGGGAGTATGGATTGACCAATCAACGCCCATGTTCAGTGGGGAAGCAATTAAAGAAGCCAGACCTTCCACCCTCTACAACCCACAATGACCCTGGATCCATACTCCCAGAGAGATAGAGAGTGGGAGGGCTATCAGGGGAGGGGATGGGATATGGAGATCGGGTCATGGGAATTGTGCAGAAATGTACCTCTCTTATTCTATGGTTTTGTTAATGCCTCCTTTCTTAAAAAAATTTAAAAAAAGAAAATACTAAAGGCCATAAATATTTTGGACATTAGAATATATACACTGTCCCTAAACTATGACACTGGCCCTGACCTTGACCCTGACTCTGACTTGCAATGGAACCTATCCCTAACCTATGACACTGACCTTGACTGTGACCCTGACCTTAATTCTCACATAAACCTGATCCTGACCCTGACTCTAATGCCTAATTCTGACCCTGACCCTGAAACTTAACCCTTAAATGACCCTTGACCTTGCCCTAAGCTTGAATATAACTCTGATCTTCAGCCTGACCCTGAACTTTGCCCTGGACATTAGAATATAAACACAAATCAGTGTAACTTAAAGTAGGCATTCTTATAAAAGGAATGATAAACATGACTGATAAAGATGGTAAAAATTATGGAAATGACAATGAATAAAATAAGCAATTAAAAAGTTGTTGCTGAATGGCAGACACAGTTCTAAGAGATTTTATATATCGATTTATGTTTTATTATATTCTTTACAAAATCCTTTAAAACTCTACTACATATAGGATAAAGCCCAGGTAGATTAATAATCCTCCATATACAATTTTTGTAACTGCATTATTCTCCTGCAAGTACCATGTGCCATAAAAATTTAGCTACTTATTAAGGGCATTTTATTATTTCCTTTGGACCAGACATTGCTTAGGTACTACAAATACAACCACTGAAAGTCTTTAAAAATGTTTTGAGGGACTTACTCTCTAGCTAGAGAAGTAGTTCTCAGTTATTTCTAGACTTCTCTCATAAGGGATATGGAATAATTAGGCCTATGGGGTATTACCTGATAATATTTATTGCTCATTTTAATTTTCCCATTCAAATCTTGATTTGACTTAGCATGTAAGAAACTTTCCAAATGAAAAAAAATAAGTGTGTTAGACAAATATTAGTTTGTTTATTTGTATTTAGGATAAAGGAGAAACAATCAACTATGGAGAAGATTACCCTTAAGGTTAAACATAGATGGGAATCAAGATTAAATGTTTGAATCGAGGAAAAAAGAACTATTAGAAAAAAAAAGTTACGTAGCATATTGAGAAAGGTCAAAGGAGAGTGAGCACTAAGATTCTGGGAAGATAGGAAGGCAAGTGGCAGAGAGGACACTGGGACCCTGGTGCACACGAGGAAAATGACCTAAGTTGAGGAGGATAGTGTTTTACAGACACCTATCTCAGGAAGATGAGAAATTCTACCCATGGGTCAACAACTGTTCTGTGAAACATTAGCTTCTAAAATAAAATTATGTGAATTAGAAAAATGACTCTTTAATTGGTCTGCTAGGATATGATCAAAAAAGCATTTGCCAAATTGATAGTAATTTCTTTTTTTAATGTGATACTGCAATGTTGTTTCAATTAAAACAATAATTTTAGCAAGTTTCATAAGTAATGATAATGGAGTTTATCTGTAAATAACTATGCTATACTGTGTTCCAAAATCATTTCAGAGAGTCTTACAGTCATATCATGAATAAACGCAGTGAAGGTCTTATATCAGGGAGAGAGATGACCCTTTTTCCAGTGAGTCAAAATTGAAATGGTTTTGGATAGAGACAAATTAGTTCTTCCCTAGACTTTTGGAGAAATTTCATCCAAATCACAGTAGGAAGGTAAGTCCTTGTACTGTATTCTTTTAAAAAATAATCTTATTTGGGGCCAACTATGGTTTACAATATAGTTGGTCAGATAGAGATATGATTTCTCATTTCCTGACAGATATGTGCAAATGGTGATGTCTAAGTGATTACAAAGGAAGGGAATAAGCAGAGGTACTCACTAAATTGTTACATGACATAGAATTAGTTCAGTAGTAGTTTTAGGAGCAATGGAGGATTGTGTGATCCTGAATTTCAGACCTTCCATATTGTTCTTGGGAAGATCTACTTGGATAGTTTTTTTTTTTCTTCTTACAGCAATCTATCTGTGATTTGTGTATTTATTTATTTTTGCTTACAAGGTTATTTCTGGGACTCAACATCTGCATTATGAATCCATAGCTCAGGAAATACCTGAGGCACTGGTCTACTGCTAGTGAATTTTTCCCTTTGCAGGTGTGGACCAGGGACTTGAACCCAGGTCTTTGTGCATAGTAACATGTGTGTTCCACCATATATGCTACAGCTTAGCCCTTACATAGGCTGTTTTTTAAATTTCTTATTTTGATGTGGAATTACTGCGGTAATTAGCAGAATATATTTTTTAAGGAAATCAACCTTATTAGAGCTTGTCTCCTTTTTCTAGGGTTAATAGGCCAATCCTTCCTAGCCGACTGAATCCACATGGATCCCAGTCACTTTCAAAGCCAGCAACAAGCAGCTCCTGACAGCTTTGCTGTTGACTGGCTACGGAAGAAGGGCAAACGCTAGAAGAAGAAGAATAGGCCAATAAATTCTTTGCACCAATTTTCATTTGTCAATAACGTTGTAAATAAAGTGTGTTCTTACTCTGTTCTTAAAAAAAAAAGCATTATAATGGGAGCTGGGTGGTAGCGCAGTGGGTTAAGTGCACAAAGAACCTTAGAACCATTCAGGTAATGGCCTGAAAAGGAACGCTAAACATGTTTATTAAGGCTGTATATATACAGCAAATTTTGGAAAACTTTCCCATGAATTTGGTTCCTTCACTCTATTATGTAATTATTTGTCTTATCAAAAAAATAGTCTGGACTGAGAGAAAGTCAGAGACAGTGATGTACCCTCTGAGATCTTGTGAGCTTCAGCACCTAGTACATTGGAAGCTGTTTCAGCAGCACAGGTTGTCCCTGTAGGACGTGGAGATTTTGTCTCTTAAAGCTGCACAGCAGTGCCATGGAGGAACTGTCCTCTGATAGCTGATTAACAGATTCTACTATGAGGTTTGTGTGAAAGGATTTTCCACCATTTCTCCCCTGAGCTGGCCCCTGTAATTTTTTTAAAATTTCATGTGTCAATTAATTCTCTTCCCCCTTTAATCAGTCAAGCTGGATTTTGGAAGGACTGAGTGCACATATTATCATGTATGAGTTTCCTGGTTCAGTCCTCCAGTCCCCACCTATAGGAGGAAACTTTTCTAGTGATGAAGCAGTGCTTCCGGTGTCTCTCTCCTTTTCTGTCTAAATTTCTTCTCATTTTTCACTGTCTATAAAATGAAAGCGATAATAACAAATATTGACTCTTAAAATAAAGAAATATAAATAGCTACCAGTTTGTTTTTTTCTTTTTAAATTTAATTTATTTATAAAATAAAAAATATCGACAAAGTCATAGAATAAGTGGGGACTTGACTGTTACAGGATGACTTTTTCAAATAGAAAGACATACAGAGATGGAGTCAAAGAAATACTACAGTACTAGAGCTCCCTTCATTGTGGTGGGGACTAGATTCAAACCTGGGTCTGGCAGAGCTTGTGTGCTATCTAAGTGATCTATCTCTGCTACCCAATAACTAGCTACCATTTTATCACTATCATTTAATTAAAATGCAAAATTATATAAATATAGTGTCATCCTTTTAAAAATTAAACAACTCACTTTTATAAAATGAGTGCCCTTAGTGTCCTAATTTGTTAGTAGTCTATGGAATACCTTACCACAGGGCACTGAGGAACAGTTGGTCTAGTAGGATAGAAATAGAACTGAGACTTGAGAGACACGGTTTTAAGTCTCACTTCTACTAGTTATAGATTGTCAGGGAGCTACTTCAGTTGTAATCATCTGTGGCTGCTTTTTTTTTTTAACTAAAAATCAGTTCTACATAGTTACTCCATATGCTATTTATTAGGAGAGAAGTAGGCTAGTATTCAAAAGTATTCTGAAGTATTCAAAGTCTTCAACTCATTATATTGAACATTTATTTCCTGCCTATGATAGTAAATTGAGGACTAGAGACATTTTAATTTAAATTTTAGTGACCTTGTCAAACTAAACTTTGCCTCTGTATTTATGGAAGAATCTTTGTAAGATTAAAACAATTATAGAGCGTTGGGCAGTAGCAGCGGTTTAAGCACACGTGGTGCAAAGCGCAAGGACTGGTAGAAGGATCCCTGTTGGAGCCACCAGCTTTCCACCTGCAGGGAAGTCGCTTCACAGGCTGTGAAGCAGGTCTGCAGGTGTCTTTCTCTCTCGCTCTCAGTCTTCCCCTCCTCTCTCCATTTCTCTCTGGATAGGACCAATAATGACAACACTAATAAAAACAACAACTACAACAATAAAAAAAAAATAAGGGCAACAAAAGGGAAAAAATTGTAATAGAGCTGAAAGGTTGACATTCCATGCCTGACATCTCTGGACACCATTTGAAATGAAACATGTTGAGGTGGTACTGGTTACACTTCTTCTTCTAGCGTTTGCCCTGCTGGTTACACTGATTTGGTTTAGATCAGCAGATGCAGTATCAAATGGTATAGACTGAAATAAGTATGAAGGGAAATGAGCTATGGCCCAGAGGTTCCAAGAACAGGAGAAATATGGGTTTTATAGAGAATAGGGAAGGTTCCTGCTGTCTTAGAGTTTAAGAAGCCAATAGATAGTTATTGTTATAACCAAGTTATTTGGGAATTTAGTTTATTTTGAAGATCTCATGGTTTGGATTTACTGTACCATACAAGATCTTACCATGATAGGTCATTTAATGCTATTTACAAATAACTGTATCTTATATACTGACAAGACCAGTGGTTTCTGGTCTCCCTGGCCTGAGATTATAGGTGAATTATTATTTCAAAGAAAAAGTCATTATTATAAATGTATTATCAATTTAAGTCCACTGTTAAAATTCAATCAGGTTACCAATTTGAAGCCTTACCCTGGTGAGATCTTTCCTAGCTCATATGGCTCCTTAATTCCATTTTGGGTGGCACACTTCCTAACAAAGCCACAGAACCTAGATATACCCCAGGGCCTATGAGATAGAGCACAGGTTCACATGAATTAGGGAAAATATATACCTTAAAGTAAAAGTGCACAATAGTTTGCAGTGATCCAATAAGTATAGCAAGTAGAAGGACCTAAAAAAGAAGACTTAAGACATAAAGTACTTAATCAAATATTTTCTACTTAGATAGATACCTTCCTCACCTACTTCCTATTTCACTTCCCTCAGTCACTCTAAGGTTCACCTGTCAGATAAAGAAAGGACTACAAAAGCTGAGTAAGGGCAAGAGATTGGCACACTTTAATGATGG
The DNA here is from genome assembly GCF_950295315.1 of Erinaceus europaeus. Taxonomy (NCBI): domain Eukaryota; kingdom Metazoa; phylum Chordata; class Mammalia; order Eulipotyphla; family Erinaceidae; genus Erinaceus; species Erinaceus europaeus. The sequence continues at coordinate 84,595,364 of NC_080172.1, forward strand.
CCCTTTAGTCACTACCAGGTTACCCCCATCACCTGGGACCTAAATCAGGGAATCTTGAGATTCCCACGTATATATGATGTGTCTAGACCTCTAACAGATATGTCTCTCCACCATCATTGCTCATCTCCACCAGGAATAGCATTGTGGGCCTCTACAGGACCTTGACATCAATGTGGAACAATAATGGTAGGAATTGCCCCACTCTCTGAAGAGAGACTGGGTCAACATACTCTGCCCTTGAGGAAGAAATGTCCAGAAATGAGTGTAGCCTGGAAAGTTCCTAGCTATGACCATGGAATGTGAGCTTAGACGTACATGGATGCAGAAGTTACACAGACTCCTGCTTTGAATAGGACCCAGATCAGATCAACGGAATTTATAGCTAACAGCATTTATATACTTTCCCCATATTTGGGAGCTACTCTCTGCCTTGATGTTGCTTTCTAGTCCTATTCTCAACTCTGACAGTCTCCCGAGTCAATACCTTTAGCCCACTGCATGCTAGCTGTTGGGCTCAGGCAAAAATTAGTAAAGTCAAGGGCCCCCTGGGAATATACCTAAAATATATCTACTAGCTTTTTCCAAAAGAGATACCCCAAATTTCCTCTGCTCTATTCTTACCTTCAGGTTCTAGATTATTAAGCAGTTTGTTCTGATTTATATCTTAATGCTTTTCAGCCACAAAGCTGTAGTAGCTATTATGATGCTAACCCAACTTTCCTGGGCAGAGGACCTCATCAGTGTGTCCTAGAACTCCACATCTCCAAAGCCCAGCCCCAGTAGGGAAAGAGGAATATGGATTGACCTGCAAATACCCTTGTTCAGCAGAGAAGCAATTACAGAAGCCACACCTCCCACCTTCTGCACCCCATAATGATCCTGGGTCCAGAGGGATAAAGATTTGGAAAGACTCTAATGGAGGGTATGTGATACAGAACTCTGGTGGTGGGAACTGTGTGAAATTGTACCCCTATTATCCTATGGCCTTGTTGATCATTAGTAAATCAATAAAATAAAAATGGAGAACAAAACATTTGTAATGGTCATTTAAATATATATCTTAACATCTTTGCTAATATTTTGGAAAAAATCGACACATGTTGAGCTATGTTAGAATTAAATGAAATAAAGTGATATTTTTCAAGAATGTTTACATTGTGTGAGCATCTGTTTTATGAGCTAATTATGTCATGTGTAGAAATCTTGTTATTGTTCACAGAGAGCTGTGCATTGAATGATCAGTCAACGAGCTATGTCATGCTCCTTTAAAGTGTGATTTTTGTGCATGAATAAGTCAAGTTATTTTCTGTACTCTCAGTTGGGTTTTAAAACACTTGATTTAAAAAGGAATTCTTATAACTAGAATAAAATATTTGATTTTAAATAATTTCTGTAGGCAAAAAAAAAAATCAGATTCAGTGAAGTGCTTCCCTATACCAGGAAACTCTTCTCCCTGACTTTGCTATTTTCAGAGTTTTTGACTCTAAACTGGGTTACTGTGAATTGGGGACCGTAGGAGAAAAATACAGGGATGTTTTTGTGAATGAGAACCTGCTTCCTAGCAAAGAATTTACATCCCATCCAATTACATTTGGCAAAAGAAAGAGGAAAAATAGGAACATAGATAAAGCAGTTGCTCAAATACTCTTGAGGTCAAAGAGCCCTCTCCTTCCCTACTCCTGTGCTGAGCATCAGTTTGCATTGTCTATCTCCTGGCAGCATGCCATTCAGATGATGTTTCTCCTTCTCTCACTTTGCCTTTGAAGTTTTCTATTGCAGAGACCGGAGGTAATGAACCATTTTGCACAATTTATAGGAGCAAAGTGAAAGCAGCAATTTCTACTTCAGAAAGCAACTGAAATGTCACCTGCAGTGAGCGTATATTTGGCGACAACAAGGTCATGTACTCTGCCATTTAAACAGTTTGATCAAAATAAAAGGACCCCCGTTTTTCAGAAGGGCTATAACTTCACTGGGGACATTATGATTTGGCCCAAATAAGTCAGCAGCTTATTATCATTTTTAAAAATATGTTAATTGTCAGTCAGGTGGGAAATTTCTCTATTACTGATTAAATTTTTTATATGTCGCATTTACATAATATCTTTGTTTCTTAGGTCCTCCCCCATGCCTGGATATTCACTGCTTCACACTGATTTTCTCAGATAGAAAGAGCAAGCCAGAGAAGCAGAGAGAGAAAGATAATGAAACAAACTGTAACACAGAAGTTTTCTACAATGTGGTGGACTGGACTTAACTCTGGATGATGCACAAGGCAGAGTAACACATTATCCAAATAAGCTATTTTATCAGTCCAATTTCTTAGCATGTTATAAATTCACATAGATGTAAGCCTCTGGTAGAGTTTTAACCATCCATCAGTGTATACTACTTCTTCAACTGACATTACTATAATTATGCATTATGATTAAACTTTACTAGTCCACTCACTTATTTTTATTTTCAATGATCCAGTAAAATAACATCACACATTTAATTCTGGTATTAAGTATTGACTGTATCACAACTATATCTTCAAATACTGTTGAAAATAGTAAACCAGATTATTAGGATTTAATAAGTAATAGGACTTTGCAATTTTTTTTTACTGTATCACTTACTTAATTTGGAATCCATTGCATATATATATATATATATATACACATATTACATATTACTTATTACTAGATTGAATGCACTATACAAGGTTTTGGAAAGTCAGAGAAATATACTAGGAGTAATTCTGAGTTGATTGAAGCACATTAAATTTTAGTGTGTGATTTCTGTGTGTTTAAATTTAATGTAAGAGTACTACCTGGTTTCTAAGGCAGTGCCTTATAAACAGTAAATGTATTTTTAAAAATATATGTCCTTGGAGTCGGTGGTAGCGCAGGGGGTTAAGCACACATGGTGCAAGGCGCAAGGACCAGTGTAATGATCCCGGTTCAAGCCCCTGGCTCCCCACCTGCAGGGCAGTCCCTTCACAGGCAGTGAAGCAGGTCTGTAGGTTTCTATCTTTCTCTCCCCCTCTCTGTCTTCCCCTCCTTTCTTCATTTCTCTCTATCCTATCTAACAACGACATCAACAACAATAATAACTACGACAACAATAAAAAACAACTAGGGCAACAAAAAGGAAAAAATAAATATAAATAAACAAAAAATTTTAAAAATATATATATATGTCCTTAAAACTTACAACAAAGTTTCATGCGTAATTTTTCATAGAGTTTCTGAAGCTCAGCCCTGTTAACTGTATTGGACTGGGTAGTTCTTTATTGTGATAGATTGTCTTAAGCATTTCAGATACATTGGCATTATTGGCTTTTAACTATTTGGTTCACCCTCCTCCTGTGATAAACAGTAATTTTTCCAGATACTGTAAGATGTCAAATGGGTCAAAATTACCTCTGTTTGAGAATCATTGATATTTTATGTTTAAACTTTCTTTGGAGGAATGGTCATATTACTTTTCTTTTTGCCTCCAGGGTTATTGCTGGGGCTAGGTGCATGCATTATGAATCCACTGCTCCTGTAGGCCATCTTTTTCCATTGTTGTTGTTGCTTTTATTGCTGTTGTTGTTGTTGGATAAGACATAGAAATTGAGAGAGAAGGGGGAAATAGAGAGGTGGAGAGAAACATAGACATCAGCAGACCTGCTTCACCTCTTAAGAAGTCCCCCCTCCCCCACCCACAGGTAGGGGCCAGAGGCTCTAACCAGGATACTTGAGCCTGTCCCTGTGCTTCCCACTATATGCACTTAACCAGGGGCTGTACCTTCCTGCCGCCAGTTGCATTAGTTTTTGAATTAACATTTAAATTTAAATTAAAGTGTTTAAGTGACTTTTGAAGTATTTTTTAATGACTTGTAGAGCCAGAATTTAGAATAGGCAGAATTATTTTGACTGAATCCTATGACCTTCTATCTTTTGTGGTTATAGCTAACATAAAGGTAAGCTTGATAGGGCTACACAGAGTTTACATGGCTGACAGTAGTGTATATGGGTGTTCTGACTGAGAGTGTTGGGTTTGCTGAATTCATGACCACAAAACAACTCTCTAAATATGTCTCTAGTCTCAGGGACATCATTATAAATAATAATAATAAATAATAGCAGTGATAATTTCCCAAAGGAAGCCTATCTATTTTATTTACATTTTAGTGGTTTGCTTAAATTTTCTTCATGAGGGATATACCTTTTTGATATAGAAAGTTATTCTGTTTTTGACTTATTTATTTATTTATTATTGGATAGAGACAGAAAGAAATTGAGAGGGGGAGACAACATAGAGAGGAAAAGATACAGAAACACTGGCAGCCCTGCTTAACCACTTGTGAAATTTTCTCCCTGCAGGTGGTGACCAGTGGCTTGAACCCAGGCCCTTGCGCATTGTAATGTGTGCACTTAACCAGGTGCCACTACCACCTGGCCCTCTCTGATTTTGTCCCTATTTGAGGTAGTTTAATTTAATTTCTTTTTTTTCTCTTAGAGAAAAAAAAATACTCAAATAGTATTTTGAGGGTAAAAGCTAAGGAAAAGAGTACTTAGAATCTTGAGCCTGGTCTAAGTGATTTGTGCAGATCAGCCTGTGAAATACAACCGCTGCTACTTCCAGGCAGTTTTACAGAAAAAAGAGATCTAAATTTTACATAACTGTGAAAATAAATTAGAGCTTTTCCAGATGATGCTCCCTGAACTATAAATCTCCTTTGCAGTTGCAAATTCTGTCTAAGCAACTCGGCATTAGAATTTATTCAAGATAAACTGGGTTAAAACAGGTGTAAGCAATGATCACGATTGATATAAAGAGACCAAAGAGAAAGAGATAAAAATGGAAACAATAGAAACACAATGATTGAACTGGAGAAAGTTAAAGGAAAGCATGGAAGTATATTTACAAGAATGATTTATGTGAAGTATTTGGTAAAATTAAAAAAAAAACAGTGATGCGAACTCTCAACATAAAGACAAAATTTTGTATACATCAGTGTGAACATAAAGATACTCAAGACACATTTTAGCTAAGAACATGGGCACTGACAAATGTTTATCGTTATTTTTCAAGTTGTGATGAATATCATCAGTAAAACACTTATTGTGTCAAGATGAAAACAGAGGTACTTGAAGCAAAGATGGGTCCTGAAGCACTAAAAACAAAAATTTACCATAAACTCCATGAACTCTCTTATGTTCCTTAGACTCTAGAATTGTGAAGAACTAAAATTCTATTGTTTAACTTACCCCATCTGTAGTATTCTGTTATGGTAGTCAGCTGGCCAATATGTCACTTAACAGTAAGGTATAATAAATCTAGAATTTATTCATTTGGGCTTATTATCATTATTTGATTGTATGGAACTGTAAATGAGTATTTTAAAAACATGCTATATTTTTAAATGACTTAAAGGTCTTTTGGTTGAAAGGTTAGGAAGTAGTAATAAAATATCCTTTGGTGAAGATAGTCATTTAATATGATGATGGACATTTTGATTTTGCATATTTATCAATATACATCCCCTGGATTATGACACTTGTTGGTATATTTTAGCATTATTTACTCAATAAGCTTTCTAAATTTCTGAATGCCATGTAGACTGTGACTAACGCAAATACAGCAGCCATCAGATCTATTTCATTAAGCAAAGATTAGGTGGAGATCCTGAATTTTTCCCATAAAAGTTTGATGCAGAATTCACTCCTTAATTGAAAGCAAGTAGCCCCTCCTTTTGGGATTACGTAACCCAGATATGTAAAGAAAATGAGAGAGAATATGCTGATAAACAGTGAATAAAAGGCAAGACAATACCAATAGAATTTACCTGCAAGTGAATAGACTGAAAGACACAGCATAAAAATCAGAAATATTTTTTAATGTCTAATGTTTCAGTTTCCTCAACTCATGAAGAGTTTTAAAGGCAAGGGCTGAGCTAATGAGACTTTGGGAAAGTGCAGATACTGAGAGATTACTCATCTAGAGTGCAGAGAACAGTCTGCCTATGATTTCAAAGTCTATTTTGACCTCCACAACTAACTCACTGTGTAACCACAGGCAAGTGAGTTAATCTTTCTGGGATTTCATTTATGCCTATGCCAAATGAAAATTATAACACTATCATGGCAGTATTTAGAAATTTAATTCAATTAATGCTTTCAGTTTTTTAGATTAAAATTTTTCATAGAATACAAAGTGCAATTACTGAAGTCATTTTTCCTTTGCCTGTATGAAACATGATGATTGAAACACATTTGTTTTAATTGAAAAACTGACTAATTGCCTAAAGAAGTCTCTTTTCATGTCTTGTGATACATAAGGCAGTAGGTCAGATCTCCTCGTAATTATGATAAAATTTAATTTTTAAATTTAATAATGAAAAATCTAATTTATGGTAAGGGATAGTTGCTTTCTTTGTCCATCCCTATCTTTTCATTTTTCAGTTTTATTAGTGGTTTAATGTTGATTTACAAAATATGTCAATAGGTGGACAATTTCATACTGCTTCCATCACCAGAGTTGTGAATCCCCAATCCTTCCATTGCAAGCCATAGCAGTTCTCCTAAAGTTGCAAACATGAGTTAACTGTCATCTTGACAACTATCTGTCTACATTTGTACATACTGCCTTTTTCTTCCAGGTCCAGTCCTTCCTTCCCTTCCAAGGCACACATATTCAAATTACTACATCAGAATGTCCCTCCCTTTTCCCTCCTCTTTCGCTGGGTGCTGATAGAGATGGAGTTCAGAGACCTCTTATACTCTTCCCTCTATTACATCTCCCCCACTGGGAATATGAATCCAAATTGTTTTGGAGTACAGAAGGTAAGAGTTATGACTTCTATAATTGCTTCTTCACTGGACATGGGTGTTGATAAACTGATCCATACCTCAAACCTGTCTCCACATTTCCTTAGTGGGGTAGAGCTCTGAAAAGGCTAGCTTCCAGGACACATTGGCGAGGTTGTCTTCCCAGAGAAGAATGGAATCACCATATCATCTGCAACTTGGTGTCTCAAGGGTGGCAGGATACAAAGTGAGACAGCATTGCTAATGAACAGGAACCAAAAATTAGGAACAAAGCAGATGAGATTAGGGATTTTAGGGTGGAAGGAAGTTAGGAAGTCCATTTTAGGCATGTTTCTGGGAGCCCATGACTATGGTAGTTTTGTTTGAGTTTGATAGCTAATATGAAGTTGGATAAAAATATTGCCTGAGAAAATGTCAGAGTGTAGAAAAGGACTAGAAAGTTTGATAGTTGCTTTTAAAAATCACTCAATATATAAAAACTATAATAGTTTAAAGTAATATAATTTGATTTATAGTTTGGTCCAGAAATGTGGTATCACCATCTCTATCTGAGGCTGATTCAGCTCTCTGGTGTGTTTCTGACAACTTTTTGTTTTGGCAAAACATAGTACTTTTGGAGTGGATAATAGCTCACCTGCATAATTTCCTTATGTTGTCTTGCATTTAACCCAGATTTGATATCAGCATCCACAGCACTGGATAAAGTTCTACCCCTTAATATCTTTCTGCTTGAAAAATATCTGCCTGTAGTTGGGAAACCTCATTGACAACACCACCACCACTACCACCACCACCACCACCACCAACAACAACAACAACAACAACAACAACACACACACACACACACACACAGACACACACACACACACACACACAGACACACACACACACAGACACACACACACACATTCCTATATTTGAGTAGAGAGTATGTCAACTTTCAAGAGAGCTAATTACCACTGGAAAAACAATTTTTGTATATACAGTCTTCATAGTAACCATGTAAGCCTGTGGTGGCTCAGGATAAAGTGACTGGTCAATGGGAGATTAAAGAATCAATAGATTTCAAAATTGAAAGATCCCCTTTAGACACTTGTTAATGGGTAGTAATTATGAATACAATTCACATTTCAGAGTATCTTTTTATATTTTAATATATTAGTAATTTTTATTTGGGATTTAGACTATCAAAATATCAGTTCTATTGTATGTTTCTTTTTTTTTAAATTGTATTTATTTTTGTGCCTTGAAATAAATAATTGTGAATCCTTATTTCATACTCTTTTCTGATGCTAGGAAAAACATTTCACCTTAAACTCTGACAAATGATGAAACAGTACCATCTAGCTTACAGATGGCATTCAGTAAAAGTGCAATCATTTTGACAAGGCTTGCTTGTTAATGACAGAAAAGACAGAAAAAAATCCCTTTGCTGAAACTCAGCATGATTCTTCAGAGGATCAAATTGTGCACTCTGTCCACTTGAATGCCTGTTAAGTTGCTGGTAAAGGAGACTTTACAACTCCAGTGGTGATAAGACATAGAAAATAAAAAAAACAAAAAAACCATATTTTTTGGTCTATATGAACTCAAGAATCTATACAGTTTGATTTAAAAATTTGGGAAGCCAGTAAAGAGTTCATAACATTGATTTTAAAGATAGCTTTTGGAAACGTTTCTTTCGTTCTTTCTACATTATAGTAGTTTGGTGATTTTAAGAAAAAAACAGAATTTACATTGAATGGGAACATTGGCAAAAGGGCCAATATTTGTAATTTATTGAGAATCAATTCCTATATTATATAAGCACTGCAAACTATGCCTTCTGTACAAAACTGTATTCTGTTTCCTTAGACTATTGCATCATTCTCAAAATATTATTTTTTCCTTTTTAATTTTCTGTTTTAGTTGGTGGGTTTGGGTAAAACTCTGCAGGATGTTCTGGAAGACTCTAAAGGCAAGTTACTTTTGACTACAACAGATGTTGATGGTTTTTAGGAAAATGGTGACTTAATATTGTTTCTATCTCTCTCAGAGAAATATATGGGATTTCCAATTGCCTGCCAGCTATAAGAACAGAAGGACCAAACTGCCTAACCATAAAAGTACAACACTAAAATTCTGACAAGGAAAAAAATTCATGAAGACATTTTAGTTCTTTCCAAAAGAAAACTCTTTTCATAGTAGTTCATTATTTGATGATAGCTCTAAAGATATGATTAAAGAAGGGAGATAAATCATTTAGCTCTAGGTACCAAGACACTTAGCTGTTACGGTATTACTTAAAAAATGCATGCACAGACATAATTAATCTTCCCTTTCCTACTATTATTACTGTTATTATTGTTGTGGTGGTTTTACTAGAATTTATAGTCATAGTTGTTATAAAAAGTATTATAGCAAGCATACTATTCTGTTACCTATTAAACAGATAAAATTGAGGCATTGACTATGTACTATGGTAGACTGAGTTTGATGTTTCTTTCCACTAGCTACTTATTTACTATGTTTAAGCAAGTGAGTATTTATTCTCTGGTATGAATATAAAATTCCAAATCAATTAAAACACTAAGGAGAAGAAAAGCAAGAAGACACAGAATAAGAGATACTTTCTGGAGTTCTGAACTAGAGAACTTTTGGTCTTCTGATTGGTTGCTTAATCAGGTAAACTATTATTTATATACTTTGATATAGATCCAGATACTATTAGACACTACAGATCAAAACACAAAGAAGGCAACTGTGAGGTCTGCCATGGTGAGGTTTGTTTGCTATTTGGTAGAGTGAGATAGTTAGAGATAATGAGCAAGTTCCATTCATTTTGTAGTTAAGTCAGATAAAGCAACATTTAATAAAATGGCCAGTGTCTAAGTTTGATGCTTAGGAAATTCATAGCCTATTCAATACTATCATCTTCAGAGTTCATAAAAGTAGATCCTAGTTTGGCTTTAACAAATTTTAATGTTTGCTATAATTCATACCACTTTTCCTAGTTGATTTAAGTAGTATTTCATCGATACAGCATAAATATTTGCTGAGTGAAAGGGTGGATATTCTAATGTAAATTCTTGTTTTCCTACTGAAAGATTTATTTTTGTCTTTTTGAATTGTCTGGTTTCTTTTCATCCTTTCTTCCTGTATACTGTGACCTGAAATTGCTTCTCTGTTTCAATGGAACTGAAACACTAGGGTTCTGAGAAGCTTACTCTGGACAAAAGAAATCTAATAGACTAAACAAAGCCCCAGGGAGGATAAAGGCCATAAGGAGGATATTCAATGCTGTCAAGATGGGTTTGTTTATATGATAATAAAAACCAGAATTTTATTTAGGGATTCAGTAGAGGTTTTAGATCTATTTATTAAAACCACTAAAACTTCCTTATCCACTGTAATATACCCAGTGTGAGCTGACATAGTGAATGTCTTAAATTTGAAGTTTATTTGAAAAGATTTTTTATAACATCACTGGCAGGTTTCTGATAGAAGTTGATATAACAAAACAGAACACACTTATTTGGGAAAATAAATAGTTGGATTGTAGGCTCAAAGACAAAGTTTTCTGTGTGCTTGTTTTTATAAACATGTAAACTAGTTTTCCCTGAAAATAATTTCACCAACGTCACTATATACTCCTGTAAAGGCAAACTCTACATATTTCCATGCATATTTCTTCAACTCCCACTCTCCCTTGTTTATTTATTTATTTTTTAAAATTAGTTCTTCCCTGCTTTTGTTATCCTTGTTGTTTTTATTATAGTTACTATTGTTGTTGTTATTTATGTCATCGTTGTTGGATAGGACAGAGAGAAAAGGAGATAGGGGAAGACAGACAAGGGGAGAGAAACATAGACACCTGCAGACCTGCTTCACTGCCTATCAAGTGACTCCGCTGCAGGTGGGGAGCTGGCAGCTCAAACTGGGATCTTTCACTGGTCCTTGCCTTTGCACCATGTACGCTTAACCCGCTGTGCTACTGCCTGACTCCCTCTCCCATGATTTTTAATAATGGTGCTCCTTGTGGAATTATTTGGATTGTGTAGTCTATAGGTAGGTTAAGAGGCATCAGTGAAGATTTGGACAACATAAAAAATGTAATTTAGAATGTGGTTATAAATTTAGGTGAGAGAAATATTGTACTATAAACTAGAAATGACACTAATGATTATATGAGAAGTTCTGGATCATAATGGTAAGTAAAGTTATCAAATGTCAGCCTGCAACTAATGCATGGGAAACAGAAAGTTATTGTTTGTTCATAAAAATGAGAGTCATACTGGTTATTAAAACAAATCTGATGGAAGAATGAAGATTCAATTTTGCAAAGAAAGATGGGAGAAAGATACAAAACATAGACTAGATATGGGCTGTAGATAGTAAAACCAAAGACATGGTGGTTGTTGGGAGGAGATTGTGAGGGCACTGGGGGCCTTGTGCATAATGGTAGAGGAAGAGATGAGGTTTTACTTGGCACGATGTATAGACACCTAGCACAGGAAGATGAGAAATTATACATATGTGACAGTTAACATGTAAAGCAATACTTCCCTAATAAAACAACAACAATTAATTATATGTTCAAACAACCTTGTTGGATCAGACTTTATCTGAGGGGCAAGAATAACTTTTGAATATCAGAAATACATTATTTATGCAAACAAATGTCCAATTTCCTGTTAAATGCATATTTCACTTGCTAAGAGTAGTTTCTAATGGAATTCAGTAAAGGCACTAGAGGAAAAAAAGGTTTTTTTTTTATTTTAACTTTTTAAAAATTATTTTTATTTATCTATTGGATAGAGACAGCCAGAAATTGAGAGAGAAGGGGGTGATAGAGAGGGAAAGAGAGACAGACACCTATAACACTGCTTCACCATTTGCAAAGTTTTCACCATGCAGGTAGAGACTGGGGTTCGAACCTGGGCCCTTGTGCATTGTAATATGAGCGCTCAAGCAGGTGTGCCACTACCTAGCCCCTAGAATAATACTTTTATCATTCTTTACATAGTTTACATTGGAGTGGAAACTAGTTGATATCTTCTTAAGTTCTGTGGGGGGTGGAGGGAGAGCCAAGATCATTAATGACAAAAAATAAACCTATATTTTTTACTCAACATGAATTTATCTTATCAACAGTAACTGGAGTTACTTTAATAAAATGATCTTTTAATATACTTGCGGTAGTTGTACATTACATGCTCATCAACTTCAGTGCTTTCTAAACCAAGGCAAGTTAATCACTTTTCTTTTTACTGTTTATATGTCCTTGTGGTAGATATTTCAGAAGAGGACTTTGAAGTTAAGTTTGATGAAACACACTGCATCTGTTCAATCCCATAGTCTGCTGCTGCTGCTTCTGAAAGTGTTAGAATTTCAAGGAAATGTTCTCTCAGATTCAAATAGATGTAGAACAACCTCATAATAGCGACTTTTAAGTCATGAATCAGTCAGGAATGTGCCCTAAAGGCTGGATCATAAAAAATGGATTTGATTCCACTATGTTAAAAGAATTCCTTTACGGTTTTCATAGGGAACAGTTTAAGTTTGTCAGAAAAAAAATATTATTAGAATGATGATTTCTTTCTACTCTGATGTAAATTAGAATTATTGAGAACTGGAAGGCAGAAGACAGACTTCCAGCACTCTGCATAAAGATGCTTAATAAATCTGGAATCGAATTAAATTTCACTGACATAGTGGTGATCTTTAGGGTCATGGTTTTATTTGAAATGTGATGAAAGCTATAAATGAAAGAATGTGCAGCTACACATGCATACTAAATTTAGTACACATTTTCAGGAAGTTCAACGATTTCCTAAAGTGTATTCTTGAGCTCCAATTTAAAAAAAAACTTTCTGCACTGGAGAAATATTAATATTTGATCTGGATTGATGAGATACCTGGGAAGGTATTTACTTTGCCATGTGGATGTGGGTTATGTGTGAGCTCTCTGGCTCTTCATAATTCTGTCTGTCTCTATCTTAAAAAGCAGCATGAAATGGAAAAATCTTAGCTGACAAAAAAAAAGAAGAAGAATATTTCATCCAAAATTATTAGAGAACAGAAATGAAGTGGTCATTTTTTTTAAGTGTGGATCCAATGATGATACTCAATTCCTTGTCTGAATTTACCACAACAGATTGTTTCTTAGAAAGACCTTTAACCAGCTTCTCTAAACATTACCTCCTATATCACCTGCATTCTTTCTATAATACATATTTGTATATTTTCTTCACAACAATTAATACATTCAGAACTTAGATTTCACCAATGTTTTTGTTGCAATGTATTGTTAGTAGAATGTAAGCATATGAAGACTGTCTCTGTTGAGAGCTAGGCATCATTTGACAGAGGGTTTTTCTGAAGTATAAATTTTTGAGTCAATATATAATGCAGTATTATTTATACTGAAATCTCATAAACTTTCATGAAAGTCAGTAAAAGGAAAGTTCATTTATTATGGTTGTCCTTAAACCAACCAGTAGTGACATATGAATTAGTAACATGAATCCATGTGAAGTGAGATCAAGAAATATAAACAAGAGATTGGATAGGTATTACTGAGTTTAACATGTTATATCTCGTCTGTTAGGAACAATATTTTCAAATGGATATGGTTATGGATGATGCGATGTATTCTTGGCAAGGAGCAATATTCTGTCCTTTTATATTATTTTCAGTCATGTTTAGTATCAACTTGTACTTGCAGAGTTTGTTTAGCAATTGGTTACCTGGGCTACACAAGAATTAAGTTGTCTGTCAGTTTGGCATTTTGGAGACAAGACAGATTCCAATAGGGTAAAGAATTCTAATGGAATCATTCAACCAAAAGGAATAAATCAAATAATACAGTTTTTACGTGTGACTAATATAAATCAGCTTGGTAGAATCATTTTGGGGAGTACTTCTGTCTGGTTAGTTAAATAGAAGAGCAATAGTTTTTGTTCTTTATTGAAGAAATTGGATCCACTTGAATTCATTACTTTATAGAAAAATATCTAGAAGACATTGGTGAAGTTAAATTTTCTTCCATAAAAGAATATTTCTGTTACATTTTAAAGTGTAAGTTAATCAGTTCATAAAATATATTTATTAAGCCCAAGGTATTTTCTGAAGAGTCATTGATAATGAAATGTTATTTATAATAGTTTTATGTGGAGTTTACTTATTTTACAAACAGAAACCATTCAGTAGTTTTGATTTCAGCATGGATCCAGTCTATGTATATGTATAATATTTGGGGACCGTTCTAGAAATGGCTTTTTCTGGTTATGATCAGTCAGTTAAAACTTCATGTAGCAACTGTGTTGTAATCAGCGATCTCTTCCTGTATCACAAAAGTTGATCATTTGTTAGTAGCTCTTTTCATGGAGCACTTCTATGATTGTGGACAAGACAAATTAAATGTCCGTTTCTTATAATATCACAGGAGTGCATACTTTATATTTAGTAAAGAATACACACATACCGAATTCATCAAGTCAGTAAGAAGTGATCTTTTCCCTTTGTTTTCAGAAGTACCAATATTGGAAAAATATGCTTTTAGAAACTTCATATATCTATATGTTCTGCATTTACCATAACCTTGAGTTCTTTAAGTTTGTTATGAATTGTATTAAAATCTAGCAGTTGGAGAAACAATTGGTAATCCTGAGTGCTCAAGAGACCAGCTATACTTTGTTGAAAATATATTCCTTAATAAAAATAAACTAAAGCATCAAGATTTGTAAAACATCCCTTAGTAAGATAATGACTGGTACATTTTCAGATAAATGTTAGCACAATTTTATATAGCTACAGTTAAAATTTTTGTATATGAAGGTATTTACTTGTAAATGTTGTAGTGGGTTTTTGGACACAAAGACCACTCTTATTACAAACTTGAATCATTAAGAAGTTAATATGTTTTTCTGAAGATTTCATTAGAGAAAATACTATTGATTTTAAAGACAAAGTGACTCAGCATAGTTGCAGAATAGAGATACTGAATTTGTGATTAATCTTAATCACACATAATGCCACGTATAAGTTCCTAAGATAATTTTTATATATCTTCATATAGATGTGATATACACTGACATACTATCATATTGTGAACTCATAGCTATAAGTCCAAGTTCAAGTAATAAGTATTATGAAGCATTCCTATTTAAGTGTCACAAATACAAACAACACACAAACACAATCAGACATTAATTGTATTATTATTGGAAAGACATGGAAGTTTGCTGATAATTAATTCAGAAAATACCAGTTACACAGTTCACTTAGGACTAAGAGTTTCAGAGCTGGAAGTTCTATACTGTTTGGATTATGTGCATGATTTAAAAATACTCATTATTTCATAAAATTTACTTTGAGATAAAAAAACAGTGATTAGACTAAGTTCTTATTTACTTCAGGCACAAAACTGATAACTTACTAAGAAAACTGTTCTTAAACTGTAAATGTTTAATGAAAATCACATATTGAAACTCATGTTACCCCACTTCTAGTGACTCTAAGAAAGTCTGTGCTTGCTCTAGCAGCACGTATACTATAAATCAGACAGGGTGATGAAATCTTACATAGAAAGCAATAAAGTGCTTTACAAGCTTCACATTTCACAAAGTAGCTGTGATCACCCAGGTATTGAATGTGCATGACATCATATTATATAACTTTTAAAAAAGCAAGAAATGAAGACCCAAATATCTATTAAAGGCCATCTACTTAAAAATTCATTCATTTCACAAGTCAACTGTTTCTCTTCATACAAACTCTCGATATACAAAGTATGACATTATTTTGAAGTTTGTGCAGAATGATGTGTGAATACCTTAATTTTTTTAACTCTCAAAAGCAGAGGAAAACTTATATAAACATTTAAAAAGAGAAGACAATATTGCAAAAAGACCCAGGGTAGTCATTAATTCATGCTTTTTTTTTTGTAGGCAAAAGAAAAAAATTGTTAAACTTAACAAACTCTAAGTTGGGTTATTTAATTTTACAGTTTTGACAGTGAGATATTGGAGAATGATATTTTACTTGTGACATTTGAAATGAATTACTCTTAAGTTAGTAGAATTTCTTTACATAGTGATGTATCTGAATATATATACACACATATATATATCTTTACAACAGAAATTATGACATGTCTGTTTGAAACTAAACATATACAACAATTTAAGTCATATATTATTTAATATAGAATATACTCTTAAAAATGTAAAACCAGTTCACTCTTTCTGTAAAACTGCTTTAGGTAAGCATTTGTAACATATGAAAAGTACATTCAAACAATGGCATGTTTAAGACATAGTAATTATGTCTTTTTGGAATTATTGAATTGAAATTTTTCTAAACTATCTTTTATGATTACAATATGTACGTATATACATGACGAATCAGGATGGCAAGGGGTACCTTCTCACCTTATTTTCTGAATTTGTTATTTGAACACTTGTACAACACAGACAACTCCCAAGTCCTCCCATCATTTTCTTTTGCACAAATCTTGTAAATAACTATCCTGAGTTCAAAATATAAATTCAGATAATGTTAAAGAAATTTTATTCTTAAGGAATTTCTAATGTGCTTTATGTAATTTTAGAATTCCTGGCATGACTTACATTATTGCAAGATTTGTGTACATCATAAGTTAAAAGACCATTATGTACAAAATTTGCTTTGAGTCAACTTAAATCCAATTTGTGTGATTCAGATGCATCTTTCTAAGCAATTACGTGGGCTGCTTTTATTGAAGGGATCTATACAAGTCACTTTTAGAATTCACTGCCAATGATTTTGCAAACGTGGTTTAAGACAAAGATTGTACAAAGAATATGGTTTTATCTTCCTTTTAGTTTATAATGCTGTCTGAAGGGTAAGCTGAGAAGATACTTCCTTCCTGACCACACTTGAAAAGAGAATGATAATAGTTACTGAGATTAAACTTCAGTGTCTTTTAAAAAAATACTACTTACTTTCACAGAAGTGAAGAGATACAATTGCACAATGGTGGTTATAATGGTAGAAATATATATTGTCAGTCAAATGTTAGCAAGAGATTTAAAAATAACTGTACAGCACCGCATCATAATTATATAACAGCAAAATGATATTATTTATCTGTATAAATAAAATCCTTAAACCTTTATGAAAAATAAATGGAAAAAAGTGCTTATTTTTCCTAACTCCTACCAAAACATTTGTCCTAATGTAGAGCAGAAGAGAGTAAAAATGACATTAAAAAAAAATTCATGCATTTAAGCCACCACTAGTGTCTGACTCTAATATAAGGCAGATCATTAATCTTTTGCACAACTATGACTTTAGCCACTTAAATTCTCTTTAGTGCTTTTCATGACAAGGACATGATACGTTTTATAAATATAGAATTGAAATGTGTTTTCAACAGGTTAACTTAATCAGGCTCAGATGTTTTTTAAAACACTAACTTTACAATAAAAATGCTTTGCAGAGATGATGAACAGTAAAAACAGAACAAAACATAATGCTCCTATAGAGTTTTTCACAAATGACATTGTTTAAATCTTTGAAAACAAACTACTTTTTTCTTATGTGCCATCTTCTGTTTTAATGATGTGGAAAAGTGTAACATTGAACAAGACCTGGTGACCATTGTTCCAGGCATAAAGAGCTCTATCTCTTGCATTGTAGTCAAGCATGGATATGTGAAAGTATTGGTTATGGAAGGGAATGTCTGTGTACTCATATGTGGAGGTTTTGGTAGAATAAGAATAATAAACCTTTGCTCCAGTTAGGTGGGAGTTGGTGACATATAATGTTCCACAGATCATGAATGATTCTCCTGCACTTCTTTTGGGATAACCAGTATTCCAACTCTTCATCACCTCCAGGGTATCTTGGTTAAGTTGGCTGATGACTATATTTCCTGCATTCTGGTTAGTTGCATACACAGCCCACAGCCCAATTTCATCAGCCATTAAGTCGATGTCAGAGAATCCACCCCAGGTATAGGGGTAAACGTTGTGAAAACCAGCATACTCCAGGCTTCTTTGGGCCAGAACTCTCCCCATATCAAAGCTGTATTTGATGATGATATTACTTTGATACTTGTTAAAATATAGTGAGCCATTGTAGACAACATGGTTAGTTCCTGCCCATTTGAAAGGAAGGTTGTATGTTCTTGATTCAGCCCCACTGACAAAATCTGCAATTGATTTGTACTCACGGACAATTTTATTGTTAGTGTAACTATCCATGTACCAGACCTGAGAAAAAGGAAAATATAAGTGGAGTTAGTGAGTAAATTCTGAAATTTTCTGAGAATTTCAAATAAGGACTTTGAGGATGATCACGTAATTAACACCACCATTCATGGGCCTAGGAAGCCATGTTATACTACTGCTGACCAGCTACAGTGTGATAATATTGCAGGCTTTTGCAAAATACAGTGGCATAGTCCGTCTAAAAAAGAAATATCTGAGTTAACTTCCCAAAGTTGATCTGGGTTTTGTCCTTTGTTCTTTTTTATTTTGAACATTTTTCATATACCACTAAATGAATCAAATATTTATTATTGCCAATGATAGTGCTTCACACAACACCTGACAGTTCAATGCTATTGATAATTTTAAACATTGTAACCAAATTTACTTATTTTGTTTCTTAAGCTGAAAACTGGTCTGATTTTATATGTTCAATCTATTTCTTCTTTTATGAATGCTACATAATCTTCTAGTAATACATGCTCATTAAATTAATTTTAGGTACAACTAACTATAATTGAAACTATTATGCTAACTCAACTATTAATCTCATGTGAATCTTAATACATACTGAGTTCCATAATAGAACATAAATGAATCTATGATAGTTTTCAGTATATTGGTTTATATAATTAAAACATAAACAATTCTCATTACCTATGGTTTCCAAGGATATTTTAACTTGATTATTGAATTGATTGGGCCTTGAAAGAAATTCACTGATTTCTTTGTAAACTAAGATAGTGTTCAGAAAATTTTTAATAAAATTTGTATATTTGTAATTATCCCATTGTGAATGTAAAACAGGACTAAAACCAGCAATATATATATATATATATACATACATACATATATATATATATATATATATATACTTACTTTGTTCATCAATATATATATATTTTTAGCATTCTGGGAATCACACACATTTCACTGACTTCCCTCTACCCCAGCTGATTTTCCTTTGTTCAGACAGAAAGTAAGAATGAGACAGGTAATATAGCACAAGAGTTTGTCACAACAACAGAGTTACCAACAGTACTGTGTTACTTTTGTTTGGTGTTGGGGTCAAAACCGGACTACTCATGTGGCAAGGCATGTCCTACCTAATCAGCTATCTCTTCACCTTAATATCTTCATAAATTATAGCATATAACATTATAGTAAAACAAGTTTTCCACAATCTGTGGATAAATTATAAAATTAGAACTATTTGTAAACAGTTTAATACTTCTAAAGTTGAAATTATATAATATTGCTGAAGATATGAATAATCCAGCAGACTGTAAATTAAACTTAATTATAAGCAAGTGGAAGCAACATACTCTGTTATTTTTTTCAGAAGCTAAAGGATCTGTCATCCAAGCACCGAATCGAGTTCCAGATGTCTTCACTGTAATTGGGCCTGTGATTTTCATCAATTTGCCACATGCTGAAATCACAGAAGCATAAGCATATTAGGAGAACATGGTCAATGATTCCAACACATACACTACAACTAATGACAAAGAAAGAGACTCTAAAAGAAAAAAGATTCATAAGGTTAACACCACTTATTCTAATATTCATAATTCATAATGGGATCTGTACATTTTATTATAATTTAAACCATAAACAATTTATTTTTTGATGCTCTAGATCTGTGGTATGGAAGAACCGCGTAAGGATCCTGGCTTGAGCCCCCTCCTCCCCACTTGCAGGGAGGTCTCTTCACAAGCAGGTCTGCAGGTATCTCTCTGTTTTTCTCCCTATCTTCCCCTCCTCTCTCAATTTCTCTCTGTCCTATCCAAAAAAACAAAAAGGGGCCACAGAAGCAGTGGATTTGTAATGTAGGCACTGAGCCCCAGCAATAACCCTGGAAGCAAAAAAAAAAAAAAAATCAATGTTTTATGAGAGTAAGAGAGACACCTCTGTAATATGAGGTGCTGAGATAGAACGTGGTACCTCAAAAACACAAAATATGTGTTCTACTCTCTGAGCCACCTCCCTGGACTTGACCTGTTCATTTTAGTCTGAATAATGAATTATATATATGAAAATATATATAAGAACGAAATAGATTAAAGTAGAAAAAAATCAGCAAATGTTTGGTTTAGATATAGAAATGAAACCATTTGCTTTGTTTTGTCAAGCACAACCTGCCTGAAAATGGTTCCACTCTCTCCCCCACTACATTCCAGCCATCTGTCTCTATGGGAAATCAGGGAAACTCAAAAAGTTCCTTCTCCCTTAAATAATAATATGGTGGGTAGGTTGATCACCTTATATGGATGGGTCTTCTGGCCCTAAGAAATAATGTGTAAAATAATGTAAGCCTTTCAGAAGATACTCTTGCATTATCCCACCAAAATGCTGTTAAAATTTGTTTTAACAGAACGGCGTCTTGTTATTTTAAATTGCAGATATGGTATAAACTTCTTCCATCATGATGTTAGATTTCTACTTCATTTTCTTTTACTATAGTCCTGTCACCACTAAAGGTAATGAAAAATGGCCAAGCTTCTTTGACATGTGTTTTCCTCCAGGTTGAATCTTCAACCTATTCTGAAAAAAGTACAGTTCCTTTGTTCCTCGCATGAATAATAGTACTTTGTAAGTTGGCAATAAAGTTATTTAGAATATGAAAATCAGTTCTGGCTTAATATGCTAAATTAATATATACATTTATCTTGCAATTAAAAAATTCTGTAATATAGCTCAAAAGCAGCCAAAGAATGAGATTTGAGACCACTGGAAGTTATGTTTATTTTACATTAATGCTTTACAGGCCGATTCCTACCAGACCAGCACCCATTTGTACCACAGCACCCAGCTTTTACCAATTTCAAACTGGGCACGGCAGGAGCTGATTGATTACAGAGCCCATCAAGGTGCTGACAATAAAGATGAGAACAGGGAGAGTAGGCTGGCTACAATCAGAGCCCGCCACTCCCAATATTGGAATGCGGAAGTGGGGGTCCACAAGAAGCCTATGGATTTTTCATTCAATCACTATTCTTTTCCAAGATCTCATTAAAATGGTAATAAAGACATGTGACTTGTGTGTGGGGGGAGCGGTGTGTTTCAAACCAAGGAGTACAGGAGCCACAGCACAGAAGAAACTAACACATTCTAGAAGGCAAAGGGTGATAGAACACGATAATGAGCAATGTCAGATGAAAACGATATGTCACTGTCTATGCAGGCAAGTGGTTAACAGGGTGTCTCTCTGCCCCGAAAAAGAGAAATAGGGGATCAGACGCATAGTTGTTTAGGAAGTTTCAAGTAAGATAAGGCTTTGAAAAGAGGGACACCAATGAAAGCATGTTTTAAGAGCAGCGGACTCCTTTTTCATCAGAGATGATAGACCCCAAAAGGCAGACAAAAAGAAAAAAAAATCTACAATTTGTTAATTAGATGAAAACTTAACATTAGGACAACTTATACAGGTTTTAGATCTTTAAAACAAAGTTCCTGTATTCTGAAACTGGTAGTCTCCTTGCCTACTTACCAAATGCCAAGTTCTACCTAAACACTTTTTTTTCCTTTTTCCTACAGGGTTTTTGTCGAGGCTCAGTGCCTGTACTACAAATCCACTACTCCAGGAGGCTAATTTTTTCCCTTTTGTTGCCCTTGTTTATCGTTGCTGTTATTATTATTTTGTTTTTAGTATTATTGTTGTTATTGCTGTCATTGTTGTTCAGTAGGACAAAGAGAAATCGAGAGGAGCGGAAGACAAAGAGGTGGAGAGAAGGATAGACACCTGCAGACCTGCTTCGCTCGCTTGTGAAGCGACCCCCCTGCGCGTGGGGGAGGCTGGGGCTTAAACCAGGATCCTTGTGCGGGTCTTTGCTTCACACCATGTGTGCTTCACCCGCTGCGCCACCGCCCGACACCCACCTAAACACATTTTATAGTTTAAATATTTTAAAAATAGTTTTAAAATAACATATTTTCAAAAACATTTCTAGTAAGAATGATCAAACTCACTGTGATAAGATAGAGATAATTCAGAGACCAAAAGAAAGTCTTTTAGCTTTATAGAAGTTTCTATGTTATAGACTATTTGCTGTGAAAGTGAAATGCAAAAGAACTACTAGAAATTACAAATATGATTACATTAAGAATAGGTCAGAAGATAAAGAGAATCATTCACAAAATTATTATAAATGAACTTATTAGAAATACTTATGGATTTATTCCATAATCCTCGAGATCTTTTTAATCTTTACTTATTGGATAGAGACAGCCAGAAATCAAGAGGGTAGGGGAGATAGAGAGCGTGAGAGACAGAGAGACACCTGCAGCTCTGTTTTACCACTCGCTTTCCCTCTGCAGGTCAGGATTGTGGGCTTGAACCCGGGTCCTTGCACATTGAAAACATGTGCACTCAACCAGGTGCACCACCGCCCAGCTCCTAATCATATATTTCTTAAGAGCAACTTTCTAGAATTATTTATATATATAATATTATATGTAATATATTATATATATTATAATGAGCAATTAGTAGAGAAAATGAGCATAGCAATTATGCAGAGAATTTCTACACTATAAACCTAAGCATTAGAACCTGAGTGGTGGGAACCAGGTAGTAACACAGCGGATTAAACACACATGGCAGAAAGCGTAAGGCCCGTAAGGATACCAGTTTGAGTCCCCGGCTCCCCATCTGTAGGGGAGGTTGCTTCACAAGCGGAGAAGCAGGTCTTCAGGTGTCTATCTTTCTCTCCCCCTCTCTGTCTTCCCTTCCTTTCTCTGTCCTATCCACAACAATGACAACAACAACTATAAACAACAAGGGCAACAAAAGGGAAAAAAAAAATAGCCTCCGGGAGCCATGGATTCTTAGTGCAGGCACCCAGCTCCCACCAATAAATCTTGTGCACTCAACTAGGTGTTCCACTGCCTATCATCCTCCCCCCATTAAGAATGCTTTCTAAAATAATTTAAACTGTATCTTATTTCAAGCTATGTTAGTTTTTCCTGAGGCTCCAAGGTCCCAGGTTCAGTCCCAAGCACTATATAAACTAGAGTTGAGCAGTGCTCGCTCTGGTATCCCCCCCCCCCAATGTATACTATTAAAAATGAAAGAAAGAAGCAAATTCAGTTAATTTTCCATGTTTAGTTTTCTTTAAGAAACATATCAGAACATATACATAGGACATGCCCAATTTCTTACTAGTCCTTGAGATGTGGTATTGCATATGCATCTTAACTGTGGCTGTATTACTTACCTCAATGATCTAGTAAGTCAGTATAATTTCTAAAGCCTTAACCAGGCTACTTATCTCTATGCTCTAGTAAGTCAGTATAATTTTTAAAGCCTTAACCTTGAGATCTTACTAGCTGGGCTTTTACATTTGATATGACCAGTTTCGAAATATGCAAATAAAACTCCATGGTCTGATTCTAATAAAGGATATTTTATGTCTAGTCTCTGTCTAGTAAAGAGAATCTCAACATTTATTAACTTTGTGTTTTACGTCTACTGATACTATATGCTATTCTCTCTATAATTTTCTTCCATGTCTATCACTCATCAGATTTTATCCATCTGCCAAGTTTACTCACTTTGTTCAGTGTCAACATTTGTTTTCCTATCAAGACCCTGGGTTTTACTTTGTTCTACCACAGTTATCATGAAAAAATTTACATATTTTAAATAGTTCATTTTTTGTAGTATTGTTCTAAATACACATTTGAAGTGAGGAAGTAACGACCCAATGTCTTGATGGTCTGAAAACAATATTTTTATCTTAAATGTGTCTGATAGTTTTAATATGAAATAGTGCATATACTGAAATTTTTGACTTGAGTTTATAGCAGTAAACATTATAGAAAATTATTAAATACACTGAGATTTACAGTGGGATAAAATTGAGGATCCAGCAATAGGCTCCCACATTGATGACTAACTAATTTTTGACAAAGGAGTCCATACAGTTAAGTGATGAATGGAGATTTCTCTTCAACAAGTGGTGCTAGGAAAATTGGATGAAATTGAACTATCACTTATCACCTAGCATAAAACTCATATCTAAGTGGGTCCAGGGCAGGGATAATAGGCCAGAAACTATTAAATACATAGAAGAAATCATTGGCAGGACACTTCATGACTTATACTTCAAAAAACCTTCAAGGATTCAAATCCAGCAGCAAAGCAAACAAAAAATAAAACAGTGGGGCTACATCAAACTGAAAAACTCTGCACAGCAAAGGGTATCACCACCTAAACATACTTATCCAAAAAGATCTGTATATACCTAGGTTTACAGCAGTACAATTTGTAATAACTCAAACTTAGAAGTAACATAGGTGTACAACAATAGATTAGCAGGCATGAAAGATGTACTATTGTAGTAAACCACACACACACACACACACACACACCATCAGGATAATTATTGTCATTTATTATTCCACACATTATTACTCTTGATAATTAAAACAATAAAAACTAATATATAGATATGTAATTAAATAAAAAGAAAGAGAGCTTTCAATGTTGATTTCTCTCTAGTAGAAATTTCTTTTACAAATAGGTACTGAATTTTAAGTTAAAAATCTTTTTTTTTCAAATGAAATCAGTAAAACTAAAGTCACAGGAATTTGTAAAATCCAGTTGCTAATACTATTATTTGTAATTTCGTATATCTTAGTGTTTCCTAAATCCAGGAAGTATAAAACATAAAATAAAATAAAAATAAGAGAAATTTATAATCCTTATATGCTCCAAAGTAGCTTTTGTCCAAATAAATCATTATCTTTTTTGCTTTACTCTAACTTTCTCTGAGGACAAAGGAAACCAGACAGAAAGGATAATTTCCCTAAATGCCTGGAAGACAAATGTTCCTGCAGAAGTGGGTGGCAAAGGAGGAAGTTAAAAGTCTTGCTTCATTGATTTTCTCCTGCTATGCTTTACTGCTTACAGTGGAACACTTGAAATATTAGCATTTTATAATATATTACATGTGTATGGTTCTTCATACTCAGAAAATAAACTAAATAGTTGAAAAAGTATTTTATTTCTCTGTTGACATTTAGATGTTAAGTTCTTTAATGATTAGTTGAAATTCATGTGTATCAAGCAGTAGCTTGGGAAAAGTCATTTGGGATTTAACAAGATCAGTTGTTTGGATCCGCAAAGCATGGAAACCATCTGTTTTCTATTATGTTTATTTCTGTAATAAATAATTGTACTTTGTAATATCTTGAACTAACTTCTGGATTGGAATCCTTAGGCTATGCCTTTATCAGTAAAGTTAAGGGAATAGTAAACATTTACACTACGAAGTTACTTCTTTTTACTTAAGGCCATTGGTGAACTAATGAAGCAAGAGTTAGATGTAATTTGCTCTTCAAAGTTTATCTATTAAACCAATTAAACTAAGTTTATTCCTACCACACATTTGATATAAAATCTGTATCATTAGACCTTTTATTTGCCTATCTATTCTTATGAACTATATACTGTTGAGAGAACATGGAGCTATGATAAATGAATTTTCAGTATGTATCTGCTAAGTAGGATCAAGAACAGGTATCTAAATACACCCACTCTTTCAAAATTAACAAAAATTTACCTTTAAATAATAGTAATAGTTATTATTATTGTTATTTATGTCTCAAATATTGGGGGGATTTGAGATTTGTATGTAATGGTGAGAGGTGTGGTGTGGTAGTATAAAACATACTTTGAAAAAGGTATAAAATTATACCACCTAAAACATAATACAATCTTATAAGCTAACACTGCTTCAATAAAAAGTAAACATATTATGTAAATGTCTTTGGGAAAAACCTATCATGTGAGCTCAGTAGAGTAGAACTCATTGTATTTATGAAGTTCTACCAAAATAATTTTGAATGCCTTCTTATATAGAGTATGATTGGACTATAATCTAAGAGAATTTAGTATATTAAAATGAAAAAAAAACAGAGGATCACTTTATGGCAAAATATTATACATTATCCACAATGCGTTAAAGAGCTACAATTACAGAGTTCCAGGAGGATGACTCATCATAAGTGCACTAGCATTGGAGAATTTTCCATTTATGTTACAATCTAGAATTTTAGAGAGTATAGGACTGTCTTTGCTAAATGACTCAATTGAAGATATTCTCAATTTAATTTGAGGGTATGTTTTTGAAAATATTTCCCTCTTATTTTTATTTATGTATTTTGCCAGAGCACTGCTCAGCTCTGGCTTATGGTGGTACATGGGACTGAACCTGGGACTTTGGAGCCTCAGGCATGAGAGTCTGTTTGCATAACCATTATGCAATCTACTCTTGCCTGCCTTAAATCTTCCAACCAGGTCTCATACCTCTCTATATTGGTCATACATGTTAACTTTTTCTTGTAATTTTTGCTTTTGTAGTATTTTTGGTGTTTCTTGTTTTAAGTGCAAAGTAGAATCATCTATCACCTGTTTTGGAATGAACATATTGTTTCGCTACTAAACTAAAACAAAACAAAACAAACAGATCTCAACAAAAAGGTGAAACATATTGGGCTTTTATCCCCCCCAATTGTTTTTATGTGTCTTATATTTGACATACATTGATTTATTTCTTGAAGGCAGTTTAAAGCTTTATTTCTTTTTAAAAGCATTGCTTTCTAAGACTCTATGAACACTATTTTTAACTCATTGTATTCCTGGTTTATTATGGTAGTCTAGAAGGATTCACCTAAACCATGATGAAGATGGTCCCTGAGCTCTCAGGACAAGGATAACTTGTTATTGAGTAAGTGAGGGACTCTTTATTTTCTCCCTCCCACTCTTCTACCTATCTTCCTCCCTTCATTCCTTCTTTATTTTCATCCGTCTAAACACTTTCTTTTCATCAAAAAGGACATTTTCTGTAAAATGTGCTAAGTGTCATTGGGGTATTGTTTGTGTGTGTGATTGGAGGTGGTTGGGTGGGAAGGGGAGGTTCTGTATAATAGACTATGTCAGGCGAATCCTACTATATCAAGGAGCAGTTAGAGAAGAAGCTTTAGAAAGTTGGTATCAGGAACAACAAAAAGACCCCTTTGTGGGCCCCCAATAGGACCTTGCCCTCAAGTTGGATCAACAATGGTAGAGAATGTTCCATCTTCCGAAGGGAGGCTGGACAACATACTCTATGCTACGATGATGAAGATGGGTCGATATTGGGTCAGCTTGTAATGTTCCTACTCAAGACCACAGAATGTGAGCTTAGATCTACAGGGATGCAGAGGTCACATAGGCTCCTGAGCTGAGTATGGGCCCCAGGCCAAGTCAGATCGATGGGCTTTATAGTCAACAATATTTATACCCCTTCCCCATGTTAGGTAGCTCCTCTCTTCCCTGATCCAGCTTTCTGTCCCTTTTCCAGCCATGACATCACCTCCCCAGACAATAACCTGCATATCAATCCACCTGTATATCAGATTTCAGGCATATCAGATCTCATAGAAAATAAGCATATCAGATCTTATATCTCACCGCTTATCACATCTCAGAGAAAAACAAAAAACAAAAAACAAACAAACAAGCAAAAGAGTATAGCTGCAGGCCCTTTGAAATTTAACTAAAATATACCTACTATCTATCTACAAAATGGAGGAACCCCCAACACTTCATCTACATTATTACAGCCTTCAGGTCCATGATCATTCAGCAATTTGTTTGGCTTTGTATGTTAACTCTCTTTTCAGCCACCATGTTCCAGATGCTAGCATGATGCCGACCAGACTTCCCTGGACAGAGGACCCCACCAATGTGTCCTGGAGCTCTGCTTCCCCAGAGCCCCACCCTACTAGGAAAAGAGAACAACAGGCTGGGAGTATGGATCGACTAGTCAGCGATTGCTTTCCCATGTTCAGCGGGAAAGCAATTAAAGAAGCCAGACCTTCCACCTTCTGCATCCCACAATGACCTTAGGTCCATACTCTCAGAGGGGTAAAGAATAGGAAGGCTATCAGGGGAGGGGATGCGATACGGAGATCTGGTGGGAATTGTGTGGAGTTGTACCCCTCTTATCCTATGGTTTTGTTAATGTCTTCTTTTTTAAATAAATACAAAAGTTAAAATAAAAACAAACAAACAAAACAAAGTTGGTGTCTGATGTATGAAATAAAAATTATTAAAATTAAGACAGTTCATATGAGATGGAAGAATGTTCCATAAATTAGAAAAAGAAATTGAGTGGCTTCACCAGAAGGTAAGAAAGCATGCCTAGATCAGGAAAGTGTATCACTAGAATGGTTCAAACTTAAGAGTCCATGGTGAGAGCTTGACAAGAAAATACTGGAGAAGTAGGCACCATCTACATAATCAGTGTCTTTTTAAAGTGATCTTTAAAGAGGAAAAAAAAAAGGTGATATTGCATACAAGTGACATTCAGAAAGGAACAACAACAGCAACAACAACAACAACAAAACAATTCACCTACTTCTACAATTACTGGGCAGATATTAGTTCTAGTCACTGAACTATACTTGTGGTGTGCAAAATTTTTTGTATTATTTTCTTTACCTGACAAAAAATATTAAATGTGGAGAAAAAAAAAACTCACGTTTGAACTCAGTACTTTGACTTGAAATCAATGCTTCCATTTTGTACCTTTGGAAAACTAGTTTTAACTGACTATTGTCAATAAATTGTCAGCAATAGTTCCGACTCCAGAGTTCTTGTAGTGATTTGATTCAATATGGGTATAATAATGGATGGTAGGACCTATCAAGTAGTAGGCTCTCAGTGCTTCTATAATTATAATATATTTGTTCCTATTAAAATGCAAGAGTCTTAATGGTACAGACAGTCTACTACACAACTTTATATACTCAAGTACCTGGTAAAAAGCCAGTATGTAAAGGAAAATTAATATATATATATATGATAAGTGTTCATAACAATTTCATTCTGTATTTTTATTTCTTTATTTTTATTATTTAAACATTTTATTTATAAAAAGGAAACACTGACAAAAACCATAGGATAAAAGATGTTCAACTCCACACAGTTTCTACCACCAGAACTCCATATCCCCTCCCCTCCTCTTATAGCTTTTCTATTCTTTAACCCTCTGGGAATATGGACCAAGGGACATTATGGGATGCATAAGGTGGAAGGT
Organism: Erinaceus europaeus; assembly: GCF_950295315.1. Taxonomy (NCBI): domain Eukaryota; kingdom Metazoa; phylum Chordata; class Mammalia; order Eulipotyphla; family Erinaceidae; genus Erinaceus; species Erinaceus europaeus. The sequence goes on from NC_080172.1 coordinate 84,624,488, forward strand.
CTGGCTTCTGTAATTGCTTCCTCTGCTTCCTCGATGAACATGGGCGTTGACAGGTCGATCCATACTCCCAGCCTGTCTCTCTCTTTCCTTAGTGGGGCGGGGCTTTGGGAAGCGGAGCTCCAGGACACACTGGTGGGGTCATCTGCCCAGGGAACTCTGGTTGGCACTATGGTAGCATCTGGAAAGTAAGGACTACAAAAGCTGAATAACAGCAAGAGACTGGCATACTTTAACGATGACTCTTTAGTCACTGTCAGGCCACCTCATCAGCTGGGGCCCTAGTCAAGAGTCCTGAGATTCCCAAACAGACATGATAGGCCTAGACCTCGAATCAATCCCTCTCTTCATTGTTACTGGTCATCTCTATTAGGAGCAACACAATAGATCCCTTTGTGGGCACCCATAGGACCTTGCTGTCAATGTGGTTCAACAACAGGCAGAGAATGTTTCATCCTCTGAAGGGAAGCTGAACAACATACTCTATCTTCCACCTGAGAAAGATGGGTCCTGAAATTGGGGCAGCTTGGAACGTTCATTCTGTTTTTAAAACATAGTTGGCATAAGTTGTAAAGACAGTAAATTAAGTTTGATTGCTCCTGACCTCAACTTTCATATGCTCCTGATCCTCGTGCAGAATACGAAACCTCCAATTTATATTCATGGAAAGATGCATCTGGTGCTTCACTAGATGGCACCAAACCATTGCCCTACAACAACTAATTGGGAAAAGGGGGCAGAGGCCTGGAAGGCTGCATGACCTGATCGTAATCTATATTAAACTTCTCCTGCTGCTCTCAGGGAGTGTGGAGGCTGTAAGCATGCTCTTTTAAAGTCTCACATGCTTATAATTATATTTTGCACATTTAAGAATGTGATGTGATTTAATTAAGCATAAAGGAATTTATTCTACTCAGTCTCTCATAGGAGAAAATTAAAGCATGTAGGAAAGAACATTATTGTACTTTAGGCCACCAGGGTGTATTGCTGTTGATGTATTTTTCCCAATTTCTATTTTCTCTAAAACTTTAATTCTTTAGAAGTGATATACTGAATAGTGCCCTTCAGAGCTCAAGGACATGAATGCTTCAATGCCTTACTTACTCTTTGTAAATTACTCTTTAGTAACTTAAATCTTGTAGATTGGCACCTCCTTTCTATCTATTTTTTTTTTTTTTGCATCTTAAAATTCATGTGATATACATTGGTATTTCTCTTCTAAAAACAAACCCAATGTAAAGGCAAGTAAAAATGCTTCATCATTCCTAAAATCTGATTTTCTTTTTATCTCCTGCTAATTGGCTGTATGTTGAAATGTTTTTGTGAAATGTAAAGATATCACTGATTCATAATCCTTCTTGCTCCTGTTACTATATTGTTGATATCATAACTACCCAGTGTTCCGTTCACTGTAGCAATTCAATTTTAGACCCTTTTGGAACAGAGCCTGATATGTATTTTTTGTTTGTTTGTTTGTTTCATACACTTCCTGCTGATGGCCTTAATGTAGATTAAGATCTGCTTTCTGGGCCCATGTGTTCTGATATTTTAATAATTGGGCACCTACTTATGAGGTAATATGAGGCATGGAGTTAAAAGGCTTCACAGATTATACGTGGTATAATCTGTGCCAGTTCCCAGGAAGTTTAAACACCTAGTACACTGTTAACTGGATATAGTGCAATTGGATACAGTGTTATAGCTATAGCAGTGGCATATTCAGAATTATGTCTGCTTCCTTTGTGAAAAATATGTATGTATATATACACACCTACATGCATGTATATATTACATACCATCTTTCAAATTGCAGTAATTATTTTTAGATAAAAATGTAAAAATAACATCTTTTAAAAAACATTTATTTTTATTTATTTATTTATTCCCTTTTGTTGCTCTTGTTGTTTTATTGTAGTTATTATTGTTGTTGTTGTTAATGTAGTAGTTGTTGGATAGGACAGAGAGAAATGGAGAGAGGAGGGGAAGGTAGAGAGGGGGAGAGAAAGCTAGACACCTGCAGACCTGCTTCAACGCCTGCAAAATGACTCCCCTGCAGGTGGGGAGCCAACTGGGATCCTTATGCGGGTCCTTGCACTTCCGGCCACGTGGGCCACGTGCACTGTGCACTTAACCTGCTGCGCTACTGCCGGACTCCCTAAATAACATCTTTTTTTTTTTCAGAATCACATAACTGCATATTTTACTGTATCAGGGTCATCTGTTTATCTGAGAGACAATTCTGAATCGTAGTTTCTAAAAGATAATTAAAGGTTGTAGATGACATATTTCCTTTCTGCTTATGAAACTGCCAGTATGCAGTTTTCATTAATTTCACATAAACTTATGATGCTGAAAAGTGGCCATCAAAGCATGAGAGTCATTGTTTATGGCACTGATCTCTCTAGCCAAGTAAATATGATATAAGGTTGCTAGTAATATTAGAAATAATTGTGATGTGTATGTATTATACAGTAATTTGTGAGGCTATATCAATTAATACAAAGAATAATAATCTTTTCAAGTAAGAAAGCTGAATTCTAGTTTTATTGCTCTTTAATTTTGTATTTGGTCACTGGATTTTATACTTTAACTAAAAATGGATATTCCTGCAGTTTATTAGGTATGCATTTTCTTTCTAGCTTTCTGGTTCATGGAATAAAATACTAAAAAAGAGTCTAGTATATATTTATATGGATCAGAATACTAAGACCTAAAACCAACACAGAAACATTATAGGGATCATGTGGTGGTGCACCTGGTTAATCACACACACTACAGTGTGCAAGGACCTGGGTTCAAGCCCCCAGTCCCCATCTTCAGGGGGAAATCTTCAGGAGTGGTGAAGTAGAGCTGCAGGTATCTCTCTGTCTCTCCCCCTCTCTAACTTCACCTCCTCTCTCAATTTCTCTATGTTTCTATCCAATAATAAATAAATAAACAGAAGCATTATCTAGGATTCAATAAGAAGTACAGTGAATTTGTGGTTTTAGTTATAATATTTTATTAAATATTTATTTGTTTCTTGATTAGAGAGAGAAGGAGAGAGAACTGGAGCATCTCTCTAGCATATATGTTGCCAGAGACCAAACTCTTAAAGTTCATACTTGAGAATTCAACAATTTACCCATTGTGCCACATCCTGGGTCACTGGATTAATCTATTTTAATATATTTTGTTATAATATTTTATATTTTTTGAAATAGCATTGCATTATGACATTACAAAAGTTGTAGGTATGCATTATTAGGTATTGATATACAGATACTATTTTTAATACTGGAGTAGGTTTTGTGGGAAGAGTTATATGTGGATTAAGAAATAAACAAATTGGGGTTTATGAAAAACCTGAAAGGAATATACGATTACCTAATTGCAGTAGATAACAATTTCTAGGCAAAGGAAATGTCATCTTAGTTATGCAAAGAAACTCTCATGTCCTAGACTACAAAGTCTTAAGTAAAGTAATTTTCCATACCACTATAACTGAGAGCTGAGCAGGTGCTACAGTTAAAAAAAAAAAAAAAAAGAATCAAGGACCTGGATGTTGGATCAGAAACTATCAAATACTTAGAAGAAAACAGTGTTGGAACAATTTCCCACCTAAACCTTAAGGACATCTTTGATGATACAAACCCAATTGCAAGGAAGACTAAAGCAAAAACAAACCAATGGGACTACATCAAATTGAAAAGCTTCTGCACAGCCAAAGAAACTATGACAAAAATAAGGAGACCCCTCACAGAATGGGAGATCTTCACATGCCATATGTCAGACAAGAGACTAATAACCAAAATATACAAAGAGCTCAGCAAACTTAGCAACAAAAAAGCAAATGACCCCATCCAACTCTTCCTCTGCATTACTCCATCCTTTAGGGTCATGATTAGTCAACAGTTTGTTTGACTTTATATATTAACTCTTTTTTCAGCCCCCAGGTTCCAGATGCTAACATGATGCCAACTGGACTTCCCTAGGCCGATGACCCCACCAATGTGTCCTGGAGCCCTGCTTCCCCAGAACCCTAATCCACTAGGCTGGTAGTATGGATCAACCTGTTAGTGCCCATGTTCAGTGAGGAAACAATTACAGAAAACAGATCTTCCACCTTCTGCACCCCATAATGACCCTGGGCCCATATTCCCAGGAGGATAAAGAATAGAAAGTTATCAGGTGAGGGGATGGGATATGGAATTCTGATGGTGGGAACTGTGTGGGATTGTATCCCTCTAATCCTGTGGCTTTTGTCAGTGTTTCCTTTTTATAAATAAAAATTAAAAAAAATCATACACAAACATTAAAAAAATAATAGCTAGGCAAGGAAACTCAGAGAATAATATATTTTACAAGTGACATTGATTTCTAAAATTAAACTATTGATAATTCCATTAATTTACCATGTGCTGCTTGTTATTGTCAAGCTTTATTGCTATAGATCAACTCTTTTAGAGAGATAGAAACAGACAGAGGAGAGAGGGGAAGAAACTGCAGCACTATGGTGTAGTAGGCCTGGGTTTCCAGTTGATATATTTGCATAACAAAACAGGCACACTACTCATGTGAGCTATCTTGCTGATTAGGTTTCCATGTTAATCCTTCAGAAATATAATTAAACAAAAATAGTTATTAGCTGAAACCATTCACTTGCATGTTCCTATTTTAATGGAGTTCATTGGTACTTAGTAGATAACTTTGTCTCAGTGGGATAAACATAAGAGCCCCAAATCAGCTCCAATACCTATGGACTTCTATTTTTGACAAAAGGGCCCAAAAGATTAAATCAAGTAAGAAAAATCTCTTCGGCTGGTGGGGCAGAGCCAAGATGATGACTTGGAGGCAGCTGCTGGCATGAGCTCCAACAACAATTGCTGGAAAAGGTAGGATACCTGGCCATCAGCAGGACGGTGAATAAGGGGTCCTAAGTGTGACACCAAGGAGGTGACTATAGCTCAATTTGCGTTAGAAAACAGAGAAAAGGGAGTCAGGCTGTAGCGCAGCGGGTTAAGTGCAGGTGGCGCAAAGCACAAGGACCGGCATAAGGATCCCGGTTCAAACCCCGGCTCCCCACCTGCAGGTGAAGCAGGTCTGCAGGTGTCTATCTTTCTCTCCTCCTCTCTTCCCCTCCTCTCTCCATTTCTCTCTGTCCTAACCAACAACAACGACAATAACAATAATAACTACAACAATAAAACAAGGGCAACAAAAGGGAATAAATAAATAAAATAAAATATTTTTAAAAAAAGAAATTCTTTTAAAAAAAGAAAAAAAAAGAAAACAGAGAAAAAAGGAAGGAAATGTTTTGATTATTTCAGAAGCGCACCCCTCTCCCCCACTCTATAACCAGACCCCAGGGACAGGAGAACTGCTACTAGCAGGCTTCCCACTGAACTTTTTTCTTTAGCAAGATTCCTGGCTCACCTGGGGTGTGATTCCAAACCTTTTCCTTTCTGATTCCCTTTGCTTTTTTTCTTTTTCTTTCTAAGTGGCTAAAGCTCAACTAGAGTGACAATATATCTGACCAGTCAGAGCCTCACCCCACCTGGGAAAGACTACCTGAAGGTTTTTTCTTTTTTTTCTATTTCTTTTTCTTTCTTTTTTTTTTTTTTTTTTAACAATTGTCTGTCTTTGCTCAGGCTGTCTGAACCAATCGGAATCTGTACAAGCTGCAGACTGACTATTAGAGTTTTTTACTCTGTTCTATTTTATTATTACTATTATATACATATGCGTGTACCTACCACCACTTCTGGTTGACCAAAATTAATTTTTAATGCATTTTCCATTGATAGGTAAATGGGTGTCATAACCATTGTGAGAGGAACTTGCTTCACTCTACCTACCTCCTCTATCCACTCTCCCCCTTCTCCCTCCCCCTAGCTAAATAAAAAAAAAAAAAAACTCTTTGCTTTCACTGCTCTTTTTTTTTTTCTTTTCTCATTTTTTTCCCTCATTCTTGTCTTTTTCCTTCCTCTTTCTTCTGCTTTCTAAATTCACTGATACTCATTTGTGAATTGTTTTGGGGAAGAAATCTGACTCAGAATGGACTCTCTTTCTGTGTGTCTCTTCTCTACTTCCCTTTCTCCTCTTGCTACCCCTAGAATTTACAGTGGACAGTATATTTGCATAATTGTCCATTCTTGCTATTCCTTTGTTCCCGTATCTTTTCATTTGGATTTGGTTGCTATTTTTTCTTGGACTGGAGGCAATGTCTGGCTGACTGATATTGGTTAAACTGCTTCAATCCTTGCTTCAGTTACTATTATAATTTCTGAGGTTGGTGACTGCATTTGTCATAAAGGTATTTAGTATAGCATGGCTTGTACTCAAAACACAACAACTGAAGAACAACAGAAAAATACATCAATAAAAAAATGGTAAACCAAGAGCAAATAAAACTGCTACTACATGAATGAAAAAATTAATAATAACAGAAATAAAGAAAACTATGGAGGAAAGGGCTCGCAGAACTAGGGGAACAACAGATGAGACCTACAAGGAAATTACTAACTACCTCTAGGTAATGAGAGAACTGAAAGCTGAAATAGCTGAACTGAAGAAAGCAGCTGAGGGAAGGGAAAGCAGACTAACAGAAGCAGAAAACAGAAATAGTCAGGCAGAGGATGAGCTAAAGAAAACTAAGAAAGAGGTAAAAGAGCTCAAAAAGACATTAAGAGACACTGAAAACAACAACAGAGACATATGGAATGATCTCAAAAGAAGTAACATTTGTATAATTGGCCTGCCAGAGGAAGAAAGAGAAGAATGGGAAGTAAACTTTCTTGAGGAAATTATAGAAGAAAACTTCCCAGACCTGAAAAACAGAAAGGACATCAAGATTCAAGAGGCCCAGAGAGTCCCAAACAGAATCAACCCAAACCTGAAGACACCAAGACACATCATAGTTACAATGAAAAGAAGTAAGGATAAAGAAAGGATCCTAAAGGCTGCAAGAGAGAAACAAAAAGTCATATAAAGGGGAAAACCCATAAGACTATCAGCAGACTTCTCCACTTAAACTATAAAAGCCAGAAGAGAATGACAAGATATCTGTCGAGCCCTGAATGAAAAAGGGTTTCAACCAAGGATAATATATCCTGCTAGACATTCATTTAAACTAGATAGAGTGATCAAAACCTTCTCAGATAGACAACAGTTAAAGGAGGCAACCATCACCAAATAGGTTATAACCAGAAAGAGGTTATAAAAGACATTTTATCAATAAGAACATCACTATAATACTTGCAATATATCAGAGCAAATAAAAAATTGTTGAATAATGGCACTACAATACATTAAATCCATAATATCAATAAATGTCAATGGCTTAAACTCACCCATCAAAAGGCACAGAGTGGGAAGATGGATCAGAAAACATAACCCAACCATATGCTGTTTGTAAGAATCCCATCTGACCCAACAAGATAAACACAGACTTAAAGTGAAAGGATGGAAAACTATCATACAGACTAATGTACCACACAAAAAGGCAGGAACAGCCATTCTTATCCCTGACACAATAGATTTTAAATTAAATAAAGTAATAAAAGATAAGCAAGGCCATTACATAATGATTAGAGGATCAATCAGGCAAGAAGACTTAACAAGTATTAACATCTACTCACCCAATGAGGAACTATCTAAATACATCAAACACTTATGGAAATAATGACAAAAATACACCAGTAGATATACAATAATAGTAGGAGACATTAACAGCCCACTCTCACACTTAGACAGATCAACAAAGCAGAGAATGAACAAAGAAACAAGAGAATTAAATGAAGAGATGGACAGACTAGAACTCCTGGACATTGTCAGAGTTCTTCACCCCAAAAACTAGAATACACATTATTTTCAAATCCACACAACACATACTCAAGGATAGAGCACATGTTAGGCCACAAAGACAGCATCAACAAATTCAAGAGCATTGAAATCATCCCAAGTATCTTCTCAGACCACAGTGGAGTAAAGCTAACATTTATCAACATATAGAAAATTACTAAAAGACACAGAATTTGGAAACTAAACAACATGCTGCTTAAGAACCACTGGATCAGAGAGACACTCAGGCAAGCAATTCAAATGTTCCAGAAACAAACGAAATGAAGACACAAACTATTAAAATATTTCAGACACAGCTAAAACAGTATTGAGAGGGAAACTCATAGCCATACAATCACATATTAAACAACAAGAAAAAGCTCAAATAAAAAATCTTACTGCACACCTTAAGGACTTATGGGAAGAGGAACAAAGGAGCCCTAAAGCAGCCAGAAAGACAGTAATCAATGAAATTAAACCAAAAACAAACAACATAGAAAACCATACAAAAGATCAATGAAGCCAAATGCTGCTTCTTTGAAAAATTAAACAAGATTGATAAATCCCTAGCCAGACTAACTAAAAAAAAAAAAAAAAAAAAAAAAGGAGAACACTGAAATTAATAGAATTGTAAACAATAGAGGAGATATCACAACTGACACCACAGAAATCCAGAAAGTCATGCGAAACTTCTATGAAGAACTATATGCCACCAAGATAGAGAATCTGGAAGAAATGGAACAATTCCTAGAAACATATGCCCTTCCAAAACTGAACCAAGAAGAACTACAAAATGTAAATGCACCAATCACAGACAAAGAAATTGAAACCGTTATTAAGAATCTCCCTAACAACAAAAGACCTGGAGCAGATGGCTTCACAAATGAATTCTACAAAACCTTCAGGAAACAGTTAATATCCATACTTCTAAAGCTTTTCCATAAGATCGAATAAACAGGAACACTCCATTCCACTTTCTATGAAGCCAACATTCCCTTGATACCAAAAGCAGAGAGGGACACAACAAAAAGGAATACTACAGACCAATATCTCTGATGAAAATAGATGCCAAAATATTAAACAAGATCTTGGCTAACCAGATACAGCAGTATATCAAAAAAAAAAATGTTCATCACGACCAAGTGGGACTCATCCCAGGAAGCAAGGCTGGTTCAACATACATAAGTCAAACAATGTCATTTACCACATCAATGAAAGCAAAGCCAAAAACCACATGATTATTTCAATAGATGCAGAGAAAGCCTTTGACAAAATCCAACACCCACTCATGCTCAAAACTCTACAAAAAATGGGAATAGACAAGAAATTCTTCAAGATAGTGGAATCCATATATAGCAAACCTACAGCCAACATCATACTCAACGGACAGAAGCTGAAAGCATTCCCCTCAGATCGGGGACTAGATAGGGCTGTCCACTATCACCCTTATTCTTCAACATAGAATTGGAAGTTCTTGCCATAGCAATCAGGCAAAAGATTGAAATCAAAAGATTACAGATTGGAAGGGAAGAAATCAAGCTCTCACTATTTGCAGATGATATGATTGTATTCATAGAAAAAACTAAAGAATCCGGCAGAAAACTACTGGAAGTTATTAGGCAATATAGCAAGGTGTCAGGTTACAAAATCAATGTACAAAAATTAGTGGCATTTCTTTATGCAAACACTAAATCTGAAGAAGAAGACATCCAGAAATCACTCCCATTCAGTGTTGCAGCAAAATCAATAAAATACCTAGGAATAAAGCTGACCAAAGAAGTGAAAGACTTGTATACTGAAAACTATGAGTCACTATTTAAGGAAATAGAAACTGATACCAAGAAATGGAAAGATATCCCATGCTCATGGATTGGAAGAATAAATATCATCAGAATGAATATTCTCCCCAGATCCATATACAAATTTAATGTGATACCCATCAAAGTTCCACCAAGCTTCTTTAAGAGAATAGAACAAACACTACAATCATTTATCTGGAACCAGAAAACACCTAGAATTGCCAAAACCATCTTGAGGAAATTAAACAGAAATGGAGGCATCACACTCCCAGATCTCAAACTATATTATAAGGTCATCATCATCAAAACAACCTGGTGTTGGAATAAAAATAGGCAGACAGACCAGTGGAACAGAATTGAAAGCCCAAATCTAAACCCCCACACCTATAGACATCTAATATTTGATCAGGGGACCCAAAGGTTTAAATGGAGGAAGGAGGCTCTCTTCTATAAATGGTGCTGGGAAAACTGGGTTGAAACATGCAGAAGAATGAAACTGAACCACCTTATCTCACCAGAAACAAAAATATACTCCAAATGGATCAAGGACCTGTTTTTTAGACCAGAAACTATCAACTACTTAGAGGAAAACATTGGTGGAACAATTTCCCACTTAAACCTCAAGGACATCTTTGATGAACAGACCCAATTGCAATGAAGACTAAAGCAAAAACAAACCAATGGGACTACATCAAATTGAAAAGCTTCTGCACAGCCAAAGAAACTATGACACAAATAAGGAGACCCCTCACAGAATGGGAGAAGATCTTCAAATGCCATACATCAGACAAGAGACTTATCACCAATATATACAAAGAGCTCAGCAAACTTAGCACCTAAAAAGTAAATGACCCTATCAAAAAATAGGCAGAGAATATGAATAAAACATTCATTTCAGAGGAGATGCAAAAGGCTAACAAACATGAAAAATTGCTTCAGGTCACTGTCAGAGAAAAGCAAATAAAGTCAACATTGAGATATCACCTCACTCCTGTGAGAATGGCATACATCAAAAAGGACAACAGCAGCAAATGCTGGAGAGACTATGGGGACAGAGGAACCCTTCTGCACTGCTGGTGGAAATGTAAATTGGTCCAGCGTCTGTGGAAAGCAGTCTGGAGAACTTTCACAAGGCTAGACATGGACCTTCCATATGACTCAGTAATTCCTCTTCTGGGGATATACCCCAAGGATTCCATAATGCCCAACCAAAAAGATATGTGTACACCTATGTTCATAGCAGCACAATTCATAATAGCTAAAACCTGGATGCAGCCCAGGTACTCAACAACAGATGAGTGGCTGAGAAAGCTGTGGTATATATACACAATGGAATACTATGCAGCTATTAATTACAATGAACCCACCTTCTCTGACCCACCTTGAATGGAGCTAGAAGGAATTATGTTAAGTGAGCTATGTCAGAAAGATAAAGATGAGTATGGGATGATCCCACTCATCAACACAAGTTGAGTAAGAAGATCTGAATGGGAAACTAAAAGCAGGATCTAACTAAATTGAGAACAGGGCACCAAAGTAAGAACCCTGTGGTGAGGGGGAGGGTGAACATTGGGATTCCCGGGTTGGTGGGGGGGTGAGAGTGGGTGGGTGGGTGGTATGAGACACAGTCTTTTGGTGGTGGGGATGGTGTTTATGTACACTCCTATTAAAGTGTTATATAAATAAATCCCTATTTAATTAATATGAGAGGGGAAAATTTATTGTATGTCTCAAACTTTTCAAAGCACAGACTGAGTCTTTTTAATACATAGGCTGATTCTTTGATATGTGGACTCTCTCAAAAGCCTATACCAGGGAGAACAGAAGCAACAGGTGGTAGAGCTATATAGAAGATGTTGGGTATTACACAACAAACCCTAAGAAAGGGACTTTTCAATGTTAACCCATTTCCAAATAATGTGATGATAACAATAAATATCCATTGTCTTCTTGAATCCTAAGACAGCAGGAAACTCACATTTCCACTACAGAGCCTATATTTCCCCCAGTCCTGGAACCTTAGGGTGGGGCACACTTAGGATCCTGCATGCGTGTCTCAATTCATATCAAATAATATTGCATCCAGGGATCACAACCTAATCAACGCAAGGAGTGTCACCTCAGCATGCTTCACTTCAGACTGTGTCTAGAGACTTCAAGTGTGGAATGATAACCCTTCAGCTTCATTACTTGGGTGAGACCTTTCCTTTCATAGAATCCTCTAATTCCACTCCAGGTGGTTCACTTCTTAACAAAGTCCCAAAACCTAGATATAGACCAGGTCCCCTGAGATAGAGCATTTGTTCACAAGTATCCATAAACTAGGGGAAAATATATACCTGAAAGCAACAGTCTGCAGTGAGTACCCCCCAACACTTCATCTGCCCTACTCCCGCCTTTAGGTCCATAATTGTTCAACAATTTGTTTGGCTCTGTATGTTAACTCTCTTTTCAGCCACCAGGTTCCAGATGCCATCAGGATGCCAACCAGACTTCATGGACAGAGGACCCCACCAATGTGTCCTGGAGCTCAGCTTCCCCAGAGACCCACCCTACTAGGGAAACAGAGAGACAGACTGGGAGTATGGATCGACCAGTCAACGCCCATGTTCAGCAGGGAAGCAATTACAAAAGCCAGAACTTCCACTTTCTGCAACCCACAATGACCTTCAGTCCATACTACCAGAGGGAAAGAGAATGGGAAAGCTATCAGGGGAGGAGATGGGATATAGAGATCTGGTGGTGAGAACTGTGTGGAGTTGTACAGCTTCTATCCTATGGTTTTGTTAATGTCTCCTTTTTTAAATAAAGAAAGAAAAAAGAAAAATATCTTCAACATATGGTGTTGTGAAAATTGGGTTGAAATATGCAGAAGAATGAAACTGAACCATTAAATTTCACCAGACACAAAAGTTAACACCAAATTAATTGAGAAATTGGATGTTAGATCAGAAACTGTCAAATACTTAGAGAAAAATATTGGCTAAACTTTTTTTCCATCTAAGTCTTATAGGCATATTTATTGACTCAAGTTCAGTTTCAGGGAAGACAAAACCAAAAATAAACCAGTGGGACTATATCAGATTGAAAAGCTTCTGCACAGCAAAGAAATCACCACTCAAACAAAAGAGACTCTTTATAAAATGGGAGACCTTTGCATGCCATACATCAGACAAAAGGCAAATAACCTAAATATATAAAGAGCTCACCTAACCCAACAGCAACAGTAAAAATGACTCCAAAAGTGAGGAAAGGATATGAAACGAAGATCTATAGAAGAAGAGAGCCAAAAGGCCAACAGACATATAAAAAATGCTCCAAGTCATTGATTATCAGAACTGTAAATAAATGCAACAATGACATACTGCTTCACTTCCTCTTACATCAAAAAGAATAGTAGCACCAGAGGCTGGAGATACTGTGGGGGGTAAAGGAACTCTCCAGAACTGTTGGTGAGAATGTAAATTGGTCCAACCCCTGTGGAGAGCAATCTGGAGAACCCTCACAAGGCTAGAAATGAACCTTATCTATGACAAGGCAATCTCTCTTCTGAGGATATATCCTAAGGAATCAAGCACAGTCATCCAAAAATATGTGTGCATACTTATGGTAATAGCAGCTCAATTTGTAATAGCCAAAACTTGGAATCAACTCAGATGTCCAACAGCAGATGAGTGGCTAAGAAAGTTGTGGTGTATATACACAATGGAATACTACTCAGCTGTTAAGAAAGATGAATTCACCTTCTTCATCTCATCTTGCATAGAACTTCAAAGAATCAGATTAACTGAGATAAACCAGGAAAAGGAGGATGAATATGGAATGATCTCACTCATGGAAAGAAGTTGAGAAATAAGAACTTAATGGGAAACACAAAGTATAGCTCTGACTGGGTTTGTTAGGCTGCACCAAAGTAAAGGACTCTGAAGTAGGGAGTCTCTCAGGTCCTTGTTCATGTTGGTGGACGAGGGTCTAGACTGGGAGTGAGATTGTTTTTAGAAAATTTAGAATTTTTGCACATGTATCAACAACTGTATGTTCTGAAAACCACTAATCCCCTTAAAAATATCATCTCACAACTGGAAATGACAGGTGTTGGCGAGGTTGTGAAGAAAAAGGAATGCAAACTGGTGCAGCTCAGTCGTAAGACTGTATGGAGAGTCCTTAAACATATAAAAATAGAATTACCTTATGATTCAGTGATACCACTCTTAAGCATTTACCCAAAAGACACTGAAACAATACTTTGAAAGGACATATGTTCATAGCTGCATTATTCACAATAGGCAAAAAGTGGAATCTACCTAAATGCACATTAACTGATGACTGGCTAAAGAAGCTATGGGAGGGTGCCAGGCGGTGGTGCATCATCTTAAGTGCACATACTACCATGCTCAATGACGGAGGTTCAAGGCCCCATGCTCCACCTACAGGGTGTCCACCTCATGAGCACTGAAGCAGGTCTTCAGGATTCTATTTTTCTCTCACTCTATCCCTCTGTCCTTTTGAAAATTCTCTCTGTCTTATTAGAAAGAAAGAAAAAAAGGAAAAAGTGGCTACCGGAAGTGGTGGATTCATAGTCTGTTGTTGTAGCGGTCAGGTGTCGGGCTGCACCACGGAGAAGAGAGTGGACGTCCAGAGCAAAGGGGTACACAAATCTTTATTATAGGATTGGGGGGTGGCTCAGGCCACATGGAGTCAGCCGACAATGGCCGTCCCCACTACCTGACCACGGGGCAAGAGAAGGGAGCGAGATCTGAGAGAAGGGGGAGCTGAGATCCCAGAGAGAGCGAAGGGGGGGATGAGGGGGCTTTTTATTGGGCGACAACCAGGGGTGACGTGTGTGGCCAGGATTGGTTGAAGGGGCACTGCTAGGATTTCGCTGGGCGTAGTAAAACCTGAGGGCGGAGACTGCATCAGAATAATTCCTCAGCAACAATAGTCCTGGCACTGAGGCCCAGAAATAGCCCTGGTGGCAATAACAGTCATAAAAAATGTTATGGGACATATATTCCAGGAAATACTATGCAATAAAAAAGATGGTATTGTGTCTCAGGATAAAATGGATGGAACTGAAGGTGATAATGCTTAGCAAAATAAAGAGATGAAAGACAACTACCAGATAGTTTCACTCATATGTGGAATCTAGTGATCTAATACTAAGAACTACAGTGGTTATCTTTGGGAAGTGGGAGGGTGGGGATAGAGAACTGGTGGTGAGTGCGGTGTGGAACTATACACTGTAATCTTAGAATCCTGTAACCATTATTAATCACAAATAAATGAATTAAAAAAGAAATGAAGGATAACTTTGTAAGCCATTCAGATTTTAAGTATTTATTCTATAAACCCTTTTAACTAGAGTTTTTAAAAATATTTTTTTTACTCTTTCCAGTTTATTTCCTATTTTAGGAAATTGTTTCTTTAGAGAGAGAGAGTGATCCTCTGTGTCATGTCACAATAAGTCAGCAACTAAAATGCTAACTTTTAAATGAACTTAGGACTTCTCTTTCCTTATTCAACTCATGATCAGTTACTTATCTTTCATTATATTATAGACTATCCTTGTGGTAATATCACTTGAATAATGAGCTCCTGGATGCAATGGAAGGTTTTGAAAACTCACAGCAGCTTGAGCCATGCGTTTCAAGAGTCAAAAACAAGTCCATAGCCTATGTCACATGCCTGATTCCTTGTAGAATATGAAGGAATAGGTTCTTTATTTTTATTTCTTGAATTAATAAGAGCAACAGCTAGCAACTCTGTACAACAGAGTGATTGCTTGGATTTGTTTTAATCATTGCTATTCCCATTTTGCCCCAGTATAACTTCCTATTGCCTAGCCTTTACCTTTCTCTGTTACCAAAAATGCTTTCTCTAGTCTAGTAATCAGTCACCATAACATGCTACATTTCTACAATAAAAACTATTTTGATTAATGCAGTTAATAAAATTGCTTATATTTGCCACTAGTTGGTAACAGCTCAGAAAAATGAGAGACTATAAGCCAGTAACCCTGAATACCTAGGCAAGCTGAAATCATTAAGGAACATTTTCTTTACATATAGAAAACTGTTGCTGATTTTTCTATATTTCAATATTTTTATTTATATATTTTTAATATTTATGTATTTATTGGACAGAGATAACCAGAAATCGTGAGGGATGGGGGAGATACAGAGTGTGAGAGACAGACACACTCAGCCTTGCTTCACCACTCGCAGAGCTTTTCCCCTGCAGGTGGGGGCTGGGGACTTGAACCCGAGTCCTTGTGTATAATAGTATGTGTACTCAACCAGGTACCACCTGGCCCCTATATTTCGATATTTATGATTTTTTGGAAAAGGTAAGATTCACTTTACATCAATGTTTCTTAAAAACACAGCTTGGGGGCGGGGGCAGGCGGTAGCACAGCGGGTTAAGTGCATATGGCCATAAAGCTCAGGGACCAGCAA
The DNA here is from genome assembly GCF_950295315.1 of Erinaceus europaeus. NCBI lineage: Eukaryota > Metazoa > Chordata > Mammalia > Eulipotyphla > Erinaceidae > Erinaceus > Erinaceus europaeus. Next base: position 84,640,560 of record NC_080172.1, read on the forward strand.
CAAGATCCTGGTTTGAGCCCCCAGCTCCCTGGCTGCAGCAGGTGGCAGGGGTCTCTTCACAGGCTGTGAAGCAGGTATGCAGGTATCTATCCCTTTCTCCCTCTCTCTGCCTTCCCCTCCTCTCTCAATTTTTCTCTGTCTTAGCCAGCCAAACAGTAACAAGGGCAACAAAAATGGGGGGAAATAATGGCTTCTAGGAGCAGTGGATTCTTCGCACAGGCACTGAGTCCAGCAATAACCCTGGAGGCAGAAAAAAAAAGATTTTTTTCTACTCACTTAGCTTTTTCATGCAATCACGTAGTCTTGTTTCTAGACTAAGCACCCTTTGGTGTAGTTCCTCATAGTCATAGGCACCAATCTCCTCCTGAATCCCAGTGAGAACAGCAGACAGATTACGAATTTCCTCCTTGAACTGGGTGATTAGCTTGGCATCTGTTTTGTACTGTTCCAGAACAGGGATCAAGGGCAGGAGCTCGTCCATCTTCTCTTTCAATTCCTGTGAAAAAGTAGTGACTGTTCCTGAGAGTCATTTCAACAGATTAAGGAGGTACATTATTTTAAATATGATGCTTAAAAGAAACTATTAAAACAAATTTAAAAGTGTTAATTTTAGGTATTTTGGAAGACTGAAGCCACATGGACATCAGTAGGAATCTACTTTCACCTTTTTAGTTGGTTCTGGGTTTTCTCATAAAATCTATTCATAGCTATAATTATGAAATCTTCCTATGGCAGTTATTATGGATTTCCATATTATCTTGCTTTCTGGAAGCACTTTATAAAACAACCAATGCATTATTTAGTTTAAAAATTGAAGCAGGATCTATGTTCTAATTATTAAGTATTAGAAATAAGTTAGACATTGTATACTTCTTTAGTTCTAATTATCCATTTCAAGATTTTCCATATGTGGGGGATACTTATAGAAAAATTTGGCCCCTACACTAGATTTCACTGACTGAAGTTTTCCAGTGATGGCCTTGTACCCGTGCAGTCTTTCACATTCTCAGGTAGTCCACTCTCCTTTTAATATCCATCTTAGCATAGCACCATTAGGAAAGTAAGTTCAGCAATTGTAATAAATCAGGCAGAGTTTCTCAAAGCTCAAAGAAATGCATGCCGCTGTTTCTGATTTTGAATTATTACCCATACTTCAACTCCATTTGTCTTAACGTGGATAATTTAGAGGTCTTATTTTATAGCAGAGTTGCTTATCCATGTAGTAGTTAACTGTTTCAGGGACAGAAGTGCTCAGAGTTTATGTAACAAGTGAGTCAGTTTCACAGAGTTGTTTCAAGCTGAAATATTCATAATCATCAGCTATACAGGCTTGTTTGCAGCTGAAATATTCATTTTCATCTAGAGAACAAGAGGTACAAGTTGCCAGTGCAGTGCGCCTAGCATTGTTGAGTCACATGGGCAGATGCAATCTAATTTTAGCTTCTAACAATTTTCTTCTACTTCTTTAACTTGGGGATAGTCAATGAAAATATTGCATCAGTTTGATTCATCTGGACTTTATTTCAGATGTAGTCATTTGTGGGAAGAACTGTCACCATTATAATCATTTGAGAATAATCCATAGGTACTATCAGAAACCATACTGTACACAAACTAATTTAAGGAGATGAAAATGGCTTTTTAAAATTTCATTTAGAAGATGTTATTACCATAAATGCATTAAAATAGCAGGAGCTCCTCTTGCTACTCTGATTTATAGGCTCATGCTTCTTGTAGGGAGATTTCTGCTTGCTCTGAATATGTCGTTATGTGGAATGTGAGGGCAAAATCTTAGTAGTGAGAAAGATTAATAAGTACCACAGCCAAAAGGAAGAGTTCCAGAGCCTTGCTCATTTTAGTGCCTCAATTTGAAATAAACTTAGTTTGAGAATCTTGAGATTCATTAGGACCTTAATGAGAAACGTTCTGTTGGTGCTATTTGCTACATATTATAGCAGCGATTAGAATAAGGGGATTTCATTCCATTATGGGACTATTGAGAAGAGTAAATTCAATGTCAGTTTTTATGATTTTTTCCCTAACAAAATGGTAGAAATTTATATTTTTGAATCTTTTGAAAAATGCACAGTTTGATTACTGCAAATGAAGTTTAAATTCTGGGCACTTAGAAATGGAAAGTACAATAAATATTTGCACTAAACAATTAAAGATTGAAGGAGAGAAACAGAAATGTGTACTTGTTTATCCTTTCTAGAATTTCCCTTTCTACTTTGTTGCTTTTCAGAGTAAATGTTATAGCTAGACTATGTTAGCCAATAATGCTCTAGTCCTGTAAGAATGACTGCCTGGCAGTGAGAAAAATAGCTTCAGCTAGTAGAAGCATTGAAATTGCATTTCAGTGTTTTTTTTTTTTTTTTTTTTTTTTTTGGTTTAATTCCTAACATCACATTTACCAGATTCGTGCTCTAGTTTTTCTCTGGCTGTCAATGTGATTCTCTCTCATATGTATGGAGAGGGTGCTTGCTGTGTTATGTGCATGACCTGGTTTTTAGCTTTAGTGCTTTAGCCTCTTTACCTCTGTCCCTCTGCCTCTTTCTCTCTGAAAAAGCTGACCTAGAGCAAGACCCAGTGACAACAACAGCAGCAAAATAGTGGCTACCTTAATTGTGATGTGTGTGGGTACATATTTGGGGGCAAAGTGAAATTGTACGCCTGAGATAACTACAGTCTTATAAACGTAGCTTTTACCACAATGATTTTTTAAAATAGTGCCTAGCTTATAAGACTGCTATGAAGACCAAATTAATTCACTTCATAAAATATTTAAAGTTCTTGGAATTATGTGTGAAATATACATAATTCCTTTGGAAATATTGTAATTAGTATTTTGATTTTGATTTCTAACTTCTTTTATCTACTAGACTACATGAACTAGGCAAAATTTAAATATAGAGGGGTTAGAAAATTTGACTTTTCATTCTGTTTTACAAGCAGTATTATGACAAGGGTTCATTGCATACATGACTCAACTATTTCCAACAGCTATTTTCTTTCTTTCTTTTCCTTTCAATAGTGGTTAAGAGGCAGAGAGGTGAGAGAGACACACAGAGAAGAGACCCTACTGGCCCTACTCCACCTGTGAGGTTTTCCTCTGTCAAGCGGTTTAGGTGTTTCTAAGCAAACATATAGAATAGGTACACTATTTCCTTGGGTTTCTCAGCAGTGTATCTTTTTTTTCCTGTTTCCTCTGAGGAATTCCTGTACATACACGTTTCATTATGTGTTCCAGACTATGCTAGTTCTGGCACCCAGAAGCTTCTCCTTAACACCACAGATTTCCATACTGTGCTTCTGAGCTCGAGTAATTTTCTCTCTGTGACAGACACCCTGAGAGACTATCCTTCTGTCTTCTCCATTTCTGGGAATTCACTCTGGTCAGAATAATCTATGATTTCCAGCATTGTTCATGGCCCCATCATTAGACTCATATTATTGTCCTCTGTCTATACCCTAAGCCTGAATATTAAAAACGAACATAGAAAACCTTTCAGTTTTGCTAAATTTCCCTGTGATTTAGTATTTGAGGGCAGGGTTACTAGACTAAACCTACTTTCTTGTGTAACCAAATAACCAAATCTCCTAATGCTTCCCTTGATTTTCTCTAAGCAAAATTAATGAACACTCCGTTTGTGCTGTTTAGCAGTGGTTATACCTTTAGTTATTAACTTGACTGTTTAGTCATCTCTTCTAGAGGAGAGATTGTGTGTTATATGTACAGTAGAAAGTCCAAAATTCTTTGTACAAAGTTGTGCTCACTAGTGATATGACCAATTCATTTGCTCTTTTTTAAATTTTTATTTATAAAAAGGAAATACTGACAGAACCATATGGTAAGAGGGGTACAACTCCACACAATTCCTACCACCAGAACTCCGTATCCCATCCCCTGATAGCTTTCCTATTCTTTATCCCTCTGGGAGTATGGACCCAGGGTCATTATGGTATGAAGAAGGTGGAAGGTCTGGCTTCTGTAACTGCTTCCCTGCTGAACATGGGCATTGAGAGGCTGCTCTTAAGGTGTATATGTTTTCACTGTTTACTATGCCTCATAAGTTCTCCATTCTTCCAGCTTACTCTTTCTTCATTCCAATAATACTTAAATTTATTGTAACTATATTTAATGGATTATATCAGTAAATTATATCTGATACATTTAGTATATTATGTGAAAAATAGTTCATTGTCATTTCTTAGCCTCTGACTGCTTACTTTTGTCTTCAGCTTAAAGTTCATGATTCATCTCTTTAACTTCTTTGTAATATCTGAAATGGTAACTCTTTTTCTTTGTCATATCTTTATCATAAACATTCTTAAAATTGGTACAGTTCAAGAGCATTTTCTATGTCTTTCTACATATGTGTATAATCAACTGTCAAGAGAATTGCGGAACAGTGGAATTTTCTGCTGTATTAGACTCTATGCAGAAACTTTATTGCATAAGTTTGTTTCTTTTGACGCTAGGGTTCTCAACCTTTGAAATTTCACTGTTCCCAGAGGACTTTTCTTTCCTTCTTTCTTCCTTCCTTCCTTCCTTCCTCCTTTCCTTCCTTTCTTTTTTTCCCTTTTTCCAGATAGAGATAAATAGAGATGGAGAGAGACAGATGGGAGAGAGAAACAAAGAAAGAACTAGAAGTACCACAGCACTTCACCACCATTCTTGAAATTTGCTCCATACAAGGGATAGTAGGATTAAAAGCCTGGTCTTCACACATAGTAAAGTGTGCTCTACTAGGTGAGCTATCTCTTGCCTTTCTTGCTTATCTTGACTAACGCTATACCTTTCACATTATATGTGGAAAATATTTTTTTCTCTTCCTTTCTCTCTTCTTTCACCCTTTGTGCTTTATCGTTTCATGTGGCTTTTTTAGATACAAAGAGAGAGGGAAGAAAAAAATATTATAGAATAAAAGTTTCCTCATGTGGTGAGGGTGGGCTCAACTGTGGATCACAACAGGATAGTACAAGTACACTATCCAAGTGAGTTATTTATCCAGCCCCAGAACTATTTCTAATGCTTGACCCAGTATTTGAATTCAAGCCTGTGCTCTTTCTATTTGCAATGATTCTTACTTTTTAATTGGCAGGGAAAACGGAGGTTATTAGGTTTGTTAAACCACAGTATATTTTGTAAGCTGTGTTAATCTTTTATGAGATAAAATATATTGTTTTATTTTAATAGAGACTTAAATGGCATCACTGTCCTATACTACTTTATATATGACACTATAATACATATTTAATAAAAGTTCAAATATCATGCATAAAAATACTCTTTATCTATATTATTTTTAGGTAATTTTCATAAAACAATTTAAGTTAGGGAGTCGGGCTGTAGCGCAGTGGGTTAAGCGCAGGTGGCGCAAAGCACAAGGACCGGCATAAGGATCCCGGTTCGAACCCCGGCTCCCCACCTGCAGGGGAGTCGCTTCACAGGCGGTGAAGCAGGTCTGCAGGTGTCTATCTTTCTCTCCCCCTCTCTGTCTTCCCCTCCTCTCTCCGTTTCTCTCTGTCCTATCCAACAACGACGACAACAACAATAATAACTACAACAATAAAACAACAAGGGCAACAAAAGGGAATAAGTAAATAAAATAAAATAAAAATATATTTTAAAAAATAAATAAATAATTTAAGTTAAAAAGATGATTTGTATCAAATTGTGAAACAATATCCTATTTATATATTTAATAATATCAATATGGACTCAATAATTTATATTCTCTAATTATCTAAGTTTATCAGAATAAATTTGATAGAGCTAATTATATTAATTTTCCTTCAGATTGCCCCTTTTCATTAATGTTAGAGGGTCTGTTAATCTATTGAAAAATTCTACATAACTCCAGGAACACAAAGTTTTTTATAGTAAGTCTATAAATTCCTGCCAACTAATGGTCAATTTCTATGATGAGATGATTGACATCCCCAATGAGTCTTTAGCCTTGCATGTATGGGTCAATGCATAACTTCTATTTGAGTGCTACAAGGGCTGCCCATTGCACTCATTGTGTCATTTGGACTGACAAGATTGTAGACGTCAAACCTACTTGAAAATGCTTGGTCATTAGTGTTTTCCGATCATCTTCAATCTGCCGAAACTTGGCCTTCAGCCCTTTCATTTGTGTTTCCATTTTTAGAACATATTGGAAATCTCTCTGAGTTCTCAAGTTTAGTACTTCAATAGACTGGGACATGTTCTGAACCTATTAAACAAGAACATTAGTTATTTAGTATTGTTTATGGCTACATACATTCACTACTAAAATAGCAAAAAACATTAACATAAATAAATGGAAGTGCCTAACATAAGTGCATTTCCAAATAACATAGTTACCAAAGGACAATTTTTTTTTGTGATAAACACTTGAAAATTCAGCAAAAGAAAATTATACTTAAGCAGGAAATAGTGAATTGGACATTTTAGCACTGGAAATGACTGAATAGACACAATAACTTAGTATGTCAGAAAAATAAATCCTGAAATAGACTTTTCATTCTAAACAATCTAAAGGTTAAAAATGCCCAACTACTAATTGTTAACATAATTTTTTTTATGTACACACTAACTCTGATTTCTTAAATATCTAAGATACTTAGCAACTGTGGGTAGTGATGAAGTGTCCAATAAACTTAAGAGTTCATTCATTTCAGTACTGTAACCACAAGCTACATTTAAAATACCGCTAGAGATGAAGCTCAGTTGAACAAGTATTGGAATACCTTCTTGCACAAGAGACCATACAATTTAGGTGATCTGAAAAAATTGCACCTATGTACATTGTTTTGTGAATAAACAGTAAATATATATTAAACTGATTAGCATCATCCTAGGTTTATTGAGTTCCAAGCTACTTAGAAGTAGACTCTGTGCCCTGAAAAGCATGTAGGAAAGAGGAAATAATGGCTGTTCTAGTTATGGCAGCAAAACCTTGACAATAAAGTGAAGATCATTAACAGTAGGAGAAATCTTAAGTGAACTGAAGAGTGAAATATGAATAAGTGTTATAAAGAATAACATAGCTGTCCATATCTTTGGTAGTCAAAATATTATTTATAGAGAATAACTTTGGCATCACCTAGGAGCTTGTCATAAATTCAGAATCTTGAGCCCTACTCCTGAACTACAGATCTGAATTTGATCATCAAAACCCTGAAGTGATTCATATGTCTCTCAGATATTGCAATGTTCTGTGCAATGTAGATGGGTTTTTTTTTCATGAGAAAGCAAACAAGTGAGAAAATAATATATAAAGATCTTTATATAATTTGAGTCTTTTATTCTCAAATTTTCTCATATTCTTGTATAAAGGTAAATGGTGCTGTGATTTTGAGTGAGCTTTAATTTGGTTTGTGTATTTGATGAGTATAGTTTAATTTTTATGGAATGACATCTATCCTTGATATTATATAATAAGTGGAAAGTTATTTGAATTATGTGAGTTATAAATGAACAGATAAATATTTGTTCAGCAAAATAATTGTCATAAGGCCAAGCAGCAGTGTACCTGGTTGAGCGCACACATTACAATGTGTAAGGACCTGGGTTTAATCTCCTGGTCCCTACCTGCAAGGGGAAAGCTTCACGAGTGGTGGAGTAGGGCAGCAGGTGTCTCTCTGTTTTTCTTTCTCTCTCTTTATCCCCCTCCCATATCAATTTCTTTGTTCTATTCAGTAATAAATTTTTAAAATTTAAGTTGTTAGTTCTTAAAAAAATTGTCATCAGGTTTTCAAACTTAATGGACCAGCTAGTCGCAAAGAGCCCATTGCTGATACATTCATTCTTAGAACTAGAACTTTTTTTTACAAAAAGTGAATTCCAGCTGCACTTGGCTTGCTTGAGTTTAGTTCTTCACAAAAATAATCACATTTTTGTTTATATTTTTTTGCCCTTCATTATTCATAATCTTTCCCTTAGGAAGTCCTGTCTTTCTTTGGATTTTTTTTCATGTTCTCTTATTATTGGTTAGACATTGCATGATTAGGCAATACATGACTCCCAAGTACTTCTTAGTATCACTTCTACATTCAAAAACATCACCATTTCTACATAGTTTCAGCAGCTCATTGACCTTTTATATTGACATTTCCTCGACTCATCATTTATCTTGGTTCTTAGTACAAATAACACACCTGAGAACTTTCTGAACTTAAACACAAATTAGCTTGGATTTCCACTCTTAAATTAATTAGTGAGGAGGATATTTTGGGAAAAAGTCACATAGTTCAATTTATTTAGATAACCCTGGTGTTAACACAAATAAACCGTAATTTCTTTACTATAGAGTTTTGAAGAATTAAACTGTGATAGAAAACTTTCATGAGTGAAGTATAAACTGTGTTATTTATTTATTTATTTATTTATTGCCACCAGATTTACAGCTGGGGCAAAGTAAAGAACTATGAATCCATAACTTCTGAGAGCCATTTTGCTCTTTTTTTTTTCTTTCTATTTTCTTTTTATTCAACAGTCAGGGGGAAATTGAGAGGGAAGGGGAGATAAAGAAAGGGAGAGAAAGATAGACACCTAAAGACCTGCTTCACCACTTGTGAAGCATCCTCCCTGAAGATGGAGAGTTGGGGACTCGAACTCCAGATCCTTGTGCACAGTGATAACTGACTGTGTCCCTGCCCTGCCTACTCCAACTCACTCTTCCTCCCTCCCTTCCTTCCTTCCTTCTTCCTTCTACCTGTATTTCTGTATTCCTGCATTCCTTTCCCTCCCTCCTTTGTTTTTCAATTTTGACCTCAGAGTTATCCCTGGGGCTCTAGGAATCCACTGGTTCTGTTGGCCACTTTTTCCTTTTTTTCCTGATAGGACAGAGAGAAATTGAGAGGGGAGTGGCAGATAGAGAGGGAGAGAAGATGGATTCCTGCAGGTCTAGTGAAACATCCACCTTCAGGTCGACAGCTGGGACTCAAACCAGATCCCAGAGCTGGTCCTTGAGCATAGTACTGTATGCACATAACTGGGTGCACCACCCAACCAGTCTCCTAGACTATGTTTCTTAAAATTATTGTGTTGGTGAGGATTTTGTCAGCATCTTGTTCCCAAACATCACATTTTAGGAAATATTGACCTGGATAACTTAAGTCATCTTCAGTTATAAATTTGAATGATAAAGCTAACAAGTAACTTAAAAAAAAAAAAAGTAGATGGCTTTACTACAGGTATCTTAAGACCTGAATCATAACTACCCAGCAATACAAAGACTTGCTTAGAATGTTTAACAGAGCATTATTTATATAAGTATGTGTATCAAGAGTGACATCTGGTTGACACTGACATGGTGCTGAAAAATAAAAAAAACTGATCTAGCTACTCATGTCTGTCTGAGAGAAATCAGTAGCTTTTTTTTTCTTAGCATGAAAATAGATTTACTTTATTATTTATCATTAATTCTTCCTTACTGAGTCTCTCTATCTGGAATCAGTAGCTTTTTTTTTTTAACTTTACAAAGCACCAGTCTCCTTTTATCTAGTCTCAGGCATGAGAGTCTGTTTGCATAACCATATGCTATCTACCCCATCCCAGATTAAATATTTTAACAATGTAAGTATTTATCCTAATATGCAAACAATATGCTATATATCTGAATTTTCTCATAACTAAAATCAAGCTTGGAAAATGGTAGCTAAATATAACCATAATCTCTATGTCCTGATACCTAATGGTTAAAAGACACATTAGCTAAAAGTGATTAACTGGTATGAAAATGGCATGTAGCTTTAGATGGGGGTCACTAGTGAAAGATCAGGGAAGATGGGATCTTATCATTGAGAAAAAATTTTAAAATACGAGACAAAAGACAGTGATAGTCTTGAGGAAAATCAGATAATTATTAATATAAAAATGTCTTCTTAAAATCTTAGAACATCAGTAGATTTAATGAAAAATACATACTGAAGACACATTTTTTATTATGTGGCTATGGAAGAAAGTTATTGTGATTATACCTGAACATGCATAAATTGGAAATGTCTGCATTAACGAATTCAGTGCCATTAATTGTGTGAGTGATGATGGAAATGATAGTTCACACAGTTGTTGAACTTGATAGCAAATAAAAGCACATGCTACCTAACTTATCTGATTATTCCAGATGGAATTTAAAATTAAAATATATTACCATACTTCCATCATTCTGGCCACCCCACATGTCCTACTATATTCAGAGTCTAACACAGTGAAATGTAAATGAGAATAGTTGAAAAACTATTCATTGTTTTTTTTCTCTCAAACTAAACATAAATGCCCTTACTGGCTTTTATGTTTTATTTTAAGCTGACTTTTATCTGAAAACAGATTTAATCAAAAGTGTTCTGCATATGAATGTCATGGATCTGTTTAAAGTAAATTATATGGAGAGAATTCTACTGAATGAAATGAAAGAATTTCATTGTTCAAAACAAAGACTTGAGCACGAAGATAGATATTTGCAATGGCTCATTATCTATCCACACAGCTTGCACATTGCTTACTATTATTTTAACTTCTTTGCAAAGTTGCTAATGAGGCCCAAAAGCAAAAATTCAAAGATATAGTATGATTCCAAGAATCGAAGTTATATTTTGGGGGGATCAGATGAAGACTTCTTGACTTTTTTCCTTAAGAAGAAATCATCTACATATTAAAATATATAATTGGCAGTCTTTAAAATGTCAAGAATTGGGCAAAGTATGAAGTAGTATAAGTAGAACAATGAAATGGCAAATTTTAACATTTCTTTCAAGAAAATAATAAACGGAGAGGGCCGGGTAGTGGTGCAACTGGTTGAGCACACATATTACAACGAGCAAAGACCCGGGTTAGGCCCATAGTCCCCACCTGCAGGGGGAAGGAAAGCTTTGCGAGTGGTGAAGCAGTCCTGCAGGTGTCTCTCTTTCTCTCTCTTCTTCAGACTCCCCCTAACCTCTTGATTTCTGGCTGTCTCTAATAAATAGATGAATAAGAGAGAAAATAGTAAACTGAGAAGGCAGACAAAAACATGAGAGAACATTCACCATTACCTCTGTCTACATTTCCTTTTACAAGAATACTTCATTTGAATAAAAATATTTACAGGGAACACAAGAGATCTACCTTTTCCAGCAGTTGACGAAGCTGCCTGCTTTTGGCATCACGGGAACAAAGATTTTGTTCTGGAGCAACCACTGTGCAAATGCATCTTCCATCTGGATCCTGTGCTGAGCTGTACACTTGCCACCCTTCCTTGGGGCTAATCTGAGTCTGCAGAAACCAATGACAAACACATTTTGTTATAAGATAGAGGGAGGGTGGGTTTATAGCACTTTAAGCCAAACATCTTTTCTTTTTAACAATTAATGCTTGTGTTTTATTCTTTAATGTTAAAAAGAAGTTTTAAAGAATGTACATAGTCACCATAGCTTCATTCAAGTACACAACCCAGTATGAAAATGTTTTTCTTTCTTTAGTTTACCGTTATTTACTATTTATTAATTATATACCACTTCTTAATGTTCTTTCTGCTGTATCTGGATACTTTAATGCAGCTTTCAAAGGATCTGATAACCACTTAGTTACATGTGGCTGATAATCATCTTTATGAATAGTAAATAGTAATTAAGACTACATTCTTTTTCTGAAAGTTTTTCATTTGTGATGTTCTGAAGCAATATCCTACCCCAAGGACATTTTATGTAATGAAGGAACAATTATTAATAATATCAGAATTTAGAATAAAAATAATTAAAATAGCATTATTTTACAAGAATATAGAGTCCCGGAAGAGTAGGAGTATTTTGGCATAGCCTGCCAAATTGCCTTCCTAGATTATATCTATGAACTGATCTTGCTAACTTCCTATAATCTTAGCTTAAAGTAGCATTCCAGTTCTACTGCAGTCATGTTCTATTTATTCATCTAATTTTATCTTTTTTACCTTCCTGCAGGAATCATCTCTCTAGTCAAATTGCATTATTTTTGTCTTGGATCCATATCTTTTTATGCTGTTCATTTGCTTATCTTGCTTGCATTACCTCCATTATAAATCTTCAATTTTCTCAGTTCTCCTGAGATATACCTTTCTGAATTAATGACTATACTATTTATTGAACATTCAACATGCATTTTTCTCATACCATTACTTGTATTTTATCTGACTTGATTTAAAAATGAGTTTAGATCCAGATACCCTATCATATGCATATTCTCTGTTATATCAAGTATATTCTACCAAATTTGAAGACAAGTATCTTAATTTTTTTTTTTTGGTCTGGCTATTTTTTAAAAGAAAGACTGTACTTTGAGCATGAAATGTCCATGGTATAAACAGAACTTACCAAGAATGCCATACTTTACTTCCTAGTGAAGGCTGATTCATTTCTCCAACTACTAAGAATGTTTGTAACTTGGATCTCGATTTAATTTCTCATTAGGGACTATCTAGGCTGAAGAATGCATATGCCCAAGGTCAGACGCTGTTACAATAGAAAGTTCACATTCACTGATTTGCTGAGCCAAAGGTACAAAGAAATAAACTTGGAGACAGAAGCTTTATTTATTACTAGGCCCATTTCACAGAAAAGAAAATAATTAGCCTTCCTGAGAATGTACAGCTAGTACGTATGAACTAGCCACATCTCCAAGTCCTTTCTTGTTATTCATGATCTGCTTATTGAACAGTATAAATCTATAGTACTGTGTTTAGTTCTATTGTTTTGGAAATAATAGCATGGTGCTGAACATATAGATAATTATTTTTAAAAGTCAATCATGGATAGAAAAAAATACTTGACTGATAACTATATAGATAGACCACCCAATTTCCATTTTAGTTTGTCTTTCCCTTGGAATATGAAATGAATCCAAGGGCACTCTGTAGCTAAACTCTGATTTACTTTCACAACTGAGACCTAAAATTCATTACCTTTCTTGTACTTTTCCCTTTTACTTTTTTTTTTTTTTTTTTTTTTGTCACCAGGTTATCTGCTGGCACAACAATTCCACCTCTCCCAGTGGCCATTTTAAATTTTTCTTATAGATACAGAGCAAGATAGGGAGAAATAGGGGGAGAGAGAGAGAAACAGAGAGAGAGAGAGAGAGGGAAAGAGAGAGAGAGAGAAAAAGAGAGAGTGACAGAGAGAGAGAGGGAAAGAGAGAGAGAGAGTTGTAATATTGATCCACTGTTATTGAAATTTATTCCCTGGCAGGTTTTCTAGCCCATATTTTCTCGTTTACAGCTCCCAAGGATTCACAGACAAATGTGTCTTTCTTGTATCATCATTAGAAGATTAATTTAGAGTCTAGAGACTAAAAACTAGAGGGGAGTGGCCAAAGAAAAAGGAGAAACGGGCTGAGAGTTAGGAGGTGGATGGAGGTTAGGAGAGATTACCTTGCAAAATACTTGACGTTACTGGATTAGTCTGTTTATCTACAACCTGAGAGCTGTGCTGGGTTGAGAGAAATTTTAAAAAATGAATAAGCAGCACTTCTCACTCTATAGAAATGCCACAGTCTACTCTCTTCCTCCTCTCTGTCCTCCTTCCCCAAATCTTTTATTTTATTATAATATAGTATAATCATTACAGAGTGCTGATAGGCATTCCAACAACATCCATGAGCAAATATAGAGGAAGCTATGAGGTATAAACTCAAGAAGCTCATAAATATGCCTTTATCCCTAATCTATAGTGAAAAGCAAATTTGTTGAACTCATCTTTAGAGTCTCTTTTTCCAGTTAAGTAATAGAAGAATCCTATGCTGCCTTTTACTTTTTGGGTATGGGAATATCATCAGTACTTTTTTTTCTATACCTCTACTTCATCTTTATAATATTATGGCTATATATTCAGTTATGATAGAAAGATACAGAGAGAATATAAATTTTTAGACTCAAGAGAATCCTGAAGATTATTGTGTTTTCCTTTTATTACTAATAAAAGGAAAACTCAAAAGCATTACTACATGATGGAGCTAGAAACAGCTTAGCAGTGTAGTTCCAATGCAGTGCATTATGGTTTGATAAGACAAAGAGTGTGGATAATTAATATATGGAAACATAAATCTTGTAGTTTCAGCTAAATTTCTTACATTGAACATAAAACTCAGGTATGATAGAAAATTAAGGCTTGCAACTGTTGTTTTCATTCGGGAGCTCCAGCAGGCTAGCCTCGCAGCGGTGAACAGAGACTCGGGGACTCATGGCTGGGCTGTAGGCAGTATCTCTTTATTCATGCAGGACGCAGCGCAATCTATACCAAGCTTCTTCTTCTAGCATTTGCCCTATACCAAGCTAAGCTAAACTAAAACTACAAACAATCTTGTCCTTATAAATATACTAGTCCAGTAAGGTGGGAACAGGATGTGATGCAGAGAGGGTGGAGAGAAAAGTGACTGGTGAAAATCAGGGTATGACAAGGAGAGGGGGCGGAGCAGGCAAGAATTCTATCACTGAACCACCAATGCCCTGTAGGGAAGGTGGTGCTTGTTAACAGCAGTTATGTAAATAGAATGAAGTGGTTATGTAAATAGAATAGTGTTAAGCAAGGGGGATTAAACCAAATGAAACAGAAGGAGTTTTTAGAAGTAGAATTAGAAACATACCAACATGCAACTAGAATAAATTTAGTCTTGGATAAAAGATCAGGGGCCTCCCAATTACAATATTAACATATCTGTAACAGCAAAGCAAACAATTATTATTAAATTTGGCAGAATTAATATTGATGTACATGGCCAAGAGTTTATCTAAGTAGTGAGGAGCTTATCATCACAGGGAAAGTTGTCAGTTGCTGTCTTGAATGAGGAAAGTGGAAAAAGAAAATAGGATTTCATGTTCACTTAGAATTCTCCCTGGATTGTCAGCTTAATAAAAGCAAAGACTACAACCTTGTTTGTACTTCCAATTGTCTTCAAGTAAGAATTTCTGAAAAGAGCCATGACCTTCTCTATTACAGTATTAGATCAAATGATCCCAACTATAACAAGTTAGCTCTTTGGGAAGAAAATCTAATATGAGAACTAAGTGTCTGACATTCCTGCTAGTTTAGATAGAGACCTCTGTACCAGGGTCAGTGATAAGTAAAGGAAGCTTTATAAGCATTTATATTGCTCTCTTTTAAGTCTTCCCATAATGCCATTGAAAAGAGAATCAAATAAAACCATCTAAGACCTCAGGTAAAAGGAATAATTTAGATAGACACCAATGAGTAAGTACTTAGTACAACTTTCACTGGTAAGAACAATAATTTAAGCTAAGGCAATAGCATAGTAGTTATGCAAAAAACCCTTTGTGCTTGAAGCTCCTAAATCTTAGGTTTAGTCCCCAACACCATCGTATATCAGAGGTGAGCATTACTCTGGTAAAAAACAAACAAACAAACATACAATAATTCAAAGTATCAGTAAAACTCATAAAATAGTAGTTTTTTACTTTACTTGGTTAGTCTTGTGAAATAATACCTCTCAACATTTAAATAGTTCTATGGAATTGTTGATATTTCCCTGCCCATCTTATAGGTGAGAAACATGAGACTTAGAGACAGTAAGGAACTTAAAGAAGGCCATGGAGGGGGTAATCCATAAGAGCTAGGACTCCTACCTGCACAGTCTCATTTCAGAACCTAAAATATTTAGTCATCTCACAGAACCACCAGTTACATTTCCTTTTGCATATGATGAAAATAACCCCTTTATCATTTCGTGAACCACTATAAAGCCTGTTGTTTGCCCTTGGAGGGTACACAGTTTATTACTGTTCAAAACATTGCTAGTCACATTGTTTACTGATGCAGATCTCTTTGAAAATCCTGTGTTAATTAGAAGAAATAAATGAACTATTTAGCAACTTTAGTATTACAAAACTCATAAAATATTTAAAAATGTTCTAAATACAAGAACTAAAATAACAATCTTAGTGATTAAATTTTAACTCTGGAAGCTTTTCTTATAGTTAATTACAAAACCCCCATGTAAAATTTATCCCAAAACTTCAGACTTTTGTAAGTTAGCAGGATCCTAAAGAGTGAGGTACAAATAAATAAAATAAAATCTTGCTTTTCATCAGGGTTTTGCATTGATAAAATTCTTTCTCTTTTTGAACAACTGCCCAAGAATGTTGAGGTGCATGGGCCACTGGTGATACTCAGACAGGAATTCAAAACAAAGGACTCTGGGGAAGTGGGGAACCAATGGTGTTGGAGGTTTTGGTGTCCTGTTGCAATATGGTGGGAAAAGATCTAAGTTGGGGCTATAGTGTTTTACAGATACCTGTTATGGGAAGATGAAGTATGGTATTCATGTATGAAGTATACAGAAAACCATTAATATTGACCTCCCCAATGTAAGAAAAAGTAAATAGAAACTATTATATTGGGGTTGGTTGGCGGTGCACCAGGTTAAGCACACATAGTACAAATCTTGAGGATGCTGGTTTGAGCCCTGGCTCCCTAACTGCAGGGGTGTCGCTTCACAAGTGGTAAAGAAGACCTGCAGGTGTCTATCTTTCTCTCCCTCTCACTACCTATCCTTCTCAATTTCTCCCTGTCCTGTAGAATAAAATATATATATTTAATTAGGAAGAAATTAAACTCAAACGAACTTAGATTATTTTTCCTCTAAGTCATCCAACTAGTAAATGACATTTATTATACATGTTCTAATTGTTTCAACGTTTTACTTATTTTGATTGGACAGAGAAAAGTTGGGGGGGGCAAGGTAGAGAATAGACAAAGACCTGCAACACTGCTTCATTATTAGTGAAGCATGCAGGTAGGGACTGAAGACTTCAGCCAGCTTCTTTTACTTAGTAATGTGTGTGCTCAATTAGGTGTGCCACTATCCAGCCCCCTATCATGCCACAATTCTATAGAAAAGGTAGCTAAGACAGCAGGAACCTCACATCTCCACTATAGAGCCTCTACTTCCCCCAGTCCTGGAACCCTTGGATAGGGCCCACTTTCCCATATGCCTTTCCCAATCCATATCAAATAATATTGCATCTGCTGATCACAACCTAACCAACGCAACGATTAACACCTCAACATGCTTCACTTCAGACTGTGTCCAGAGACTTCACGTGTGGAATGACAACCCTTCAGTTTCATTACTCTGGTGAGACCTTTCCTTTCATAGCATATTCTAATTCCATCTCAGGTGGTTCACTTTCTAACAAAGTCCCAAAACCTAGATATACACCAGTTTCTGTGAGAGAGAGCACATGTTCACACGTATCCGTAAACTACTGCAAAATATATACCTAAAAGCAGAAGTACACTAGAGTTTGCAGTGAGTACCCCCCTAACACTTCCTCTCCACTATTCCAAGCTTTGGGTCCATGATTGCTCAACAATTTGTTTGGCTTTGTATGTTAACTCTCTTTTCAGTCACCAGGTTCCAGATGTCATCAGGATGCCAGCCAGGCTTCCCTGGACTGAAGACCCCACCTATGTGTCCTGGAGCTCTGCTTCCCCAGAGACCCACCCTACTAGGGAAAGAGAGAGGCAGACTGGGAGTATGGACCGACCAGTCAACGCCCATGTTCAGCGGGGAAGCAATTACAGAAGCCAGACCTTCTACCTTCTGCAACCCACAATGACCCTGGGTCCATGCTCCCAGAGGGCTAGAGAATGGGAAAGCTATCAGGGGAGGGGGAGGGGTATGGAGATTGGGTGGTGGGAATTGTGTGGAGTTGTACCCCTCCTACCCTATGGTTTTGTTAATTAATCCTTTCTTAAATAAAAAAAAAAGTAGAAGGTAGAAAAAAAAAAGAAAAAGTAGTTATGACATTCACTGTTGCTCTGTTCTGTTCTTTGATCATCTATTGCTTTGTTTCATTGCTTTCTTGCAATATTTGGTTCATAGAAAAATAGTTTTACAAAACAGAGAAGTCAGATATCCTCCTCTACTACCAAAAGTTTGTTAACCGAGGATAAGAAATGTAGAAGATACTTAAAGTTTATATCAGGGAATTCTGTTCTATATTTTAGGAGAGTTTAAACTAACTTCCTTAAAGTAGTTATTTATAAGAAGCAACTTAGGTATTTAAAAATACAGTAAGACAAAGCACCAATGCCCACAGGTCTCTACAAGGCCACTTTCTATCTCAGTGGTTGGTCTGATTCAGAGCAGCTGGTGTCTGAAGAATGCCCTCTGCTTGTATAATTGCTTTTTTTCAGGTCTTTCCTGGTGTGGCATCCACAGTGTGTGGGATTTCTCAGATGCTCAGCCTCAAAGAGAAGTTGGTTTGCTTCAGAGAGAAGTGCCAGAGGGAACATGGGCATTCTCAGAGCTTAGGTTTTGCCTCTGCAGAGAAACTAGCTCCTCCAAAGAGTGATAGAAATTACTAGAGAAAGCAAAACAAGCAAATAACAGAAAAAGAAGAGGATATAAAAATATTTCATGGTTTTCAGCGAAACTAGAGGGGACTTGTTCCATTATTAAGGAGCTACATTTATCTTACAAACTAACAAAAAATATCCTAGAAAATTTAAATGATTCTTTAACATGTGGAGGAAATCAAATATATACTGCCTATTTTAATAGTTATTATTTTAATAGATATTATTGCCATTTAATAATTAAAGTCCTTTCCCCCCCACCCCCAGCTCATTCTAAACTTCTGCTTTAGAGACTATGCTCATATTTGCATACAATCTTATTTGTTAGATATGTACACAACTGCAAGCTCATACAGTTCATACTCTCAAGTAAGAACATGAAGTAAGACGGTTGAGAAGCACCAGACTTTATAGTTATTCCTAATGGACTAAGGAATATTAGCCCTTCCATCTAAGTCAAGCAGAGTTTAGGTCATGGCAAAATACCTTAACAAGATAGTGAGAAACTAGCTTGGCACCAAGAGTCAACAGGGACAAGAATTATCAAAGGTAGGTGTAATGACTGCCTTAGTCAAGGTTGCTCTCAGGTATCTTACTCCCACTCATTGCACCACATTAGCCAGTTGGGGAAACCTACATAATCATTATACATTTGGGGGCCAGTCTTGCTACCAGCAGATGTAGAGCATGAATTAGATTGGTTGTTTCCAGTTAAGCTTTTGATAACACTTTTCTCTCTCTCTCTCTCTCTCTCTCTCTCTCTCTCTCTGTCTCTGTTTTTTAATCATTTTTGTTTGTAGGGGAAATAGTTAATAGTTTACAGTACAGATGTTGATACATGGATACAAATTTCCAACTTTCCTGCAAAACACTCAACCTCAACTCACTCATCTCAAGTCCTTTTCTACCACTATGTACCAGGACCCCAAATGCTTCCCCCCAACCCCCCTCCATGCCCTTTCTCATGAGAGTCTTGCCAATTTTTAAGTCTTCTGTGGAAGAATTTTTATTGGAGAACAGGGTGTCTATGAGGGAAAGGAGCAAATGATAGAGCCCAAGGCCCGGTAAAAGATTTCCCTTTAATTTATTATTTTGCCCATGAACTGTTTTACATGTTTTATTTCAACTTTAAATCTCACCCAACATACATCTATTTAGTGTGTATTATATAAAGTTAAAATGAAAAGGAAACATGCACAGCTGCCAAAAATATACCAGAATACTTCTCAGCTCTGCAGCTCTTGCTTGTGGTGCAGAGACTGAACCTGTGACTTCAAAACCTCAGGCATGAGAATCTTTTTTGCATAACTATTATATTATCTCCTCAGCCCCTGACCTGAATAATTTCTAAGACTCTTTCTATCATTAATATTTTACAATTTTAATCTAGAAAATACAGATTCATGTGATTTTTTTTCACTGTGAGAATCCTGAATTATGAACAGTTATACTGACTAATTAAAGTAGAGGAGCACTATAGATATTGTTATTCTTCTGTAAAGTATACTGACTCTATAAAATATGCAAAAATTCTTCATTTTCATAAATACCATAATGTAGACTTTCCTTGTCTTATTGTGTGTGTGTGTGTATGTGTGTGTGTGTGTGCTGAAAATCAGGATCATCAAAGGGAGAGTTTTTTACTTTAGAACATTAATAGTAATGCTTTGTTTTTTTCAGCTAATTGTAAATCAAAAACACTGAGTTGACTTTAAGCCTAAAAATAATGCAGTGTCAAAATAATCATGTTCAATTTTAACAATCTGTTTACTTCATAAATAATAACAAGGAATAACAAAACCAATGTTTTTTACACCCCTCCTAAAATAGTTATCTCAGAACCAAGTTACGGGCTTTAAAAACACAAATCATTCATGAATTTCTTAGTTTAAATTCATTCTCTGAAAAAGTTAATTCGACATCCCAGTTGTTGAAAGATATCAGGTAACTGAAGAAATCTGGTCTGTTAAATATTAGATAATGTAAATTTGCATGTTTTATAATTGTTTATTATTGCCATATTGTGGTTCCTTTTAAACAACAGACCTTTTACATACTTCCTGTCACATACACTATGCAGTTACAGAGAGAAATCTGTAAAGCAATCACCGAGTTACTAAAAGTGCCTCCAGGAGAATGAAGATATTAAAGCAGGTCAAAGTGTGTCTCATATGTTCTCTGCTTGTATCTTAAGCATTAGCTGAATCTGTCCATTATGGGATTAATTCAGCCTGATGCAGTTTAGGTAATTAAACACTGATTGCTAATTATTAATAATTAAAAACATGTCTATTTTAAAAAAGTTTCTCTTTTGGAAATTACTTTTTTGATATATTGGAGTAAACCAGTGATAAATATATATGAAGATGAAAATGTAAAGAGGTCTACATGCAAATTGTTTTCATACCTTTTATTTTGCAGCAAAGAAATTATTTTTCTTGTTCATTCCTTCTACTGAATTTATAATTTTCTATTTGAAAACATAGTTTTCATTTTTCTTTGAAATATTTTAGAATAATGCTAAAGTAAACTTTACTTCAAGCTATCAGAAAAAAAAGGATTACAAAGACACTAATGTAAGATTACTGAAGACTTCAGGATTTGGCCTTCCAGAAAGAGTTTAAATTCTTCATTAAAAAAAAAAAAATCAAACAATACAAACAGGTGAATTTATCAAGTAACTTTTCTATTGTTTTAGCTTCTTAACTATGTTAAAGTTTTGGGGGGGAAATTTAAATTGCTTAGTAAGTCTTTTTAAAAATTCATTTCTTTTGTTAAAATGTATACTCTGAATGCATTGCAGTTACAGGAATGAAAGTCTATAGAATAGCCTGCTATAATAAAGCAAGATGTATAGAGTATAATATGCAGTACACTATGTGTCTGGAGACTCAATTATGGAGACTCTGAGAACCTTAAAAAGAAGAAGTAAAATCATGAGAAACAAGCCACATTTCTTTAAAAATTATTTCTAAAACTTGGATTAATATTATTAAGTAAAATCTTTCCATTCTTAAGAATTCAGTAAGTCTAGTATTTTCTTTTACAACAAATTTTAGTTAGTGTATCAATTTCAAGGTGTAACCTTAAAACAGTCATAAAAAAAAAAATCTATCAATAGAGTTACCACATAAATCTCCAACCTTTGAAGCAGACCTGCAAACAGAGAAACAGCCTCAGCTCTTGCAATTTACAAAGTAAAGCCCACTGGATTAATTTACTTCCCAAGATGGCCAAACCCACCCAGTGACTTACTAAGGTATCTGGTGTTGACAGCCTCGTGGTGTTCAGTCCTACCAAGGATGGAAGAGTTTGGGACATCCAGTTTGAAATCATTGCCATGGTACTAAGCACAGCGCCAAGCTTCAGCAGTGGAGGACTCATTGCTGTGGAGCTAATGAGTTTTCATAGTGACTGATTAAGATCCCGGTGCTGGGCTGGCAGCAGGCAGGCGTAACTGCAGCATGCCACATGTACAGCATGAAAAGAGATCAACTTCCCCAGCTCTAATCACCCAGGAAGGCTCACTGAACCTCTTTTCTCCACCCTCTTCATGAGTCTATCATTCTTCCTATTCTTTCTTGGGCTTTATGCTGGATAACTAAACAAGGTATTCTTGATAGGACTTTTTGGTAATTATCAAAGCAGAAGGTTGAAAGAAAGGGGAAATTTGAGCTTCCCCTATTCTCTGGAGTCAGTTACCATCAACAGAGTCCATTTCCTTTGGAGTTTCTGTGAATACAATCAGCTGCTTTTTATCCTTCATAAAAAATATACCTTTAACTGGAGATCTGCCAAAGTGCACATTTCAGATACCAAACTTAATATATACAGATTTTTTTCCAGATATGGATAGAATGCTTTTAGGCAGAGCATGAAAACTGAATCTACAAAGATTTTCTAAGATGATCTGATATTGAAGACAGGAATATTATTTAAACATTAATCTAAAATTAGTATCATTTCCTCTAAAAGAATTGTCAAAGATTAATAGCTGCTGTTTATGGAGCATAGTTCCCTTACATGCAGATAGACAGAAAAGACATCATTGGAGAACAGTTTCTATTATAGAAATTTCATACGTTTCCCGTTTTCCTTTACTAAATGAGTGCTCATTCTTGCTGAGACATATGACAATTTCATTAAACCATTTTTATCTTTTAAGAAGTGACAGACTGATATAGCTTGTGTCGTGAGAACACATATCACTTACTATTAAAGAGCACAGGGGCTTGGATTCAGGTAGCTTGAGGCTCTGGTTCCTCTTCTGGTTAGCTGTGTACTGCGTGATTTAAAAACCTTTCACTTCAGTGTTTTTCAGTATTTGGAACTTAGCCTCTGTGTTCTCAAAGCCCTCTTCCAAATTTAAAATTCAGTAATTTATTAGTGAATTTGTATATTTTATTTGAAAATTGTGGATATATTTTAAATGTTTTATGAGTATTACAAATTGTTCATATCTGAATCTCAGCTCCTAAGTGGAATACGATAATTGTTGTTGTCTTGTACAACATATACAGTTTTAAATAAAGATTTAGAGAGAACACATGAAAGGAAATGTGGCTGAATCAAAATTAAATGAATAAGGAATATGTTATAAAAGGGAAATGCCATTTTCATTGCTTAGGGGAACTCTGGAATTATTTGTATAAGAAAACTGTAGGCAAATATATATTTTTCCATAAAATGTTCTGGTAAAAAATGTAAAGAGTATATTTTTAATAAAACTTATTTATAGTGGGATGAGTTCCTCTTGCTTGCAACAATAGCTTTAAACTAGAGTAAGTTCTGAAAGTTCCCAAATTTACAAATCTATTAGCTTGGAATCCAGACTTTTTCTTTTCTTTTTCTTTTTTTTGCATCCAGGTTTATTGCTGGGGCTCAGCACCTGTACTATGAATCTACTGCTCCTATGGCCATTTTTCAACTAATTAATTAATTAATTGATTGATTAATTTTTGGCTAGGACAGAGAGAAATTGAGATGAGGAGGAGAGATACAAAGGAGAAGACAAAGACACCTGCAGACTTATTTCAGCAAATAAGTTGTAAAGCAACTCTCCTGCAGGTGGGGAGCCTGAGGCTAGAACTGGGATTCTTATGTGGGTCCTAGTGATTCATACTATACTATATGTGGTAAACTGGGGTGTGCCATCGCCCAGTCCCCAAATCTAGACCGTTTCTACTTTTATATACATATAAATGACATTAGCTTACTCTTTTTTTTTTTTTAAGGGACCAGAATACTGTTTCATTCTGGTGTATTGTGGTGTCAGGGTTTAAACCTGGGATCTCTGATGTCTCAAGTATGAATGTCTGTGTGCCAATAGTACTTTCTGGCCCTGACTTACTTTTTAAAGGTACCCAGAAAACCAGTGTTCTCCATTTGCACCTTTCAAAAACATGTCATAGCAAAGTAAGGACAACTAAAGCTGGTTAAGGGCAAGAGACCAGCATACTTTAATGATGGTTCTTTTGCTTACTACCAGGCCACCTCATTTTCCAGGGCCCTAGTCAGGGAATCCTGGGATTTCCACACAGACATGATAAGCCTAGACATCTAACAGATCCTTCTCACCAATGTCACTGGTCATCTCCATCAGGAACAACATAATTGACCCCTTTGTGAGCCCCTACAGAACCTTGTCCTCAATGTGGATTGTTGGGAAACTGTGAGGATTTGGTAGAGCCTGGCAGGGTTTGACTGAGGAGTGCATCTACCCTGTCAATCTCTCTCTCTACCAAAAGGTTGAGCAAGGAGGAACAGGAGTAACCCCAAAGGTTTGCCCCTTCTTATCAGACTCCCTGCCTCACAAAGCACCCTGCATTCCTGATACTACAGCCTGCTCCCTTATTATATACATAATGATTGTCTTGCCTGAAAGATCCCCACCTATTCCATTCCTTTGATCTATCTTCTTTCTACCCTCAAGACCCTCTTTGCCTGCAGGGTATTATTATTCATCCTACCAGTTCAAACTCTCGCAACAGTTAAGGAAGTTACCTTTTCCAGCCCCTTTTGCCTTTCTCGGCCCCTTTCCAAACCATGTCAAGCCATTTCCGTTTCCAACTTGCCAGTTCCGGATCCGACCTTTAAAAGCTTGGGCTCCCTGATCAATAAAGAATCGAACTGCCTCGCTGCCACGAGCTTTGTTCATGAGTTTTCTCCCTCGTGTTGCTGAGTGAGTAGTAGCCCAGGCTGGCTCCAGTAAAGTTCTCTCCAACCCAGAGAGTACGTGCCCAGGAAGAGGCAGCCCCCACACTCGCCTGGCAGTGGATCAACAATAATAGAAAGGGAGGTTGCTGGGCCAAAATCACTCGAGAAAGATGGGTCCGGAAATTGGTGCTGCCTAGAATGTTCCTAGTTAAGACCACAGAATGAGAGCTCAGACCTATAGGGATGCAGAGGTTACACAGGCTCCTGCACTGAATATGGGCCAAAGATCAAATTGATGGGTTTTGCAATTAAAGGCATTTGTATACTTTTCCAAGATTTGGGGGCTACTTTCTTCCCTGATGCATCTTTCTTTTTTTTTTTTTATTTTTTAAAATTTGTTATTGGATAGAGACAGAAATTGAGAGAGAAGGGGGAGATAGAGAGGAAGAGAGACAGAGAGATGCCTGCAGACCTGCTTCACCACCTGTGAAGTGACTCCCCTGCAGGTGGGGAGCCGGGGTCTCAAACCAGGTTCATTATGCCAGTCCTTGTGATTTGCTCCACGTGCACTTAACCCGCTGCGCTACCACCTGACTCCCAACCTGATCCACCTTTCTAATACTGTTTCCAACCCTGATGCTATCTCCCCAAATAATACGTTTTGCCCACTTGCATATTAGCTATCCACCTCAGGCAACAATTAGTAAAGTCACAGCCTCCTTGGAATATACCTAAAATAGACCTACTAACTTTTTCCAAAATGGAGACCCCAAATCTCATCTGCTATATTCTTGCCTTTAGGTTCCATATTATTAAACAATTTGTTCTTCTTTATGTCTTAATGCTTTTTCAGACACTAAGTTGCAGATGCTACCATGATGCCAACCTGACTTCCCTGGGCAGAGAACCTCACCAATATACTCTGGAACCCTGTATCTCCGGAGTCCTGTCCTATAGGGAAAAGTAGAAACAGGCTAGAAGTATGGATTGACCTACCAACACCCATATTCTGTGAAGAAGCAATTACAGAAACCAGACCTTTTATGCTCTGTACCCCAAAATATCCTGGGTCTGTACTCCCAGAAAGATAAAGAATAGGAAAGCTTCCAGTGGAGGGGATGGTATATGGAACTATGGTGGTGCAAAATGTGTGGAATTTTATCCCTCTTATCCTATGGTTTTGTTGATGTTTTCTATTTTATAAATAATAAAAAAGTAAAAAAATATGTCATATTAAAAAATCAATAAGGATAAAGGCACAATCATTTCTATATTAAATTCAGCATTAAGTAATAACATTTAGAAACAGAACAGTAAGAATTTACATTAATATTAATAATATGCCAATATTATAAATAGAATAAAAGCAAACTGGATTTTTAGTAGTCTGAAAAATGCACTTGGAGCTCTACCTGACTTTAACAAAGGAAGAGGGTGTATTTTCAAAAGCTTAATTTCAAAAAGTGAAAATAAACATTCATGTAATTACTAGATAATTTAAGATGCAATGTGGCAGATGATAATTATACTTATTAACAAAGTATTAGTAAACAAAATAACAAGGATTGAATGTTAGGGGGAATGAGGGTTCTTACTTGTAAATTAAAAGAAAATAAATAAATGTATAATACAAATGAAATGTTTATTGAAAGTTCCCAAACATGCAAAAAGAACTGAAAAAGAATAATACTGCAAGTTTATTATTCGATGATGTTTATGAACATCATAAAAGCTATAATATGTTGTTTTTAGAACAGGTTTAAATGGCACACATTGAAACAGAAAAACTCAAATTATAATGATTATTAGTTGTGGGAAATAAAAGTAGCTGCAATTTATAAAGAGCTAAATAGTTTGTAATATTCTTATAATTCACTAAGTTGATTACCATTGTGATTTCCAGTTATAGAAGTTGAATTCTAGATTGTAGATGTGGGAGGTGGTTATTCTACATAGAAATAGCAGCCTGTGTTCTGGAAAAACTATATAAGTTGCATAAGGAGAGGCATAACGATAATGAAGTAAGTGGTAGCAAATGAAGCTAGTTGATAGAAATACCATTAGTGACAAGCTGTTGAGATGCATGATTTCCTATATTTTTGGGTATTAATCCTTTGTCAAGTGTATGATCCATAAATATCTTCTCCTATTTAGTAGTTTGTCTTTTTATTTTAATGGTAATTTCTTTATGGTACAGAAGCTTTTTAGTTTGACGACGTGCCAGTTTCTCTCTCTCTCTCTCAACTATGTATGTATTTGTTTATTTATTTTAAATATTTATTTATTTATTTATTTATTCCCATTTGTTGCCCTAACTATGTATATATTTTGTGAGAAAATTAGAGGCCAGAGAACTGTCTAGCTCTGGTATAAGATGGTGTGAGCGACTGCACCTGCTACTGCTGAGAACTCCTGTATGCAAGTTTTGTGCATTAGAAATGGACTGAACTGTCTTCCAGATACTGTTTTCTTTCATTTCCTTTGTTTGAATCAAGCCAAATTGAAATTGATGCTACAGTGATATATTTTTAATTTTTTTATTATTTTATTCCCTTTTGTTGCCCTGGTTGTTTTATTGATGTAGTAACTATTATTTATTGATGTCGTTGTTTGATAGGATACAGAGAAATGGAGAAAGGAGGGGAAGACGGGGGAGAGAAAGACAGACACCTGTAGACCTGCTTCACCGCTTGTGAAGTGACTCCCCTATAGGTGGGGAGCCAGAGGCTCAAACTGGGATCCTTATGCAGGTCCTTGCACTTTGCGCCACGTGCGCTTAACCAGCTGCGCTAACACCCAACTCCCTACAGTGATATTTTTAAGATGAACTTTAATGAATTTACTATGTATGTTTTCTTCTATGAGTTTTATAGTCTATTTTGATATAAAGAGTCTTTAATGTATTTTGAATTACTTTTATGTACTTTTTAATTTTTTTAAAGATTCAGGATTTTTTGTTTTGCCACCAGGGTTATAGCCAGCACTTGGTGTCAACACTACAAATTCACTGGTTCATGAGACTATTTCTTCCTTTTTTCTTTTTTCTATCTTGTTGGACAGGATAGAGAGAAATTGAGAGGGGAGTGGGAGATAAGGTGAGATAAAGATAGACACTTGTAGATTTGCTTCACCACTCATGAAGCATCCCCCTTGCAGGTGGGAGCAGGGGTTAAACCCAGGTCCTTGAGCATACATAGTACTATCTGTACTCAACTGGGTGCTCCACCCTCTGGTCCCCTTTAAGATTTTACTTATTTTAATGAGAGAGTCACGGAGAAAAAAATAGATGGATAATAGATGATAGATAGATAGATAGATAGATAGATAGATAGATAGATAGATAGATGGATGGATGATAGATGAGATACAGATAATAGACCAGCATTGCTCTGCTCTGGTTTATGGTGGTACTAGGGATTAAATATGTTACTACAAAGACTCAGGAGCCTGGAAGTCTTTTTACATAACCATTATGCAATTTCCCCAGCCCTGTTTTATACTCTTACAGAAACAAAAAGCAAAGTCTATTACTACTATAGAGTGAATGCATGGTTAAATGTAGCAATTTCATAGAAAATTTGGCCTAATTACATATTGATTTTCTTTTTTATTTGATGCTAAAGAATGGACTCAGGGTCTTCTTCATGGGCAACACCACTGCTGAGCATTCAACCTTGTCCAATTCACCAGCAACACTGCTTCACCACTTGCAAAGCTTTTCCCCTGCAGGTAGGGAGCAGAGGCTCAAACCTGGGTCCTTGCACATTGTAACATGTGTGTTCTACCCAGCCCCTCTTCATTATAGTTTTTTTTATGGCACTCTGTCTTTTTGTTACCTTACTACCCTCAGAAAAAGTTTCCATTTATTTTATTTTTGTAGTTTAGAACACATAAACTTTGTTGATATTTTTGAGGCTGACAGGTAAATGAACTATGTAGCTGTAAAAACACAACTACTAGAGTATAGAGACTCCTGAAGATGAAAGACAAGAAATAGGCAACAATAGTATAAGGTAGTAATCATGTAGAAAACTAAAAGATAACTGTACTGAATGTCTAACTAAAGAGTTAAGCCAGAGTGACTACTTAAAAGAACAAAATGAACTCAAGCTTGTATGCAAGAAAATTACTGATAGGAAGAATGGTATAAAGGTAAGAGATTTTTTGCCAGTAATTGTTTAAATCACTTTCTGGGGTACTATAGACCCTGGAAAGGACTGTTTGTTGTAAATAAATGCACAGCACCTGGCGCTCTGATACCAAGGAAGAATAGAGGATTATTTCTCTAGATTCTTCCACTTCCTGGGAAGCTAATTAATAAGCAGAATTGTTAACTTCTTCTCTCTGAAGCTTATTCTCTCATTTGTAAAAGGAGAAATATATACACTTGTAGGAAGATTATTTGGAAGATTAAATGAGAAAACATACTGAAAAGTATCTATATCATGTCAGACGTTTAGTAAACGGCAACACCATATTAGATAACAAATGAACAGATTGGAGCAGGTTGGAAAAAGTAGACCAACTTAAAGATGCTTGTCCCTGAAAAGGTGGGAAGTTTGGTGTCACTGAGTTCAGCTTAGTGGTTCAGTACATTGATATTCCCACCAGACTCAGTGACTGAAAAGAATAATGCAACTCTGTTGAGTAACACAGTCATTCTGTGTCTCTGGGGATAAAAGTACAACTTGAATTAGAGGAAATCATTGGATGTTCTTGCTCCTTCACTGAAAACCCAAAACAAACATAAAGTTTTACTATGGTATGTATGCCTCTCACACTAGTGTCCCAATAATCAACCTTCTTTCCTGTTGTATTGGATCACTCTTGTTCCTAGGTAAGGGTTATTCTTCACTTGTGCATTAGGATAATACTTTTCAGATTATCATGCATAAGAATTTCCTGGGAAAAATTCTAAGACCAATATTCCTGCATCTTACTTTGAGAGTTTGAATTAATAGCTTTTACATGGGCCCAAATAATTTTCATTTTTAAGAACTTTCTAGCTGATGCTCCTGTTGCCATTTCTGTACCATTTGTGTAGACTGCTTTAGATCACATCATTTCTCTTTCTGACAGTCTCCTCTGTAACTATCTTTGTTCAGATTTCACTATACTAGACGGCCTTATTTCAGATAAGAGAAAGACCAAGAGAGAAGTAAGTATAGTGAAAGAAACCACAGCACTGAAGTTTCCTTCAATGTACTCGGGGCCAGGCTCAAACCTGTATAATGTGCCTGGCAAAGTGGGTGAATTTTTGATATTTTTCCAGTCTACATACACATTTTTCCATTCTTCCCTCTTGTTCTGGCATCAGTTAACCCTACATTTCAAAGGATCATTCCTGTCAAGATATGAACATTTCTCTTTTTGTCTCTTATGTCATATGTGTGTGTGTTCTTACAACTTCCACTACTTCTGTCCTTTGCTTAACAACATAACTTTTATGAAAGAGTTGTCTATATTCACTTGTTTTCAGTTTCCCTTTTCCTAATAAGGTTCTGTAAACAATTCTCTATACCAATACTATACTACACATGTAAAGATTTCCCATGAGCCCACATTGCTAAATCTAGTAGTCAGTTTTCAATGTTCAACTTTGATGACTGTGAGCACCATTCATTAGAATTTACTACCTGCTCCTTGGAATAATTTTTTTTTTTTACTTGACTTCCAGTACACCTAGCTTTCCTCCCAACTTTTTGACCTGTCTTTCTCCTTCTCTTTTGTTGATTCTTCTTCATCTATATGCTAATGACTTTTAAATTCATTTCTTCCTCACAGACCTCTCCTATCAATTCAGGCTTGTATTTCCAATTATCTACTTGACATCTCCACTTGGATGTTTAATAGACATCTTAAAATGATCATGTTAAAATGAGTTCCCAATACTACTCATCTTCATAAAACAAAAGAATACAACACAACACCCCAAACAAAAACCATACACATGTAGTCATTTCTGTAGTATTCTCTACTTCAACTCTATGTTGTTCATATTTTTTCAATCTTAATTTTTTAAAACATTTATTTATGAATTTATTCCTTTTTGTTGCCCTTGTTTTGTTGTTGTAGTTGTTGTTGTTATTGATGTTGCTGTTGTTGGATAGGACAGAAAGAAATAGAGAGAGGAGGGGAAGACAGAGAGGGTAGAGAAAGACATCTGCAAACCTGCTTCACCGCTTTTGAAGTGACTCCCCTGCAGGTGGGGAGTTGGGGGCTCGAACCAATATTCTTACACTGGTCCTTGAGCTTTGCGCCACCTGCGCTTAACCCTTTGCGTTACTGCCCGACTCCTAGTTAACTTTTTTTTTCTTTTTAAAGTCACTTCACATAAATTCCATTAGTAGGTTTCAAATGTTCTATTTTCCAAACATTTCCAGAAGTCAACGGTTTTGCATATCCTATCACCTTGCTGCTCATTTGAATTACTACAAATGCTACACTATTGATTGTGCATTGTTTCAGCCCATTTGCAACCCCCAACCAGAGTGATCCTGTTAAAAATATGTCAGATTATTCCCCATTGCTTAAAACACTTTAGCAGACTAATCTCATTCATGACAAAGTTCTAACATCCAGCATGGAGCATAGATTCTATATAATCTGCTTTCTCTTACCTTCATGGCTCTACTATTCCCCCTTTTCAGTGGAGTCATTTTGGGCCACTGAGTATTCCTTAGAGGTTCAAAATAAGTTTTGTGCCTCAGGTATTTTTACTACTCTTCTATAGTGAAATACCAATCTCATAAATATTTTATTAATTCCTACTTTTTATCCCCTCTTCAAAGATCACCTCATAAAATCTTTACTGACTGAACCTTATTGAATTTCTTCTTGTTTTGGGTGGGCAAAATAGCTCATTTAGATGGGGTCAGACAGTAGCGCAGCGGGTTAAGCACACATGGCAGGAAGCACAAAGACCAAGGTAAGGATGAGCCCAAAGCTCCCCACCTGCAGGGGGCAGGGGGTCACTTCACAAGCAGTGAAGTAGGTCTGCAAGTGTCTATCTCTCTCTCCTCCTCTCTCTCTTCTCCTCCCCTCTCCATTTCTCTCTGTCTTATCCAACAACAATGACATCAATAATAACGATACTAATAACCACAACAACGATAAAACAACAAGGGCAACAAGAGAAAAACAATTGCTTCCAGGAGCAGTGGACTCGTGGTGCAGGCACCGAGCCCCAGCAATAACCCTGGAGGCAAAAAAAAAAAAATCTCATTTAGATAGTGTGCCGCTTTGCTATGTGCAATATCAGCTTCTAACTGCCAAACTCGGGAAGGAAGTTTTTCTTCCACTCTCTCTGCCTCTCTGTCTGCCTCTATCTACAATTTAAATAAAAAAAAAATATTATTGTTTCGTCTGGTTTTTCTCATTGTGTTTTACCACTTCAAGTATTTTTTCTGCTTAAAATATAACACAAGCTGATGTTCTATATATTTTATTTATTTGACTTGTTTTAAATGTTTTCTTCACTGGAAATAAAGTTCCATGAAAACAGGAATGTGTCTCATTTTGTTGACTGTTCAATGCCCAAGAGAATAACTGGCACATAGTAAGTTTTTAGTACATATTTATTAACTATATTATCATTTGTTCTTGACATACAGTAATTTAGAAGACAATTTTTTTCCAAAATGAACCAGTGCAATATATTGAAATTTTCATTAATGTTTTTATGTGTGACTGATATGAATAAAAGGATGATGTAAAATGCTGAGATATAATGCTTACAGTAAAGATTATTTTAAATAGTAGAATTACTAAATTCCTTCCCAAATTTCAAAATTAAAGTCTGAGTACTTTTGGTCTCAACCAAAAAGTACTGCCTCTTACTTTTGTTTTATCTTCTTCTTATAAGCCTTAAGTCCCAAACCCTAAAGAAATACAGAAATACTCTTTTTTTTTTCCTTGCCTTTGGCTGATGAAATTTGTCTCAAATAACGTAAGCAAGAAGGTGGAACTGTGTGTAGGCTCTGGAAAGATGACTTTAGTTTTTCAAATGAGGAAAGATAAACATCTGAATATATATTCCTTTATTTGGCTCTTGATAATCAATTGTGAACCACTTGTGGTTTCCAGAATTCAGTTCTTTGCCATTCATGCCTTGGAGTTTTTCAGGGTTGTCTTAAAAGTGTCACTAATGAAAGGATGAATTTAGAGTGAAAACATTAGCAAAGCTCCTTAAAGGAGGGATTTCTGCCTTCTCTGCCTTCATCTGTGAAGTTGACTGAGGCTCTGTAAACCCTGGGGATCCTCTGTTGGCAGCTGTTACTGCTACTTCAAAGGAAAAAGAAAATATGTGTGTGAGGTGAATGTACTCAGGGCACACATTTTTATCCCTTGATTTCTACTTAAAAACAAAGAAATAGGAAAATATAAGTCTAGGATTATATTATAAGAAAGGAAAAATCATGGTGATCTGACAGAGACCCTCAGACAATATGACAGAAGACACTCATTTTGATTCAGCACACTTGTTGTCTTGTTTAAACTTTTCAGTTGGAAAAATGGTGATATAAACTTAATTGTCCATGCAGCCCCTTCTATAACATAGTGCTACTGTTCCATTTCTATCCTAGAAGATACACAAATTTCTCACTTTCTCTAACATTGTCAAGGCCCCAGGCTCCCCATGTGCACACCTAATACCATGGGTATTTTGCACATACTCAATAAATTTCTATATATAAAACACTTGTCACACAAAGGAGTTTTCAATTAAAATTAATCAATATTCCAGAGTGAAAAAAAATGGAAGAAGAAAGAATAGAAGACTGCTAGTGATAGAGGAGTCAAGGTTATCAAGCTTTAGGTGAATAACCAATGTAAGGGCATGTATTTAAATGTTTTTGTAATCCAAAATGTACGTCCTTTTAATAGAGCTATTTGTATAAATTGAGTGCTAGTCATATGGTAGAAGTCATGCTTTTTCCACAGGTCTGCTTTGAGAACAGTCATCTTAACCCTGACTTTCAAGCACTGTTCTGAGAATTCTCTTGTTTTAATTAGTTTGATCTTCACAGAGATTATATGATTTTAATAATATGACAATTCACTATAAAAATTTATAGATGAAGTAAATTCTAAGGTACTAAGAGGTTAAATAAATCAGTTGTGGTCACACAGCCAATGCATGGGAAGGTATAGTCACACTAATCTGAGCTATTACACACAATAGCAACAACAACAACACACACATACACAATTATAGCAAGTACAAATTTCAAATTTTTTTCCAGTAATTGAAAAGTAATTTTATTACTGGTGTAGACACTATATGGTCTCAGTTGATGAATGCTGGAAGTTAAGAACAAATACGAATGGCAACATGTCTTCACTTAACTGATTTTATCCTTAAATGTGACAGAATCAGGTTCTCAACAGGGAGGCACTGACTCTCACGCAAGTGTTTGGATCTAGATTCTTTTTCTTTGGAATCTATTTTCAGATATATATATATATATATATATATTTTTTTTTAATTCACCTAACTCATCAGGGCAGACCAAAGTGTTAAATTATTGCCAAATGTATTTTGGAAATGAAATATTTAAAAGGAGAAATCTCAAAGAGTTTGAAAATTGCCTGATGATTAGAAAGGAGACTGTTTCACAGTGGTAGTGTGAGGGAATAAAATTGAATCTTCAAATGTGCTTTTTCTGAAAGGTTACCATGAATAGTTTCATAAAATGTATCTCGCTCATAAAACTTGAAATGCTTTTTCAGCAGTAATCAATAATTAACCCACATCAAAGTACAAACCTGTTTAAAAAAATAAATTCAAATAAATGGCAGTCTGAAGAGTTAATTTTTATGTAGCACCATTAGGTATAGTATTTCTCAACACTGTCCCTCATTAGCATGTAGTCAAGGTTGCTTTGTGATTTGAAAGCTTTTGACACACAAAAAAAGAAAAAAAAATAGGAAACATAGTTACACATAAAAAACCTGCCGATGTGGAGTTGAAATAACACATGTATATTTTGTCATTGAAAGTATCATAATAGTAGGAGCCTGGTGGTGGCACACCTGGTTGAGTACACATGTTACATTGTGCAAGGACCAGGTCCCCACCTAAAAGGGGAAAGCTTTGAGAGTGGTGAAGCAGTGCTGCCGGTGTCTCTCTGTCTCTTTCCTTTTTGCCCCCCATACCCTTCGATTTCTGTCTCTATCCAATAAATAAATAAATAAATATTAAAAAGAGTCATAATAGTTATGCAGTTCAATGAACAGGAGTCAGAAAAACAATAAGACCAAGCAGTTAAAACAACTACTATATGCCGGGATAGCCTGAGGGTACTTCTTCCCGAGCTAGTGCTCTCTGGGTTGGAGAGAACTCAACTGGAGCTGATCTAGGCTGCTGTGTGGGAGAGGGATCAGGAACTCGTGCCGCACTAACTTCCGCAGGAGATACACTCTGGAACTCTCGGAGCCGGAAAGCAATTTCCAAGTGTCTTTAATCAGAAGAGCAGCTGTTTTTATACTCTCCAAGTAGGGTGGAAACAGGATGTGATATAGAGAGGGTGGAGAGAAAAGTGACTGGTGAAAATCAGAGTGTGACAAGGAGGGGGCGGAACAGGCGAGAATCCTATAACTGAACCACCAATGCCCTGGAGTGCTTTATGTAAAAGTGATTTATGTAAATAGACCAAACCTTTGGATCAGTAAATCCCTATATAGGCATATGGATAAGAAGAAGCCAAGGGGAGGTGGCAACTACCCAACAACTATATAAATGAATCTGTGCAGAATCATTAACTAATTACTCTTTCCTTTTTTGTTTTTACATAATTAAGAACTATTAATCTTATAAAACATTTTGAAAGAATAAATAGCCAGACTATAAACAGCTCCCTTTTGTTGAATTTCATTTAACAGGGCACATGGGCATATAGAAATGTGAATTTGACATTAAGTAAAGGAAACATCTTAACGAAAATTGTCTTTTATTGTTAAATAGTTGATTTCTTTCTATTTCTTAATATTTATGATTCTCTCCACATTTTCCAGCTTAATAGGGTGTTTTCTGTTGTTGGAAAAACATAAGCAGAATTATTACTTTCTCATTGACCTTTAAAAGTCATTATATATTTATTGATTTTCGGGAGTTGGGTGGTAGAGAAGCAGGTTAAGGGCACTTGGCACAAAGAGAAACGGCCTGCGTAAGGATCCAGGTTTGAGCCCCCAGTTCCCCACCTGCAGGGGAGTCGCTTCACAGGTGGTGTAGCACGTCTGCAGGTGTCTGTCTTTTTCTCCCCCTCTCTGTCTTCCCTTCTTCTCTCCATTTCTCTCTGTCCTATCCAACAATGACGACAATAATAACTACAACAATAATAAAACAGCAAGGGCAACAAAAAAGAATAAAAAAATACTTACTGATTTTCATTCTTTGGCCTAGGAACTGAGCTATACTGAAAAATTGCAACATTAGTATGATCACGTCTTGTCTTTTGAGTAACATATCAATCAGAGAACTTAACAGTATAGAAGTAATTTTGTATATTTGAGTTACATAGTTCCTATCTTAGAAGAATATTGTGGTAAACAAAGGGGGGTGATTAAGGTTATGTGCTGAAATGATCAGAGAAGAACATCACTGAAAAAGAATGCTAGAGCTAATGTTATGATTTCAGCAGTTACTCCTCTTAATTTCATTTAAAATTGTGTTTGCTTTTAATGAGTGTATTAGAGAGAGAGAAAGAGAGAACACAAATTTCTTCTCAGTTCTGCCTTATGCACCTGGGATTAAAACAGGGACTTCTAGGGCTTCTGGCATAAAAGGCTGCTGCACAAACACTGGGCTGTCTCTTCAATTCTAATTCTCTTAATTTTGACTGACTCATCATAATTGGTAAATTGTTAATTTATAATGGGACATAAATTAAAATTTTAGTCTTGGAGACTTTGGTTCTGAGCAATCTCTTAATTTGTTTGATCTTCACAGAGATTTGGTCCAAATGGTAGACATTTCTATACTTTAATTTGTCCTTTGTTAATATAAACCATTTGTCCTACTACTTTATTTTAACTTCTTTTGAAATATAAAATAATTTGGAGTAGGGCACCAATGTGAAAACCCTAGGTTGAGGGTGAGAATGCTTGTTCTACTTCATGGGGCAGGGGAGTTGGGGAGGATGGGATGGGACACAGTCTTTTGGTGGTGGGAATGGTGTTTATGTACACTCCTATTAACTTGTAGTCAAATTTATTTTAAAAATATACAGAAAAAAGAAAAAGAAAAGAAACCTTGCTGTTTACCTAAGTCATAATATTGGAATGTTGAATATAAAGACACTGAAAAGGAAAATAAACATTGTCATGGATAAAGCATATTTGTGAGGGAAGGGAAAGAAGTAAAAATATCAAAACTCTTGAAGAATCACTTTGCATTATCAAGATAATAGTAATCAAAATTACACACATATATCAACAATGACTTACTTGAATTCTATTATTTCATGTGATGCAAGTTTATAACTTTGTGCTGTAATTATAATTCTTGCTTGTAAAATTCTTGTCAGGTCTCTAAAAAGCCATACCAGCAAATTATAGCACAAGTAGTATGGAGTTATTTGCCATTATTGAAAGTGAATGTTCCAGGGGTGACAAATTATCTCACTTGGATAATGCACTTGCTTTGTCATAAGCTTGACCCAGGTTCTAGCCCAGCTCCCACTGCACTGAAGGAAGCCTCAATGTTGCTGGTCTTTCTGTCTGTCTCTCTATCTATGTTTACTGCTTTACTTTCTGAAAAAGTTGAATTGTAGTGGTGAAGTCTCAATGACAACAATCAGTCAATCAACAAACTAATCAGTCAAAGAAAGTGGATTTTTTCCTACAATGAGTTCTTTCTCTAGTTTTTTCTTCCTACAATTCACTACTCATTATTTTTTATTTATTCCATTATTTATTTTTATCCCCTTGTTGTTTTATCACTACTCCTTTTATTATCACTCTTTTCCTTATATTCTTTCCTTCTTCATTAAAAAAAGACTTTTACATTCATTTATTTTTGTTATATACATGTATGCATGTCTATGCATGTGTGTACATGTATGTGTGTTTGCATGTATGTGAGAATGCACAAGAAAGTTACCAGAAAGGGAAACTACAACATGGTACCCTTGGGAGACCAGAATTATTTCACGGTGAATCATATATTCAACAGGAATTTATTATCTTCTCTGTACTATATACTAAATGATAGAGGTCAAGGATTAATAAAATTCATTCTTGGGCTGGAGAGATAACCTAATGGTTATGCAAAAGGCACTCAGACATGAGACACCAAGACCCCAGTTTCAGTCACCAGCACCACTCTAAGCAAGAGCTGAGCAGAGCTCTGGCATCTCTTGCTCTGTCTCTCATTCATTAAAAAATAAATAAATAACTGAGCTATTTAAAAAATTGATTCTCATTCAAGATTGCATATTCTAGCTAAGCACTAACAGAAACAAGGGAAGAACACATCTGAAAAAATAATTTTAATATAATGTGGCCTGTTGTGTATAAAAATGCAGTGGAACAGAAACAGGTTAATGCTGAATTCTGTCTGAGTGGGCTAGAAAACACACACACACACACACACACACACACACACACACACACACACACACACACATATATATATATATATATATATATATATATATATATATATATATATATATATATCTTCACCAGGGCACTGCTCAACTCAGAGTGAAGATATATATATATATGTGTGTGTGTATATGTATACTTATACACATACACATACATATACATCAGGAGAGAGAGAGAATGAAAAAAAGTAAAAGAGGGAAAGAGAGAAAGTGAAATCTAATATAGGAGAGACACAAGTATCTATTGACCTCTGCTATCTCCCCAGGCTTAGCCCTACCCTACCTTTGTCCCAGTACATACTCTTCACTACTTCCACACTATGCTACCTACCGCTCTATAAAAAACACTCATCTCTTATCCCTGGGGTGCATTTTTACTATCTGTCATAGAACAAAATAATCTTCCCTACTTGATTCACCTATGAAGCTGCATGGAATCCCTTAAACTCTCTGTCTCCTAAAACGTTTTCTAGCCCACTCAGACAGAATTCAGCATAGTGGTATGGAGAATTGAACCTGAGACCTTTGTTATCTCAGGCATGAAAATCTTTTGCATAACTACTAAGCTGTCTCCTCAGATCCTGTTCAGTCATCTTCTATCTGAAAAAGTACTAAGTAGTGAAATCCTGGCAACGACAACAAAAAAAATACATAAGTATTAATACACGTGTGTCCTATGTGATTATTTTGAAAGTCTTTTCCTTTAGCTTCACAGAACAATCATAAAAACATTTGATTTTGAAAAACTCCTAAGATATTCCTTATTTTTTCAAGCTTCTCTTATTCCTTTGATATTTAAATAATTCTTTTGAAGTTTCCATCCCATAATGTCTCTCTTTAATTGTGACAGGATATAAATCTTCTACCTTTTCACTCTCTTTTTTTTTTTTTACTGATTTCTTTCTATTGGATCAGAGAAGTTTTCTTACAAGACATTATTTACTTCATAAAATCAGATGCTTTTGCAAGATTTTGATGTTCTTTCATTAAATTTACACTGGACAAGATTAGATGAACTATTCATGATTTCATCAGGGGTCAAGGTGACTATTAGTGCTAAGAAGTGAGGGACATTTTAATGGGACTTAAGATTCATGAAATAAGATGCCTAATTAGTAAATATTTCTTAATTTTGGTAGCTGCTGCTGCCTTACACAACTTCATAAAGTTAGTAATCAGATATTGCCTTCTTGTATAAATCTACCTATGAGATATTTGGAAAATTTAGATTAGGTAGTAAACCATACTAATTGGGTGAGAGATGAAAATAGTAGAGAGAGATAATGTTTTCACTTAATTCACTCATTTTAGATAAGGTGTCTATTAACTTTATCAAGAACAGTTCATGCATGGTGTTTTAATACCTTTGAAATTTTGAAATGCATTAAAATAATATGATCATGGTTTCATCTGGCAAGGAGAGGATAAGCAAGCTAACTGGAGTGCCAGTTCTTCCTGAAGTGACTAGTATCAATTACAGTTGAGTCTGCAGGCATTCAAAAGCCCCACGAACCTACTGGGAACTTAGTTGGTGCAAGCAAACAAAGAAGACTAAAAAGTTACTGGTTTGGCAACCTATTGCTATGGAGCAATAGGTTGGTAGGCCAGAATGTGTAGTATTAATCTCAATCCTTCATTTAAAGTTAGCTGCATGGTGTGTCTCCATTTCCTTTTTCAGCTCCAACATTCTCTGACTCTATGTATAATGGTAAGAACAAAGGCTTTTAAATTATGCAGAACTGGTATGATACTAAGTTGTTTCATTTACTATGCGATCTTGTGCAGTTCTTTTCTGAACCCTATTTTGCTAATCTTTAATTTAATTACAGTGATATACTGATGAAATCAATGTGATAAAAATATCAAAGGCATAAGTGTCAAAGATAAGCATAGTAATTTTTCTGTATTGAGAGATTATACATGGAACATATTACCAAGTAAAGAAAGAAACTTGGCTAAAAATAGGGTTGAGAACATAATTATTTCAACAAATGCAGAGAAAGCCATTGACAAAATCCAACATCCATTCATGATCAATACACTAACAAAACAAAACAAAACAAAACAAAACACAGGAATAATTGGAAAATTCCTTAATCTAGTGGAGTCTATATATAACAAACCTAGAGCCAACATCATATTCAATGGTGAAAAACTGAAAGCATTCCCACTTAGGTCAGGTTCTAGACAGGGCTGTCTGCTATTATTATACAACATAATGTTGGAAGTTCTTGCCATAGCAATCAGGCAAGAGCAAGGAATTAAAGGAATACAGATTGTAAGACAAGTCAAACTGCCACTATTTACATATGAAAAGACAATATATGTACAAAAACCTAAAGAATCCAGCCGGAATCTTCTGGAAATTATAAGTAAGTTGTCAGGCTACAAAATCAACATAGAAATTCAGTGGCATTCCTTTATGCAAGCACTGTCAGAAGAAAAAGAAATCTAGAAATCAGTCCAGTTCACTATAATAGCAAAAAATAAAATAAAATTTATCTAGGAATAAACATTAAAAAATAATTTTAAATGGTGTATTGAACCAAAGTAAAGAATTCTGGGGGGTGGAGAGGTGGTTCAGGTCCTGCTGCACAACAGTGGAGGGGTTAGAGTGTTTTTCAGACAACATAAATATTACACATGTACTGACAACTATATATTGTTGAATGTAAAAACTATTAATCCTACCAATATTTTTTTAAAAAGTTAAAGAATTGTATAATTAAAAATTTGAGTCACTAATCAAATATATAGAAAAAGATACAAAGAAATAGAAAGACATCCCATGTTCATGCCTTAGAAGAATTAATGTCATCAAAATGACTATTCTACCCAGAGCCATATACAAATTTAATGCAATCCCCATCAAGGTACCACTCATTTTTTTTTAAAAAAAGAATAGAATAAAAGCTACAATGTTTATCTGGAACAAAAAATAATAGCTAGAATCTCCAAATCAATCTTAAGAAAAAAGAACAGAACTGGAGGCATCAAACTCCCAGATCACAAATTGCATTATATGGCCATTATAAACAAAACTGCCTGATACTGGAACAAAAATAGACACACTGACCAGTGGAATAGAATTGAAAGCCCAAAAATTGGGCATCTAGAGTTTGACAAGAGGGTTAAAATTATTTAACGGAGAAGTGGGAGTCTCTTCAAGAAAAGGCATTGAGAAAATTGGGTTGAAATGTATAGAAGAATGAAACTGAACCACTACATTTCACCACACACAAAGGTGACCTCTAAATGAATCAAGGGCTTCAATATTAGACTAGAAACTAACAAATACATAGAGGAAAATGTTGGCAGAACTCCTTTTCATCAAAATTTTATAGATATCTTCAGTGATTCAAATCTAATTACAAAAAAGATAGAAACAAAAATAAACCAATGGCTCTATATCAAAATGAAAAGCTTCTGTACATAAAAGAAACCACTACCTAAATAAGGAGATTACAGAGCAGGACTTTTAAATGCCATATATCAGACAAAAGATTAATAACCAAAATATACAAAGAACTAACCAATGTCAGCAACAACAACAACAAAAGAAATAATCCCATCTAAAAGTGGGGAGAAGATATGAACAGATTATTCACCAAAGAAGAGATCAGAAGGACCAACAGACATATGAAAAAAATGTTCCAAGTCATTGGTTGTCAGAGAAATGCAAATAAAGGCAACAATGAGCTACCACTTCACACCCATGGAAAGCAATAGCAACAACAAATGCTGAGAGATTGTGGAAGCAAAAGAACCTCCTGCCCTGCTGGTTGGAATGCAAATTGATCCAACACCTACGAAAAGCAGTTTGGAAAACTATTAGGAGGGTAGAAATGAATTTACTCTGTAACCTGGCCATTTTCATGGGGATATATCCTAAGGATCCAAACACATCCATCCAAAAATTTCTATTCATACCTAAGTTCATAGGAGCACATTTTGTAATAGCCAAAATATGGAAGCGGTTTAAGTGTGCAACAATAGATGAGTGGCTGAGAAAGATGTGATATATATGCATACTATTTAGATATTAAAAGTAAAAAATTCACCTTCTTCACTGAATCTTGTATGGAGCTTGAAGGAATCATATCAGGTAATACAAACCAGAAAGAGAAGGATGAATATGGGATGATCTCATGCATAGACAGAGACATAAGAGCAGAAAGGGAACCACAAGTAAAACTTGGACTGTTTTTGGTGTATTGCACCAATGTAAAGGACTCTGGGGAAAGTGGGGACTTTCAGGTACTAGTGCACAGTAGTAGGGGAGGACCAAATGGGGGTTGGAGTGTTTTGCAGAATATGATTTAAAATTTTAAACATGTACCAACAATTGTATTTACTGTTTGCTGTAAGCCATTCATCCCCCCCAATAAACACTAAGATTGGAAGAAGGATGGAGTTTAGATAATTAATTAAATAGAAAAAAGCTTTTATAATGCCAAAAAAGATCCAGGCTCTAATGTGAAGGAGTTAATATCAGGCTTGTGTTGAGAAGTTGATTCTGTATTCTGTTTCCTTGGAAACTAAAAAGTTAAAATAAATGTTTTGCACTGTATCTGAAAAATCCTTATCTGAAGTTATGCACCTGAGTTGAAAATTGAGAATGCTTCTCAGTGTCAGAGTGACATAAATCCTCTTGGTCCAAGTGGGCTGTTCTATTTCACTGATCCAATTTCCAATAGCTATTTCTGATAGCCTATGATTTTGAGAATAAAATATTTTGGCAGTACATCCCTTGATAAGAGAATAAAAAATAACTGTTTAAAATTTGACCTTGCATAACCTTATATTAGTACATTAATTAGTACCTATAAAATGTTGACAATAGTGCTTACCCTATAAGCAATTATGATGTGT
This sequence comes from Erinaceus europaeus, assembly GCF_950295315.1. Classification (NCBI taxonomy): domain Eukaryota; kingdom Metazoa; phylum Chordata; class Mammalia; order Eulipotyphla; family Erinaceidae; genus Erinaceus; species Erinaceus europaeus. Next base: position 84,683,516 of record NC_080172.1, read on the forward strand.
ACTCTTATTAATAATACTAGTTATAATATTGCTTAGTTCTTTCTCAAATAAGCTATAATAAAATTCACTATTCAGCTATAGTGCTCAATACTTTTCTTCCTGAAAAAATTACAGTGGTGAAAATATAACCTTAGAATAAAGAGATGCAACTATCTTGGTATTTATGTGTCTGATAATGGCCTACATGCAGTACTGCCATGACTGCTTTTGAAAATAGAGTTTTCCTAATTGTACTTCTCCAGAAATTCTATTCGAGGAGCTTGCAATAGAAAATGTACTTGCACCTGCACTTTTCAGAGATTCTTGGTTTTGATATTTGGTTAAATTTTAGGGACATGCATATCATCAAATGAACCTGCAGAAACAGTATAACAGCATATATACAATATTCATAAATTGCTAAGAATAAAAGTTTGAGCATCAAAAATTATGACTTCAGGAGTCGGGCTGTAGCGCAGCGGGTTAAGCACAGGTGGCGCAAAGCACAAGGACCAGCATAAGGATCCCGGTTCGAACCCCAGCTCCCCACCTGCAGGGGAGTCGCTTCACAGGCGGTGAAGCAGGTCTGCAGGTGTCTATCTTTCTCTCCTCCTCTCTGTCTTCCCCTCCTCTCTCCATTTCTCTCTGTCCTATCCAACAATGACAACAACAATAATAACTACAACAATAAAACAACAAGGGCAACAAAAGGGAATAAATAAATAAAAATAAAAACAAAATAAAAAAATTATGACTTCAAAGTCTTAAAGGCCAATATTGAAAGACACTTGGCAACACCTTGATACACTGATTTCTCAACTTGGGTACTTTCAGTGTTAGTAAAATCAGTCCTATGCAATTAGATTCTTTGATAGTGAACATCTCTACCATGAGTAAGTTATTGTTACACTCAAAGACTCCACGCACTGTCCTACTTGTACTTTCTGATATATCAAGACTTGTACATTCTATGTTGTTAATTTAGTAGTATTTATAATATCAATCATCCTAAATTTGCCATTTTACAGAAGGAATATACCTAAACTTGCTTTCAGGAACTCTATCTTTCTGGCTATTCTCTTTTGAACATGCTCTTATTGTCAGTATTACTAAACTGAGAATACTACGAGATATTCTGAAGTACTCAGGTTTATTTATTCAGTCTGTATGAGAGGAAAGTAAAAACTATAATTCATAAAAGATAGTTATGCTTTCTCTCCCCCCCTCCCTCCCTTTCTTTCTTTCTTTCTTTTTTTTTTTTTTTTTTTTTTTTTTTGCTATCAGAGTTACCACTGGGACATTGCACCTACATGATAAATCCAGCATTCATGGTGGCCATTTTTACCATTATATTTGAAAGGACAGAGAGAAATTCAGAGGGGTGGGGAGATGGAGAGGGAGAAAGACAGATATAGGTAGACCTGTTTCACCTAGTGAAGTGTACTCCCTGCAGTGTGGAGCGACAGGTGGTGTGGGGGAGCACATGATGATATGTATACTTAACCAGGCATGTCATCTCTCAGCCCTTCCCTACTTTTACTTTTTATAGAATAACATTTTCACAAGTAAAATGTATTATTTTTACTTAAAAAGTTATTATTAATATGGACACAATGTAAATATTTTCCACTCTAGCCTATTAAATTGTGTCTGCTAAAGTGTAGTTACAGAAAATAGGGTAATTTTTCACATGTGATAATATACAGCTCATTGATAAATAGGGTTCAGGTTTTCTCATAAATTCACAAGGTTGTGTTTTCTACTGTTGGTTCTGAGGCTATGCTGCAAGATGTTGATTTTTTTCAAATATAGGGAGAAAGCAAAGCATTAAAACTTCCCCCAGAGTCTGGGGGTTAGGTTTGAGCATGGGTTACACATCAGACAAATAAGACAACCTTCCAGATGAATTATTTCACTGGCCCAAAAGTGGTGTGTGTGTGTGTGTGTGTGTGTATTTTGTTCTAGCAAGGTTATCATTGGGGCTCAGTGTCTCTATAGTCGCTCCACCACTCCTGGAGAACTTCATTGTTTCTTTCTTTTCCTTTTTATTTTAAACTTTTATTTTATTTTATTATTTATTATTGAGTAGACACAGAGAGACATTAAGAAGGCAGGGAAAGATAGGGAAACACACAGAGAGATACTTACAGCACTACTTCACCAGTCGTGAAACTTTCCTCCTGCAGATGGGGATCAGGGGCTTAAACCTGAGTCCTTGTGCACTGTAATGTGTGCAGTTAAGCAGGTGTACCACTGCCTTTCTCTTCTTTCTTTTACTTTGACAGAAGACAGACATGTGAGAGGACAAGAGACACAGAGAGAGAAAGGACAGAAGGTACTGCTTTACCATTCCCAAAGCTTCCCTCCTGCAGGTGAGGCTTGGGGACTTTTATCCAGGCCCTTGTAATATGCTCTCTATTAGATATACCACTGCCTGATCCCAAAATTGTATTTTTTAAATCCCACCAAAGAATCACTATACCATGGTTTCTCAAACATCTCTTGGCATATATGAAGTATTCCAGTCTTTGTTTTGGATCTCCAAGCAAATATTTCTGTAAGAGTGGACTAAGGAGACTTAGTGAGGAAAATTGTTAAGAGACCACCAGGGCCTCTTCTCTTTTGTTTAGATTAAAATTCAGTTCTGACCCCCCCCCCATTTCTTTAATTCAATAAAAAAGTCTTAACATAACAACTAAAATATAATAGATCAGTTCATATACACTTGGTTAATTGGGTAATGGTATCATTATTTACTGTGACTTTACAGTAGTTCATTCACATTTTTTCCAAATCATTTCTCTTTTGTACCAAAAGTAGTAGTATTAATGTATATTAACACAGATGAAAGCTACTGACTGCAGAATTAAAGAATGCCTTACAAGATAGTATTTCACCTAATCCAACTTTTTTATTGATAAGGATCTACATTTCATCTCTTTTGTTTGTGATAATTTTTATGACTTGTTTCTGTAACTCACCAGCCTTAATATTTCCTTATATTTTCCTCCATCAAGCACTCTTTAAACATTCATGAAAGTTAGAATCCTGTATTTCCTGATGCATTTCAAGTTTATTAGATTCTAAGATATTTCAAGCCAATATTCTTTTGCTACCAGTTATTTATTTTTTTGTTAGTTCTCTATCAAATTATGTAGGTTTGACTTGCCTGACACAATCCATTTACCTTCAGCCTTTCTTGTTTCAGTGAATTATTTTAGAAAACATGATTTTCTTCTTCAAGAATGAATATTTTACATTGTATTTGAAGATAATCAAGACTGAGTGGTTTCAGGAACTTCATGGTATTCAAGCCTTCTGCATCTCACCTACATCAGTGCCTGCAACTCCTATAACTTAAACATTGGAGGTTACCCTCAACATTAGTACTAATATTTCTGATTAATTATATATAAAAAATCAATGTCACTTTTCCTTCTCAAGAACTATAAATCACCCCCTGTCATCATATCTGGGGGTGGACCAATAAAACAGTCACTCTTGATTCCCACATTTTATAACACCTCAAGTACTTCTAGCCTTGTAACTCAAGTTTACCCAATATGATTTTGTTTTATCTTTTTTTTTTTTTAATTCTCTTGATAGAGTCAGAGGCAGAGATGGAGCGAGAGTGAAAGAAACCATAACATCAAAACTTCCTTCAGTGCTTGGTAAGAGCCTGACTCAAATTCTAGTCATGCAGATTGCAAAGTAGTATACTATACAAGTGAGCTATTTTGCCAGTTCATTTTAACTTCTTGACTCCAATTTCTTTTCTCATACTCTCAAAGTTGGTCATTATTTCTGTCTCCTTCATATGTGGAATTTACTTTGTCTTTCCTTATTAAAAAATATTTGTTTATTTTGGATAGAGACAGAAATTGAGAGAGGGAGGAGTAAATAAAGAGGAGACAGAGAAACATCTGTAGCACAGTTTCATCGCTCATGAGACTCTTTTCCTTGAAGGTGGGAACTTGGGTTTAATGCAGGTCCTTAACCACTGTAATGTGTGCATTCCACCAGGTATGCTACAACCCACCCACCCTTTCCTCAGACATTTGCACCACATACTTTTTGAATGTATTCTTCTTCATGCCATCTCTCCTCTTGCAGTCTTTTTTTTTTTTTTCTTTTTCTCTTATTTTTTAATAGGGAAACAACTATTTTAAAGGCAGTCATTGTCACATGGATACAATTTTTCATTCTTTTGGATAGGGGCTTGCACACCAATTCCACCACCACATTAGGTCCACAGTGCCCTCTCAGCTCCCTCCTCTGCTTCAGTACTGAAGATTCTGTTGAAATCCTCTCAGTGCGGCTGATTCTTTAAGAATGTCTTAGACTGGAACAACCATGACCCATTCTTAGGTGATTTATACAGATTGTACTATGGAAGCACTTATTTCATTTTTATCACACAGGCATGATTTCACACTGATTATTACTTTCTGATAAAAGAACTTTTCAATCTTTATATATGCAAAAATATTTCATTTATTAGGAGAAACCCTACGTGTAATTCAATTTAAACTGAAGTCCCCACTGACCTTTGCTATTCCTTGTATATTTTTTATTTTACTTTATATTTCTGCTTGATTTTACCAGCAAATATGATTTGTCTTTATCCAGGCCCATATTAGAACAGAAAGTAAGAACCTGTTACTTCTTTCAGAGCAGTCATAGGTCATTCAGAAGTTTTTTTTTTTTTTTTTATGTCAGTGCACCATACATCAATTTCTTCCTCTAAAATGATTGGCATTTATCCTAGCATATCTAATAGTCTCATAAAGTCACAGCCTGCATAGATTCTGAGAGGCATAGCCTGTGGTTCCATCAGTTGAGTGATGGTAATGCTCACATTGACTCAGAGTTGGCAAGTTCAAGGACTACTAGGTCAAACATAAAACTCTGAAATGTTTAACTCTACTGGGTTTGCTTTTAAAAAGAAAATCAAGTTTTTTAAAAATTTTTTTTATTAGTCTTTAAGAATCCACACGTTGCTAGTTGGTTGAAAAGTTACTGCGTCAGAATCTTTTTTTTTTAATGAGAAACTCCAGTGATTTGCTAGTCTATGTTAACAAAGTGATTTCCATTTTCAGATCTCTACAGAAGAGGAAACAATAATTGTATTTCATCAACTCATGGAATATATCAATATATAGAACACTAATTATATAATTGTATATGAAAGGTGTTCATACAAATAAAATGCCTCAAACTTTGAGAAAATTGTTTTGACTAGTTCAATGTCTTTGAGACAATATTGGTATTCAGTAAACACAAGTAAATATGATAGGTATTTCTACAATAAAACTTTAATTTCTCTTTCAGAAGTAGGAAGACAATACATTTTTACAAATTTTGTAGAATTACTGATTTGACTTAAAATATCTTTGTACTGATATTAAAATGAATGTAACTTTTTTGCTGCACTTATTTTACCAAATCATGTAATTTCTAGTCATTCAACAGCTGTAGCTTACATATTGAATCAATTTATAATATAATTAAAGTTACATAATATTACTTCTTCTTACTTACAGTGATTGGTATCTTAATTTAAATACTTAGCATCTTAAAATCATAGGTAGTTTGTTAATGTCATAGTATACTAGGGATGCAATCATCATTCTGAAATATGATTAACCTTAATTTAAAAATAATGAAAAGAACATGGAAAATTAAAGAACATTTAATAATACTGAATGTAAACTCAAAAGTTATGCAAATGAACATTTATATATTCATATTAACATTTAAATGTATGCATTCTGCATAATTTATTTTGCAAGTTAGGTAATCATTAAAATGTTACCTGCAATAATCACTTATTATTTATTCAAATATTTGAAACTTTTTAATAGGTTAAATATGTGGCTCAATATTGGAATGCAGATTCATTAATTTTAAATGAAACAAACAAGAATATTAGATTTTGTCTGGCCTTAAAGCCAGCCCCCTCATGCTCTGCTCCATTGCTGACACTATGGTCTATTTACATAATCATTGTTTTGCCTGAAAGATTCCCACCACATTATCCCCTCAGGGTATTGCTAATTCAGTTAAAACCATCACAACAGTTCCTAAGGACACTTCCATCTTCCCAGCATGCCTTTTGTCTCTCTCCACCCCCTTTCCTAGCCATTTCCATTTCTGACCTGCCACTTCCTGTTATTACCCTATAAAACCCACAGCTGTTCCAGTTTCAGTTCGCTCTCTTCTGCATCCCAACCTGGAGAAGGGCTGGCATGTATAGTGGGAGGTAGCCATTTTGCTAGCTCCACGTGGCCTAAACCCGCTGTGCCGTCACCCAACTCTGGAGTGTCTGGGTGAATAAAGATTTGAGTTCCAGCTCTGCCATGAGTACCTGGTCTCTTCTCTCTCCCACGATGTGCAACCTAACAAGATTTTAATGAGGTTAGAGAATGATGTCATTCTTTAATGTTCAAATAGTTAGCTCTTTGATGATGTGAATGATAGTGGGTTAGAGTAACAGTATGACAAAATATCCAAAATATCACTTTGTCCTTATAGCATATAGCAGTTTTGCTTATTTTTCCTTTTCTTTTCTTTTCTTTTTTTTTTCTTTTCTTTTCTTTTCTTTTCTTTTCTTTTCTTTTTTCTTTCTTCTTCTTCTCCTTCTCCTTCTCCTTCTCCTTCTCCTTCTCCTTCTCCTTCTCCTTCTTCTTCTTCTTCTTCTTCTTCTTCTTCTTCTTCTTCTTCTTCTTCTTCTTCTTCTTCTTTTTTACCTAACTAGCCTTTGTGGTTTAAATAAAATTATATCAGGGCCATGTGGTGGTACACCTGGTTGAGTACACACATTATTTTGCACAGGCCCTGGGTTCAACCCCTGGATCCTCACCAGCATGGGGCAAGCTTCACAAGTGGTGAAGCATTGCTGTTGGTGTCTCTCTTCTCCCTTTCCCCTCTCAATTTCTATCTGTCTTATCAAGAAATAAAATAAAGCAAAAATTGTTTTTATATTTTAATAAAAAGAAATATATATATATATATGTTTAGCAATAAATAATAGGCCTAGAAATGTTGAAAACTCTGTCACTCAATAAGGTAACAGAAACTTGTCAAATCCCTAGTCATTCAAATCTGGCGATTATACATATCAGTAATTTTATTATTTGGAGTTTAACACTGAAGCATTTTATTATTATCAGAATTTAATATTAATCCTAAAATTATAGACTAGGGACTCCTGGGGGTGTGGCCATGGAGTAACAGCAACTGGAAATCACTTTAGAAACAACTAGAGGAAACAAAGGAAAGTAAGTGAATGTTACAACATTGCAACTGCAAGGTCTGAAGAGAATCCTGGAGCTACAGATGTGTGGTCTTCATGAAGCAGGCAGTAGGCCACTCTGCAAAAAATGTTCAAGCACCTAGGAGCAGACATGTGACAGCCAGTGCCATTTTGAGTAACAGGGTAGAGTTCATTAGCCAACAACCAGAAAGTTGAGAAAGCAGATACTCTTCTGTATCACAAGATGTGCCCCGCGCCCCCATCCAGTGGTTGAAATACGCTACCATAGTCTGTATTAAAGTCTAAAACAAGGTAATGAAAACCTATACAAGTGAAGATAAAAGACAACCCCGTTCAGGGTGGGGGTAGATAGCATAATGGTTATGCAAAGAGACTCTCATGCCTGAGGCTCCAAAGTCCCAGGTTCAATTCCCCATACCACCATAAGCCAGAACTGAACAGTGCTCTGGTAAAACAAAACAAAACAAAAGACAAACCCAATCCCCCCAAATAAGGACAAAACAAACAAACGACAACAAGAAGAAAACCCCACAACACAACACCACCTGCTGTCTGAACAGCAGGTACCACATTATGGAAGCTCAACAAGATTTGATCAAATTATCAGAAAGTGACATCAGAATACTCCTTTTGAGGGTAATTCAAGACTCCAGCCATAACATATAAAAACAAATCCGCTATCTTAAAGAACATTTCACCAAAGAACTACAAAATTCACAATGAAAACTGAAAATGCAAATTCATGAAGTTAAGAACTCTCTTTCTCTCTTATTCTCTCCACTCGCTAATATTAAAGGCCCTGTAAATAGAATAATTCAGTTAGAGGTCACAGTAGTAGGTCTAAAAGATAAAACCACCACACTCTGAATGAAAGGCTGTTAGAGAGGAAAGACTCTGGGTGAAACAGCAAACTCTGTTAGAATAATAAATAACATTAGAACTATTAGAACTCCTGAAGATGACAGGAAGGAGAGAAGAGCAAAGATTTATTCAAGGAAATCATATAGGAAAACTTTCACACCTGAGAAACGCTGAAAATATAAGCATAGAGCAAGCTGAAAGAGCACCCAGGGCTTATAACTCGAATGTGTCCATACCATGACAAATCATTGGAAGACTTTCCAAAAACAGAGACAAAGAGAAAATAATGCAGGCCAGTAGGGGGGAAAATCTGACAAATGAAATCAGACTTATCATATTATCTCCAGAACTGTCACCACAAGCACTAGAAGCACAAAGAGAATGGAATGAAATATTCACTATACTAAAGGACTAAGATTTCCAGCCATGAATTCTCTATCCAGCCATACTATCTTTCTTGTATGGAGAAATTAAAACCTTTTCAAACATATATATAGAAACTGAAAAAATTCACCGTCACTAATCCTGCCTTGCAAGAATTACTGAAAAAAGTCCTGGACAAAAAAGGGAAAAAAAATCTCCAACTCTAAAGGAGTTCATCAGTGGTAGAATAGAAGTGGAAACACAAACAATAGCAACAACAGAAGAAAAGACATCAGAAAAATGAAGACAAAATGAACAGAGCGATATGAACAAAGTGGGTGAATGAAGGCCAAATATCAAAAGGCTACATATTAGACCATAAACTCTAAAATACCAATCTTTGCATCACCTTTCTTGGAGCCTGAAGGAAAAATGTTGGATGGCATGAATCAAGAAGAGAGAGAGGTATGTCAATTGACTACACTAAGGTGAAACTCAAGAGATAAAGACACACAGAGAGAGAACACAGGGTAAATTTGGATTAGGAGTTGAGTACTGCACCAAAGCAAGGAACTTTGGGGAAGGGACAGAAAAGGATAGTTTGAAGAGATGAGGGTCGGGGTCCTGGGTTGGGGGATGAGAGTGTGTTGGAGACACTCATGATGTAGAGCTGGAAAATAGAGCCCATGTGTAGATAATAATGTGCTATTAACCTCAAAATAAAATGAGGGAAATTACAGCCTAATATTTTGATACTACAAATAATGACTGTTCTTATTTTCAAGGAGAATCATACTGAGATAGTCTTTCACTCTGGTAGTCACACAGTGCTTGTTTATAATCTGTTAGATTATAAAAGCAATCTAAATTAGAATCCTCAGCTGTCTTTTTCCCCTCCAACCTTTTTTTTTTCATGTTTATTGACTTTCTGTCTCTAAGCAGCTAGATTCTTTTTATTTATTTATTTAACAGATTAATAGAAGTATAGATTGTGGTCTGGGAGGTGGTGCAGTGGATAAAGGACTAGACTCACAACCATGAGGTTCTGAGTTTAATCCCCGGCAGCACATGTACCAGAGTGATGTCTGGTTCTTTCTCTGCCAATCTTTCTCATGAATAAATAAATAAACTCTTTAAAAAAACAGGAGTATAGACTAACATAGTTCCGACCACCATAGATCTATGTCCCTATGCCTACCTCACTACAAATGAGCTTAAGATCTATCCTTCCCCCTACCCAGAATTTTTTACTTTCATGAAATATTTCAAATTAAATCCAAGTTCTGCTTTGTGTTTCCCTTTCTGTTTTTCTTTCTTAACTTCTGTTTATGAGTGGGATCATCCCATACTAAATTTTCACCTTCTGGCTTATCTTACACAATTTCTTCAAGCTCCATTCAAGATAGGTTGGAGGAGGTGAATTCATTATTCTTAATATCTGAGTAGTATTCCATTGTATATATATAGCACAATACTATATCCCGCAATGTCAGTAAACTGAGATGGAAATTATAATATAGATCCAGCCAGAGATAGGTATGTATTCCAACTTTGCTACATAACAACTCTTGAGTTTCCAAGGAATTTATTCAATTTACTAATATTTCAGTTACCTTTAAAATAGGGAAAAGTACTAGTACTTACCTAATAAAGTTATTGTTAGGGTTATTATAGAATAATCAGCTAAAATGCTAGTATAGTATGTAAGTTCTATTAGTAATGAATGCATTAGCTGTTATCAATATTCCTCTTATTTTCAAAAAAATATTCCCTATTAATATCATGTAGTCAGTAGACAATTGTGAAATTTTACTTGGTTAATTGTGAAAAAAAATTTTCACCTTTCTCATGTAATATTTATATGGTTATTGAATATTCATGCGGAATTTTAAACAAGCAAACAGAAACCTCTGAGATAGTGGTTTGTTGTGATATCAGCAATGTCATGGATTTTGTTCATTGCCCTAGACGCTTTCTATAATTAGCCATCACCATTGTGCTCACCTTTGTCCTTCACTATCTTTTCTGACATAGAATGTCAGTTACGATACACACAGTAACTTCAGGTGACTACTTTTTCCCTTTCGAGATGTGAGAGGACTGTATATGAAACTATTCATGCTTGCATTAGCTATAGACAACATAGTTGCTTCCTCTACCAGAATGAGCTTTCCAGGGGCTGGGTAGTGGCCCACCTGGTTGAGTGCACAGGTTACAATGCACAAGGACATGGGTGCAAACTTCCAGCCCCCACCTGCATGGGAAAGCTTCACGTGGTGTCATTCTGTCTCTCTGTCTCCCCCTCCCCTCTTGATAGCTGGCTGTTTCTTTTCTTTTTTTCTTAATATTTATTTTCCCTTTTGTTGCCCTTATTTTTTATTGTTGTAGTTATTATTGTTGTTGATGTCGTCGTTGTTGGATAGGACAGAGAGAAATGGAGAGAAGAGGGAAGACAGAGGAGGGGAAAACGGGGTGGGGGGGGAGAAAGATAGACACCTGCAGACCTGCTTCACCACCTGTGAAGTGACTCCCCTGTAGGTGGGGAGCTGGGTGCTTGAACTGGTATCCTTACTCCAGTCTGTGCGCTTTGGGCCATGTGCTCTTAACCCGCTGTGCTACTGCCTGAGTCCAGATATCTGGCTGTTTCTATCAAATAAATATAATAAAAAATTATCAGTAGTAGTCACATATATAAAACTGTTTTATGATGTTAAATCACAAACATTCCCATTGATCTATCATTAGGATCAACAAAAATAGAGCACACAAATATATATATTCTTAATCTTTCTAAGTTATATAAAAAGGTTAATTGTTTATAGTATATTTAAATACAGTAGAATATATAAATATAAATGTAAACTACAAATTTGGAAGTTTGTTGGAGAAATAGATTTGATTTGATCACTTTCATTTATGGGAGTGAATAAATATTGTGGAATGAGTTAATTGAACCTCCACTGGAATGAGTTAACTGTACCTCTACCGGGGACTTGGCAAGGACCAGTATGCTGAGCAAGCTCACAGGACAAGGAGGCAAGCTTTCTAAGGTCGCTGGACCAGAAGCCAATGTCCCAGGAAGTGGAGGAACAGACATACCCGGGATTTTAAAAGTATAAATAGACAAAGCTCAAGGAATGTCCTGATTAAATAAGCACATGTTGATGTATTTGTGCAAGTACATATTGTTTTAATGAGTAGAAAAGAGATTCTTAATATAGAATAGCATGCATGCCTAGAATGCAGCTGTGTCTGAGAAAGAGTTGTGCAAAAAGGGTATAAATTGCTGTAGCTGAAAATAAACTTTGCTGTTTGCTGGACAACCAGCCTCCTGTTTTTTCTCCGACACCACTCACCAGGTCCTCTGGCCCTCCAAGGTCGACAAATATTGAGAAAATACATACTAATGAAAACAAAAGTGATAATTATGTGTTTTGTTGTTGTTCCTTTTTTTTTTAACCTCCAGGGTTATTGCTGGGGTTCTGTGCTGGTACTACAAATCCACTGCTCCTGGTGGCCTTCCCCCCCCCCATTTTTATGCATAGGCAGTGAGAAATTGAAAAGAGATGAGGAGAAAGAAAGGAAGAAAGACAGACACCTGCAGACTTGTGAAGCTTCTCCCTGCAGCTGGAGAGCAGGAGCTGGAATGGAATCCTTGCTCTGGTTACCGCGCTTAGTACAGGTGCACCACATCCCAGCCCCCTAATTATGGGGTCTCCAAGATAGATTGCCTGTGAGGTGTTTTTTTTTTTTTTTTCTTTGCCATGCCACCACCCAAATTTGATCTTAACCTCCATCAGGCTGAAACTTCAGGGTTATAACCTGTTTCCCTCCCTCTGTCTCTCTGTCCAAAAACAAAACAAAAAAGTCAACATGAGGGAGGGAAACGCTGCTAATGACAAAAAGAGAGAGCCAGAGAGAATCATATACAGTCTGATGAGATGGTATACTTCAGAGACAAACAAAGGAAAACAGACTGAGCTGACATAGAATATGGAGAAAGTTCAGGAGTGACATATTTTGTCCTGTGTGCAGAGTATAGGATCTACATCTACATTGCTACACGTTGAGGAGGTTGAAGAATAATAGAATGAAACCTATCTTTTCCATCAAGCAGAGTAGAAGCCACCCATTGCTTTGGTTATTTCCCACAGAGAAACTGGAAGGACTTTCAGAATGTAAACAACAACATTACATCCTTTTAGCTGAAGCTTGAATTTGAAAGGACTTGAGGAAAATAAAGTTGAATTATATGTGGAAATATGTGATCAGTGCAATTGTTTTTTATTTGACTCCAGGGTTATCACTGGGGCTTGGTGCCTGCACTACGAAACCACCACTCCTGGAGGCCATTTTTCCCATTTTGTTGCACTTGTTATTACTGCTGTTGTTGTTGTTGGATAGGACAGAGAGAAATCAGACACAGAGATGGGGAGGACAGAGAGGGAGAGAGAAGGACACCTGCAGACCTGCTTCACTGCTAGTGAAGTGACCCCCCTTCCTGCAGGTGGGGCGCAGGGGACTCAAATAAGGATCTTTATGCTGGTCCTTGTGCTTCATGGCTATGTGCGCTTAACCCACTGTGCCACCGCTTGGCCCCTAGGTCAGTGCAGATTTTTATGAGTAACCCTGAAATTTGAGGTTTTCAGCAAGTTCTTACCCTGTACTTCTTTCAGTTATATTAAGTACATCTTTGCTTGAAGTAATTGCTATATTTTTCCTTTGAGGGAATTTGTTTTTTTTAAAAAAATTAAAATCACAGCATACTTTTCATTTTTAAAAATAGAAGTGTCTGTAAAAGCTATTTATCTCTTTTCCCTGAAAAGATCCCATTTGTTCTTGTTAATCTAATTTCCTCAGAAGTTAAATGATGATGAATGATAATTATTCTTAATGAAACCTAAACTTGGCATCAACATGCTAGGTATCATCAGTGGGGGAGGGAGGGTAGATGTACCTAATTGCTATATTTTTTGTAATTAAGATTAACATTTTGGTACTTTTCATATTCAGAAAACTTGTTTTATTACCTTTCTTATTATATGAACATTATTGAATGTGATCTCATTCGTATCTTAATGAGTACAACGAAAAAAGCAAATACCAAAATATACAATTTTCAGAATTTTAAAAATAAAGCTAAGATTAACTATCATAAAGTTATAAGTTATAGAGCTGAGCAGATATACTATTACATATCCCTGGGTGCTCAAAAGTTACCATTATATGGATCGTTGTGCTTCAATGAATAACAAATATTTTAGATTTTCACAAACTAAGAATTATTAAAATTAGATCAAACTTGTCAAAATTTGAGTACTTTCACAGGATCGGATTATACACATATGAACAAAAGAAGAATGTCCTCTGTTCTATGATGCACTTTTAAGCTCTGCTTCATTGTAAGTTCTGCCTTCTGAGAATGTATATTAATTTATGAGACTGAGAAGGAGTGGGAGGGGAAAATAGCACTACAGGAAAAGTTCTGATGTGACCTAACATTGTACTCACTGCTTCATGGATCAACATTTATTTTGTCTAGGGTGGAAACTGGCTTTGATATGTCAAGTTCAGACTTAAAATTATATTTTAAAATTATATATTAAATTATATTACTATATTTATATTATAATTGAATAAAAACCAAGCTGCATATTTAAATATGAATATTATAACCATATAATTAACTTGTGGGTATTCTGTCCTTTACCACAGCAAGATATTTTAATGATAGATGTCAAATTGGAAACTGTCCAAGCCTTGCATCTATATGTATGTTCAAAAGCAAAATTACTAGAGCCGGTTATGTGTACTCACATTGACATTCGTAAATGTGTATATGTGTACACAATGCAAATCACAAGGTTTCCAACTTATTAAACCCTATAACGTAGTCACACGTAACACTAGCCTGAAGTTCTATAGTATATTGTATAATGTCTTGACTTAAAAAGATAATAATACTTAATATTTCCTTTTGTAGCTTTCAGAATCCTCTCATTAAATCCTCTGAGTAAATCTATTAATCAGTAGCATCCCAGTTTTAAGTAAAGGGGGAAGGTTTAGGACAGTTAACTTTTTTTCATGGCTATAAACTATATGTGGTAGATACTTGATATTGGATTTAATTATTCCAATCTTTAATGAATTTTTCCTCCATAGTATGAAAGAATAGCTGAGTGCAGCATTTTTCTAATCAGATGTACTGGGTTCAAATTCTATTTTCACCATTTGCTAACTTAACTTAGTTACTAGAAGATCTTCAGTGCTCTCTAATGTGAAGCAGAGAAACTAATAATACTTTAAATCACAATTAAATTACATAAAGCAATACTTGTTTAGATTTAAAATTACTCTAAAGAATTGGGACAGGCCATAAGATAACATCTCAACCTCAGAATGACTGTTATAAAATAAAATTTAAAAAAAACAACAACAGATAATAAGCGATGGTGAAGAGATGAATAAAACCTTTTATACAGTGGTGGTATAAATATACAGTCCAGTCACTGTAATAAACAGAATGGAAGGAATGATCTCATTCATAGATGGAAGCTGAGAAACAAGATCAGAAGGGAAAATATTAAGCAGAACTTGGACTGGAATTGGTGTATTGCACCAAAGTAAAAAACAGTGGGGTGGAGGGGAGGGTTCAGGTCTTGGAACATTATTGTAGAGAAGGAACTAGTGAGGATTGAATTGTCATGTGGAAAACTGGGAAATGTTATGCATGTACAAACTATTGTTTATCTGTCACTTGTAAACCACTAATCCCCCCCCAAAAGAAAAAAAAAACCAGAATGGAGACCTCATTTTTTTTTTTTTTTTAGGAGAGAAATCAGGACAGGTATAGTGTCTCACCCTTCAGATATCTATGTCAGTTTCTGCTCAAACAGTTTTGCTATGGGTCTATTCAATGCCAGAGTAAGCAGACAGAAAGTTAGAATCTGGAGCTTGCAAAACACACATGTGGACCATTGAAATAATTTATTCCAATAGTGTATTGCTCTGTCATGTGAGTGATTCAGGTTTGAGCTTAGCCCTCAGTGAATTGAATGAAGCTTTGGTGTTGTTGTTCTCTCTATATCTCTCAAAAAAAAAAAGGTATGCATATTAGTCCATTATACTGATCCACACAGATGGATTTATATTCTGCATCAACTACAATGATGAATAATGGTATCATTTTAGCACTGAGACTAACAATTACTTAAGTTTAGTAGTTATAGGTGGCAGCAGGTTTTGTAACAATAGAAATATAATTCAAGTGTCAACCTGGGCTCATGCCTAAAACCATTACCTATGAGCTAGCAGTATCCTGATTAACATTTTTGGGGTCACTCTTTTGAAAAATGGCAGAAGAACTCTAGGAAGCAAACTTATGAAAATGGCAGAAAATCTTACTAGGTGTTAGTAAACAAAAGAAACTAGAATCCCTGGGAACTGATTCAGAATTAGCCTTGATACATCTGTGTGTGCTCTCAGGATCATCTGTAGTTCAATTAAAAGAAAGCAGTTATGCAAATAGCATTTAGGTAGACTTCATTATAGGCTTTAGAAAGTAATCATTGTTCTTCAGAGACGTCATATGAGCTGTAAACTATAGACTGTTTAATCATATTTGTGACGAATTGACCAACAAAGTTTGTTGAAAGTTCTGAGGGATATCACCAACAAAAGGAAATGTGAACAGGGTGATTTGGAATAAGATGAATTATCTCAGTCTTGAAGTTCTATCTATTAAAGGAGATGCCACTGGTCTTAGTGGACTATATGGTATCATTCTTTATTTTTAATATTTATTTATTTATTTATTCATTCTCTTTTGTTGCCCTTGTTGCTATATAGTATCATTCTTTTGCCAAATATTAATGAGAAACTATTTTTTGTATAAAGTAATGAAGTACGACTTAAGGATTGTCTACTATCACTGTATTTCCCTTTTAATAATATTTCTTCATAGATTTATGTATACTTCTTACATGCAACATAGTTGATGAACTTTGAAATTTATTCCTATTTCTTGATAGTATGATATTTCTTCATTGCATAAAGGAAAAAATTCCTTAAAGTAATGATCTTTATTAAGCTCTATATTTTGAGTGTCTTGTTCTATCTTAAACTATTTGATACTGTGCTCTATTAAATCTGTCTTCTCCCCATAAAGATTATTGCTTGATATATATTTCTTCAGTGTCTCTCTTGGATCTAATACATTATTTTGCTTTTTGATGCAACACTTTGATTCTAGTTCAGAAATGCTTTCTTCCTATCTTTTATCATGATGGGAATATTATTAGCTCATATAGCAGCAGTTTTACATAAAAATCTAAACTTCGTGATGGGCTGACTGAATGTCATTTTTATTAATAAAATTCTGAATAGTGAGAAGCAAAATACCTTCTATTTTGTATTCAGAAAATATTAATTTAAATAAGAATGGTACAAAGACTATTTGACAAGTACATTTCCTGATTTTTTAGCTATTCAGTCAGCAGTCACATGAATTTGTAAAAGGCAAAAAGTCCTTAAAATCCTAGTTTTTTGTAAATCATATTCTTATTAAGAGAAAAAGACACTATGATATTAATAAAAAAGCCTTGCAAAATGTTCTGCATCCCCTAAGATTTGGAACTACAGAAAGAACAGTTGATATAACAAACATCCAAACCTCTTGCTGTCAGAAAACCCATCTGCTTTTCTGCACTTCTTGCCTAAATATTTAACATTGTGACTAGCCTTCAGATGAAAACATGTAGAAAATATTAATCATTTCACCACAAATTAGCAAATTAGTTATAAATCTTGCGAATACATGAAATACATTCATTAGTTTTCTCTTTGTCTAAGCAATGTAGAATTTAGCTACAAAATGGAAAGCAGAGTCTTCCATTTTCATTTCATTTTTTTTTTTTTTTTTTTTTTTTTTTTTACCAGAGCACCAGTCAGCTCTGGCTTATGGTGGTACGGGGATTGAACTTGGGACTTCAGAGCTTCAGGCATGACACTTTGTTTGCATAACCATTATGCTATCTACCCCTACCCTTCCATTTTCATTTTTAAATTTTACCATTTCTTTTGTCTATTCTCTTCAAGTTTATGTATGATTATAGGACTACATCCTATAATCATACATATAAAATATTACACATAAAAACAACATAGATATTAGTAATCTTTTTGAAGAAAATGATAATAAATGTTGATTGTATAGCAGTGCATTTTCAGAGATATTATACCCAAAAAACATGGTGCTAGATTTTATGAAGTCCTCAGATTGTATCAGTTCAATATTGGTGAACATATATGGTTATTTTAAGAGCACAGTAGCTTGGCTTTTGTATTGTAATATAATTTTATATGCATTATCCACATTTATATTAAATTAAAATAAGCCAACAAACATCAAGTTATCTTAAAGATACGCACGTCAATCCACTCCAATACATATAGCTGCTACTGATCTGGTATCATGAGAACTCTTGGAACCAATGAGAAGTACTGAGGCTGCCAGGACAGCACTGATATAAGTAAACCTGGCAGGATATGAAGAAGTAAACTATGACATGTTGGTTATGAATTTGACATATGCAGCTTTTTCATACAGAAGACAATCAAGACCATCTGGACAATACTAAAGATGCTGACCAATTACAATTGCCAGTAGTGTGCATGTAAGTCTGACCCATCTCAACAAAAATAGAACAGCTGTCATGGACAGGAAAATTTCTGAAAAATTGATAAAAAACCTACCCTCCAGTGAAGAAGTTTAATCATTCCTACATCACCACCAGTGAGACCAGGTCCTTCTACGAAAGTACACATAGCGTAAATGTCAAGTCTTGCCCATGTAGAATAAGTAAATAGTTCACTTGGATTCACAAGTCCATTCAATGCTTTCACAATGTGATGACCAACAAAGGCAAATATCTAAATGCATTAGATTATCTACATCAATGCCAAATTTATTTATTTAAATAAAATGTGATGCTTACCTACTAAAGGAAATAGGTATTTGTGGATAAATTTCTGAGGAATATATACAAAACTACCTACCTTTAAAAATGTGTTACTACTGCTTAAAATTTCAGGTTGGCTGGACATTATTTACTATGAAAATCATTAGCTATAGTGATCGAAGCATAAAGTATTGCCGTTTTTATCTGAATAAAAAAAAAAAAAGCTGAATAAGAGCTAAAGACTGACATGCTTTAAGGATGACTCTTTAGTCACTACCAAGCCACCCCATCACCTGGGGCCCTAGTCATGGAGCCCTGGGATTCCCACACAGACATGATGGGCCTAGACCTCTAACAGATCCCTCTCTCCACTGTCACTGGTCATCTCCATCGGGAACAACATAATGGAACCCTTTGAGGACTCCTATAGGACATTGCCCGCAATATGAATCAACAATGGTAGGTAATGTTCCATTCTCCAGACGGAGAGTGGGCAACATAGTAGAGTTACCTACTACCTGAGGAAGATGGGTCCTGAAATTAGTGCAGCCTGGTATGTTCCGAGCCGTGACCACACAATGAGAGCTCAGTTTACATAGCTTCCTGTGTGGAATATGGGCCCCAGATCAAATAGATGGGGTTTATAGTTAACAATGTTTATATACTTTCGTATATTTGGGAGCTACTGTCTTTCCTGATACAGCTTTCTAGTCCTTTTTCCAACTATGACATCATCTCCCCAGACAGTAACCTGAGTACACCTGCATATTAGCTGTCAGGCTCAGGCAAAAACTAGTAAAGTTTTGGGGCCCTTAGAATATACCTAAAATAGACCTACTAGCTTTTTCCAAAATGGAGACCCCAAATCTTCACCTGCAATATTATTGTCTTTATGTTAATGATTAGTCAAAAATGTGTTATGCTTTATATCTTAGCTCTTTTTCAGCCACCAGGTTCCAGATAATACCATGATGCCAATCTGACTTCCCTGGGCAGAAGAACCCACCACGTGTTCTGGAGGCCTGCCTCCCCAGAGCTCTGCCCCACTAAAGAAAGAGAGAGACAGGGTGGGAGTATGGATCGACCTGTCAATGCCCATGTTCAGCGGGGAAGCAATTATAGAAGCCAGACCTTCCATGGCCTACACTCCATAACGACCCTGGGTCCATGCTCCCAGAGGGTTAAATAACAGGAAAGCTATCAGGAGAGGGAATGAGATAGGGAGTTCTGGTGGTGGGAATTGTGTGGAATTCTACCCCTCCTATCCTATTGTCTTATTGATATTTCCATTTAATAAATAAAAATTAAAAAAAACTTCCACTGTATGAAATTGTAGACTGATGCCTATATCTTCTTTTTCTAATACTATGAGCTGCTGTGGACATGCAGAGCATTATCGTGTCCACAGTAAAAAAAATTACAGGGGGACCAGGTGGTGGTACACTCACTGAAGGCACATGTTACCATGCACAAGGACTGGATCAAGCCCCAGTCCCCACCTGCAGAGGGAGAGCTTCATAAGTTGTGAAACAGTTATGCAGCTTTCTCTCTCTCTCTCTCTCTCTCCCTCTCCCTCTCCCTCTCCCTCTCCCTCTCCTTCTCCCTCTCTCTCTCTCTCTCCCCTTCCCCTGATTTCTCTGTCTCTATCCAATAAAATAAAAATGAATATAACATTTAAAAAAGAAGAAAAAGGAAATTATATTGGAGTAGAAAGGAACCTACAAATCAAACAGTGTGTTTGCAAGCGAATATTTGTTTCCTTACCATACACTTAATGATTTAACAAACTGATGATGATTGTATTTTTAATTTGTTATTATTTTCACTCTTGATAATTTGATGAAGTTCAACAGATAAAGATTACTGAAGGTTTACCCAAGTAAGCGGTCTGGGACAGTGGTGGATGCATTCATTTATGCTACTGGTGTCTCTCTCTTTTACTGTCTCTTATAAGTAAAATAATAATAATAACAGATGATGATAATAGAATAGTGGGTAAAATTATTTACTTAGATTGCCTTTTATAACAATTAGTACAAACGTGTAATATGTATTAAGACTAGGAATAAATCAGTTTCTCATTGTACTAATGAATATTAAAACCTTAAAGTTACATGTTAATTTTAATTGTAATACAATAAAATTTGTACTAGCAACATGAATGTGGTCCACCAACTATTTTCTTGAATTTAAACGGATCAGATTGGGAATGATAGCATGAATGTATTTTGAAATCTTTCAATTTTCACTTGATATAGATTTTACCTTTTCATTTTCAAAATGCTATATCATCCTTGATTCCTCACCCAGGTCATTATAGTTATTTTGTACACTTAGTGTTAATGACCTGTTGTAAGCTACAAAGCTCTAGAAAGAGTGGCTTCAGAGTTTGTTTGTTTTTTAATTTAGTATACTTATTCATTCTTTCCCCTATGATGTATTTACTCTCTAGTCATTTTTTCCCCCTATTAACCTACTGGAAAAACCTTGGTTTTATACCATTTCTTGACTTCATCTGATCTTCCCTATGAGCAACTGCAATAGTAAACAATAGGATACACAGAATTCAAATTAAAAAAAAAAAACTCAGTCAAGGTAAGGATAAATAATGGCCTAGTAGGGCACAGGACATGATTAGACTCAATTCCTTTTTCACTGTTATTGAAGAGAATAACATAAACTTTAAACTTTTGATAAACTGTTCCAGAATATATGGAGTGCAACAAATCCATAGATTTCATTATGGGAAGCTTGACCTAGAAATTGCTCCAACGTTTTTGACTGCAGATATGTGAGTCTGTGTGCTTGTATGCATACCTCAGGTCTCAATAGATTGGAGAAAATAAATTGTGATTAAAGTATTGAAACAAAACAGTAACACTATAAATTGATATGTTTAGAATATAATTATTGGTTGTTCTAAAATATATTAATAGTCATACCAAATATAAACAGTAAATAATACTATTAATGAAAGATAGCAAATTATGTCTTTGTAACAAAATGCTATTTCTCAAGTTGTTAGAAACCCAGTAATTTTTATTTACAAAGCATATACAATGAAATCTGTACAATGTTTTAAGCATTATCTGGCAGAAGGACACTAAATTACAATACAACTAAATGCTTGTTTGAGAAATAGCTAAATATATATATATATATATATATATATATATATATATATATATATATATATATATATATATACTTCCTCTCCCCCCAGCCCTCTGTATTGGAGTTTGCTTAAGAAGAGACATACAGATTAGTGCAGTTAGAACTTTACCCATGCTAATTGAGCCTATCACAAAAGAGAGTCAATGGCACAAACACAATCAGACTAATTACAAGGGAATAGGGGAGTGAGGCTAAAAAGACCACAAAACCCAGAGCTGATTGATGCACTGCATTTTTTTCCCTCAGTATGTTATATACAACTGGGTTATTCCTACTCTTCTCTTTGGGAGAGGTTGGTAGTGGTAAATAATGTATTGTCTTACTTCATCCCTTAGCTTCTTTATGATGTGCTTGATTTAAGTTGCTCTCCTAAATAAATTTACCTTAGATTCTTTTTTTGAATACATTTCCATAACATAGTAATGGTTCCTGTGCTTACTGCTATTTTTGGTAGAAACTGGAAGACCCAAAAGCAGTAGTAAATTAACTGACAACATACTTGCTAATTATAATTTGTGACTGCCAAGTTATAATAGTCTCTATTAATTATTTGATTAATTTGCTAGTACATTCTTCAAGTGAATGTGAAGATGAAAACCACTGGAAGTCTATGATACCAAAGTATACTTTTAAAAAATTAGTTGCTAGAGTCTAAGGTAAAGAAAAAAAAAATCAGTTGCTAGAGCCGGGTGGTGGTGCAAGCCAGCAAGCATGTGTTGCAATGTTCAAAGAGCTGAGTTCAAGTCCTAGTCCCCATACTACAGTGAGATAGCTTTTCTAGCTGCTAAGTAGTGTTGCAAATGTCTCTCTGTCTTTCTCCCTTTCTATATCCCCCCTCCCTCTTGATTGCTATCTGTTTCTACTAA
The DNA here is from genome assembly GCF_950295315.1 of Erinaceus europaeus. Lineage (NCBI taxonomy): Eukaryota > Metazoa > Chordata > Mammalia > Eulipotyphla > Erinaceidae > Erinaceus > Erinaceus europaeus. The sequence goes on from NC_080172.1 coordinate 84,705,994, forward strand.
ATAGATAAATAAAGCCTATAAAAATAAATTTTATGGCTGAGTAGTGGTGCACCTGATGGAGTGCACATGTTACCATGCACAAGGACCCAGGTTTGAGCCCATAGTCCCCACAATCAGGGGGAAAGCTTTGCAAATGCTGAAGCAGGACTGCAGGTGTCTCTCTGCCTCTCTTGCACACTTTCTCCCCCTACCTTCTCAATTTCTGACCGTTTCTATGCAATAAACAAATAAAGATAATAGACGGAGGAGCAGCAGCTGTGTTTCTCTCCTCTCCTCTCCAGGGTCAAGTAAGAATACTAAAAGAGACCACCTCGGACCACAACAAGACAGGACTAGAGTGATTTCAGGAACCCACTAAATCACCAGTGAGTACAAACACGTGTGGCACTTGGACAGAGAGGACCCTAGGGAGAAATTAAGTGGCTGGTAACAGTCTGGCAGTTTACCAGTTGAGATACCATCTCTGATGAACATAGATGCCAAAATATTAAACAAGATCTTGGCCAACTGGATACAGCAACATATCAAAAAGATTGTTCATCACGACCAAGTGGGATTCATCCCAGGAATGCAAGGCTGGTTCAACATCCGGAAGTCAATCAATGTCATTTACCACATCAATAAAAGCAAAGCCAAAAACTACATGATTATCTCAATAGATGCAGAGAAAGCCTTTGACAAAATCCAACACCCATTCATGCTCAAAACTCTACAAAAAATGGGAATAGATGGGAAATTCTGGAAGATACTGGAATCCATATATAGCAAACCTACAGCCAACGTTATACTCAATGGACAGAAGCTGAAAGCATTCCCCTCAGATCAGGGACTAGACAGGGCTGTCCACTGTCACCATTACTCTTCAACATAGAATTAAAATTTCTTGCCATAGCAATCAGGCAAGAGAAAGAAATCAATGGAATACAGATTGGAAGGGAAGAAGTCAAGCTCTCACTATTTGCAGATGATATGATAGTATACATAGAAAAACCTAAAGAATCCAGCAGAAAACTACTGGAAGTTATTAGGCAATATAGCAAGGTGTCAGGCTACAAAATCAATGTACAAAAATCAGTGGCATTTCTTTATGCAAACACTAAATCTGAAGAAGAAGACATCCAGAAATCACTCACATTTACTGTTTCAGCAAAATCAATCAAATACCTAGGAATAAAGTTGACCAAATAAGTGAAAGACTTGTATGCTGAAAATTATCAGTAGCTAATCAAGGAAATAGAAACTGATACCAAGAAATGGAAAGATAACCTATGCTCATGGATTGGAAGAATAAATATCATCAAAATGAATATTCTCCCCAGAGCCATATACAAATTTAATGCAATACCCATCAAAGTTCCACCATGCTTCTTTAAGAGACTAGAACAAACACTACAATCATTTATCTGGAACCTGAAAACACCTAGAATTGCCAAAAACATCTTGAGGAAAAGAAACAGAAATGGAGGCATCACACTCCCAGACCTTAAACTATATTATAAAGCCATCATCATCAAAACAGCATGGTAGTGGAGCAAAAATAGGCACCCAGACCAGTGGAACAGAATTGAAAGCCCAGGAATAAATCCCCACACCTATGGACATCTAATATTTAATAAGGGGACCTAAAGCATAAATGGAAGAAGGAGGCTCTCTTCAATAAATGGTGCTGGGAAAACTGGGCTGTAACATAAAGAAGAATGAAATTGAACCACTTTAACACTAGAAACAAAAATCAACTCCAAATGGATCAAAGACCTGGATGTTAGACCAGAAACAATCAAATACTTAGAGGAAAACATTGGTAAAACACTTTCCCACCTACACCTCAAGGACATCTTTGATGAATCAAACCCAATTGCAAGGAAGACTAAAGCAGAAACAAACCAATGGGACTACATCAAATTGACAAGCTTCTGCACATCCAAAGAAACTATTAAACAAACAAAGAGACCCCTCACAGAATGGGAGAAGATCTTCACATGCCATACATCAGACAAGAAACTAATCACCAAAATATATAAAGAGCTCAGCAAACTTAGAACCAAAAAAGCAAATGACCCCATCCAAAAATGGGCAGAGGGTATAAACAAAATGTTTATATCAGAGGAGATCCAAAAGGCTAACAAACATAGGAAAAACTGCTCTAGGTCACTGATTGTCAGAGAAATGCAAATTAAGACAACATTGAGATAACACCTCACTCCTGTGGAATGGCATACATCAAAAAGGACAGCATCAGCAAATGCTAGAGAGGCTGTGGGGACAGAGGAATCCTTTTGCATTGCTGGTGGGAATGCCAATTCGTCCAGCCTCTGTGAAGAGCAGTCTGAAAAACTCTCACAAGGCTAGACATGGACCTTCCATATGATCCAGTAATCCCCTCTCCTGGGGCTATACCACAAAACTCCATAACAACCAGCTAAAAAAATGTGTGTACTCCTATGTTCAGAGCAGCACAATTCATAACAGCTAAAACCTGGAAGCAACCAAGGTGCCCAACAACAGATGAGTGGCTGAGAAAGCTGTGGTATATATACACAATGGAATACTATACAGCTATCAAGAACAATGAACCCACCTTCTCTGACCTATCTTGGACAGAGCTAGAAAGAATTATGTTAAGTGAGCTAAGTCAGAAAGATAAAGATGAGTATGGGATGATCCCACTCATCAACGGAAGTTGAGAAAGAAGACCTTAAAGGGAAACTAAAATCAGGATCTGACTAAACTGAAAGTAGGGCACCAAAGTAAAAACCCTGTGGTGAGGGGTAGACATGCTATTTCCTGGGCCAGTGGGGGGTGAGGGTGGGTGACACAGTCTTTTGGTGGTGGGAATGGTATTTATGTACACTCCTAGTAAAGTGTAATCATATAAATCACTAGTCAGTTATTATGAGAGGGGAAAATTAATTGTATGTCTCAAAGTTTTTAAAGCACAGACTGAGGCTTTTTAATATATAGGCTGTGTATTTGATATGTGGACTCTCTCAAAAGCCTAGACCATGTAGATCAGAAGCAACCAATGGCACAGCTACATAGAAGATACTGGGTACTATACAACAAACCCTAACAAAAGGACTTGTCAAAGTTAAAACAATTACCAAATAATGTAATGATAACATGAACTATGCATTGTCTTTTTGAACCCTAAGAGAGCAGGAACCTCACATCTCCACTATAGAGCCTATATTTCCCCCAGTCCTGGAACCTTAGGATAGGGCCCACTTTCCCACATGCCTCTCCCAATCCATATCAAATAATATTGCATATGCGGATCGCAACCTAATCAACACAAGGATTGCCACCTCAACATGCTTCAGCTCTGACTGTGTCCAGAGACTTCACATGTGGAATGACAACCCTTCAGCTTCATTACTCAGGTGAGACCTTTCCTTTCATAGTATTCTCTAATTCCATCCCAAGTGGTTCACTTTCTAGGTATAGACCAGGTTCTGTGAGAGAGAGCATATGTTCACACTTATCTATAAACTAGTGCAAAATATATACCTGAAAGCAGAAGTACACAATAGTCTGTAGTGAGTCCCCCCTAACACTTCCTCTCCACTATTCCAAGCTTTGGGTTCATGATTGCTCTACAATTTGTTGGCTTTGTATGTTAACTCTCTTTTCAGCCACCAGGTTCCAGATGTCATCAGGATGCCAGCCAGGCTTCCCTGGACTGAAGACCCCACTAATGTGTCCTGGAGCTCTGCTTCCCCAGAGACCCACCCTACTAGGAAAGAGAGAGGCACACTGGGAGTATGGACTCACCAGTCAATGTCCATGTTCAGCGGGGAAGCAATTACAGAAGCCAGACCTTCCACTTTCTGCAACCCACAATGACCCTGGGTCCATGCTCTCAGAGGGATAGACAATGGGAAAGCTATCAGGGGAGGAGATGGGATATGGAGATTGGGTGTTGGGAATTGTGTGGAATTGTACCCCTCCTACCCTATGGTTTTGTTAATTTATCCTTTCTTAAATAAAAAATAAATAAAAAAAAGAGTTTAAGAGATACTAATAACAATAACAGAGACTTATGGGATGGCTTCATAAGAAATAATATACACATTGTCGGTTTACCAGAGGAAGAAAGTGAGGGAGAGGAAGAAAGCATTCTTCAAAACTTCTCTAGTCTAGACTACATCAAATACATAACGGTTCAAGAAGCCCAGAGGTTCCAAAACAGAATTAGCCCAGATTTAAAGACACATCATATTTAGAATGGAAAGGAATAAGGATAAAGAAAGGATCCTGAAGGCTGCAAGAGAAAAACAAAGACTCGCCTACAGAGGAAAATCCATCAGATTAGCAGCAGAATTCTCCACACAAACACTATAGGCCAGAAGAGAATGGCAAGACATCTAGCGACTGCTCAATGAGAAAGGCTTTCAACCAAGAATATTGTATCCTGCCATTTGGACTAGATGGAGGCATCAAAACTTTCTCAGACAAGCAGCAGTTGAAAGAAAAAACTATCACCAAGCCTGCCCTAAAAGAAGTTCTGAAAGGTCTCCTATAAACAGTCAGACCACCATAATTAGGCCATATATCAGAACACTCTAAAAATCTACAAGAATGGCATTAAAATATCTTCAGTCTTTGATATCAATAAATGTCAATGGCCTGAATTCACCTATTAAAAGGCAAAGTTCTGGAAGATGGATGAGAAAACATAACCCAACAATATGCTGTCAACAGGAAACCCACCTAACTCAACAAGAGAAACACAGACTCAAAGTGAAAGGATGGAAAAGTATCATGCAAGCCAATGCAAGCCCACAGAATAGGGAAGGAATGGCTATTCTCATGTCTGACACGATAGACTTTAAAATAAATAATTTTTTTTAATTTTATTTATTTATTCCCTTTTGTTGCCCTTGTTGTTTTATTGTTGTAGTTATTATTGATGTCGTTGTTGTTGGATAGGACAGAGAGAAATGGAGAGAGGAGGGGAAGACAGAGAGGGGGAGAGAAAGACAGACACCTGCAGACCTGCTTCACCGCCTGTGAAGGGACCTGCCTGCAGGTGGGGAGCCGGGGGCTCGAACCGGGATCCTGATGCCGGTCCTTGCGCTTAGCGCCCCACCTGCGCTTAACACGCTGCGCTACAACCTGACTCCCCTAAAATAAATAAATTTTAAAAAGATAGGGATAGACATTACTTAATGCTCAGAGAATCAGTCAATCAAGGGGACTTAACAATTATTAACATCTATGCACTCAATGAGAAGCCATCTAAATAAATCAAACATCTACTGAAAGAGCTACAGCAATATATTAATAGCAACACAGGAATAGTAGTGTACTTCAACACCCTACTCTCTCAAATTGACAGATAATCCAGGCAGAAAATGAATAAAGACATAAGGGAGTTAAATGAGAAGATAGATAAACTAGAAGTCTTGGACATTTTTAGTCATTCATCCCAAGAAAATGGAATACATATTTTACTCAAATCCACATGGGTTATTCTCAAGGATAGGCCATATGTTAGGCCACAAAGACAACATCAGCAAATACAAGAGCATTAAAATAATCCCAAGCATCTTCTCACACCACAGTGGAATGAAACTAACACTTTACAATCAACAAAAGATTAGAAATAGTCCCAAAATGTGGACGCTCAACAGTAGACTACTTAACAACTACTGGGTCAAAGAGGAAATAAAGGAAGAAATCAAAATGTTTCAAGAGTTCAATGAAAATGAAGACACAAGCTATCAAAATATTTGGGACACGGCTAAGGCAGTACTGTTTTTGCTCATATGTGCAATATAAAGAGCTGAAATACATGAGCAGTAAGAGAAAGGGGAATAGGAAAAAAAAGGAAGTATGCAAGGAAGGAGGAGGGAAGGAAGAAGGAAAGAAGGGAAGGGAAGGGAAGGGAAGGGAAGGGAAGGGAAGGGAAGGGAAGGGAAGGGAAGGGAAGGGAAGGGAAGGGAAGGGAAGGGAAGGGAAGGGAAGGGAAGGGGAAGAAAAGAAAGAAAGAAGCCAATCTCTTAAGATTTCGTGCAAACTATGATGGTGGTATCCCTGGAAGTAGAAGGGTGGCAGAGTGGGAGGGTGCAGAGGTGGAGGCAGAAAACTGGTGCTGGAAGCAGTATAAAACTATACCCTGTAATCTTACGATTTTGTAATCCATTATTAGATTACTGATAACAATAGATTTTTAAAAATCAGTTGCAGTGATAGGAGTTTATATGGGTAGTAAACCATCCATTAGAAAACATTCCTGTAAAATATATTTGGCTTAGTAAGAGGTTATCAATTTTATAGAGGTAAACAAAATATTACCTATATATTAAAACAAAATCAACCTCTAGTCAATCAATTCTGGAATGTTTAGCTAAACAACACAGATTAACCTAGCAAAGACAGTCCATCTGATATGATGGATATTTATTTCTGGAGTAAATACAACTTTTAACATTATGATTAGGAGTATATTTTATGGAATAATTAAAGGAAAAACTCCATTTTCTACAGCAAATTCTGAAATTCCTTTTGATATAAGTCATTATTAGGGAGTCGGGCTTTAGCGCAGCGGGTTAAGCGCAGGTGGCGCAAAGCACAAGGACCGGCATAAGGATCCCGGTTCAAATCCCAGTTCCCCACCTGCAGGGGAGTCGCTTCACAGGCGGTGAAGCAGGTCTGCAGGTGTCTATCTTTCTCTCCTCCTCTCTGTCTTCCCCTCCTCTCTCCATTTCTCTCTGTCCTACCCAACAACAACAACAATAAAACGACAAGGGCAACAAAAGGGAATAAATAAATAAAATAAATATTTTAAAAAATAATAAGTCATTATTAATTGTTAGTACCTTTTAATTAACCTCAGCTTGAAAAAAATTATTGTGCCTGAAAGCAAAAAAATACATAAATAAATAACATGTTCCTAGTCATTTATTTATTTATTTATTTTTCCTCCAGGGTTATAACTGGGACCCAGAGCCTGCACTACAAATCCACTGCTCTTATGGCCATTTTTTTTTTTTTTGATTTTTTGTATAGGACAGAGAGAAATTGAAAGGGGAGGGGGAAATAGAGATAGAGATAGAGACAGGAGACAGCTGTAGCCCTGTTTTACCACTGTGAAGCACCACAAGCTTTCCCCTTGTAGTTAGGGACCAGGGACTTGAACATGGGTACTGCACGCTGTAATTTGAATACTACTTAACCAGGTGCACCACCACCTGACACCTCAGAAATATATTCTTGCCTTGTCTAAATGTGTTTTAGAGTTCATTCTATAATTATCTGAGAAGTGTCCATGTAAAGTTTATATATATATATATATATATATATATATATATATATATATATATATATATGGAAGTATTATATAGGCAGTAATGCAGTAATGTTGGGCAGTAAATTTATATTCTTAGTGAGAGATTTTAATATTATGCCACATTATATTGCTTTCTTCATGTTCTTTTTTTTTTTGAAACGGTACATATTTATTTCACATGAAAGGTTTTTCCCTTATGCTAATAGTTTAGAAAAAAAGTACTTTAACCTAAGAGAAAGGCATTTATCCATGTAATACTTTTTTTCAGGTTACTCTGGGAATAGAGAAAACAACAGAACAATTAAAATATAGTAGCTTGGCATTTTCAAATTGTATAACAAATTGTGTAACAATTTGAAAATGACTCTATTAAAAGAACTTGATGGATAAGGACATTCCAGTTGGGAAAAATTAATGGTGAGTCTAAATGCTTTGGCATTTCTGCTTGCTAAGCTTCAAGAGCCATAACATATAATGCACTTAAAAATGAGTGATTTCTAAATATTTCATGACAGTTCGACAACATCTCAGTCATTACTCTTAGATTATATATATATATATATATATATATATATATATATATATATTAATGGAGTTAATACATGTATACTTGAGTACAAGATAAATTCAAAAAAGTACAGATTTCAGTTTTATCCAAAAAGGTTAAGTATGTGCTGTTGGAACCCAACTATAAATGTATTTTGCTTATTATTTATCAAACAAAGTATTGAATTTTATCTTCATAAGAACCTTAGATGTGGAATAGATACATTTGTGAAGATTTGAAAGCTCAGGAAATGTGCTGGTTTAAGCTACTCATTAATATCATATAATTAGTACATGGACTAAACAGGATTTGATTTTTGACTGAATCCAAACTCAAGTAATAAAGAGCAGGTTTACTATGGAAGTGATTAGAAGGTCTATAATTATACTGGGTGATTCAATGTGACCCTAAAAAATGTCCAGGTCTCTGATTTCTCAGTGTTTAATATGTGGGAAGTTAATTTGTATTAGTATTAGTGATGAAGTTTTAGTTAAAAAAAAAAGGAATAGCAGTCAAAAATCCTGCACATTAATCAGTTTACTCAACAAGTATACTGTACAAAGAGCAAAAGTAGCTACTTGATGCTTTGTAATAGAGTATTTAAGCCATCCTGAACTGAGCTTCTAGCACTTTCTCTGCCTGCTCCTGTCTCCCTTTTTTATCGGGCCTTTGTTTTGCTACAATACTCCACATCCAGTCCAAATTTCACTCTGGGTTTTCCCTTGTTGTTCTTTGTTTTTTAATTTCTACCTCTAAGTGAGATCATGTTGGTGGGGGGAGTGGTGTGAGCACACCTGTCATGAGGAGAAAATATATATTTTTTAATTTTTAAATTATTTTCACTTAATGATTGGATAGAGGCATCCAGAAATTGAGAGGAGAAAGGGAAGATAGGGCGAAGAGAGACAGAGAGACATCTAAAACACTGCTTCACCACTCACAAAACTTTCCCCTTGCAGGTGAGGACCAGGGATTTGAACCTGGGTCCTTGTATGCTGTAACATGTGCACTCAACCATATGCACCAGTCACTGCCTGGCCCCAGGAGAAAAGAATTTGTAAGTGTGCTTTAACCATTATTTTTTCAATGAAATTATCTGACAGCAAATCAAAGTATTCATTCCTTTAAACAACGACTGCTTATTTATTGGGAAAATTTTGATTACTGCTCTGATATTTGTTGTGTCCTACAACAAATAGGCCTCCTACAAGCACATCCAGTCCTCTTTTTGCTGAACTACCTTCCTGGCCATTTATTTCAGTCTCCCTACGCAGAAATTAGGGTACCGATTCGTCTTACAATGCTACAGTAAAAACAAGGAACATAATCTTGTTTGAAATTTCAATGAGGGAAAATCTGCTTTTGAATTCCTTCACTAGCAGAACTCAGATCCACAGAGGTTTTTGGGTTCATAGTGTCATTATGGTCTCTGTGAGGTTAGAGAAAAGCCCCGAATATTGAGAACAGCTGTTAACCCAAAACCAACTGTTCCTTGTTCTGCATAAATATTTCCACCTGTACTCACCCTGTGCCAACTATAAAAAGGTGGGATGAAAAATGTTTGGGGATGCAGACTCTCCCCTTGCTTGGAAGGGTGTTGGCAGCCCAAGCTTAAGCTTGCTAATAAAGGCTCTTGCTATTGCATGTGATTCTGGTCTTCTTTGCGTGAGATGGGGACTCGAACCCCTGGTCATAACAGTCTCTAGTTATTGGTGGTGGATGTGCTCAACTTTTATGTAGACCTCACTGAAGGCAACTCAAAACATGAGAGAACAAAAGAATAAGAAAAAAAAACTAAAACAGGTGAAAATAAGAGATCATAGGGCAGAAACAATATTTCACTTTTTATCAAAATCAATGTATAAATTTATATGGAAAATCTAATACTATATTAGCAGGGGGTCACTGGTTGGGGCTGGTACTCAAGTTCATAGGATTAAGTAAGGATATAAGTACAGATAGAGTTCTTTAGAGCAATGCAGAGACTACCTAGTAAAAGAATCAGAATGTTATTGGTTGTCGGGTAACATTTGCTATATCAATTAAGAGGCTTATAAATTAGCATAACTTTTATTTCATTACTTTAATCTATAGTAATCTCCCAAAAGGAAATAATTCTTATCTAATTATATGTTAAGAAAAAAATTAAGAGATTGTGTTTGAAATGTGGAACATATCTGTGGTAACAAAGTGAGAGAAATCATGAGTGTGGGTGGATAGAATGGGCTGGAAATTTTATTTTGAAATGTTAACTTTGTAGATTTAGTTTCATTTTAGAAATTCTTCTCAGATGAGGATACCTGCATGTAAAAATAGATAGTGTTCTGTTGCAACAGACAGGACTATCCAAGTTACTTGGGACAAACAGTAAGACCCCCCCAAAAAAAATTAGGAGAATAAACAGTGTAATTTATTCACACTAGGCTAGCAGGTCCTGAATCCAGGATGGGCTAGAAGCAGACTTTTATCTATGGTTTTCAGGGAGGAGGGCTGATTGCTCTTGGGATATAGCTGGCAGGGAGGAGCCACTTATGGGTAGCTGCAGGTGGTTTCACAGAAGCAGAACTTAGCTGTTAAGAGGGTTACTTTCAAACTTTGCAGGTTGCTTTAGATTCCCTCCCAACCCAGGCGTCAGCTGTTTGGCACTCACTTCTCTGTGCCTGCCACCTCAGTTCTACAAATATCTATCATGGGGAGATGAGAAATTGTAGCCATGTTCCTGTAAACCATAACCATCCAATAAAGTAAAAATAAATAAATAAATAATGTTTAAAATCAGGTGAAATACACTGATTTGTTGGTCACAATATTTTTGCATTCCATTTGTCTTTTACTCTATTATGTTTGACCATACTCCTATATGTAAGTCCATTTTAACAATTCATACTGTTCATACTACTTATGAAAGATATATAGATAAAAGCAATGAAATCCTTTATTTTAGTAACTGATTAAAACTTAGTATTAAGACTAGCAAACAACAATACATTGTTTTGCAAATGCAAAGCAAGTAGTTGTCATACTAGGTGGGAGCATAAGGAAAGGCTTTAAAAAATGTATTGTTGTGTTATATTAAAATGGATAGAATTTCATTAGTCACATAAGACAAACTATTTATTTATTTATTTTTATTGATTTATTTAAGAAAGGAGACATTAACAAAACCATAGGATAGGAGGGGTACAACTCCACACAATTCCCACCACCCGGTCTCCATATCCCATCTCCTTCCCTGATAGCTTTCCCATTCTCTATCCCTCTGGGAGTATGGATTCAGAAACTTAAGAGAATGCCAGAGAGACAATAAAATGTAACAGGCATTTAGGAAGAAATGAGCAGTCTATGAGTTTGAGATTCCTTTAGCTATGGACTATAAAGAGTAGAACTATAAAGGACAAAATTTTTGCCTTTGGTTCATTGGGATATTGCCCCAGGAGAGGAATTTCAGGGCCATAGGGTAGGTCCACTTCTAGCCCTCTGAGAGTTGTCCAGACTGCTCTCCACAAGGGTTGGATCAATTTACATTTCCACCAGCAGTGAAGAAGGGTTCCTTTGTCTCCACAAATTCTCCAGCATTTGTTGCTGCTACCTTTTCTGATGTCTGACATTCCTGCAGGAGTGAAGTGGTATCTCATTGTTGTCTTATTTGCATTTCTCTGGTAATCAATGACTTGGAGCAGTTTTTCATGTCTGTTGGTCTTTTGGATCTCTTCTGTGGTGAATATTCTGTTCATATCCTCTCCCTGTTTTTTGGATGGCATCATTTTATTGTTGTTGTTGTTGTTGTTGCTGAGTTTGGTGAGTTCTTTATATACTTTGGTTATTATCCTCTTATCTGATATATGGCATATAAAGATCTTCTCTGTGGGCCTGGTGGTGGAGCATTGGGTTAAGCAGACATAGTTTGAAGTGCAAGGACCAGCTCAGGGATCCTGGTTTGAGCCCCCAGCTCCCTATCTGCATTCGTGGGGGGTCACTTCACAAGCAGCAAAGGTCTGCAGAAGTCTATCTTTCTCTCTCTCTCTCTCTCTCTCTATCTTTCTCTCCCCTTTCAATTTCTCTCTGTCCTATGCAATTTTTTTAAAGTAAAATAAAAAAAAGTTGCCACCAGAGCAGTGGATTTATAATGCAAGTACCAATCCCCAGTGATAACCCTAGAGACAAAAAAAAAAAAAAAACCTTCTCCCAATTTGTTAGGAGTCTCTTTGTTTGGGTAGCGGTTTCTTTTGTTGCAGAAGCTTTTTTGTTGGTATGTTCCCTTCCCCCCAACCTCTGAGAAGAATTGCTTTGCCCCTTGCTAGTTTTGAGCCCGCTTTCTCCCCGCTCCCTATGATAAGGACAGGCAGAGTCCCAGCAGCAGCAGCAGCAGCTGAGAGAGGATGATGGAGAAGCTGAACCCAGGGAGGCAGGGGGTGGGGAGAAAGAGGGGGCAAAAGTAGCAAGGGGCAAACCAATTCTTCTCAGAGGTCGGGGGGAAGGGAACATACCAACATTTTTTAATGTGATATAGTACCATTGGTTTATTTTTGTAATTGGGTTTGTATCATTGAAGATGCCTTTTACATTTATACGGAAAGGATTTCTGCCAATATTTTCCTCTAAGTGTTTGATAATTTCTGGTCTAACATCCAAGTCCTTGATCTATCTGGAACTTACTTTTTTGTATGATGAAAAAGATCTGTGTATAACTATGTTCATAGCAGCATGATTTGTAATAGCCAAAACCTGGAAGCAACCTAGGTGTCCAACAACAGATGAGTTACTGAGTAAATTGTGGTGTATTATATACACAATGGAATACTACACAGCTATTAAAAAGAATGAATTCACCTTCTTTATCTCATCCTGGATGAAGCCTGAACTAATCATGCTAAGTGAGATCAGTCAGAAAGAGAAGTAAGAATACATACGGCATGATCTCACTTATAGACAGAAGCTGAAAAATAATAACAGAAGAGGGGCAATGCAGTACTTCAATAGACAGGGTAAATAAAAATGGAATAGTAATAGGCAGAATGAGTTTGCTTTTTGTCTGATTTAATCAATTATTATTCTGGAAAAGTTTTGAAAAAAAATCTTTTCTAGGGTCAGATATCTCATAACTAGAGCTGAAAAGCTTTAAGTTAAAGTGTGAAATCTTTTGCACAGTTTAATGGAGATAGAACATTCCCAGGAACAGAAACAGAAAAAAAGAAGATAGAGAAAGTAAAATAATGCAAAAAATTGATATAAAGAGCTTTTACACTATTTTCAGTAGTTGTAACAAAGTACCACAAATTTGCTTGCATAAAGCAATATAAATATCTTTTTTAAATTCTTATTAGTGAATTAATAATGATTAACAAGATTTTAAGAATAAAATTGTATATATAATTTCATGCAGTCCCCACCACCAGAGTTCCATGTTCCATCCTCTCTACTGGAAGCACCCTATTCTTTATCCCAGTAAGAGTTTAGACCAAAATTATTGATAGGGTGCAGGAAAAAAAATAGAAATGTATCCATTTACGTTTTGGGGAGTAAAAATTCTGAAATCAAAGTTTTATCAGGACCATACTACTTCTGAAGTCTCTCAGATTATTAGTTTCTAGTACCTCCAAAGAGTTCCATGGCTTATTACTATGTCACATCATTCTCTGCTTTAGGTAACACTTCCTTGTTTTCTTCTCTATGAGTCTGTTTCTTTCAGTGTACCTGGTATAAAGACACATATCACTGGATTTAGGATTCACCTGAATAACCAAAGATTGTCATCTAAAATCCATAACTTAATAATATCCTGTTTCCAAATAATGTGACTTTAACAGGGTCCAGGATTCAGGAAATAGACTTATCTTTTATTGAGCTACCATTCAGCTCTCTATAACCTCCTTTAATTCAGGCTGAGATTCTGCAATGTCTCATCCTGTCAATATAAAACACTTTTACAGATATCAAGAATACACCAATGCTTGTAATATTGCTCCACTGAGGAATACTGGCCTAGCTGATTTTTGTTTATTGGGGGTATCTTTCTCTTCTCTTTTTTAAACAAGATGTTTGATGTTGTTCAAGAGTTCCAAGTACTTACTCTCCCCCACTACTTACTGTTTTCATCTAAACATTTCTTCATGATACTCTGACTTCATAATTTTAGTTGCAGATGCTTTTTGGTACAATCAAATACAACAAGACTGTTGAAGAAGGATTTACTTGTAACTATAGAAGAAATTTTAACACTTTCCTAGTCAAGTTGCGAAAGCTGTCTAAGACTCACTTTGCATATCGAAATTTAATGCAAAAGATTTTCTCTCACAGGCATCTGTGATAGTTAAATAAAAATATGCAGATAAATCTGTTTTACCATGTACAACATAATGAAAGAATAAATTATATTGAAGTGTTACATTTTGAATCATATGACTGTTAGCTGAATACACTGTTAGTAATTAAATTTGCAAATGTGATATATCTCAATATAATGACTTTTATAATTAATATGTTTTGGGGAGTGTATATAGTAAGGTGATAATATGTAAGTGGATAGTGATATATCTGTACAAAAATTTCATTATATGGACATGCCACTGGAAAAATAGAGTGATCCTATTCTACTAAGCTCCTGTTCTACTAAGCTGAGTATGTCTTATTTTATTTTAATTAGTTGTGTTCTGTATTATTTTATTTTATTTTGCTACCAGGGTTATCACTGGAACTTAATGCTTGCATGATTACTGTTGCAGTGGCTTTTTTTTTTTTTTTTTTTTTACTTTTCTGATAGAAACAAAGTGACTGAGAGGAAAAGAGGAAGGGAGAGAGTGAGGGAAATAGAGAGAAAGAAAGGGGGGCAGAGAGAGAATGAGAGAGGCAAGAGACATTAGGTACTACTTCACTACTCACGAAACTTTCTTTCTGTAGGTAGGGACCAGGGGCTTGAATCTGGGTCCTCACACAGTAATATGTGCTCTCTGCTGGTCTCCTACTACCTGGTCCCTAAGGGTTTCTTTCTTTTTTTTTTTTTAAGAAAAATAAATCTCTAGAGTCTCTAAAACTTTTTTTTAAGTGAAAGTGACCCAGATTTATCTGAAATTTTGTCCTTTTTCGTTAGAAGTTAGCCTTAGAGCAGATAATAATACATGTTCCAAAACACGTTGACACTGTAGAAATGTCAGTGGTTCATGATGTTTAAGACAACAATAACAAATCAAAACATTAAAAATGCCATGCTTAGAAATGTATTATTTGGAAACTGTCTGGAGAACAACCCACTTTCCTTTGATTATGGGTGTGCTAGGTCGCTTCTACAATTCTACTAGTTAGAACCAGAGACAACTTATCAAAGTTAGAGCCACCTTGATTATTTTCTTCTGTGGTCTACATAGATGAGATCTAGTGAGGGCAAATAGTGAGCAAAAGTAAGGAGGAATTCAAAAGCAGTATCCCATTACCTGTACTTAGTGCCATCTAGGAAGAAAATGGCAATGCCATTAGAATGATTTTACATTTAGGACCTATATAAGCCATTCCAACAACTGACCCTAATAGCTAACGTGTGATTAGTTCGTGTGTTTTAAAGGGAGCGTATTTTAATTTTATTTTCTGTAGAGATGAAAACGTTAAAATTCTTTTCACATTCTTCTTTGTGGCAGCAGGATGCAAAGGAGAGAGAATCCAAGCACAGAGGGAACACAATCCCTTATTCGTGCAGGCCCCTCAGGGTTGGGTCTGAGCACAAGTGGTTCAGGCCATGTGGAGCTAGCCAAAAATGGCCATTTCCCGCTACAAGCACCACCCTCCCGTCCCCCAGGGGGGGAGGGGTGGAAGTAGGAGGGCTTTATAGGGCAACAACCAGGAGTGACTGTTGGGACAGGATTGGTTGGGAAAAGCACTTGAGAATACTGTATAGCTCTTGTGGGAAGTGGCAGTAGCCTGAGGGCAAAGACTGCATCTGCATAACTCCCCAGCATTCTTCCTCACTCCATTTTTTAAAAATTATTATTGCTACAAGGGTTATTGCTTATTGTCAGTACCAGCATTATAAATCTTGTTCTCTGAGGCTATTTTTTTTTCAGTTTTTTCCCTTTATGTTTTATCTGATAAGACAAAGAGATATTTGGAAGGGGTGGTGGTGGAGAGGAAGACAGAAAGACACACACTTGCAGACCTGCTTCACCATTTGTGAAGTGTACTCTTGCAGGTGGAGAGCAGGGGCTCAAACCTGAGTCCAATCCAGTTTTAATTAACTGTTCATATATTTCAATCAGCTTGTCATTTTATAGAAAATTAAAAATATATATACTAAAAGCTTAATTGTTACATTGT
Organism: Erinaceus europaeus; assembly: GCF_950295315.1. Lineage (NCBI taxonomy): Eukaryota > Metazoa > Chordata > Mammalia > Eulipotyphla > Erinaceidae > Erinaceus > Erinaceus europaeus. The sequence goes on from NC_080172.1 coordinate 84,722,133, forward strand.
CGGGAGCTTAGTCCAAGCTTGCATTTCAGTCACAATCATCTTTTAAATAAAATACAATCTTGTCTATATCGTGATGAATTGTAAACAAACAACAAACAAAAAAGTTCTGTATTTTTATTTTAAAATAAAGAGCTATAAGTGTAAAAAGTATGAAAAAGCAATATGAAATATAAGTACCCCAAAGATCTCTCTCCTAAATTATTCTAAAATAAATATACATTTTTCTGGCAAGATAGCTCACTTAAATAGTGTAGTGCTTTGCCATGTGTCCAACCCAGGGTCATGTTTGACAAGTCCTACCCCTCACCCCCACATGCACATTCATACATTGGAAGAAGCTCCAGTGCATATAATGTGAAGTGTTCTGCCAATGTTTTCTTCTATGTTTTTGATAGTTTCTTGTTTTATACCCAGGTCTTTGATCCAGTTGGAGTTGACTTTTGTATATGGTAATATGTGATGGTCTGGCTTCAGTCATGTGTACATTTCGACCCAAATTTTCTAACACCATGTTCTGAAGAGACCTTTCTCCATTTAATGTTTTTAGCTTCCTTGTCAAAATGTGTTGTCCATAAACTTAAATACTTTTTGATTTTTTTTTTTTAAATCAACTGCTCTAAGTTAGGACCAGCTCTCTTAAGTTTGAACTGTGATGAGAAAAAAAAAAAAAAAGACTTTTGGCCATAGAAAACGGTAGCATTGAAGCTTAGCTTCAAGCATCTCAACTCTCTGTTTTTCTCCCAGTTTCAGTCTTAATCCCAATCCCATAGCTAGTCAGTATAGACTATACTAGCTTTTTTGTTTTTAATCTATATATTTGTACGTTCTTGTGCACACCACACCATAGTAATGCTTATTTCTTCTGTTTTTTATTGTAGAATAATACACAGTCCACTATTTTTTAAAACTTTATTTATTTATTATTCCCTTTTTGTTGGCCTTGTTGTTTTTTATTGTTGTAGTTATTATTGTTATTATTGATGTCATTGTTGTTGGATAGGACAGAGAGAAATCAAGAGAGGAGGGGAAGACAAAGAGGGGGAGAGAAAGATAGACACCTGCAGACCTGCATCACCACCTGTAAAGTGACTTACCCGTAGGTGGGGAGCCAGGGACTTGAACCAGGATCCTTACATCAATCCTTACACTTTGCGCCACCTGTGCTTAATCCGCTTGTGCTACCACCTGACTCCCCACAGTGCACTATTAAATAAAAAATTGAGAGTATATTTAAAATGTTATAAATGATACAAAGGTGACATTAAACTAACTAAAGGTGGTTAATAAACTTACTACCATTACAGGATATTTCGACTGAAATACTAGTAAGAAGCAACTCCTTGTTTATTGAAAAATTTGCTTTTTGAATTGAACCTGGTCACTAAGTGAAGACTACTTGTATTCAATCTTAACTAAGTTTTTTTGGAACCTGCCTTAAAGTTAACTTTCTCCATGGATTTTCCCTCTTTTTCTTTTCTTTTTTTATTAATGAATTAATAATGATTGACAAGATTGTGGGATAAGAAGGGTACAATTCCATATAATTCCCACCACCAGAGCTCCGTATCCCTTTCCCACCACTGGAGGAGTCCCTATTCTTTAACCATGGATTTTTTTTTTGTTCTGTTTTAAAATATAGCAGGAATCACTTATGGCATAGGAAAGACTATTGAGCTAGAATCAAAGGATTTTATATCATGACTCAACTTCTCATTTATTAGCTTTTTCATCATGGAAAACTTTTATTTTTTTTTCCTCCAGGATTATTTCTGGGGCTTACACTGAGCATTATGAATCTACTGCTCCTGGCAGACATTTTTTTCCATTTATTACTGGATAGAACAGAGAGAAATTGAGAGAGGAGGGGAAAATAGGGGGAGAGAGAGATAGACACCTGCTTGTAAACTGACCTCTCTCTCCAGGTGGGAATCTGGGGGCTTGAACAGGGATCCTTGAGCAGGTCCTTGTGCTACCTACTATACCAGTTTAACCTGGTGTGCTACCACCTGACCCCCTCATGGAAAACTATTTAACTTCATCTTGTCTCTGGTTTCTTACACATATAATAATAACAAATAGCTCTAAGAAAATCTACTTGGTACCAGAACTTGACATAAAATATGAGAACACTTACTAGGCAAAGCACAGTTGAAAACATTAAAAGATACCATATGTTTTCAGATACTGGGTTTTCCCTCTACTTATAGACTTTGACCTAAACTTAGTCCCATGTTATCTGTAGATTTAATTTGTTCCAATGCAATAATTCAGCAGTGAAATAAACAGTCATATGTAAGTATATTTAACACCATAATATTAGGAGCTATAACTATAAAAAGTGATTTTCTTTAAGAAAAATAGACCTGTTTTTTAATGCTTTTATTTTGTTTATTATTGTATAGAGACAAAAAATGAGAGGGGAGCAGAGAGATAAGGATAGAGACAGAGAGACTCCTGCAACCCTGCCTCACCACTCAGGAAGCTTCTCTTCTGTAGGTGGGGGCTAGGGGCTTGAACCTGGGTCCTTGTGCATTGTAAGATGTGTGCTTAACCAAATGCACCACCACTCAGTTCCTAGACCTCAGTTTGTATGGATTTGATTTACCAGTCAGCAAAGCACCTCCAACTTACTGAGGCAAAGAGAACTATGCTTCCATGGTTTCTTAAAGAGAAGGGATCCTAACTTCAGCCCTACTTCCACGCTGCTTATAAAACAAGCAAAATGTGTGATTGTGAGATTTTCCTTGATTCTCACCAGTTACTACTTATTTAACCCAATAGTAGAAGGGGGGGAAAAGCCACAAAAAGCTAATACAAAGAGAACAGATCATTCCCTGGTTGTACTTCTGAGAACTGTGGCCCTGGGCTCCAGGTAATTTCTGGTTGTGAATTATTCATAAAACCTTAAAGGTATCTTTTAGCCAGTTTCTGAGTGTTGTCATAGATCTGGCTGCTGCCAGTAATTCTATCTTGAAAGCACTGACTACAGCTATGATTTCAGGCATTAATAGCTGATCAGAATTTTGAAAGTCAGTGATCACAATTTTTTGTCTCCTTGTGATAAAGTCAATTGCAGTTTCACAGGCTATATTTAGTGCCTGAAAACTGGCTGTTATCTCAATGATCAGTCACTCCCCACTGAAAAGTTTACTTTACAGATTTCTAAATGTGTATGGGATCCCTCACAGAGTAAATTGCAGGCTTCCCTCAAGAAGTAAATATATTTAAAGTTAAAAAAGTTATTTTGGCAATATAACACCAACTTGAGTTAACAGCTTCCCATAACCACTGTGGATTAGAGTATTAAATTACACTTGGCCTGAGTCCATTATTGAGTGTATTCTAAGTGATATTCTTATCCAATGGTTGCATTTAATGAGATTTTGATGTTCCAGGAAATTTAGTTGGAGTCAATTGCAATGCAATGACTATTTGGTTATCTTCAGGTTATTTCCACTATTAAAAAACTGGGAGAAATATATTCTTTTCGTGATTACATTAGAGTTGTGATATGGAGAGGGAGGTGGCATGGAGAGTATAGAAATGTATGCAGAGAGTAAGAGTGCCTGCCTACAAATCTGGAGGTTTGCTAGTAATAAAACAAAACAAAACAAAACAAACAGAATCCTGCAATAGGAATGCAAATTATATACTATATTACCTCAAACCCATCAAATCCGTTGTTGCCAGGATTTTGTTCCCAAACCAATAAGATATATAAAAAAAAAATTCTTGGGGCTCTTCATTTTTTACATCCTTTTGTGACTAGAGACTATATGAAAATATTTTGAGTTGTCTGAAACATAGTGGCATTGGTGGCAGTGAAGACTCCGCAGCAGATGGAAAGACATAGGAGAATTGAAGTTAGCACCTTCATTTTTTTTTCCAGAATTGCCAATCATATAATTAAAAGTTATTTTCAGTGGTAGAGAAATGTAACTTTCCTTGAATTTGTCTACCATCAATTTTCACCTTTCAAGAAGAATATCTGTGGGAGTCATTTGTCATCGTTTATGTGTACAGCTGGTCACCAGCTTTAGGCAATTCTGTTCACAGTCTGGTTTATTTCAGTTGTCTTGTATGTATCAATCATTTATTCAACTGCTAAAACAGACTTAGAATAACAACACATATTAAAGAATACATTTTATTAAATAATATGGCCTACATTATTTACAATAAATGGACGGACTCATTCTCAGCTATGCTTTCTATAGAATTGTGGAGCTTGGACTTGGCAGCCAGCAGCTGCATTGTCAGAAACAACGTCTTTTTCAATTACCAGTCTGCTGAAGACTACAGATAACTTCTGTCAGGTTCCTAGACTACAGTTATTTTTTTTTCTCTTGGTTGACATGCTTAGCTTGAAGTTCTGTTCCAGTTAACCCCAACTATATCTTTAAGCACTAAGAACATTTTTATTTATTTATTATTGGATAGAGACAGAGAGAGACTGAGGGGAAGTGGGGGAGGTAAAGAGGGAGGGAGGCAGAGAGACCCCTGCAGCCCTGCTTCACCACTTGTGAAGCTTTTCCCCTGCAGGTGGGGACCAGGGGCTTGAACCTGGATCCTTGCACACTGTAATGTGTGCGCTTAACCAGGTGCGCCACAGCCTGGCCCCCACTAAGAATATTTTTTAACTGCTTATATTTACGTTTTTGATGTTCCTAAATGCTTTCTTTAAGCAAGTGTATGATGGTGAATTATAAAATATGAAGAACTATAGCTTATCAATTTATAGTGATGATTTAGTCAACAGGAAAAGTAAGCTACAATCTCTAGTAGTTATTTAGAAAGTGCATGGTTTGAAACATTTTGGTTTCACTAAAATGAAATACCTTGTTTTTTATAGAGTTCTCCGAAAAATAATAAAACATAAAAAAGTGAAGTGTAGATATCTATACTTTTAAGTCAAAAAATAATATCTTTTTTATAATTAAAGACTATCAACATTATAAATAAAATTGATTTGTTGTGACACCTAAGAATTACTATTTGTGACTGACAAAAATAACTCACTTGGATAATGTACCTATTTTGACATGCTGAGACCCAGTCTCAAATCCGGCCAGCACCACATGGCCGGAATCATCAGTGCCAGAGTGCCTTTCCTGTCTGTCTCTATCTCTTTCTCAGTTTTTCTTTCAATATTTGAAAAACATCTGCCTAGAGCAATGAAAAAAAGCAATAAAAATAATTAGCATTGTGAAGTGAACTTTAAAAAGTAATGGAACAGGGAGTTGGGTTATAGTGCAGCGGGTTAAGCGCATGTGGCACAAAGCACAAGGATCTGCACAAGAATACTGGTTCGAGCCCCCGACTCCCCACCTGCAGGGGGGTCGCTTCACAGGCTGTGAAGCAGGTCTGCAAGTGTCTATCTTTCTCTCCCCTCTGTCTTCCCTTCCTCTCTCTATTTCTATCTGTCCTATCAAACAACGTCAATAACAACAACAATAATAATTATAAGAACAATAAAAAACATGGGTAAAAAAATGGAAATAAATAAATAATATTAAAAAAAAGAGTAATGGAATAGTGTTATGTTGGTTTTTCTTCTCTGTCTCTTTTATTCTCTATATCTCCCATCCTCTGTCTGGAGGAGGTGGGGGTGGGGTTTCTCAGGGAATGGAGTAGTTGTACAGACAAGAAGACAAGACCCAGCAATTGCCCTGAAGATGGTAATAATAATAATGATGGTACTAATAATATTTTATTCACTAAAATATTAAAATATTTTGCAGACCAGACAAATATCTCACCTCTATGGTGTGCCTGCTTTGCCATGCACGTGACCCAAACTCAAGTCCGGTTCTATATTCACTGGAGGGAGCTTCTATACTCTGTCTCTCTTATTCTATCAGAAAAAGTCAACTCAGAGCAGTGAATCTTCAGTAAGAACACAAAAGAAAAAGAAGTAATATTGTGAAACTGCTTCTATTTCACTTAAAAATATTGTGTACGTCATTTCAAAGAGATTCTCAGATACAAAATTACTTTAAGAAGGGTATGGATTAAGATAATGGAGTTCTAAATTCACAAACTAGTTTCAAGAATTATTTTTCTTATAGGGCATGAGAAAATTCAAAGGTTTTTCACAGGAGTTACAAGCAAACAGGCATTTGGCACCATTAACCAGTAAGTAAAAAGTAGTTAATTTTTTCCCTAAAGTTACTATTACCAGTTTCACTAACTCAACATAGCATTCTGATTACATTCCCTGCCTCTCCTTGATTTTATGCACTTTAGCTCCATGTCTACACTGATCCTAATTTTCACTCTATTTCAGTCCCATTAAACTATTTTCTCTTAGGCAAAACTATATTAATTAAGCTTTATATATCTAGAGCTTATCACAGAGATACCAACTTGGCACTTAAATTTATATAAATTTGTAAGGAATAAATCTCTTACCACAGGTTCAACTTCCAGAACCACCATAAACTTAAGTTAAGAAGGGTTTGGTTTTAAAAACAAAAATAACAATAGCAGGAAATAGATAGCATAATGGTTATGTAAAGAGACTCTCATGCCTGAGGCTCCAAAGTCCCAGGTTCAATCCCCTGCACCACTATAAGCCAGAGCTGAGTTATTTAAACCATTAAACCTCTTTGTTAGAAAGAGTAATTCTGAAAAAGTAGATGTTATTTTTATTGATTAGTGTAATTAGAACCAAATTATTATTTAAATGATTTTGGTATCCAGAGTTCTTTTGTATATATAATGACCATGACCTTCTAGTAATTTATCTTTTAATAGGGCACTGTTAACCTCTTTCTTAAGCTAAAATTCCCCATAACTTTTATTCACATTTCCATCTTTAATTTTTTTGCTATTTTACATAATCTCTTCCATTTTGGGTGACAAACATGTTCTTTTCCATTTCCTCTTTGTGATGTATTTCCAGTTTCCCCACCATCTGTCCCCTTAACATTACTGCCAAAAGTATAGAAAGAGAGCATATACTGTTGTCTGCATTTCACAATTTTATTTCTTGCAATCAGTCTTGAATATGGGCCTGCTTTATAATATAGGTTTATTATATATTGTGATAAAATTATTCTTGCCGAAGTACTACTGTACCTTTTTAATCACCAACGCACCCTTCTTGAAATCAGTCTCCATTTGCCTTTCTGATCATAGCACATCATCATTCATTGCTCTTCTTCCTAAACATCCTTTGGTTATCTCCACACCACTTCCTTTCTTTCTTTCCACTTCCCAACAAAAGATGCATTCTGTTTTAAACTCTCTATGATCTCTACTAGACTTATCTCTTATTTAAACCATTTTGACCATCTTCTCTATGTAGCTGATTTCTCAATTTGAAACTTTAAATTATGGTTTGACTGCTCAATTCCAAGGTCAAGATTATTTGAATTAATTATCATAAAATTTTTTACTGGGACTCAGTGTCTGCATGACTCACCCACTGTTGGCAATGTATTTTCTTTCCTCGAGACAGGATGAGAGACAGAGAAGGAAGCAGTGATTCTCCAAGCTCCTGCCTTTCAGGAATTCTCATGTGATGGCTCAGGGCTGAAACAGGATCCTTGCTTAGAGTTAGATGTTCACTCTTCCTGGTCAGCCACCTGCTGGCCCACAATACTGAGACAGTGCTGTACGAATCTATTATCTATATGTTGGTCTGTTTGCCTGTCTATCTGCCTAGCTGTCTAGCTACCTATCATCTATCTATCTATCTATCTATCTATCTATCTATCTATCTATCTATCATTTATCATTTATCATATCTGTCTTCTCTATCTCCCTATCCCTTTTCAATTTCTCTCTGTCTTTATACAAGATAGATAGACAGACAGACAGACAGATAATTAACCTGCAGATCACCTTAGGCCACTTCTTAAGGCTGTCAAAATCTCTTTTTAAAAATGCATTCTGTATAGACTATGAAAAGCCAGAGTTAGGCGTCTGTCAATAAATATCAACAACATGAATTTCTAAACATGCATCTACAAATTAGAGTTATGATTATGCTACAGTGTCATTTTTCTGGCTTTCTGCTATAGTTAGTACTTTATATGTCTTTTTATATTTTTTTCTTGGCAGTCTCATATTGGGTTGTTAAATCCTGAGGGCTTTGGAGAATATTTAAATAATTCTCTTTGTATGTATCCTGAAATAGCACAATGTAAAATTAGTACTTTAAAATTCTTTCTGATGAGGAAGTAAAGTGATGCCTAAGTCTCTGATAGAAATCACTACTATTTCCAAGATTATATAACTGTTATGTTTAAAGCTCCTGAAATAGAGCAATTACTAAAAGCTACAATTCAGCGATGCCTTTTTGAAATTTAGAACTCTAGTGAGCAATTTTATTTTTGTCAAAATTCAGAAAGAATGTTTACTCTGTTGTTATTGGCTTTATGCCACAGTGACATAGCTACTTATAGTAGTAAGTTTTGTGAATCTTGTTATTATTTCGTATGTAGTTTTCTTGAGTAGAGGCATTATAAATCTAGTCAGTCATTTTCTAGGGAACTCAGTTGCTCACCTTTGAACAAAACAGAAGTAGACTGTGCTAGGGCAAAAGTATATTTCTATAACCTCATACAAATACATTTATATATAACAAATAAAAATAGAAAGTGGGGAAGGTGGTGATGCATCTGGTTAAGCGCACATATTACAGTGTACAAAGGCCTGGATTTGAACTCTGCTCCCCACCTACTGAGGGGAAGATTTACAAGTGCCACAGCAAATCTGTAGGTGTCTCTCTTTGTTTCTCCATCTATTCTTTACCCTACACTCTCAATTTCTCCCTGTCCTATCAAATGTAATAGAAATAAAGTGAGGGAGAAAATAAAACATAGTATCACAGTGATATTTTTAAGTTAAATGTAGATAAAGATTTAATAGTAAAATGCTAGGATATTCAATGTTATGTCATCAAACTTAAATTGGGGCCTATGAATTAAAGACTTGTGGAATTCAGGCTCTTTGATAAAACTGATAAATAACAGGAATTTTTAAAAGATTTTTAATTTTATTTACTTTCCCTTTTGTTGCCTTTGTTGCTTGTTGTTGTAGTTATTGATGTCGTTGTTAGATAGGACAATGAGAAATGGAGAGAGGAGGGGAAGACAGAGGGGGGTAGAGAAAGATATACACCTTCAGACTCGCTTCACCGCCTGTGAAGCGGAATCTCCTGCAGGTGGGGAACCGGGGCCTTGAACTGGGATCCTTACAATGTGCTTGAGCTTGAGCTTCGCGCCACGTGCACTTAACTTACTGCGCTATCGCCCGACTCCCAAATAACAGGAATTTTAAGGATTTGTTATTTGCCTTGGTAGTAAGATTCACTTTAAGTATTCTCATAACATGCTACCTACTGCACTATCATTATAATACTGTGGAAGGTAATGGCAATGAAATTAACATTCTCAGTGTCTTTATATTCAACCTGGGTACCTAATTTTAACTTTGCCATACTCCTTCAAGCTTCTTACGTGGCACTAATGCTATTTGTGCACTTAATAGAAATAGCCACTGATGAGTTTTATGACTTATTTTTAAAAGAACTAATGCAGAAAAGTATATAATTCCCCAATTTTTACAGAAGAGAAAATCCAGGCTCAGTGTGATTAAGAACTCAGTACAAAAATTATTAGTCTTTAGTTGCCAAGAGAGGATTTTAAGTTGAGACTGGAAATCCATCTGAGTCTTCCCACCACCCTTGAATTCTAAATATTTAAATTGTTTCCCTTAATTCTCTTCCCACAGTTTAAAACCTTAAGCACATTCAACTAGATAATTTCAACAAGATACTCAATTTGAAACTTCAAGATATACTGTTTTTATGTTGAATAAGAAAAATAACACAAGCAGTGATATTTTGATACTGTGGCTTGGCAGACACTCAGCTAGGAAGAGAAGGGAGTTTATTGAAGGCCTCTTAGTGTGCTTGGCCTTCTCTGGAGCTACAGATTTCTCCTAGTCGTCGCATTGGCTGTGAACTATGCAGATCTAATCTGGCTGCATCTATTCTTGACTGTATCATCTGACATTTCTGGTGACTGTATACTGGAGCTTTCCTACTGTTTTCTGTCTTTGGGAATGCCTGTGGGAATCCCACTCAGACAATGGATTTATCCTTTTTCTTTTTTAAGATTTTATTTATGAGAAAGACAGGAGAGAGAAAGAACCAGACATCACTCTGGCACATGTGTTGCCGGGGATAGAACTCGGGACCTCATGCTTGAGAATCCAAAGCTTTATCACTGCACCACCTTCTGGACCACATGAATTTATTCTTGTACTTCTAGAAATACACCTAAAAGTACAAAATGGTTAAACACTGAAAATCTATACCCATGGAAGACCTGAGTCAGTAGGTCAATGTGACAGCTCCCATTCTGTCTTGTGTAAGCAGTTTGAGATTTATTCATTGAAACTTTTCAGAGTTCCTGTGACACTGAGCCCCAACTTTCATGTCTTTGATATTTTCAACAATCCGTGAAGTGGGTTTTTTTTTTTTTATCACTGTACATAAGCAGGGAGACTATAGTTCAGAGTTGTAAGACACAATGTAAAATATAAAGAAACCATTAGTCTTTGCCTGCAGATCTGAGGTTACTAAAGATAAGGGGCTTTCCAGTAGAGAAATACTTTCCAGTAGAGAAAACTTAATGGTTCTTGGTGGAGGGGATAAGCTCTTTGGTAGTAGACAAGGTGTGCTGCCATATATTGTGAAAATGTGTTTTAATATCCCTAAAAATTATTTTGCAAAGCAACATTTCCTCAGTAGGTGTGGTCATAAGATATCCAGTGGAATGCACACTTATTTATTTATTTATTTATTTATTGCCTCCACAGTTATTGCTGGGGCTCAGTGTCTGCACTACGAATCTACTGCTCCTGGAGGCCATTTTTTCCCCATTTTGTTGGGTAGGACAAATAGAAATAGAGAGAGGAGGGGAAGACAAAGAGGAGGAAAGAAAGACATCTGCATTGGTTAGGTTGTGATCGGCGGATGCAATATTATTTGGTTTGGATTGGGAGATGTATATGGGAAAGTGGGCCCTATCCAAGGGTTCCAGGACTGGGGAAGTAGGGGCTCTATAGTGAAGATGTGAGGTTCCTGCTGTCTTAGGGTTCAAAAAGACAATCAATAGTTAATATTATCATCACATTATTTGTTAATTGGGTTAAATTTGAAAAGCCCCTTTGTTATGGTTTGCTGTACAGTACCAAGTATCTTGTATATAGCTGTGCTATTGGAAGCTTCTAATCTACTTGGTCTAGGCTTTTGAGAGAGTCGTATATCAAATACATAGCCTATATATTAAAAAGATTCGATTGCCATCTCAACATGCTTCACCTCAGACTGTATCCAGAGACTTCACGTGTGGAATGACAACCCTTCAGCTTCATTACTCGGGTGAGACCTTTCCTTTAATAGTACACTCTAATTTCATCTCAGGTAGTTCACTTTCTAACAAAGTCCCATAACCTAGATATACACCAGTTTCTGTGAGAGAGAGCTTATGTGCACTCGTATCCATAAACTACTGCAAAATATATACCTGAAAGCAGGATTACACTAGAGTTTGCAGTGAGTACCTCCCTAACACTTCCTCTCCACTATTCCAAGCTTGGGATCCATGATTGCTCAACAAATTGTTTGGCTTCATATGTTAACTCTCTTTTCAATCACCAGGTTCCAGATGCCACCAGGATGCTGGCTAGGCTTCCCTGGATTGAAGACCCCACCAATGTGTCCTGGAGCTCAGCTTCCCCAGAGACACACCCTACTAGGGAAAGAGAGAGGCAGACTGGGGGTATGGACCGACCAGTCAACGCCCATGTTCAGCGGGGAAGCAACTACAGAAGCCAGACCTTCTACCTTCTGCAACCCTCAACGACCCTGGGTCCATGCTCCCAGAGGGATAGAGAATGGGAAAGCTACCATGGGAGGGAGTGGGTTATGGGGATCGGGTGGTGGGAATTGTGTGGAGTTGTACCCCTCCTACCTTATGCTTTTGTTCACTAATCCTTTCTTAAATAAAAAATTAAAAAAAAAAAAAAAAGACATCTGCAGACCTGCTTTACTTCTTACGAATTGACCTCCCTGCAGGTGGGAAGCTGGGGGATCAAACTAGGATCCCTGTGCCAGTCCTTGCACTTTGTGCCATGTGAGCTTAACCCGCTGTGTTACTGCCCATTTCCTGGAACACACACATTATGTGAGAACTTGTGTTCAAGTCCCTATCACCACATGGACACACCATGTATGATACCAGGGGAAGCTTTGTTGTTAAAGTTAGGAGGCTCCAATAGGCCAGGCTAGCGTCGCAGCGGTAGAGAGACTCAAGGACACATGGCTGGGCTGAGAAGCTGCAGTTTAATCTTTATTCACGAACGGGCAAATCACCACACCATGTGCTTCCCCATGTTTTTCCTTCCGCGGGTGCTGCTGGGACTCTGCACGTCCTTAGCATACGGGGCGGGGAGAAAGAGGGGTGCAAAACTAGCAAGGGCCAAACCATTTCTCTCAGAGGTAGGGGGAAGGGGGCCAAACCAACACAAAGAATACCAACATATTCTCCCTTTTCTTTTTAACTAAATGACCACAGTATCAGGGGTGTGGGGTGAACAGAAACCTAATATTGAAGTAGTTTTATGGTGTCTCTCCTCCATCTCTTTCTTTGAAATTAAAAGAAAAAAAAAAAGATGGGATTTTACAGAAGTGAAACATCCATGGAAATAAAAATAAATTGAGAGAATCTGAAAAAATATCCCTAAAAATCTCATCGTTTCTTAATGGAGCACCTACGGCTTGGAACTGTATCTATCTGATTTAATTTGTGTGTGTTTGTGTGTGTATGCATGTGTGCACATGTACTATGGGTCTGATAACTGTAAATAAATCCAGAGTCTCCTGTTTACACAATGCCACAACTGAGTAATGTTCCCGAGTCTTTCATTCCTTCCTTCCTCTACTTCTTCCCTCCCTTCTTTCCTTCCTTCCTCCCTTCTTTTCTGTTTCTTTCTTTCTCTATTGAGAGAGAGAGAGAGAGAGAGAGAGAGAAGGGAATGATACTACAGCACCTCTCCACCTACCATGGAGTTCCCTCTAATTTTGTCCATTGTACTCCTGTGTGGTGATGAAACTTGAATTTTGGACTTCAAACATTATAAGGCACAGACTCTCCCAGGCGATCTATCTATTAACCCTAAATATTTCTTCATATTCACTGGTTAATGAAATTAGACTGAATCTTTTGGGTAAAGCTATTTAAAATAGAAGAGGGAAACAAATCCATGGCAATGCATACAATGAGAGAGAGAGAAAGAGAGAGAGAGAGAGGAGAGAGAGAGGAGAGAGAGAGGACTATAAAATTAAGCGATATAAACCTTGCATTTTCTACTTTCTTGTAACTTAGAGAATACTCATATTTTGCCTTCTACCCAAAATATTTCATGGGGCATGCTGCAAGATAATCCAGATAGACTAATAACTGAAATACATAAACAACTCAGTAAACTTAACATTGAAAAATCAAATGACCCCCATCAAAAATAGGGTAAGGAGATAGATAAAAACTTCACCTTGGAAGAGAACCAGAGAGCAAATAGACACATAAGAAAGTGCTCAAAGTGTCTTATTATCAGATAAATGAGAATAAAGACAAAATGAGAAACTAATTTTCACCTATGAGAATGCCATGCATTACAAAGGAGAGTAACAACAAATGTTGGAAAGGATGTGGAGGAAAAGGGACACTTCTGCATTTTCAGTTGAGGGAGTATACATTGGTCCAAACTTTATGGAAAACAGTCCAGAGATTTCTCAGAACACTAAAAATAGACCTCCCCTGTGATCCAGCAATTGCTTTATTGATGATTTACTCAAAGGAAACAAAAACACCCATTAGAAGAGATCTATATATACTTATGTTTATATCAGCATGATTTGTAATATCCAATACTTGGAATCAACCCAGATGTTCAATAACAGACGAGTAGATAAGATTATCGTGGTAATACATACACAAAAATATACAAATGGATTACTACTCAACTGTTAAAAATGACGAGGTTATCTCCTTTGCATGGATTTGGATGGAACTTGAAGGTATCATGTTAACTGGGAAGAGCCAAAAAAAAAGTACAAATACCAAATGATCTCACTTATAATTGCAACTTCTAAATAGGGACAGGGAGGGAGAACTAACAGTGAAAAATGGATCACAGCAAAATGCATCAGAGCAAAAGATACGGGGGGCGGGGAGGGTAAGGGATGGGTAGAATAGAACTCCGAGGTTCTGTAGCAGATAGAAATTGTACTCGTGTGTCAGTGTCTGCACTGTAAACCATTAATCTTTTCAATAAAAATTAAAAAAGAAAAGGAGATCGGGCTGTATCACAGGCGGGTTAAGCTCACATGGAGTGAATGCAAGGACTGGCATAAGGATCCCAGTTCGAGCCCCTGCTCCCCACCTGCAGTGGGGGTTGCTTCACAAGCTGTGAAGCAGGTCTGCAGGTGTCCATCTTACTCTTCCCTACTCTGTCTTCCTCTCCCCTCTCCATTTCTCTCTAACCTATCCAACAACAATGACAGCAACAACAACAACAATAATAAAAAAATGAAAACAAAAGCAAGTACCTTTTAGAAAGCCACTATAAATTAAGCTCTAAAAGGACTAGTTGTCAGCTGAAAGAAATAAAATGGAAACAGTGGGATCTAATGTAAAGATAACAAAAAACATGAAAAGAACTAAAGCCAAAGAAGTCAAAAAGCAACAATTTCAATTTTCTTTATTTCCCTTCTGGTTTGTTTTACCAATAGATGTAAGGAGTGTGAAAATTCAAAGCAAAGAATCCACCAGCAATCCCACTATCTCTATCCTAATAGATCATAATGCCTATCTGAGCATCAATTAGTAGGAAGGTCTGAATTTAACAGCCATGAAAGTGCTGGTAGAGCATGGCAATTCAAAGCAGTCCCACAAGTTTAGCTTTCTAACTTTAGTTAGGATAGAAAGAAATAATTATATATCTGGCTTCGTCATAATTACACCATCTTCCTTTCCATGAAAGGCTACAGATTATGTAACTACAGTGATTGATTTTTCCACATCAGACGCTTTAACTGAAAGGTTAAGAGGAAGCTGGATCAGCAGAGTCTAAGGTTACTAATTCTGCATTAAATAATTTGGGACTTATCTGGAGTAGGGCACCAAATCTGGAGTAGGGCACCAAAGTAAAAACCCTGGGGTGAGGGTGAGGATGGATATTTGGCTTCCCAGGGTGGTGGGGGTAGGTGGGTGGAATGGGATACAGTCTTTTGGTGGTGGGAATGGTGTTTATTACCCCTATTAATTTGTAGTCATATAAATCACTATATAAAAATAATAATAATAATTTGGGACTTAAGCTCCCTCAACAGACAAGAGGCCAAAAATTTTATAAGAACAATTTCACTTCTTGGAGAAGGGAATATTACTGTTACCAACCAACAGAAGATATTTAGAGCCTAGGCTAAAATAAAAGACCTAAACTTTATACAACCTTAGATTGTATAAGGGAATGTGCTGGCATTATTTGGTCTTGGTGATTATGATATACGCTACAGCAGAACTTCACTGACGCGTCCATGCTGATATGGATTTTCATTGATACTGACATTGACATTCTAGCAGATCAGGCGAAGAAGATGCTGTCAGGATGATCATGAAGTTCATACTATCAGCATCCAGAGGTTACAAGTACAATCTTTAGTCCTAAAAATTTATGGGAAAATGATCATAGCTACCAATCAACTGTCAAATATAAAGATCCTCCAAGAAATAGAAAGTAATAATTTCCACTAAGATAGGATATTATCTGAATATTTATCACCAGAACAAAATGATTTAAATGCTTAAAAAAAAGAAGAAATGAACTGGAAAAATAAATGTAAAATAAAAATATTATTAAATATAGATATTACTCATAATATACATTGTGAAACCCCAGATATATTAACTGTCCAGTTAATTAGTGTTCTACTTGAGGCACAAAACAAAACAAAACAGAACAGAGACACAAATTCAAATATAGTTACACCCTAAGAACTCCCGTTATTTTTTGTCAGTATTTGTAAGTAGATTATATATTGCCTAAACTATTTCCCTTTCAGAAAGACCACAATAATTATGAGTAGTGTATAAAAACACATGCATACTTACGTACATAAAAGATAAATTACATCATGGCAAACATATCTACTTTTTTTTTTTTTTTGCCTCTAGGGTTATTGCTGGGGCTTGGTGCCTGCATTATGAATCCACTGCTCCTGGAGGCTATTTTTTCCCATTTGTTGCCCTTGTTGTTTATTGTTGTTGCTATTATTGTAGTTGTTGTTATTGCTGTCATTATTGTTGGATAGGACAGAGAGAAATTGTGAGAGAGGAGGGGAAGACAGAGAGGGGGAAAGACACATACCAGCAGACCTGCTTCAGCACCTGTGAAGCCACTCCTTTGCAGGTGGAAGCCTGAGACTTGAATCAGGATCCTTACACTGATCCTTGTGCTTCCTGCCATATGTGCTTAACCCACTGCACCACAGCCTGGCCCCTTTATATCTACTCTTAGTAGTCAACAAGCAAACGAAAGCTGTACCTGTGTCCTTTGCCTAAATGGGTTTTTCATCTCTTGATTTCATAGCATGATACTACCATCAATAGCTTGGAAATTAAAATCTATTTGGCATTATTTACTTTATTAAAATGCCAGTTTTCTCCAGTACACGAGGTACATAACTGAGAGTAATGACTATGATTTATAAAACTTGGTTAACACAACAATGTTGTTTTAGTTTTGCTTGTTGTAGAGTAGTTGTCATTCAATAAAGGTTGTTCAACTTCTGAGTCACAAATTCAAAACCTACTCCAACCAATTTGTCATCTCTGACTACCTGGTTTTAGGAACACTATTTTTAATAAGATTGGTTTAACTTATTACTTTAAAGTAATATCCCTTTATTGCCCTGTATGTAATTTCTAATAATGCAATGATTCATGAAATCTCTTAGGAAAGAGAATATTCTGAAGCAGAGGGACTTATTATTGTGTGGCTATAACTGAAGAGTGAGAATCTGCATGAGGTTCCTTCCAGCCATTAATCTCTTGTAGTCATCAAAACAGAAAAAGAAGTTCCAAATGGTTTGAGGCATAAAATTGAAGCATATCTACTTACAGAGTTCAGATATAAAACACACTTTCCAGGAAGAGATTGGTAGATTACTTTGTAGTTCAATAATTTAAATGTTTGAGAATTCAAATAATGTTCACATTATTCATCACAATGTACTCAATAAGAATATTTCTTTTTCGTCTTCCTACAAAAGTGAATATATTTCAAGTGAAATCAGCAAATATTAGCATTACAGTCTATAACAACTTTGTACCTTAGGTACACTACATAGGCTAGACTTGTAGTACATAGTATCCTTGGACACAATACATATTGTTGATGAGTTAATAGAAAGTGTTAAAATGTAGAGAGTTGGGCGGTAGTGCAGCCATTTAAGTGCACGTGTCGCAAAGCACAGGACCAGCATAAGAATCCTGGTTCAAGCCCCTGGCATCCCACCTGCAGGGGAGTTGCTTCACAGATGGTGAAGCAGGTCTGCAGGTGTCTATCTTTCTCTCCCTCTCTGTCTTCCCTTCCTCTCTCCATTTCTCTCTGTTCTATCCAACAACAATGACATAAATAAAAACTACAACAATAAAACAACAAGGACAACAAAAGGGAATAAATATTTAAAAAAAGAAAGTGTGAAAATGTAAAATACAATATTAAGGAGCCAGGTGGTAGTGCATGTAGTTGAGCACATAGGTTACAATACTCAAGGACTCAAGTTCAAGTCCCTGGCCCTCATCTGCAGGGGGAAGCAGCACTAAAGCAGTGCTTCAGTTCTCTCTCTCTCTCTCTCTCCCTATCTCCCTTACCCCTCTTGCTTTCTTTTTGCCTCTATCAAATAAACAATAAAATATTTAAAATGTCATTATTTCCTGCATAGATTCTTTTTTAAAAGTGCAAGCTTCAGTGTGGCTTATAAATGTCAGACAGATATTGTATTTCTAATACATTTAGGCTATCAGTGTTGTGAAAACATTTGATTTATTTTGGTACCCTTCATTTAACCAACTGAAATTATTATTTTTAAGTGCTACCTAATTTTCAGCTTCTCAAAAACTTGCTTTATATTGTTTTCACATTAGGTAATTCTAGAAGGAACCTGAGCTACCCAAAAGATAATATTTTAAAAATCAAAGGAAAAAGACACTGATAGGGTTGAAAGACAGCTAGCCAGATTGGACAACTGCCTAGCCATGTTCATGGCCCAGGTTCCAACTCCTGCACCATATGGGAATACCACAGTACCAGGGGAGCTCTGGAACATTGGTGTCTCTCTACGTTAAGGAACAGTTGAATTGGAAGCAGTGAAAATGTGCATGAATGAGGAGGCTTCCATTCCAAAATAACAATGGCACTGATAAACAGGATTTCTAATCCTAATGTAAATGACAAAGTACACCATTTTCATGATGAAACATTTTATCTTTAAATTCATACTCATTTTTAAAAGGTCAATACTCTACTCTTAAAGACTTCTGAAGTAGTGATAATAATCTTGTGATAGATCTAGAAATACAATAGCCCTCCTACCTATGAAATAGCTCAAAATCCCTCCTAGAAAATAGATTGGCAGATATTCAAAACTGGGGAAATTGATGAATTTTAAAGTAATTATCTTTGTGAGCTTTCCACACTATAATTGAAAACTGCTTGAATTTGAGGATATTCCAACTTTGGCATCTTTTCAGAAGATTATTTCTAAATTCTTGCCAATCCACTGGGAACTTTCTATCTTGAAAAGAGATCGTTGTAATGTTCTTAGTATGAAGATTCTCTGTTGTGAATTAGTGTCAGATTTATCTCTGCTATTAAAATTATTATGCGTATTAGCATAGGTATTCATACCACAATTTTGTAGTCTTCAAAGCGTTTTCATTTTTATTGTCCCATTTAATTCTCCAAGTACTCTGAGTGGTACAGAGAACTGGTTACCACCGTCACTGTTTGAGTTGACACATGGGAAACTGTGTCATGAAGACTAAACTGACTTTGGCAGTTATTTATTTGAAACTGATTCTATACATAGAAATTCAAAAGAGAAAGTGGAAATATTTATTAAGCATTTGTTTTGGAGGGGCACTTGGTAGAACACACATGTTATGATACACAAGGGCCCAGGTTCAAGCCCCTAGTCCTTACCTACAGGAGGGAAGCTTTGTAAATAGTGAAGCAGTGCTGCACTATTTACAAATAGTGTAATAATAGGTAATTTACAAATAGGTAAATTACAAATAGTGTCTCCCTCTCTATCTCCCTCTTCATTCTCTGTTTCTTATTGTTTCTATCCAATAAATCAATAAAGATAATAATAAAAAAACATTTGTTTTGGATAGTCACACTCCCATCTAAGTCTTGGTAAATATATATGGTATGTTTTCTTTTACACATTTACAATAATAGTGATTTATAACATTATATAGATATTGATGTATGGATTGCCACTAAAAGTTTTATTTCCTTACTTCACTAAACAATTGATCCATTTTACTCAGGTTTCCCATTTCTCAACCCTTCATTTCTATCTTATTCTTATACTTTATTCATTTTATTCTTATAGTTTATTTTTTTCTATTTGTTTAATCTTCTATATGTAAGTAAAATAATATAGTATTAGTCTTAATACTTATGACTTAACACAAAACTAGTATTCATTTAGAATACTCTGAAGAAAGACCTAGTTATATTGTGGATAATAGCAACATTTCCTTCTTTTATAGTTAAATATTCTTTCACTGTGAATATATACCACATTTTCTTTATCTATTAACCAATTAGTGGGCATTCAGATTGTTTTCAATTCCTGACTACTATAAATTCTAGTGTGATGAATGCAGATCGGCACCTATTTTTTTGAATTAATTATTTTGTATTCTTCAAGTACATTCATTCAGAAGTGGAAAAGGTGGATCATATGTATTTCTATTCTTAAATTTTTTAAATATTTATTTATTTTCATTTTTGTTGCCCTTGTTGTTATTATTGTTGTTCCTGATGGCCTTGTTGGATAGGACAGAGAGAAATGGAAGACAGAGAGGGGAGGAAAAAGATAGACACACCTGCAGACCTGTTTCATTGCTTGTGAAGCGACACCTTTGCCTGTGGGGAGCCAGTGTCTCCAATCAGTATCCTTATGCTGCACAGTTCTTGCGCTTTACACCATGTGTGCTTAACCCGCTGCGCTACTACCCAACACCGTATTCTTAAATTTTTGAGGAGTCTTCATAATGTTTTGCATATTGTCTACAGCAGTTTAAATTTTCTGGCAAAAAAAAATGTATAAGGGCTCCCTTCTTTCTAAATCCTTGTCAACTTGTTTCTTATCTTTTGAGAGCTTCTCTTGGGGGTTCATGCAAGAAGGTGCAGCTACTCCTATACCCTCGACCAGAGACAGGCCTGTCTCTATTCTGGTGAAGGCCATCCTCTTCAAACCAGTGAGCAGCTTTAGGAGGGATGCACATGGAGTGGTGAGCGAGGAAGGAGACACCCACCTAGCTAGCCAGATTTGCAGAATCAACCCTGGGAATCAGTGTGGTGACACATGTCGCAGCCAGATCACCCTCACATCAGTTTCTTGTCTTTTAAAATAGCCACTCTCACAAATGTGAACTGATATTTCACTGTGGTTTTGATTTATGTATCTAACAAAAAGTGATGATAGCAACTGAGAGAAAGTATCCTCTTGCCAGGTATGTGACCCTAATTCAAACACCAGCATTATAGGGGAAGTACTGGTACTGTGGTGTCTCTCCCTCTTTTTGTCTCTTCCTCTCATTCACACCTTATGTCTGAATGAAAAGGCTACCCAGGGTGGTAAAATCAAACATATATGAAACCATGGTTCTGCAAAAGAGAGAAAAAAGGAAAGGGAGAAAGGAAGATGATAAACACCCTTGCCTGTTGGTCATCTATATCTCTTGGATAAAATGTCTCTTAAGTCTCTTTGCCCAGTTTTCAACTAGGTTGTTTGACTTTTTGTTGCTAGTTGCATTAAGTTCTTCATGTGTTCCTATTAACATCTTCTTTACTGCATTATTTGTGAAAATCTTCTAAGCAGTAGGATGCCTTTTTGTTTTGATGATGATTTTCACTTGGTGCAGAAGCTTCCTAGTTTGAACTATGTTTGCTTTGTGTCACAAAGTTTGACATACCAATTTTAAAAGTCCAAACCAAGTTTCAAAGATAGTTGTTGTCATCTTCCTCTTTGAGATAAGAATGTGAAGGATCAAAATAAGTATAATGGGTTTTAAAATTAAAGTCTCTCTGATTTCTAATTTCAAGCTCTTTTCTATAAAGATAATACTTCAATTCATTTTCAAACTATCCCTTTGAGGCAGGTATTAATGTCCATCCTTATTGAAAGTTCTGGACATTTCTTTGACAACTAATGTCACAAGGACAGATTTGATGGCTTTCTGAATAGCTGAGTTTTCAATTTACATGGCTGTCAACAATCATCAAAATATATGGTTAGCATCCATGCCTTACCCTATGTGTTGAGAACAACTGATTATTTTGCTGATAATGGTTACTTTTCAATTTCCAGAGAACATTATTTCTATTCTTACTATGAGTATTTTTGTGTAAAAATTAGAGGTTGCAGATTGGCTTGAATCTGTAATGCCATGTAAGACTGACTTTAAAATAAATAATTAATGTTGTTAATTAATTATGACTGTTTCAGAGCTCTGGATAATTGATTTTTTATTAAATATCATTTGTTGGCTAGATAGTAAGCTCTGTACTCAGTATATCTAAAACCAAGCATAGAAGACACATGAACAAATTAAAAGTAAAATAACAAATCCCAGGTACATTACACAGTTCTCAAAAAATAGCAATTATTAGTCTTTAAAAACTTTTATTACTTTATGAGAGAGGGAGAGATTTGAGTGAGTAAGAGAAAAGACATTTATCTGATGTGACATATCTGGTGTCAGCCAGGGACTGAATAGTGGAGCTCATGAGCATACGACAAATTAAACATGAGGAAAAATGCTTCACAGAAACAGTAATTTAAAACTAAATAGTATGGTTAAAGAAATCCATAGGAAGCTTCCCTATTCTTCATTCCTCCGGGAGTATGAACCGAAATTCTATCTATCTATCTATCTATCTATCTATCTATCTATCTATCTATCTATTTATTTATTGTCTCCAGGGTTATTTCTGGGGCTCAGTGCCTGCACCATGAATCTCCACTGCTCCAGGAGGCCATTCCCCCCTCCCCCTTTTCTTGCCCTTGTTGTGGTTATTATTGTTATTGTTGATGTTGTTCGCTGTTGGATAGGACAGAGAGAAACGGAGAGAGAAGGGGAAGACAGAGGGGGAGAGAAAGACAGACACCTGCAGACCTGCTTCACCACTTGTGAAGCAATTCCCCTGAAGATGGGGAGCCTGAAGCTTGAACCAGGATCCTTCTTCTGGTCCTTGCGCTTTGCGCCACTTACGTTTAACTCTCTGCGCTACCGCCCTACCCCCCCGCCCCCCAATTATTTAAGAGAGGCAGAAAGTAGAAGGTCTGGCTTGTGTAATTGCTCCTCTTCTGGACATGTTATTTTGTAATTTTTTAGATCACTAATTAAAAAATTCCTCTCAAAAACACTTTGTATATATGCAAAAATCTAGCAAACCAATAAATAATAATCCCAAAACCTGCAAAATAGCTTGCTTGGCTAGTGTACCTCTAGTACAGGTCCACCGCATTAAAGGAAGCCCCAGAACTGTGATGTCTTTTTCTCTCTTCTATCTGAAAAAGTCAGTGCAGGGCTTTGATGACAGCAGCATACCTGGAATATATAAAATATCCTAGAATTTAATTACATTAAAACTTGTGGAAATCAAATTGTATTTCTTTGAAGATATAGGGATTTTAGTAACATTCTTCTGCATAGAAAAAGGTCATATAATCTAGAATCATCATGTGTCTTTCATTTTGTCAATAAATTAATATCTCTTGAAAGAATACTGGAGAACCACATATTAATATTTTAACTTAGGGAGTCAGGCGTAAGCGCAGTGGCAGGTGGTGTCAAGTGCAAGGACCGGTGGAAGGATCTGGGTTCGAGCCCTCAGCTCCCCACCTGCAGGGGAGCCGCTTCACAGGTGGTGAAGCAGGTCTGCAGGTGTCTATCTTTCTCTCCCCCTCTCTGTCTTTCCCTCCTATCTCCATTTCTCTCTGTTCTATACTATAACGACAACAATAATAACTACAACAATAAACAAGGGCAACAAAAGGGAATAAATAAATAAATATTCAAAAATATTTAACATTATTATAATCTTTTAAAAAAATTTTAACATTATTATAATCTTTTTTTAAAAATATTTTATTTTTATTCAGAGAGAGGCACACAGAAACACCAGAGCACTGCTCAGCTCTGGCTTATGGTGGTGCGGGGGATTGAACCTGGGACTTAGGAGCCTCAGTCATGAGAGTCTGTTTGCATAACCATTATGCTGTCTCCCCTGCCCCATTATTATAATCATTGATTTAGTTTTTGACTAAATGTAAGGACTAAGATAACTTTCTAGGAAATTTCAGCATTTAATGAGCAAATATTATAGGCAAGGTAATGTAGAAATCTACAAGAATCCAGATTATCAAGATCAAAACCTCACTTCAGTAAATTCAGTTTCATGAGAGACAACCTATAAGTATAGACCATTGAGAGATAAACTTTAGATTTATAATGGCAAATTAATTAATCTTTACTATTACAAAAATTTTCTGCCAACTTAATTACTTACAATATGCATTTATAGTATATATATTATATAGGTCAAGGTCTGAAGTGGATTATATGAGCTAAAATTAAAGTCTTAATAATGCTCTAATAATTCTAGAAGCTCTAGGAAAGAAATTACTCCCTGCTTTGCTTACTTTCTAGAGGTTGTCTATATTCCTTAACTTGAGGTTTCTTTCCATCATCAAATAATAAGACCACTCCAACTTCTGCTTTTATCTTCACAGCTTTAACTATAAATCTCCTTTCATCTTTTTATCTCACTTATAAGCACCTGTGACTTCATTGAGCCCACTGGAGTAATACAAGATAATCACTCCATCTCAAAATCCTGAATATAATGATGTCTACAGAGGCCCTTTTTCCATGTGAGATAATATATTCAGTTTTTCAGATTTAAATATCTGTCACAGGAAGACATTATTTGCCCTAACAAATATCGTTAAATATAATAATGTCTAATCTTATATTTCATATATATAGAATTAATGAATTTAAGAAATCACTATTAAGTTGTCTAAAATATCCAAACAAAACATTTAAACATTAATAAGTGAAAATATAAGGCCACAAGTTTAACAAATTCAATTAAAGAGACAAGGAAAATGTCTAATTTTAGATTTCAGAGAAAAAATGTAGTATATATATATATATACATATATTATATATATACATATATATGTAGTTATTTAATGGATTTTTGGATTACTGTCACACGTCAACTATATAAACTTAATATTATTTACAAAGTCTTATCATCAAAGAGTAAATACAACCAGATAATAGAGGTAATTTAGTCCTTATTCCTTGTGATTAATACTTTATTAAAAGAAAATTTAATTTATTAAATTATTTAATCATAAATTTAATTTTATATAAAGTTTTAAAAATTTATTTATTTATTAATTTTACATACCACCCACTACTCTATTTCTCTGCTCCTTCCTTCCTTCCTTCCTTCCTTCCTTCCTTCCTTCCTTCCTTCCTTCCTTCCTTCTTTCTTTTCTTTCTTTTTCATCTCCAGAGCTTCACTGCTCCAGGCTGTCTTTTTTAGATAGAGAGTCATTGAGGTTGGCTGATGGCTTACCCAGTAATGCACACATAATACAGTGCTTGAAAACCCAGGATCACACCCCAGGTCCACACTTGCAGGAAAAAGGTCCAAGGGTGGTAGAACAGTGCTATAGGTCTTCTCCTTCTCTGTTACTCTCTTCTTCTTACTATGTATATGATATATGTATATGTATATGTATATGTATATGTATATGTATATGTATATGTATATGTATATGTATATGTATATGTATATGTATATGTATATGTATATGTATATGTATATGTATATGTATATATGTATATGCATATATATTATGGCCAAAAGCTGTGGAGTTGTACATACACGGATCTCCTAGTAGCGAAAAAATTAAAACTAACTAGGAAAACAAGGGAGAGAAAAGGAAACGAAAGAGACATAGAGGTAGGAGAAATATACTATAGCACAGAAGTTTCCTTCATTGTGGGGGCTGAGCTCAAACCTGGGTTGTGCACACAATAAGTCAGATATACTATTCAAGTGAGCTATTTTGTTGCCTCTCTCTGCTCCTCTTAAAATATACTGATTTGGGGAGTCCAGCAACAATGCAGCAGGTTAAGTGCAGGTGGCGCAGAGTGCAAGGACAGGCGGGAAGGATCCCTGTTTGAACCCCGGGTCCCCACCTGCTGGGGAGTCACTTCAAAAGCGATGAAGCAGGTCTGCAGGTGTCTTTCTCTTTCCCTCTCTGTCTTCCCTCCTCTCTCTTTTTCTCTCTGTCCAACAATAACATCAATAACAACAACAATAATAACTACAGCAATAAAAAGGGCAACCAAAAAGAATAAATAAATAAATATTTTAAAAAATACATTGATTTGGGGGCTAGGTGGGTTTTTGGCACCTAGATGGTTGAGTGCACACACATGTTCAAGCCCTTGGTTCCCTACTGTAGGGGGGAAGCGTAAGGAGCAATGAAGTAGTGCTGCAGACAGGTGTCTCTCTTATACTCCTCTTTCTCTGTTTTTTAATTTTTTTAAATAATTTTAAAAATTTTTTTATATTTATTTTATTTATTTATTCCCTTTTGTTGCCCTTGTGGTTTTATTGTTGTAGTTATTATTGTTGTTGTCATTGTTGGATAGGACAGAGAGAAATGGAGAGAGGAGGGGAAGACAGAGAGGAGGAGAGAAAGACAGACACCTGCAGACCTGCTTCACCACCTGTGAAGCGACTCCCCTGCAGGTGGGGAGCCGGGGTTCGAACTGGGATCCTTATGCCGGTCCTTGTGCTTTGCGCCACCTGCGCTTAACCTGCTGCGCTACAGCCCGACTCCCTGTTTTTTAATTTTTTAAAAGATTGTATTTATTTATTTATAAAGAATATTAGCAGGAGAGAGAAAGAACCAGACACCACTTTGGTACATGTGCTGCCAGGGATTGAACTCAAGACCTCACACTTGAAAGTTCAGTGCTTTATCCACTGCAACATCTCTCACACTACACAGAATTTTTAAATTAAATTAAATTAAATTTAACTTAATTTATCAGTGCACTGCTCAGCTCTGGTTTATGGTGGTGCAGAGACTGGGACTTTGAAGCCTCAGGCATGAGAGTCTCTTTACATAACCAATATGCTATCTATCTTTCTCTCTCTAGCTCAGTATTCCACCTCATTTTCTGTCTTTTTCTCAATAAGTAAAAAAATATTCAATAGTACATTGCTCTGAAATATTTTCTGAGCTTTTCCCCATGTTTTTCTTCTCATTTACTTTGAACTTTTCCAGTCACATGTTAACCTACTACTCTGAAGAAACTGCTTTATAATTGGTTCCAGTTGTCACCACACTGCTAAATCAAAGGAGATCTACTTCCTCATTCACCTGATCTCTCAGTAGCAGTTGATGAAGTAGATCACTCTCTTTTCCATGAAATACTTGCTTCATGTACCATCTGGAGCCCAGACATTTTAGATATTCCTCTATCTCACCCCATTCTCCTCTGAGTTCTCTTTTGTTTTTCTCCATAGGCCTTTCCTTAACCTCCTGTGGTGGATTGGCAAAAAGCATCATGGATTCCTTACTCTTTTCTGTCCCCTCTAATCACAGAGATTATCTGATCTCAGAGATTTAACTATTGTTTATCTGCTATCTCTTCCTAAAATTTTATTTCTAGCCAGGATCTTTCTAGTCATCTCTAAATTAATTTATTAAACTCCTTATTCAAAATCTCCAATTGAGTCTCAGCAGACACCATGTGTCCTGGAGCTCAGCTTCCCCAGAAACACACCCTACTAGGGAAAGAGAGAGGCAGACTGGGAGTATGGACCGACCAGTCAATGCCCATGTTCAGCGGGGAAGCAATTACAGAAACCAGACCTTCTACCTTCTGCAACCCTCAATGACCCTGGGTCCATGCTCCCAGAGGGATAGAGAATGGGAAAGCTATCAGGGGAGGGGGTGGATTATGGAGATTGGGTGGTGGGAATTGTGTGGAGTTATACCCCTCCTACCTTATGGTTTTGTTCATTAATCCTTTCTTAAATAAAATAAAATAAAAAATAAAAAAATTAGCATATACTAAATCACATTCCTAACCTCTGGTCCTTTGTTTTGTGAAAATGAAGTAGAACTACAGTAATGATTCCCTTTTCTGAATTAATCTTTTTTATTAAAATATATTTTGTCTATTTATTAATGAAAAAGGATAGGAGGAGAGAAAGAGAGAGAGAGAGAGAGAGAGAGAGAGAGAGAGAGAGAAACAGACATCACTCTGGCATATGTGCTGCCAGAGACTGAGCTTCATGCTTGAGAGTCCAATTCTTTATCCACTGCGTCACTCTCAATGAATCTCAACTGCAGTCTTGCTTAACTCAAACCAAACAGGTTGCAATCCAACTCATCACCATTGTCCTAGAGCATTAAAGCTTGTTGTTACAATGATTTACTCTATTTATCTCTCACTTGTGTTATTTCCCTATTTACAAATACACTTCCAACTTGAAGGAACAATGTTGAGTAAGATATGCCAGAAAGAGAAAGATAAATGACATAGTGGGGATTGTATTGTTAAATGGGAAACTGGGGAATGTTATGCATGTATAAACTATTGTATTTACTGTTGAATGTAAAACATTAATTCCCCAATAAAGAAATAAATTTTAAAAAAATATAGAGAAAGATGAACACTTTAAAATTCCAAGTTAAAAATAACACAGCTCATCTGTGTACAACCACACATTTTCATATTACAAAGTCATTAGTGTCAACAACCTCAATTCAGTTCTCATGACTCTCTTTTACCTGACTCATTGATCTTATTTACTAACTGACTAGATTTACACATATTCTTTCCTCTTCTAGACTTTTTCTCATGTATATCTTCATGACTTGCTACTTAACTTCTTCAAGGTCTTTCACCAATGTCACTTTGAATGTTAGATTCCCCCACCACCTATTCTATTCAAAATGGGAATATTTTCCCATTAATCTAGCCTGACCTGCTCTTCTTTCCTCCCTCTACTTTTCTTTGTAGTAATAAAGTATGCTAAATCCATTCCATTACACTTAATTATTACTATTTTTTATTTTCCCTTTTGTTGCCTTTGTTTTTTTTATTGTTGTTGTTATTGATGTTGTCATTGTTATATAGAACAGAGAGAAATGTAGAGAAGAGGGGGAGACAGAGAGGGGAGAGAAAGACAGACACCTGCAGACCTGCTTCACCACCTGTGAAGCGACTCTGCTGCAGGTGGGGAGTTGGAGGCTCAAACAGGGATCCTTCTGCCCGTCCTTGCGCTTTGTGCCACGTGACACTTAATTATTTTTATGGTATTCCTCATTTCTATATAATATAAATTGTATACTGTCAGAGACATTTCTCTATTTTTTAAAAATTTTATTTATATAAAGGAAATATTGACAAAACCATAGGATAAGAACATTTCTCTGCTTTTTATTTCTAGCTTTTAAGAACAGACCTTGCTTGGGAAGAGCAGGATGGAAATATCTTTAGATCCTGATCTGTCCAGAAAGGAAATCATGGAGAATGCAAGGAGCTTTAGAAATTGGGGTGCAAAACAAACAAACAAAATCTGAAAGAAAACACAGGATATCTTCATGGTCCCCCACCCCCCATCTCTACCTCTAACCCACAGGTACTCAAGTCTTCAGAGGCTGCATTTCTGAAGTGAGAGGGTCCTTGCCATCTTGTAAAATGACATTCCAGACCTCAGATTCTACTGTGGAATTGCTTAGACTGCCTGAACCAGAAAAGGGACTCAGCAGTGTTCTAGAGTAAGCAGTGTACCTAGACACATACATAATACCTTTTGTGTGACTGTGCTCAAACTGGCTGATAAGAGTGAGGGCTGGATATCAGGCAGCTTTTTGTATCTAGAGAATATTTGGGGGAGTGAATAGTAGTGTGCTTGAGGTGAGGTCCAGTGAGCTGCTTCTGGCTACTGGAAGCCAGGAAATTAAACTCTCCAGATAATGCAGTCTCTTGCCCAGATTACCCTAGTCTCAGCACTTAATGTTACAAATTTGTAAACTGACTGAATTCTGGTGCTGGCCTAAAAGTGTTAAAATTTTACTAAAAGTAGCTTCTTTTTCCCCTCCAAATACTAAGTTACTTAGAATGTTAGACCAGATGGTACAGAAATCAATTGTTCCTGTCAGTATCTAAGATACAGTTATTTGTAGACAGCATAAATCATGGTGAGGGTAAATATGGTATAATAAATCCTATCAGTAGGGTTTTCAAAGTAAATCAAGTTTCCAAAAAACATGTCTATAGTAATAATTATCTATTGTCTTCTTAAACTCTAGCTAGGACTGCAAGGAACCTTCTCTATTCGTTTCAAAATCTGTATTACTTCCAGACCTGGAATATCTGGGACTTTGCTTTTATTTCTTGATGCCTCTCCTCTTAATCTCCTACCCTGTTATACTGCCTCTGCTGACCTCAACTCAATCAATGCAACCAGGGCCACCATGACAAGTTATGCTGTCATTGCCTCTTCACTTCTGATTGTATCTAAAGATGCCAAGCCTGAGATCTTAACCTTCCAACTCTAATAATCTGGTGAGATCTTTCATAACACATGGGACTGCCCAGTTACATTTTAAATGTACTCTCTAACTAAGTTACAGATCCTATGTGTAAGCTTATGCCTAAGAGACTCAGTTAAAGTATACATGTGTCCATAAATTAGGGACAACTACAAACCTCAAAGTAAAAGTGCTTACTAGTCCTTTGTGGTTATACTTAGACCTAATAAACTCAGAAATTTAGTAGAGAGGCCTAAAGAAATTACCATAAATGGTTTAATCAAATATTTGCTATTTAGCCTAACCACCCTCACAGCATACCCCTTACTTCACTTTCCTCAAACACTTATCTAATCAACTAACTACACAAAAGAAAGTAAGATATAGCTCCTAATCTCTTCTGACATCATCAGCATTATTGCCACACCATTGGATAGACCTTCCCATGGTGCATCCCGTGAGTACCCATTCATTGGGGAAACTGACGATCCTTCCTAGCCGACTGAATCCACATGGATCCCAGTCACTTTCAAAGCCAGCAGCAAGCAGCTCCTGACAGCTTTCAACCTGAAGCTGTTGACTGGCTACAGAAGAAGGGCAAACGCTAGAAGAAGAAGATTGCTGTTGTATGCTTTACATTGGGTTGTTCTAGCTCTCCCCCGCCAAGAAAATTGGATCAGTCCTGCTAATTTCGCGGGTCCGCTTGGCCCCGCCCCAAGGAACCCCGAGAGGGTTCCAGAGTTCCAGAGTTGGAGAGTTGGAGAGTTGCAGAGTTAGAGAGTGCTTGCGCTGCCACGGGGGGAAAGAGGCAGCAGAGTTCTGTTTGGTGATTAGTTTGGTTTAGTTTATGAATCGTTGTTCCTGAATAAAGAAATACAGCTTCCCTGCCCAGCCGTATGTCTCTGGTCGTCTCTGTTACCCGCCCGTGAAGCTAGCCCGGCCAGCTAGAGCCTCCGAATTTTAACAACAGATTGCCACACCTTGATAATGTTTTTTTAAGATTTTATTTATTTTATTAATGAGAAAGATAAGAGGAGAGAGATAAAGATCCAGACATAACTCTAATACATGTGCTGCCAGGGATTGAACTCAGGATCTCATGCTTGAGAGTCTAGTTCTTTAGCTACTGTGCCATCTCCCAGACCACAACCCTTGATAATGTTTAGAAGAAACACTGTATATGATTGGCCAAGAGATATACTGGCAAATATATATTAAAGGACAATTATTTTCCTTATGACAACTTTTATCAGAATTATAAAACAAGTAAATGCAGTAAAATTTAAGGTTAACTTGAACCACACTAAAACCCCATAAACCTAATACTAGTTTGGATACAACAAATGACACTTAATGCTTTAACAACTGGGATAAAGTCTGATCTTGTGGGACTATGTGAAAGCTTGTAGAGTTTAGGGAAAACTCCCCCCATCCTTGGATGGAGGTCTGGAAAAGACACCCCCTTGTTAGCCTCTCTCACAGAGATGAGCAAAGGGGAAAAGTCTCCCAGATTCAGTTTCCCCTTGTAAGACTCTCAAGCCCACAGAGATCTCAGTTTCTCCCTGCTGACAGGCCACATGGCTGCCTGCTTTAAGGTTCATTCAGAGTACACATAGTCACCCAGAGTTCACACAATCACCTCACTTTTGATCACAAAGGAGAACACATTCCATCAAACACCCCAACACCAGATAGTGAAGCCTCAAAACACTATTTCCTTATGTTCTTTGATATCTATGACTTACATCAAGCCTTGTTTATTTTCTCTCTATCTCACCCTACTGGTTTAACCCCTATGCTTCTCTCAAATGCCTTTAGATAATTAACCTGTTTGCATCAAGGAGAATAATTGTCTTGACCTTTATGTATCCCATCAATTCTTGTCATACCAGCCCCCTACCATAGGGGCAAGCTGACCTTTAAAAATCCTGTAATTTCTGACGCATTTGAAAAATGTTCTTTGTTTAAATCTCTATATAAACCCAAGCCCACTCCCAAGTAAATGAGAGTGTTTGTCTCAGAATCTTCCCCAGTGTCTCTTGTCTATATCGCTGAGCCCTCGAGCTAGTGAGAGGGAACCGGTAAGCTTACCTTCCTGGCTGAGAGTCACCCTGCATGAACACCAGCATAATCTTCTTCTGACTACAAAGGAAAGGACTATAAAATCTGGATAAGGATAAGGACTGGCTTACTCAATGATGGCTTTTTTGGTCAATACTAGGCCACCCCATCTGCTGGGGCCCTGTTCAGAGAGTCCTCAGATTTCTTCAAAGACAATATTAGCCAAGACCTCTACTGAATCCCTCTCTCCACTATCTCTGGTCACTTCTATCATGGACATCATCATAAGACCTCTTGTGGTCCTCTCAAGGACTTTTATCCCAGTATAAAGTATCAATGGTAGAGACTTCCCCAGTCTCCAAAGGTAGGCTAGATCAGCCTACTCTGCCACTCGAGGAAGACTGGTCCTGAAATGAGAACAGCCAAGTATGTTCCCAGCTGTGATCATGAACTGCAAGCTCGAACTGACAGGACTCAGAAGTTACAGTCTCCTATACTAACTATAAATATATATGGACCCTAGATCAGGTCAGTGGGGTAAATAGTTAATTAGATTTGTATACTTTCTTCTAGTGTGGGAGCTACTCTCCTCCCTAATCCAGCTTTCTAGTTCTGTTCTCATCTCTGACACCATCTTCCCAGAAAATATTTTTAGTCCATCTCTGTGTTAGCTTTCACACTTAGGCAAAACTTAGTAAAGTAATGGGCTCCTAAGCATATATCTAAAATAGACTTCCTCACTTCTTTCCACCCCAGGATACTTAATTTCTTCTGCTCTATTCCTACATTTTAGTCCATTTTACTCAACACTTTTCCGTGCTTTATATGTTACCACATGTCAACCACCAAGCTGCATATGCTACTATGAATACATACTGACCTCTCTGGGTAGATGACCTCACCAGTGTGTCCTGGAACCTCACCTCTACAGAGTATGGATTGACTTGTCAATGCCCATGTCCAGTAAATAAGCAATTACAGAAGCTAGAACTCCCACCTACTGCAACCCATAAATAATTTTGATCCATACTGCCAGAGGTATAGAAATGATAGGATAAAATGACCAGAGGGTTCTAAAGTCCAATCCTATCAGGATCCATAAAGAGAAGAGGAAAAAAGAAGGACATTCAGAAGTATTAATAGGTATAGGTGTGACTAAGGAAGGAAAAGCAGGCAGGACCATAAAAAGTGGGCTAATATACAAAAATATAGACATAATCATAGATAGTCATAGAAATAACTGTCAACACACATCTATGATCTTGGGAGAAGTACTGCAGTTTCCAGTGGAAGGAATAGGGGCATGGGGACATAGAACTCTGCTGGTGGAAATGGTGTGGAATTATATCTCTGTTATCCCATAATTTTTTAAATCACTAATTAAAAAAGAGAGAGCACAGATCTTGCTATAGTGAAGGCATTAAGTAAAAATCTGTTAAATAGTTGAGTAGTACTTGGTTCAGAATTTAATATGAAGTAAAATATGTTTACTATTCACTCTCCCTCTTGGAAATCTAAACAAAACAATAATACACGTCATTTATTTGCTTGTTTATGCTATTTGTGTTTGCAACTCATTTCCAAAGAAATATAAGGGCTGGGAAATAGTATGTAGACAGTGACTTGCTTGTGTTCTTTCAGTGTGGGTCCACTTGACCCACACTGGTGATGGAGTTATAGGGCTAAGTGCATTTCCTTTCCTCTCAGGGTTTCTGAGTAAGTTAACCTCAAAGCAGCTACTTAGGTACCTTAATAAACACAAAAACTTATTTCCAGTCACTTCTTTACTCTCAGTCTATCTATTATTGACAGTAAACAGATGAGTTCTGTTTTTTGCTTGTTTTTTGGCATATATTTACTTTCTTAAGTGTCACAGAAACACTGTATTTCTGTGACCTTTTAATAAAAGTTTTTTTCTTCTTTTTTGAGGTTCAGTTAGAAGTTAGATCAACCATTATGTGTACAATATTCTAGTGATGGAATCATCTGTAGTATTCATATTTATCTCTTCCCATTTGAGAAGGACACATGAACATTAATATGCCTTTACTGCTTCTATTCTCAAATGACCCTTACAATGTATTTTAGAGATATGTCAAAATTGAATGAAAAGTACAATGGTTTATAATAAACTCTTATTTTAAAAGTTGATCACAAAATACAAAAACAAAAATATAATAGCCTAAGTTAGATATAACATTGTTAATTTTTATCAGATAAAAATT
The DNA here is from genome assembly GCF_950295315.1 of Erinaceus europaeus. Classification (NCBI taxonomy): domain Eukaryota; kingdom Metazoa; phylum Chordata; class Mammalia; order Eulipotyphla; family Erinaceidae; genus Erinaceus; species Erinaceus europaeus. The sequence continues at coordinate 84,756,387 of NC_080172.1, forward strand.
AATAATGATATAACATATCAAAATGTTTATATATGTTAATATTCCATTTCATCCACCAGCTTCTCCTAGGGATGATGGGTCTGGTCTGGATTCAGAACATGTTTCTTTAAGCAGAAAGAGAAAAAGGGTCAGATGTTTGAATGAGGCATGAAATCTAAGACCCAGAAGCAAAGGAAATATATTTAATTGAATGGGGGCAGCTGAATATCTGTTTCTTCCCAAAATAATGCTCCTCTAGACTGCAGAGAACTTTAGTATGAAAGAATAGTTAAAGCTTGTGTTTTTTAAAGGAGATTCAAAATTGGACACTTTAGGGAGAGTGATGCTAGAATAACTGAGAAAAAACACCTGAGGAATCTTGAGCAGAGAACAAGAGAACATCAGGGTTACTTTCTGTTTGGTATCAAAGAATTAACAGCCACAGATTCTTATCATCCAGCCTCAGTGAAACAAACCCTTCATAAGGAATAAATGACAAACAACACAATTTGTTGAGTATAATATATGTTACAGGACCAGGTGGCTCACCTGGTAGAGAACACGGATCATCATGCATCATGATCTGGGTCATGACTCCAGTCACCACATGAGAACATCTGCTAGGAAAAGTTTTATGTGTGATGATGAATCAGTGGTTCTATGTACCTTTTTTTTTTCTATCTCTGTCTGTCTTTTTCTCCTTATCTCTCACTCTCTACTTAAAAGAACGGAAATTCTGGGATCAGTACAGTTGTGTAGGCACTGAAACACAATGATAACCCTGAAAAATAAAGGAAAAGTATGTATAGGCATATATATATATATACACTATTTAATTTATTTGTGAAACGAGTGTCTATGAACTGATGAGGAAATTCATATTCAGAGAGGTAAACTGTACTGCAAGAGAAGATGCAGATTTCCTGGTATATATCCAGGTTCCATTCTCTCTCTCTCTCTCTCTCTCTCTCTCTCCTTGGGTTATCTTTTGGATTTAGTGTGGCTATACAACTCCACTATTCCTGGTGGCAGCCATATTTAGAAGACGAGAGAGAGAGAGAGAGAGAGAGACCTACAGCACTGTTTCACTGCTCGTGAAGCTTCTCATCTGCAGGTGGAAACTGAGGGCCAGAACCTTGGTCAGAAGAAGAGATAACATGTGCACTTGACCAAGTGAGTCCCCACTATCCAACCCCCTTTGGCGAGTTATTTAATGCCCTTAGGCTTCATTATTTCTTCACCTGAATATTAATGAACATTTATGCATTTTACATAGTTATTATAATGACTGAACTAATAAATGTCAAATGCTTGAGTTTTAGTAAATGTTTAATAGGTATTAATTTATTATTCAGCCAAATTAGGGGTCAGATTGAGGCTTATCTAACTGTAGTTTATGCTTTAAATGTCATATACTCAGTTCTCAGATGATTTTTCATTTCTTGGATTAAGATAAATAAAACGAGGTTGACCTTCAGGAACAGAACCTCCCAGAGTCTAGCTACATAGGGATCAGCGAGGTGTTAGCTGATACAACAGTCTTTTATTTCCTATGGATCTTCTTCTTTTAAAAAATATTTATTTATTTATTTATTTACTTATTTATTTATTTGCTTATTTATTTATTTTCCCTTTTGTTGCCCTTGTTTTTTATTGTTGTTGTAGTTATTGTTGTCATTGTTGTTGTACAGGACAGAGAGAAATGGAGAAAGGAGGGGAAGACAGTGAGGGGAGAGAGAAAAACAGACACTTGCAGACCTGCTTCACTGCCTGTGAAGTGACTCCCCTTTAGGTGGAGAGCCGGGGGCTCGAACTGGGATCCTTATGTTGGTCCTTGCGCTTTGCACCACGTGCACTTAACCCGCTGCACTACCACCTAACTCCCTGGATCTTCTTATATTTACCTTTCCACTCTTCATCTTCTCTGTAAGTATTTTTGGATTCATTTAGAATCATTTATCCCATGGATATGTCAAGGATCCCTTGTGTTTGCCTTCATACAGTAAAAGTTATTAAAATTCCTGTGGTAAAAGTCTCAATCCCCCTAAAATGTATTTAGTCTTTTGGAATAGTGTTCCATCAGAGACTATGGATATGTAACTTATTCTTATAATCCAGATACATGAAAATCCAAGAAATAATTTGTGAAATGAAATAAAATACTGATTTATTTAGAACCTTTCCTGAAGGAGATTCTTGCCAAGCAGCTGATGTTCAATAACTCATTTCATTTTTACAGAAATGCTATCAAGTAGCTGTTATAATTTCTCCCAATTTATAGATGATAATACTGAACCTCTAAAAGCAACTAACTCAAAAGAGGAAACCTGATAAAGCCTGGATATCTCATAGTTTTCTCACTACAGGCCCTTAAGCTTAAGTGTAAGTATTAGAGAATTTTATCCAGGTCTTTTCTGGATGCATGATAGTTTTATTCAGCAGACAATGCCCTTTATTTCTGAGGCTCAGTTCTGTGGAATGACTGACCTTAGCCTGATTGCCACAGTAATGCTAATTTTAAAATTTACACAAGGATATACTCCTTCCTGTGTGACTATTACTTTACCTTTGAGTATTTGCTTCTGAATATAAGGAGATTTGGTAGAATTTATAAATATTTCATTATTCTACTGTGGCCATGTTCTTTTAAATCTGGGTATTCATAATGTCAGTCCAATTACTTATTTTAACTTGTATTTTTATACTAAATTCTACAGTGTGATTTAAAAAATATGCTGTCATTTCCGCATTCTGCAAAACCTGAAAATAGGGAAGTCTGAAATTCATTTTAAGCCTTATCTTGTCAGTGAAGTAATTAAAGTATGGATGAAATCTGTTTAAAGTTTATGTGATTAAAAATCTTGGGGAGGGAGTCAGGTGGTAGCACACTGGGTTAAGTGTAGGTGGCATAAAGCACAAGGACCAGCTTAAGGATCCCAATTCAAGCCCCTGGCTCCCCACCTGCAGGGGAGTCCTTTCACAAGTGGTGAAGCAGGTCTGCAGGTGTCTTTCTGTCCCCCTCTCTGTCTTCCTCTCCTCTCTCCATTTCTCTCGGTCCTATCCAACAACTACGACAACAATAATAACTACAACAATAAAACAACAAGGGCAACAAAAGGGAATAAATTAATAATAATAATAATAATAATAATAAAAGCTTGGGGAGAGAGAGTCCTATTTAAACCTAACAAATATGTATATATGGAGAGAGAGCTATATACTAAAAGCAAAACTAATAAAATGAGTCAAATTATAAGACATATCTAAAACTCAAAAATCCCTTTACTGAATTATCTGAATTTTCTCTACTTACAATTCTCCTAATAATTCCTTTGATTTTCTAATTCAGTTTATAAGTACAGCACTTTGGCAGCTGTAGTTACATTGGTTTCCTTTCAGTGTAAATTCAGGATCATATTACTTGGCAGTTATACTCTGCAATATCTTGTCTCAAAACTTTCATGCATATTCTCAAAGAAATCTTCAATTGTATTTAGTTCTCAATTAAAATATAAGACAAATACTGGCTGACCTCATTCATAAGCAGAACATGAAAAACAAAGAAAGGGAAAACACTGAAACTTAAACTGGTTTTGGTCTATTAAAGGGGGTTAGCGGGAGGGGGGGAAAGGGGTGAGAGGGCTTGGGGGACCCAGTCTGCAGTGCTATAGGAAGGCTTCAGTTCCTGGAAGGAGTAGTGTTCAGACACTGTCAGGTGATATAAGAAACTGCATTCTTGTCACAACAACTGTCTTGTAAATCATTGTCATGCAAAAAATTCCATTTTAACCCAGGCCACCACAGCACAGGGAGAATATTCAATGCATTGTGTTGTCTTTCCCTCTCTTATGGTATCTGGTATCTTTTTCTCTTTCTATCTAAAAAATTTGGCCCAGAGTGGTGAAGCACTGGCAATAACAAATAAATAAATAAATAAATAAATAAATAGAAAATAATGACTTGATTCTAAATTTCTTTCTATGTGCTCATAATATTACTGCTATTTTGAGTCAGAGAGATTTGCCATGTTATATAAGATTTCTAAAATAATACAGTATTATATATATTTGCAAGTTATACTTATTTGTTAAAAGGCATTTTTTGCAACATTGTCAGTCAATCTAGTGAGGTAGTTCTTTAAGGACTCTCCAAGTCACACTCAAAATGCTACTCCTTGGATGCATAGTTTCCCCACAATAGTTTGTTTTAAACTCATATATTTTCAGATCAACCATTCTATAAAAATAATAGTTCTTCAGATCAATGCTCTTCAGGAACAGGAGTCAGTTATTACAAATGCAATGAATATTTACTGTTATTAGTCAAATGATGTAGTCAGGAGTTAGGAATTCATGCCATGTAAAACACTCAAGAAATTCAAAAACCTTTCAAAAATTCAAAAATCTTATATGGATATGTATAAATATTTGTGGGATTACAGGCAAATACATCAGCATTTAGGATGGAAAGAAGCTAAGAGGTATAAAATAAGCATTCAATTTCTTTTTCAAAAGAAAAGTAGATGCATTACAGCTGAATAAGAGAGAGAAGATAGGAAATAAGACCAGATTGTGAGTTTTCTAGAACATAATCTTGGGATTTATTTTTGTCTTTAAAGACTATTTTTAGAACAGTTTGAGGCTCACAGAAAAATTGAGATGAAGAGACTTCTCATATGGTCCCTATTCTCATATAGACAGATGTTCCCCACAACATCCTGTAGCAAAGTGGGATATTTGCTAAGATCAATGAACCTAAATTTACATATTATCACACAAAGTTCATTCTTTATAATAGAATGTATGTATGTATGTATATATACATATATATATATATATATGTATATATACATTTTCCCCTTTTTTTATTGCCACCAGGGCTCTGTGCCTGCTTTAAAAATCTACTACTCCCAATGGCCATTTTTTTATTATATATATATTTTTTTCTTTTCTTTTCTTTCTTATATTTAATAGGACAAAGAGAAATTGAGAGGGGGAGGCACTCTTTTTATCTTATTAATATAAATAAATAAATCCTTTAAAATATATAACAAGTGACTTTGCCCATGATCAATTATTAATAAATATTTGGTGAATATATTTAATCAAATTTTTTAGAAAACAGCTCTGACTCAAGTGGTAGGGAGGCAAAGAGGACCTGATAGCAATCGAGGAATGGCAAAATCTGACTTGAATTTGAGTGGTTATTTTAAATTATAAGTAGTGAATATGTTATGTTATTGTTCATAAAAGTAGCATAGTGTTGAAAGTCATAGTTAGTTTAATTGAACTTGACTATAAAATGTTGAAATTTTCTAACTCTAGCCTTAAGTCAATTAAGCAGTTAAGTCATAAATCTGATCATACTAAATTATTTGGTCATAAACCTTCCCTTCATGGCAATAGCTATGATTCAAAAATAGGAGTGATAACTAATCTATGTCTGATAGGGTGGTCTGTATTACAGATGAAATTATGTTTATAGTTTCTTGTCTTAAATCTTTTATATTTTGAACCATTACTCAAAGCCATTTCTATTTATGTTGTCACTATATTCAATTAAGTATTTAATCGGATCAGTGGCACAAGGATGCCTGGTATAGCAAAAAGTGCTCAATATGAAGATGGAAATCTCCAGAAAATGTCTCAGTTCTGTAATTAAATTACCTTGTAACCGAATAAGTAATCTGTGGTTAACATCTCTGAGTTGGTCATCAGGTTGTTTTTTTTTTTTTTTTTAGTTAGTTTTTGTCGTCTCCAGGGTTTGAACTCTCTAGGCAGACTTTTTCAGATAGAGATAGGTAGAAGATAGATAGATGATAGATAGATAGATAGATGGATAGGCAGACAGACAGACAGGCAGGATACAGTACCGAGGTATCCTTCAATGCTGTGCAGGTCTGGTTCCAGCCTCAGGTTGGAACATGGACTACTCAAGTAAGATTTTTTGTGGGCCCTGGTTATCAAACTTAAAGGACATAAAATAGATAAAAGACCTATTACATAAACTTGCATACTAGAGGCATTGTATTCCCAACCTACCTGCCTGAATTTATTCTCTTATTCAAAAAGCAGAATTTATTGTCTTATTTCTTTACAAGTGTATAAATCCATAAAGATGGATTTTAGAGATATGCTTACTTTGTCCATGAGGTAGACAGACATGGAAGAACATAAAAATCAGAAACTGAACAAAGAGTTTAACATGGGGTCAAAGAAATTTATTATTTTCATACATATTTCAAAAGAATTAGAAAAATAATGTGATCACCTTTGTGTATTGAGAAGCAAAGGCTACAGCATACTTAGGACAATGTTATCCAAGAGCCACACTTATAGTGAAATCTTCAAAATTATTACTAAGCCTTATTTCTAAGGAAAACTGGATTTTATTTTTTAGATCTAACCACTTATGAAAATAGATAGGAGGACTAAAAATTATAGCTATCTATAGTCCTATCCTGTAAAGGTCTGGAGAGGAATTATAACTAAAGAAGTAAAACTGCCTGCAATGGTTTGATATAAAATGACATTTTATTTTCCTAACATGATTTTAATGTGTCTTTCACTTTTTTTTTTTTTGATTCAGTAGAAGGGAGCCAGTTTTCTAATAATCTAGAATGGACTTTTAAAAATACTTTTTTTGAAAAATAATCCATTCAGACTTTTCTGGGTAGTATGGGGAAAGATTTATCACGTCACTGGAAATTCTTTTTAAAGAAGCCCTGCTTGATAAAGTCAGCCCATTTTTTAAGATTTGGGAAATAATGACCATCTGTTAAGAAGATAATCGGGTTAAAGCTTGCAGCTCTGGAAAATTTCCTTTCATGGTTCTACAAAGACTATTTGGCTTTTTAAAAGTCAGAAGGCCTATTATCAACTCTTTTTGTTCAAATTCAAATTAATTCAAAGCCTAAAAACTTTGTAAAAGGTAAATATATTTCATCAATATTAACTTAGCAACTGTGCTAAATATTAAAGATTGTGTAGAACAGTAACATCTTGTTAAAGTAGCTAAATATATAAGTATATATAAAGAGCTGAAATGTGGAAAGTGTATGTACAAGAATATTGATGAATAATTTGCAAAGAAAAGGACATTTTGTGATATATAATATTTTCATTCCATGCTTTGTTATATAATTTGTATGAAACTATAAATGTCTGTAGTAATTACAAAGTAAAGGTGTCATTAGCTCTGCCATGAGTGTAACCCAGTGAAAGCCAGGCCTCCCTCATAGTAGAGGGATCTCACTTACTGCTATGTTATCTGTCTGTCTGTCTGTCTGTCTATCTATCTAGAAAGGTTGCCCCAGAGTGGAAAAATCCTAGCTATGCCATTAGTCATAATAGGTTAGTAAAAGGGGGCTGAGGAAACAATAGAATGGTTATGCAAAAAACTGTCATATCTGATGCTCGAAGGTCTTAGGCTCAATTTCCAGCACCACCATATCCCAGAGCTCTTCAGTATTCTGTTGTTTGTGTTTGTTTCTGCCTCCAGGGTTATTGCTATGGCTAGGTGCCAGCACTATGAATCTACTGCTCCTAGTGGCCATTTTTCCCCATTTTTTTATTGGATAGGACAGAGGGAAATTGAGAGAGGGGAAGATAGAGAAGGGAAGGGACAGATAGTGTTGGTAATTGTGCAGATATCCTCAGGGTATCGCCCATTCCCACAAGAGCTGAAACCCTAGCTGCCCAGAGTGTCTTGTTTTCTCCACCCCCCTTTCCATTCCTGGGAGAGCTGAAACCCTATTCCCTTGTTTCCTAGCCAATCCCATCCCGACTTGCCACTTCCAGTTTTTATCCTATAAAGCCTGCTGCTGCTTTGGGTTTGCCCCCTTGCTCCTCTCCTCTCTTCTGTGAGGAGACCCAGAGAAGGGCTGGTAGGCTTAGTGGGAGGCGGCCATTTTGCTTGCCCATTTCTGGGTGTCCTCGTGAATCCACTCGGACTCCCCCCACACACACACACACACAACCTGACAAGATAGACACCTGCAGACCTGCTTCACTGCTTGTGAACTGACCTCCCTGTAGGGGGGTGCAGGGGCCTAAACCGAGATCCTTGCTTGGGTCCTTGTGCTTTGTACTAAGTGCATTTAATCTGGTGTTCTACTGTCTGGCCTTCAAGGCTTTATATATGTATCTTTATCTCTGCATCTTTCTTTCTCTCTTTCTCTCTCTCTCTCTCTCTCTCACACACACACACACTAACTATAAACAGATAAAATATTTATTAAAATAATTTCTAATATGCCAACATAAGCATGAAGAGGGTAAGATATGAAGAAGGTATAAAGTCATAGACAGGCTCTTTTTCTGTCTTGTTCGCTATTGTGTTTTGGTGTCTATCTCACAGAAGGCACTCAACAAATATTTCTTGAATACATGAAAACATTAAAGGAAGCTGCCACAACTAATTTTGAGGTTGTATTTAGAGGCTATATGAAAGCTTTGTTCATATGGGAACATGTGCATTGTTAGACTAGAATAACACATCTTTTGGCCATTGCCATGGGAAATAAACACATTCAAAATACTTACAGGTGCAAGCCTTTGGAAATATACTCATTCAGCAGAGAAAAACAAACAAAAAGTATGTTCATTATGTCTGCTCAAATGACTCTTTTTGCAGGATTATGGAAGTTTATTGTGCATGGCTCAACACACAGTGAATTTGGCAAAATCTACAGAATGAGAACAATAGATTCTGACTCCTCATCTATTCATGTCTTCCTTCTCTGGAAGAATGTTTTACTGATATATCTATACAGGAACACTTACACAGTATATGCTTCCTTTCACTTGTATGCATAAAAATCTTTTTGCTTTCTAACAGAGAATATTTGAGAGAACCCAACAGCTTATTGAAATAAGTAATTTGTCATATTTTCTTCTGGCTTAAAGATTCTAAGATTACCATTACTGTTTACATATAACTTTAATTAACTAAATAGAAGCAACTACCATGGTCTGAAGGCCTCATACTTGTTGGCACTATATTAATTTTCTAATCCAGGGCTTGTAAGGGTATATATTACACCATCCATTTTTAAATAGTGAAGCCAAAGCTCAGAGATATTAAATTCACATATGTCTTGTATGGAAATAACTGAGCTATGATTTTTGAGCCTGATATATTTGAGTTTAAGCATAATTGCTTTTGTTGGTGGTGTCATTTTGCTTTACATTTTAATTATAATCCATTGTCTTTATGTCTCCTCTTGCCAGCTGCTCCTTTTATATAAAGATCATGCACAGCCTGAGAAATTCTGATGAAAATTAGAGTACAATTCGGAAATGCCAGGACTTGGGTTGTACTCAAGCTGTCACATGCTTTCTAGCTATGATAAATGGCCCTGAACTCATTAGTGATGGATTCCTAGTGGCAGCAACTGCACAGGTAAAACTTCTTAACTAAGCAGATATTCCATCATCCTGGCACTGTAAAATGTCATAAGCACTCTGAATGTAATCATCTTTTCATTTCTTTGCTACATTTGGATGAATAAAATCAGGAAGCATTAGGGTAAAGCCAAGTCCTACCAAACAGATGGTTGAAACATAGAGACAAGTAAGGGAAGCCGTTTCTTGTATTCCACTAAACTTTCTTGGATCTCGACTATTTAATGTTAAAAGTTCTAGGTGAATCGCCCTTTTGGTGATTTGAATGAATACAAGGAATGGCTCCTCGTGGTGGTGTACTTTTATTTCTGGTCTCTCCAAACTAGCAGCCCCTCATCTACTCTTAACCCCATTGGCTCCAGGAATTTGGCGCTTTGCCAGTAGTCAGCTCCTGAGGCAGGTCAATGAAAGGTAATGGAGCTTCAATTTAGACTATTTGTGTGAATTAAAAATAACTTAGAAAACCATTTAAAGTTATATAAAATCAAAATTTAAATGCTACATGCTGAGGTCATAAACAGCACAGTTCAGACTTTATAGGACACAAAATAAAGTTTACTTGCAGTTTATCTGATCCATTCAAAAACTATTCAATAGTTGGAGAGAAGAGACTCTAAAGTCTTTGGGAAATTAAATAAGGCTGATAACATTTTTTACTCAGTGTGTTCTAAATGATCAAAATGTCATTTTAAGTTACATACAACTTAAAAAGTCTATATAAAAATATACTCACCATGAATTTAAGAAAACTCATTTCATAGTTTCTAAAAAAAAATTCTGTGAAAAATATGAAACTCAGAGAGCCAGATGGTGATGTACTTAGTTAAACGAACATATTCTATGCACAAGGACCCTGGTTCAAGTTCCCAGTCCCCATTGATAGGGGCAAAGCTTCACAAGCAGTGAAACAGTGCTACAGGTTCTCTTTCTCCCCTTCATTACCTCTCCCTCCCCTTGATTTCGTTCTGTTCTATCAATATAGTTTAAAATATTATTAATATGAAACTCAATGAAATACATACACTATGGGAAGGGAATATGGCATTTTTAAAGATGCCATGTAAAATTTGATGATGAGTGGAAGGAAATAGATGGAATTCTGAATTTTCTATAAAGTGAGATAATGGTCTTACTACTGAAAAACACTTCTTTCAGAGATACAGATAAACTAATCCAGAAGGAATGCTGGAATCTTTTTAAAAAAATTCTCAATGCCACAAAATATTTATAAACTAGATATTATGAATTCAAAGACAAAGATAAGTTGAGAACAATTTTGTCCTTAAGGAAGCTACAATTTAGTTAATGGTTAAGGCAAATACTGACATCTTGCAGTGAAAGGAAGAATATATAGTAGCCACAGGCAAAGCACAAGTGCTCTGTGAATTTTCTGAAGGGAGTCTATATCATGCTGAAGTATGCATAGTAGTGTAAAAAGATATAAGACTGATATATCAGTCCTGTCCTTTCCAAATTCTAGTTCTGAATCCCATGCAAATTATTTGGCTCTTTAGAGTTTCAGGGTTTTTTTTTTCTATAAAATGTTAATAGTAGAATATGTTTCATAAGTACTTTGCCCAAGATTTTTCTCATCCATTCCTTCATGCACAACTATATACTGAGTGCTCATGGTTTGCCTGCTTTCCTGCTATCTGATATGGAGGAGAGACAGGCAGTATGCTTAAGTGCTATGATAAAAGAATGATGTTGGGGGGCTTGGTGGTTGTGTAGCCGGTTGAGTGAACACATTACCGGGCACAAGGAAGGGGGTCCAAGTCCCTGCTCCCCACCTATGGGAAGGGGTGCTTCACCAGTGACCAGTGGTTAAGCAGGTCAGCAGGCATCTTTTCTCCTCCTCCTCTTCCTCCTCCTCCTCCTCCTCCTCCTTCTTCTCTATTGCTCTTCCTCTTTCAAATTCTCTCTTTCTTATATAAATAATAGGGAGAAAGAAATAAAGAATGGAAGGAAGGAAGGAAGGAAGGAAGGTCGGTCGGAAGGGATGGAATGGTAAAAAACGGCAGCTAGGGGTAGTGTATATGAGTACTGGCACCAAGTCCCAGTGATAACTTTTGTGGCAACTAAAATAAATAATAAATAAATAAATAATTTTTTTTTTTAAGAAAAGAACTTCTGGGTTACAGGATAACCTTCAGTAAAAGCGTGGTCAATTTATCCAATAGGGATACAGAATTATTAGTAGAGAGAGCTGCCATTCAATTATTGCTTTACAGATGAGAAGATTAAAGTTAAGGATTTTTGAAATAATTGTCCTAAAAGTGTAAAATTACTAAATGGCAGAACATGTAACTTCTATTTGAAACAATCAAATAATTTTATATTAGTTCCAAAGTTCTTAACAAAACAAGGGGGACCTAACAGACTTATTTATAATGGAGATACTTACATTGCAGTATCTATGAAGATTTTAGGTATATTGATATTTTATTTTGCAATTACTTTGTAATTCATGGTGAAACTTACTCAAATAACTTCCATTGAAAAATAAAATAATAAATAAAACAAATTTTAAATAGTAGAAGAGATTTAAGGGGAAAGGAGGAAAGGGAGAGGATGAAGGTATCTAGCTACCAATTAAGTGGAGATGAGAGGCTGTGCTTATGTGTTAAAAACTATACTGTAGTGGAGTCCAGTGGTAGCACAGCATATTAAGAGCAGAGCCCCACCCTACTAGGGAAAGAGAGAGGCAGACTGGGAGTATGGATCGACCAGTCAATGCCCATGTTCAGCGGGGAAGCAATTACAGAAGCCAGACCTTCCACCCTCTACAACCCACAAGGTCCCTGGATCCATACTCTCAGGGAGATAGAGAATGGAAAGGCTATCAGGGAAGGGGATGGGATATGGAGATTGAGTTGTGGGAATTGTGCGGAACTGTAACCCTCTTATTCTATGGTTTTGTTAATGTCTCCTTTCTTAAACCAAAAAAAAAGAGCAGGTGGTGCAAAGCACAAGGACTGGCTGAAGGATCCTGGATCTAGCCCCGGCTCCCTACCTGCAGGGGAGTCACTTCACAGGCAGTGAAACAGGTCCGCAGGTGTCTGTCTTTCTCTCCCCCTTTCTGTCTTCCCCTCCTCTCTCCATTTCTCTCTAGTCTATCCAACAACAATAACATCAATAATAACTACAACAATAAAACAACAAGGGCAACAAAAGGGAATTAATTAATTAATTAATTAAAATTATTTTAAAAATGACTTACAAATGAAGTCTTAAAAAAACTATACTATTAAACATCAACCCTCCCATAGCATTAAAAGAGAGAGAGAAAAAAAGAAAGTAGGTGAGTATAATAGAATGCCCACTTTACATATGTGGGAAATGGAAAGCAGTCATTTGGGGTGAATAAATAAGAATGCCTAAAACTCAGCAAGACACAATGCTAAAAAAAAAAAAAAGAAATGGATACTAAATAAGTTTTCTAATTTCATTTTACTCTCAAGGAACTTTTTGCAACAAATCATATTGTCAAAAATGAAGTCTACTCATCTCTTTTTTAGAATTTTTAATTATATTTGTTTATTTATTGGATAAAAAAAAACAGCCAAAATTGAGGGGGGAGGGAGAGATAGAGAATGTCTGCAGCACTGCTTCATAACTCTTAAAGCTTTCCTCTTGCAGGTGGGGACTGGGGGCTTGAACCCTGGCCCTTGCACATTATAACATGTGTGCTCAACCAAGTGCACCACCATCCAGCCCCCAAATCTACTGTGTATCTTTTCCTATAGTACATTTTGTGATCTCCATTAGTCATATATATCTTGGTCTTCATCACTCCAGGCTGACTTTTAAAGACAGAAAGTGTAAGACACACAAGCAGAGAAAGTCCAGAAGAGGGGCTGGGTGGTGGTGCAACCAATTAAGCACACATAGTAAGCTCAAGGACCAGTGCAAGGGTCCCAGAGTTTGAGCCTCCGGTTCCCCCACCTGTAGGGGGGTAGCCTCACAAGCAGTGAAGCAAGTTTGCAAGTGTCTATCTTACCCTCCCCTCCCTATTTCTCTCTGCCCACTCCAATAAAATGGAAAAAAAAAAAAAAAAAGGCCACCAGGAGCAGTGGATTTGCAGTGCTGGAACCAAGCCCCAGGGATACCCTGGAGGCAAACCCCCCATCCCCAAAACAAACAAACTAGGGAGAAATCAAAGTTTCCTTTATTGTGGTGGGGCCTGAGCTCAAACTTGATTGTACATGTGTAATGTGTGGTATGTTGCTTCATTGATTATGTGTGGTACATTCCTAAAATCTCGTGGTTATTGAGTTAGGGCATAAGCCATGGCAAAATGAATCCAGATAGAGCCCCATTGATCTTGATCATTCCATCTTTTGCCCATCTTTTATTTGCTTATTCCTTATATACACTTCAACCCCCAAATCACTGCCGCATATACCACAAAAAACAAGCATCCCCCAGTGACCTTAGCCCCATTGTTCCATTCCTTCCATTGCAGCAGCTTGGCCAAAGCGTTCAGTTGCTGGTTTAGTCAGTCCTAAGGTCCATCTGGCATCATAGTGGCAGGTCCTGGAGGAGCTGCAGTACCAGCTGGCACAGGAGCAGGGGGCATGGCACCTCTGTTGTTTATGCCCATAGCACCTCCCATAGCCATCTGGCCCATCTGTATTCACTTACTGCTTCCCTTAGACTTGAGATATGATCCTACCTCTTCATATCAATGGATACATTCCCCCTTCCTTACCTGTATACCCTTAGTTGTGGGACCCTAGCTTGTTTTACTTCTTCTGCTCACAATAGGTCCTATAATTCTTTTTTTTTTCAACATTTTAAATTTATTTATCAATGAGAAAGAGAGAAAGAACCAGACTCACTCTGGTACTGCCAGGGATCGAACTCAGGACCTCATGCTTAAGAGTCCAAGGCTTTAGTCACTGCACCACCTCCCGGACCACAGTCCTATAATTCTTAACAAGCTCATGGCCTTTTGCGGCAACAGATTGATGCCATAAAGATGCCACCTATATAAACTCACTATCATAGGCTGGACATGGCAGAATATTGAGTTGCTGTGGAGGATTTGCCCCACTCCATCAGAACGTCCACCATGTAGAGGGCTGGCTAGCCAATGACGGGTAAGAGGAAACTAGCGCTATCCAGTCAACCTAAGACAGGGCATCTGGTACTACTGGGCAAAAATGACCAGGTGTTCCAATGACGGGTAAGACGGAAGGCTGATCCCCAACCTAAGACAGGCACAGTCCACCCTGCCACAAAACAAAGTCCGCCAAACATCAAAACATGATATAAGACAGGGGGACATGTGGGGAGCCACATGTGCCCTCAAGGTTGCTATTGGCATGGCCATAGAGTTTATGTTAAAAGATAGTTCCTGGGAATCGGGCGGTGGCGCAGCGGGTTTAGCGCAGGTGGCGCTAAGTGCAAGAACTGGCTTGAGGATCCCAGTTTGAGCCCCCGGCTCCTCACCTGCAGGGGAATCACTTCACAGGCGGTGAAGCAGGTCTACAGGTATCTTTCTCTCCCTCTGTCTTTCCCTCCTCTCTCCATTTCTCTCTGTTCTATCCAACAACCACAATATCAGCAATAACAACAATATAATTACAACAAGAACAACTAGGGCAACAAAAGGCAAGATACAAGATACAAAAAAAAAAAAAAGGGATAAGATAGTTCCCGCTTCCCTACACCTTAGAGTCTTTGTTAAAAGATAAGGTCTTTTTCCCCATGAATCACCCAGGACCTTCCAGATAAACGGCTGACTACCATGACAAATAATATAAAATATAATCATAAATGAATAGGAAAGATACATCCCCCAATACTCAGTTGGTCAAGGCACCAAACCTCTTTTTCTATAAAGCATTCAAATCAGATGCCCTGTTAACCACGAGAAGCAGATTGTTTATGTTTCTTCCACAGGAATCCCAGAAAAAAAACATCTGAACTCTGGTATACCCTTTGGACACTTTAGACAATTTTACAGCAGCTTCCTTCCCTTCACGTTGCTGGTTTTTCATAGACTAACCCTGAGTAGTTCATAGACTTTACACACTGTTGCCCTGGGCATTAGATAAAAGGAAAGGGGGAGATGCTGGGAAATTGTGCCAATGCAGTCACATCTGCCATGTTGTCCCCTCAGGCTACTGCTAGTTCCCGCGAGAGTTGGGACATTCTCAGAGTGCCTGTTCAGCCATGTTGTGCCCTCAGGACATTGTCTATATCCCCGCGATATCTGGAGTGCTCTGGTTACTCCTCCCCCCTCCCATTCTCACGAGAGTTATCATCCTATCCTGGAGTGCTCCCCCTTCCCATTCTCGCGAAAGCTACTCCTATAAAAACCCTTCGTTTTCCACACCTCACTCTCTTGCCGGTGCTCCACTCTGGTGTTCAGACGCAGGAAAGGTTACTGCGTGAGGCGGCCATTTTCTCTACCTCCACGTGGCCCAACCTGCTTCTCTAACACCCAACTCTGAGGTGCCAGCGCGAATAAAGATTTGTGTTTCCTCTTCGCTCCGGACCCTCTCTCTCTCTTCTCTGTGGCCCGCGCACTACATCTGGCTCTACAACACATGTGGCAAAGTCCATGTGTACAAATGAGTGTACAAGTGTACTATCCAAGTGAGCTATTTTTCCAATCCCAGTCTTCATATCATTAGCTGACAGGCTATCATGTAGCTCTTATAAATATACATAAGGTCAGAAGTAATTTTTTTTCTCCGTTGCTTAGATTCTACAAACAAATTATCACTTGAAAGGTGAGAAATCCAGCCTCCTGTATCTCTTTCTAATATGCCACTTCATTAACTCTCACAATCTTGAAATATATTCCTTAGTGTCACTGTCCTTGACTACAATCCCTTGTCTGCATTGCCTATGCTATAATAACTCCTGCATGCACTAGCTATCACAAATAAAATACACAATAATTGAGCTGAAGTTAGAGTTCACAGAGAAAATGAGGTAAAGGTGCCCATAATCATTTTGAGCAGATGCCTAGTTTTCAATATGAAGTAGGAAAAGAACTAAACCTGCTTATGATTGCCAGAATCTACAGGTGTTTTGACTTGTGGCCCTAATATAGCTTGTGGGGAACTCATCAATAGCATCTTCTTACTAATAACTGAAATCTACTGGGGTTACCTGAGTTCATCCTGTCTCAGAAGCAAATGCATAAATTTCTCTGTGGTTCTGTAAGCAGTCACATAAACAGATTCAAAATACTTATGGCAATTTATCCTTGCCAAAAAGCAATGGGGTATTCTAGCACCTAGAGACAAGCTCATTTTCTTGTCTCACAAGGTCAACTAAGGGCAACTTACAATAATGGAACAGTTATTTTTCATAGGATGTGAATGTATTAAAGTACTTGGGGAATCTCATGGAAAAATCTGCCTGGCATGACTTAACTTTATTTATACAAAAAAATGCAGTGGCTCTGGAAGTGGCACCAGACTTCCACACATGAGCTCTTGAGATCCTTGTCATAACTCTGGCTCTCAATGATGCTCTATTCTCTTTCCCTCTTTTTAATAAATAAAAGAAAGTCTATTTTAAAAATGCAGAATATGGATCCTATTCTAAAATTTTCTAAGAGGAAAAAACCTAAATTCTTCTGAGATGATCTCACATTCTCTGTGTTGACTGACTGGAATGATTTTCAAATTTCCTCGTGCATAAAAAGCTTCTAGAATGATGTTTAAGTTAGAATAGTGAGCCCACTCTGATGTTTTGATTTGATGAGTGTAGTGAAACCCTGCATCCTTTTGGAAGCCAGAAACAAACAAAAAAAAATCTAAGGTTTCCCAGCAGCCATGGAGACCTTGGTAAATGGAATCATACCGTCTTGTAGGAGAGAAAAGTGACCTGGACCTCATAGCAGAGTTCCCACTTTCAGAAATCAATTTGCAAAGAGGAGGTAGGAGATAACTTGTCACTGCCACTTTCAGACTAAGGCTTCTTCTCCACACCATAACTCACATATAAAGCAGAACCCAGCACCACCTGCTGGCCAGCAACAGAAACAAAAAAGTAAATAAAAGGGGTAAAACTAGGACATACCCAACAATGGAAAATCAGGAAAGTCAGGCATTTACTGATGCAGATCCAAAAGAGAAAGACTTTAGGAACTACATTGTCTGGAAATCTGAAGAAATACAAAGCTCTCAACTTAATATGGAGAAATAGATCAGGAAATAAATCTGGGACCCCAGCAGTAGTGAGCAGGTTAAGTGCACATGGTGCAAAGCACAAGGACCAGAGTAAGGTTTCGAGTTTGAGCCAGGGGGAGGTGTCATTTCACAAGTGGTGAAGCAGTTCTGCAAGTGTCTATCTTTCTCTCCCCCTCTCTGTCTTCCCCATCTCTCTGTCCTATCCAATAACAACAAAAGCACTAACAACAACAATAATAATAACAACAACAACAAAGATAAACCACAAGGGCAACAAAAAGAGAAAAAACAGCCTCCAGGAGCAGTGAATTCATAGTGCAGGTACCACGCCCCAGCTACAACCCTGGAGGCAAAATAAATAAATAAATATATATATCAATCATTGTGATGAGGTAATAATAATAAAAAGGAAATCCATAACTTTAAAAAGTCACTTGATAAGAAAATTGAGAACTTGAAAACAGAGTTATAGGGTCTGAAGTACATTTTGTATGCATTCAATTCTCAATTAGTAAGCCAGCGAAGTAGACTTTCCCATGTAGAAGAGAGAACATCAGAGAGAAGACAAAATAATGTTAGTTTGACTTCAAAGTAGAAAAAAAAAGGAAAGAGGTTTAGAAGAACAAAAAATCAAGACAACTCTTAAAAAGATTAAATATTCAATTACAAAAGCAAATATCCTGTGTGATCTGGGAGGTAGTGCAGTGGATAAAGCATTGGATTCTCAAGCATGAGGTCCTGAATTTGATCCCTGGCAGAAAATCTTGAAGAAGAAGAAGAAGGAGGAGGAGGAGGAGGAGGAGGAGGAGAAGAGGAAGGCAGAGGAGGAGGAGGAGAAGAAGAAGGAGGAGAAGGAGAAGAAGAAGGAAAAGAAAGAAAGAAAGAAAGAAAGAAAGAAAGAAAGAAAGAAAGAAAGAAGGAAAGAAGAAAGAAAGAAAGGAGGAAGGAAGGAAGGAAGGAAGGAAGGAAGGAAGGAAGGAAGGAAGGAAGGAAGGAAGGGGGTTGAGCACACATGTTATAGTGCTCAAGGACCCAGGTTTGAGCCCCCAATTGCTACCTGCAGAGGGAAAGCTTTGAAAGTGTTGAATCAGTGCTGTGTCTCTCTTTCTCTCTCCCTCTCTATCTCCCCTATTATCCTGATTTCTGGCTGTCTTTAGCAAATAAATAAAGATAATAAAATATTTTTTAAAAAGCAAGTATCTGAGTAATTTCAGTCTCAGAAGGAGAGGAGAAAAATAAGGGAGTAGAAACCATATTCAAAGAAATGATAGGAGAAAATGTCCCATATTTGGGATTTGGTCAGAATATAGATGTCCAGGAAGAAAAAAAAAAAACTCCCAAATTTTCTAAACTCAAATAGAAGTACTCTAAAATACATCATTCTGAAACTATTAAAAGACAAGGACAAAGAAAAAATGTTGCAAGCTGCCAGAATAAAGAAGAACGTGGCATATAAAGTTTGCATGGTCAGACTTGCATTATCAGACCTTTCTGCAGGTACCAGGAAAGAGTAGAGTACTATATTCAAGGTTTTAAAGCATAATAACCTCCAGCCACAAATATTTTACCCTTCAAAACTATTATTCAGTTATGAATGAGCAATCAAAATAATACCAAATATAAAAACTAAAGAAATTTACCACTACCAGACTTGTCTTGCAAGAGTTGTTAAAGGAGTGCCACAGAGGAAGAAACAAGGGCCACCTAACACTTAACAAGGTGATACATAGTAAAACAGATTCAGAATGACAAAGCATAGAATTATGTGGCAACTATAAAGCATGAAAGGACAGGGGGAAATGAATAAAGGACGTTCAAGCAAAGAATGAGACAAAGCAGTTTAAAAAAAGTCTCTCAGATAGATATATTTATGTATAAATAATATATATACACATATATAAACACTTAACTTAATATGCTATTCTAGGTCTTAAATGATGCCATTTTCTCTCTCTAGTACTTCTTAATTTTATACTTTTTTGTTTTCTTTTTCTCATCCTTCTTATCATATACACTTTGGAATTCTTTAATTTGGTGTTTGTGTTCATGGGCTCTTGTTCTTATAGCTTGTATCTGTAACCAAGTGACCTGCAGTTCTCTCTTTTTAAATTTTTTAAAAATTATATGTATTTATTGGATAGAGACAGCCAGAAATCAAGAGGGGAGGGGTGATAAAGAGGGAGAGAGACAGAGACACTTGTAACATTGCTTTACCACTCCCAATGCTTTCCCCCTGCATGTGGAGATTGGGGGCTCAAATCTGGGTCCTTTGCACATTATAATACCTGTTCTCAACCAGGTGCACCACCACACACACCTGTGTTTCTCTGAAGGACAACTAAGAGAGGATTTTGCTCATGTGTGCAATATAAACAAGTAATATTCATGAACTTGTTAAAAAGAAAAAGAAAAGTTAATCAAAACTGTCCCTAAGACTTGTAAAACTCTGCTGATTATCCTCAGAGAGAGGGTGGAAAGAGAGGAAAGGGATGTGGGCACAGAACTGCAGGGATTGATGCAGTGTGGAGCTATTCCCCTCTGATCTTATAATCTTGTAACCCATTCTTGAATCATTAATAAAATAAAAAATAACAGGAATAATATTTACACAATTTCACAGCATTATTAAGGAAACAAAAGCAGCTAAATGGTGAGCGGATACTCTGTTACAACCAAGTTGTGAGGATTTTATGTGTTCTATTTCCCTCATCTTTCTTACAACCCTCTGAGATTGACACTGTTCCCACTACACAGATGAAGAAACAACATACAAAATTAATTAATTCTTTAAAAGCATACAACTGCTATGTAGCAAATTGAGATCCAAACTCAGTTAGTCAGATTCTCAATGTGTAACTTGCATATATTGTAGCATATACTCTATTGAATGGGAACAAAAGTGTGTGACTTGCAAATTTTATGGAAATATGAATTTAATGAAAAAATAAATATCTTGCATACATGTTAACTCTATTTTACAATTAAACCTTATAAAATCGTAAATATATTCTGGTTACTCTTACTTTATATAAATCATGGTAAGATTTAAGGTTTAAAATATGCACAGTGTATGTGCATTATAGTTCATGGTTGCTATAAATAAGGCTTTGAAATAGGCTATAGGGAGAATAAATTTTTTCTGCTCCATAAAATCAGGGATCTTAGCAAGATTACTGGGAAACTGTAGAATGGAGCCATCTTTTCTTTATGTGATATAGCACAAAAGAAAGTTCCTTTTAATTTAGCTTAGTAATAATATAGAAAAATACAAGTTCCTTCTTTTAAAGAATTTTATTATTCTATTAATGAGAAAGATAGGAGGAGAGGAAAAAAAACCAGACATCACTCTGGCACATGTGCTGCCGGGGATTGAACTCAGGACCTCAAGCTTGAGAGTCCAAAGTTTATCACTGCGCCACCTCCCAGACCACTTTTAGTTTTTAATTTTTTTATTATCTTTATTTACTGGATAGAGACAGTCAGAAATCAAGATGAAGGGGGAGACAGAGAGGGAAAGACACAGAAAGACACCTGTAACTCTGCTTCACCACTCGCAAAGCTTTCCCCCTGCAGGTGGGGACCAGGGGCATTCCAACATGTGCGCTCAACCAGGTGCACCACCACCTGGCCCCCAAGTTCCTTTTGTTTTAATTTTGAAGAAAGCTATAGTAGAAAAAACTTTCATCAACATTTGATACAAAATAGCTATTCAAATATATAAAATTGGTAGCTAGATGGATGGATGGATGGATGGATGAAGGAAGTATGAATGGACACATATCGGCTACTGTCAATTTTTTATATGTACAAACATAATACCTGCTTAATTTTACAATTTTTAAATCATTTTTACTCAATTTAATCTCTGTAATAGAGCTGAGTTATTTTCACTTTGTGGCAGTAATAATTGGCACTGCTTAGTGGATTTTTTTTTCTTGTTTTCCCCCAGTAGGATTATTGCTGGAATTCAGTGCCTACACAACAAACTCCTGGCAACCATTCCCCACCTCACCGCCCCCCCCAGTTTATTTGCTAAAGCAGAAAAAAAATTGAGAGGGGCTGAGGAACTGAGAGGGATACAGAGAGACGCCCACAATACTGGCTTTACCACTTATGAAGCCCCCTACCTAGAGGCTCATACCCCTGGTCCTTAGCATGGCGATACATATGCTTAATCATGTGTGCCACCATCTGACCTTTTGGATGCCCTTTATATGTGTGTACTTCAAATGAACGTAGTACTAATAGTCACAACAAAACTAAGCTATTAGTGTTGTTATTATTCAGATTTAGACACAAGGAAGACTAAGAGCAAATCAGTTAAGAGCACTCAACTTTTGCTTATTAAGTAAGTGGTAGATGATCTGAATTCAGTTAATCTGACTGTGAACACCATATTTAAAAATGCATGTAATTAGTTTCATATATGTTGTCGCATACCACTTTCACACATACATTTTAATTTTGGTTATTTTGTTTCATTTCCTGCAGGACTGTTCTGTGACTCAGTCTTTACCTGGCCAAGGCAGTGATTTTTGCTGTCAAATCATCAGGATGCTATACACAACACAGTGTGTGCTACTTTTGCTAAAGAGAGAGGAAAGCTTTGACCCAGTGTATTAAAGGTTACTGGGGTCCCTGCTGGGTTTTGCTATTCACTTGGTTTCCTATATTGATTCCTAAAATTTATTTAGAGACCTTTTTCAGTAGGCCCACTCTTACAGCTGCTCTCTCCAAGGTGTTCATAATAAGTTCCCCTGAGGCTGCAAAGAACTGGAGTGACTCCATTAAGTATTCACCCAAATAATCTTCCCATGCTGAGAATCAACAAATATGGCAGCGTGAATCCCAGATGTCTTGTATCCTTCTATCTTGAATAAATCTCCCTACCTTGGAGTCTTTGTTAAGAGACCTGTACTATACTGGAGAGAGGGGTGGTTACTTCTGTTCTAATTTTTATTCTATAGTCCTGGTTATAGATTTTCTTTAATAAATTATAATGCTAAGGTAGGTGTCATAATTTAAATAACTGGAGTGCTTTAAAAATCTTCTTTAAAGAGAAAGTCATTTCACCACTAGTCTCAACACAGTCTGGTTCTATAGCAAATAAAGAGAAAGTTTGCAACTTATATACTACTAAATCAGATATTGTACTGGCATTTTTTGTACGTTTGCTTTCAGACATTTTTAAAACTAAAATTGGATGAAACATAATATACAGGAAATTAAATGGTTAAAGGTAATTCAGAATTCATATTCAGAGAGTTTGATAGTAGCTTCTTTAATGGCTGAGAGATGGCTCAATAGAGTCCACTATTCATGAATCTAAAGGCTGGAATATTGCAGATGAAGATTTGGGGTCTCCGTTTTGGAAAAAGCTAGTAGGTCTATCTCAGGTATATTCCAAGGGACCTATGACCCTACTAGTTTTTGCCTGTGCCTGACATCTACTATGTAGCTGACCTAAGCTATTATCTGGGGTGAACCCACCCCACCCTTGTTGATCCACATTGAAGGCAATGTCTTATAGGGGCTTCCAAAGGGTTCCATTATGTTGTTCCTGATGGAGATGACCAGTGACAGTAGTGAAAGGGATCTTTTAGAGGTATAGGCACATCATGTCTGTGTAGGAATCAAAGGACTCCATGACCAGGGCCCCAGGCAATGGGGTGGATGTAGTTGGCTCATCCTTGGTAAAAACAAAAACAAACAAAAATATTCCAGGTAATGAGACTAATAATGGGGATATTCATATGTGGATAAAAAAGGATATATTAAAAATATATCAGTCTTTCAATTTGTACATTTAAACCTGCTCTCAAAACCATAAAACTTATTTCAAAGAAGACAGATATCCTTAAAAAGAAAATTTTCCTTGCTGGAAGTTTCAGTCAAAACTATGGTAAGTCTTTTATACTTTTTGTTGCTGCTGGGGCATGCTGCATTTGAGTTGCCTTGATAAATATGTAATCTTCTTTATATATTTAAGATAATATAATATGCAACATTCAAAAATATATAATCTGCTTTACATTTATACCTCTATTTGATTTATTGATAAATTACTTAGGTACACATGAAAAAGTATAAATTGAAATAGCAATGTCAAAACTCCTAGAATATTTATGATTGGCAAATGCAAGTATTCTCTCTCTTTTTTTAAGTCTTTCTGCATAACGATTATGCATTCTATCCCCCCCTTAATTTTTTTTTCCTCCAGGGTTACCACTGAAGCTCAGTGACTGCACTATGAATCCACAGCTCATGGAGGGCATTTTTTTTCCATTTTTGTTGCCTTTGTTGTTGCTATTATTGGTATTGTTATTATTGTTGTTGCTCTTATTGGATAAGTCATAGAGAAATCGAGAGATAAGAGAAGACAGAGAGGGTGAAAGATAGACACCTGCAGATTTGCTGCACCATTTGTGAAGCGGCCCCCCTCAGGTGGATAGCTAGGGGCTCAAACTGGGATCCTTGAGCGGGTCCTTGTGATTTGCACCATGTGACTTAGCCGATTGGCTACCACCCAGCCTGTAAGTATTCTTTTTACTGTTCTTTGTCCTTTGTGATCCCAAACCCTTGCCCATTCAAGATTTTCCTCTCTAGGGAAAACTTTTTCATTCTTTTCATGAGAGAGAGACAGACACATACAGAACATAGCACTGGAAATTTCCACATATATAACAGAGTCAGAGATAAACTGAAAGGGAAGGAAGGGGAGACACAGAGGATGAGAGGAAGAGAGACACCTACAACACTCCTTCACCTTTTGTGAGGCTTCCTTCCTGTAGGCGGAGCCCAGGGACTTGAACCAGTGTCCTTAGCCATTGTAACATGTATACTCTACCAGGTGCACCACCTAACCCCCTGGAGATTTCCTGATACCTTAGTACTCCCATGTGATGCTGGGCTTGAACCTAGGTATACTCATACCAAGACACATATCTTTTTTTTTTTTAATTTACTTTCCCCTTTGTTGCCCTTGTTTTAGTTATTATTGTTGTTTTACTGATGTCATCATTATTGGATAGGACAGAGAGAGATGGAGAGAGCAGGGGAGACAGAGAGGGGGAGAGAAAGATAAGACATCTGCAGACCTGCTTCACCTTTTGTGAAGCCACTCCCCAGGGGCTCAAATCAGTGTCCTTACTCAGGTCCTTGTGCTTTGCGCCACATGCACTTAACCCACTGCGCACCGCCGGCCCCCAAGACACATATCTTTTTTGGATAAGCTATTTCCTGGCATTATGGTTTGAAATGAAAGATTTTTTCAGCTATTAATAAGGAATCTGAAATAAGTTACCAAAAGATGTTTCCAGACGGTAATATGGAACAGTAAGATGAATGAAAGATCAAATGAACATGCAAATTTTGGGCTGCAGCTAAAAAAAATGTGTATTTCTTACATTTTGTTCAGTTTTCAGAACTCTTATAGAACAGTACTATTTCTCAGAATCTTTA
Organism: Erinaceus europaeus; assembly: GCF_950295315.1. Taxonomy (NCBI): domain Eukaryota; kingdom Metazoa; phylum Chordata; class Mammalia; order Eulipotyphla; family Erinaceidae; genus Erinaceus; species Erinaceus europaeus. The sequence goes on from NC_080172.1 coordinate 84,781,387, forward strand.
TTATGTGAATATGTCTTGCAGGAGAACATTCATTTTTAGCTCTGGGACTCATGTTGTTCTTATACTTGTCTTTTTTGAACTTTGAAAATACCTGAGTATTAAAGTAAAGAAAACAACAAATTTATCTTGTTTCCCTATGTATCATTTTCATGCAACAGCAAATTTTAGTTGTATCTGAGGCCAATGCAGATATGTTTGGTAATATACAACCCTTGATAGTCCAGGATATATACACATATTTGTCTTTATGTTCTATATTGCAATTATATATGCATATGTAGCTATGCCTATAGCTACCATTATGCTCATATTTCTATCCGAATTACTTAGTAGCTATGTAAATGTCTATATGTCTAAGTCTAGGAAACTGGTCATCTAAAGGGTTGGTTACTTCATAGTGGGTGTTTTGAGTCTTTGTCAGTAGACACATTTATACCCTGATGGATAATAGGCTATAGATACACTCAGAGAGTTAAATTCTAGAGCACTGTGAGATCCAAGAAGCCTTTGGGTAGAAACATAAGGATTAGAAGGAAGGGTTCTCTTTGTCATTTCACTTTACAGAAGACTGTGAAAGGGATAGGCAATGGCACTGAAAGTCTGACTCCTGTAAGTTTGGCAGAAGTCTGTCTCCACAACAGAGCTCAGCCACCACAAATGTGGAATTGATAGATGACTGAAGCCTTGGGGAATCTAAGTCACAGTGACAGAGTAGGGGAATATAACACGGTAGTGTGCTGGTAACAAATGGTGGTCCAGTCTGTGGCTCAGCAGGAAGTGGTAGGGCAGTTGGTTGTCCAGATGGAATCACTGTGAGGATCTCACCAGAGCCTCCTGGAAATATAATGCCAAGGGGTGAAGTCTTAAATGGAGAAATCAATAATTGTAGTTATTATACTCCTTGGAAATGATATGTTTATGTGTGGTAGCATGAATCATGGCCACTAATGAGGTTGGTTAGAACAGTGTGATCTCAAGTGATGTCTATTATCTCATTTATAGTACTACCTGGTTATTAGGCAGACGGAATTAAAAACGTTACTGGGGATTACGCAGTGTCACACATGATTGAGCACACACATTACCATCCTCAAGGACTCAAGTTTGAGCCCCAACTCCCCACCTATAGTGGGATGCTTCATGAGGGGTGAATCAGGTTTGCAGGTGTCTTTCTCTCTTCCTCTCTAACTTCTCCTCCACTCTCAATTTCTCTCTGTCATATCTAATAAAATAGAAAGAAAAGAAAAAAATTCTGCTAGAGTGATAGATTTGTAGTGCAAACACAGAGCTCCAGCAATAACTCTGGTGCCAATAAAATAATATATGTATATATAATAAAAATAAGAAATAATATCAAATGAAAACATGTTGCTCTTGACATACTGAAATCTTAATTGGCTGACTATTTTAAATGAAAGTTATTTGAGAAATGGCATATGCAGGAAGGACATTTTGGCACTGACTCACAGTAACTTATTTTACTTATTGTAAAAATCATGTGAGAGTTGTTCTCTATATATCCAAGTGAGAGGACAAAAGGTCTCAAGACCAAGGGACCTGGAGAGGAATCTAAATCAGTAAACCTGAGTGTCCTCAAATTTACTACACTCATCTCATACTATCCCCCCATCATATTTCCCTTAGGTCTTTTTTTAATTCCTATAAGTGAGCATGAAAATGTTCAGGTTTAACTACTTCTTTGAACGCATTACCTTATAAAATTTCCCATGTCACATAAAACTAATATTAAATAAAACTACATGATATCTTTTCTTTTATGCAGAGGTCCCAGCTTAGAATTTGAAAGAATAGAGAAAAATATGTTTTCATCCACTACAAAATAATAAAAAGAAAAATTAAAGCAGAAACTATTAAAAGTGAATACCATAGGGTACTAGTAAAAATTTAAGGAATGTATGTTATTTCAGAAGTTAGAATGTACTGGGGGATAGAGAAAGATCACATTTAGAATAAGTAATATTTGATCAAACTTCATCAGTTTCAGTTTAAACAAGTGATTTCATGTTTATCAATTATTTAGTCAAAGCAGCTAAATATTTTTAGATTGCTACCTGGAATACTTAGTGTAGTAGACCAAAGTTATAAAACACCTTCAGATATACCAAATTTATATTCCTCATCTCACTTATTATTCCCAATAGCCCTTTTTAAAATATTTTATTTATTTATTTATTAGTGAGAAACATAAAAGGAGAGAGAAAGAACTAGACGTCACCCTGGTACATGTGCTGCCAGGGATTGAACTCAGGACCTCATGCTTGAGAGGTCAATGCCCATCCACTACAACACCACCTGGACCACCCAATAGCCTTTTCAAGAAAGTATTTTCATCTTGATTTAGATCACAGGTTTGAACTCAAGAATTTGGATTCTAATTACAGCTACATCATTAAGAGTATATAAGCTTAGAGTGTGTCATAATAGTCTTAAAGTGTTGAGTTTTGTGGGAAGGAAAAAAAATAGTAGAGAGGGATCTATTAGAGGTCTAGGCCCATAATGTCTTTGTGGGAACCCAAGGATTCCCTGACTAAAGTCCCAGTTGACAGGGTGCCCTGGTAGTGACCAAAAGCAACATCACTAAAGTGTGCCTCACTTTAGGTCTCCCTCTTCTCTCTGTCTCTCTCTATCTCTCTCTCTTTCTGTCTCTTAACCAGAGCTCTATTCAAGTCTGGCGCATGGCACTGCTGGGCATTCAACCTTGTACTTTGGAGCCTCAGGCATGAAATTTTCTTTGCATAACCATTATGCAACAATTGGGTTTAATAAATGGAAAATTTCTATGGAAAAATAAAATAAAATAACAAAATGCTTAAACCTTTTTAACCCTTGCTTCTACCACCACATCATCGACACTCAATACATTTACCTATTTCACTGATATCTTATATCTTGAGTTTTAAGGAGATAATACCATGCTGTCATAATTAATTTATATATTCACATGGAGACAAGGATCTCTCTTCATATTTTCCTTCTGTGTGTACAATAGTACATTTTCATCATACTTTACTCCTATAGCAATAATCCACATGATCATTATATGCAACAATTCTTTACAGTTATGTCATATTATGAACCTGCTATGATATTTCCAATTACTACTAGACAATTGCCTGCCATAATTGGTAGAAATAGGATGAACTGTTCTCTGATGGATGTGGAACAATATGAGGACTTAAATTATTTTCCTCCCACAGTTAATGAATGAATTACTGGAAAGTGATCTATGAATAAATACAATGCATTAGAAGACACTTCCATTGTTGCTTTTTTCTTAGAAAAAAATAGAAAAATCCAGGGTGAACTTTAGTCTTTCAGTAACTAGACTATAGACTATAGACTATAATTTTTTCCTTTAACAAAAGGAACTGATGCAAACATTACTTATAATTCTAACTCTTATATAGCACCTCAAGATGGACATAATCTATAATGGTTTGAATTCATGGTGTGTAGAATTGGCAAAACCCCGAGGTTTTTGGCATTATGATTCTTCAGAGGACACTAGAACATTTGTGATTTTCTTTGAATGTGTGGACTTGCATGTACATGTCCACAGTTAGTTAATCAATTAGCCAGAAATCTAGATTTTTCTATGAAGGTATTTTTCATATATGATTATAGCTAATTGTCTTTTGAATTAAAATAAGATGTCCATTCCCAGATAATCACAGTGGTTTTGAATCAATCAGTTGAAAGACCTTAAAAATAGAGCTGGGAAGTTGAGGGAATGTTTCCCAGACACTTATCATGGGGAGATGAGGGTTGTTGTACCTGTGTCATCAGCTGTACTATAAGCCACTAGCCCATAAATAAACTTTAAATTAAAAATAGAGGTGAAGCTTACCTAAGAAAATAAATAATTCTATTTATGGAGAACAGTTTTAGTCCATACTGTAAAATTTATACTGCCCTTTTCTATCATCCTTTTTTTTAATATTTATTTTATTTATTCCCTTTTGTTGCCCTTGTTGTTTTTTATTGTTGTAGTTATTATTGTTGTTGTCATTGTTGGATAGGACAGAGAGAAATGGAGAGAGGAGGGGAAGACAGAGAGGAGGAGAGAAAGATAGACACCTGCAGACCTGCTTCACCACCTGTGAAGCGACTTCCCTGCAGGTGGGGAGCCGGGGTTCGAACCGGGATCCTTATGCAGGTCCTTGTGCTTTGCGCCACCTGCGCTTAACCTGCTGCGCTACAGCCCGACTCCCCTTTTCTATCATTCTGATCTGCAAATTTTGGTTTGCCTAGCCAGCCACATAGCTGTATATGACAATTATTCCCCATAAAATATTTTATATATTTCTTCTACTTTGATTCACATTGATTGACACTACTATATAATCATATCAGTGAGGTAGATTGTTTTGATCCTCAGATAATATTCTACCTCATCATATGAAATGACTTCAAGTTAAACGGTTATGTGATAATTCTTTTATAGTTTAAAATAATTATATTATTATTATTTAACTTATAAATGAATCATTTATCAGACTTAATTATTATTTTATTAAAAATATATAGACTTCCTCTGGGGAGATGGCACAGTTGGTAGAACACGTTTTGTGCATGTGTGAGGTCTTAGGTTTTATCCACGTATGGTAGAATGGTGCTCTTGTTTTTCTCTTCCATTGGATAAATTAACTTTTAAATATATAGTTGTATGAACTAATAAAAATATAATTATATAATAGATAACATATTAGTGATGGATAATATAGTATTCATAGTTTAATTTCACATAAATCTTGAAATAGTATTTACTTTTATAATATTGCTACCTACAGGTATTATTAAATGTTTTGTAGAGTTTTCTGATGATTCATGGTAAATTTTAGAGTAGCGTGAAAGGATACAATTCTTTACTGAAATCAATATATGTTATAAAGGGGAAATTTGGTGTCTACAATTTTACTGAGAACTCAATCTACAATCTATTAAATGTATTTAAGACTTTTTGAGATTCTGTCACAATAACCTCCCAAATATCCTCTCTGATTACTCTTAAACCATCTCCAAGCCTCTTAAACCATCTCCAAGCCTACCAATCTTTTTGGTGTTCCTTGAACAAGCCAAGACCCATTGTCAAACCTCTTTATCCCTTTGGAGAGTGGAGGAGTCCCTATCATTGTTATTCCACACTGAGGGCAAGGTCTTATAGAGGCCAACAGCGGGTCCACAATGCGGTTCCTGATAGAGATGATCAGAGATGGTGGAGAGAGGGGTCTATTAGAGGTCTAGACCCATTATATCTATGTGGGAACCCCAGGATTCCCTGACTAGGGCTCTGGATGATGGGGTGGCCTGGTAGTGACCAACAGAACCATCATTAAAGTATGCTGGTCTGTTGCCCTTATCCAGCTTTTGTAGTCCTTACTTTATCTGACAAGATTAGCCTCAGAGTGCTTGAAGGAACTGAAATAGGAAGTGCGTGAGGAGGTTATCTAGGTCTAACTATTTGATTAAGTACTTTATAGTATCTTTTTTAGTCCTTTCTACTTGCTTGCTGCACTTACTGAGTCACTGCCAACTACTGTGTGCTTTTACTTTAAGGTATGTATTTTCACCTAACTTACAGATACATGTGCACATGTGCTCTATCTCAGGACCCTGGTATATATCTGTGTTTGGTGGCTTTGTTAGGAAGTGTGCCATCCAAAATGGAACAAAGGATACTTAGTCACTTGAGGAAAACTGGTCCTGAAATGAGTGGAGCCTATAACGTTCCTAGCTATGACCATGGAAAGCGAGTTCAGATTTACAGGGATGCAGAGATTACACAGGCTCCTATGCTAAATATGGATCTCAGATCAGATCGATGAGGTTTACAGTTAATGGTATTTATATATTTCCCCCATATTTGGGAGCTACTATCTTCCCTGATCCAGCTTTTTCTTGTCGTATTTCCAACTCTGACACCATCTCCCCAGACAATACCCTTAGCCCACCTGCATGTTAGCTGTCAGGCTCAGGCATAAATTAGCAGTCATGGGCCCCTTGGAATGTACTTAAAATAGACCTATTGGCTTTATCCAAAATGGAGACCCCCAAATCTCATCTACTCTATTCTTACCTTTAGGTTCCTTATTATTAAACAATGTGTTCTTCTTTATATCTTAATGTTTTTCAGCCACCACTTTTCATATGCTACCATGACACCAACCTGACTTCCTTGGGCAGACAGCCTCACCAATGTATCCTGGAACCCAACCTATCCAAAACCCTGCCCTACTAGGAAAAGATAGAAACTGGCTGGGAGAATGGATATATTTGGCAAAACCCATATCCAGTGGAGAAATAATTACAGAAGTCAGACCTTGTACCTTCTTCACCCCATAATGATCCTGGGTCCATACTCCTAGAGGGATAAAAAAATAAGAAAGCTTCCAGTGGAGGGGGGGGGTGGGATGTAGAACTCTGGTGGTGGGAATTGTGTGGAACTGTACCCCTGTTATTTTGATCATAATTAAATCAACAAATAATAGTAATAAAGTAAAAAAAAACTCTTCATCCTGTTTTGTCTGAAAACAGGATGAAGAGTTTGCTTCCTTCACATATCGCCAAATGTCATTTTAACAGTTCCAACATCACCTCAGTGAATAAAATCTCAGACCAAGTGAAGCCTTCAACTTTCATTTCACTTAAATGAAATTTTTACCATAAACCCTTATTGGTAGTGGTAATATTTAATTGTATTTCTTTCTTATTTAATTACTACTTCCTATTAGATTTTTCTTTCAAAGGAATCTATAAATGTTCCAGGAACAAATTATTGTAATGTTTACAGGAACAAGGAATTTAACTGGTTTGTTAATTGCTATATTCTTTAGAATAGAAGCAAGTCAAAAGGGAACTCAAAGCAGGATCTGACTAAATTTGTAGTAGGGCACCAAAGTAAAAACCCTGGGTTGAGGGTGAGAGTGGATGTTTAGCTTCATAGGGTGGTGGTGGGAGGGGAGGAGGGGATGGGACGCAGTCTTTTGGTGGTGGGAATGGTGTTTATGTACACTCCTATTAATTTGTAGTCATATAAATCACTAAGTAATATGAGAGGAGAAACACTGAATGTCTCAAACTTTTTAAAGCACAGGCTAAGTCTTTTTAATATATAGGCTAAGTCTGATATCTTGACTCTCTTAAAAGCTTAGTCCAGGGAGAACAGAAGCAACCAGTGGCATAGTTATATACAAATAATGTCAAAGGACATAAAATATGGTAATGGTGTGTATGATACAGCAAATCCTAACAAAGGGATTTTTCAAAGTTAGCCCAATTGCCAAACAATGTGACTATAGCAATAACTGGCTATTGTCTTCTTAAACTCTAAGACAGCAGGAACCTCCCTTACCCATGATAGAGCTTATATTTTTCCCAGTCCTGGAACCTATGGGGTAGGGCTCACTTTCCTGCATGCTTCTTTCAAGCCATACCAAATGATATTGCATCCGCCGATCCCAACCTAATCAAAGCAAGGAGTACCACCTCACGTGCTTCACTTCAGACTGTCCAGAGATGTCAGGCATGGAATGCCAACTCTTCACCCTTGTTACTCAGGTGAGACCTTTCCTTTCATGGTATTCTCTAATTCCATTCCAGGAGGTTTACTTCCTAACAAAGTCCCAAATCCTAGATATAGACCACGTCCTGTAAGATATAGTATAAGTTCACATGTATCCATAAGTTAGGGCAAAATATATACCTGAAAGCAAAAATACACAATAGTCTGTAATGAGTCAGTATCAAGTTCATAATGAAATAATGTCTACTTAGACTTAGATACCCTTCTCACCCACTTCCTATTACAGTTCTCTCACTCACTCCAAGTTAAAATTAACAAAGTGAGGACTGCGAAAGCTGAATAAGGGCAAGAGACTGGCATGACTCTAGTCACTATCAGGCCATTGCATTAACTGGGGCCCTAATCAGGGAGTCTAGAGATTCCCAAACAAGCTTGATGGGCCTAGAACTGGAATAAATCCCTCTCTCCATTGCTACTGGTCACTTCTATCAGGAACAACAAAACAGACCCCTCTGTGGGACCCCATAGAACCTTGCCCTCAACTTGGATCAACAATGGTAGAGGATGGACAACATACTTTATGCTACACCTGAGGAAGATGGGTCGATATTGGGGCAGCATAGAATGTTCCTACTCATGACCACAGAATGTGAGCACATTATATAGAGGGATGCAGAGGTCACATAGGCTCCTAAGCTAATTATGGGACCCAGAGCACATCAAATTGATGGGGTTTACAATCAACAATATTTATAACCCTTTCCCATATTCGGGAGCTACTCTCTTCCCTGATCCAGCTTTTTGGTTCTTCTTTTCCCAACCATGTCATCATCTCCCCTGACAATAACCTGGATCCACTGGCCTATCAGATTTCAGGCTCAGGAGCAAAAATAAAAAGGAAAAAAAAAGAAAAGAAAAAAAAAAACCTACTATAGCCACAGGCCCTTTGGAATTTAACTAAAATATGCCTACTAGTTATCTACAAAATGGAGCACCCCTCTCCCCCCCCCCCGCCTCTTCATCTGCACTATTCCAGCCTTTAGGTCCATGATTAGTCAACAATTTGCTTGGCTTTGTAAATTAACTCTCTTGTCAACCACCAGGTTCCAGATACTAGCATGATGCTGACCAGACTTCCCTGGAAAGACAACCCCACTGTTTCCTGAAGCTCTGCTTCCCCAGAGCCCTTCCCCACTAGGGAAATACTACCAGTCACTCACAGGCTGGTAGTATGGATCTACCTGTCAATGCCCATGTTTAGCAGGAAAGCAATTACAGAAGCCAGACCTTCAACCTTCTGCATCCCACACTGACCTTGGGTACATACTCCCAGAGGGTTAAAGAATAGGAAAGCTATCAGAGGAGGGGATGGGATACAGAGTTCTGGTGGTGGGAATTGTGCAAAGCTGTACCCCTCTTATCCTGTGGTTTTGTTAATGTTTCCTTTTTATAAATAAAAAATAAAATAAATAAAATAAACAACTCTGGAAGTAAATAATATGACATCAAAAAAGTAAAAAAAAAAAAAAAAAGGAACTCAGTAAGTATTTATTGCTCAAATAGAAAATTGAATTCCAGATTTGTCACTTACTGCAGTGTTAGTGAATTATTTGGAAACTCTGTGCTCTAGATTATTGGCCCAGAAAAACTATGAAGGGTCTATTTTTAGTTAAATGAGAGCACAAAACTATAAAGGGTCTATTTTTAGTTAAATGACAACACAAACATATTTTACTACATAGTAAATCTTTATAGATGCATTATGTTACCATGAAAACTAATAGGCTTAACATAACTCTGTAGTACCAAGGATTGGGAAGATAGCATAATGATTATGTAAAATGCCTCTCAAGCCTGAGTTTCCTAAGGTCCCAGGTTTAATCCCTAGCTCCACCATAAACCAAAATTGAGCAGTGGCTCTGGTATTAAAACAAACAAACAAACAAAACATGACTTTGTAGCCCCTCATGTGTCTTATGTTTCTTGAGATAAAAATTATGACCATCATAAAGATGTATTTTGAAAGATCATGAGACAAGAAAATAAGCTTCAAGGAGTAATTATGAAGTTTGTTTGACAACTTATAACTTATTGTTCACTTGTTTATTCACACTGTAGTATACACTAACATAACTGAGGAATTTATCTATATTTTTGGCAAAACATTATTTTATATAAAATACAATTATGTTCTTATCACATATTTTCCAGATCTTTGCAGCTTAGGTCTTATAATAAACTAAAGATTGACTGAATGAATCATTCATGATTAGTTCGCACTGATCATTAGAATGATCAGATGTTGGCAGGGGTTTCTGCAGTGAAAGGAAATGATCTACTGTTCATAAGATATCAAAACTAGGAATATTCTTAGTATTTTTTTCTCCCCCTCCTAACACTTAGTCATTCTCTGCAGCCATTTACTCTGAGTAAGCTAAAAGAATGAAAGGTCAGCCAGATTCAAGAATTCAAAGCAACATGCTCTATTCTTGATAGATTTTGAAATAGTCTGCATCTATATAGGATACATCCAGAATTCTACATTATACTGTTTTCCAATATTTAAGGGCATGTTTTTGTGTGAGTCAGCAAAACCACTTAAACTCAGCTGTCACAAATAAACATTATTATTATTATTATTATTTTTTGCTTAAACATTTATCAAAGTTTTATGGAAACAATATTTTGTTGATTTTTTTAAAAATTTTTCTCCCCATGTAGGAAATGTAGATTATAAACTGAGAGATGCTGGTTGAAATAACTGCTCATTTGCTACAACTGAAATGTGTCTATTTTATCATTTATTCTTTATTCATGCATTCATTAATTTATTCACACTTTAAGGTAAGCTCTTTGGGCTGGCAAAAAGATTGATTTTTTTTTTTTCTCTTTCAAAGCTAGTGTTAGAAAATGCAACTAAAAACCATAAGGACTCTGGGAAGTCACAAGAGCACGGGCATACTCATACTTTTTTTTTTTTTTTCCTGGTCGAGAACTATAATCCAATATGATAATCATTTGCCAGTAGAGGCAACTCAATAGTGCCTGGACCATGTCTAATCTCAATTGAGAGGTTCTGTTGGTCTAATTAAAATACTTTGGCTAAAGTTTGAAGTATTTTGAATGTTAACTACACACTGGATTTCCAAAGCTTGGTATTAAAAGATAATTTAAAATATCTTTATATTTAATTAATTCAAATTTTTGTTGAAGAAAGCTTGGTTTATAAGACAGTTGTTGCCTTGAGATCATAATTTCACATCTTCTAAAACTTGGTTTTGCATATCCTACCCACCATCCACCATTACAGTGCATTTTCCTTCCACCATAGGGCACACTATCCCCAACTCTTTTAACTCAACTTTTTCCCCATTTTTTTCTTTCTTTCGTTCCAGTTATCACAAGGGCTTTGCAATTCTGGGGTGACTTTCAGGTAGGGGGGTGAGAGGGCAAGGGGTGCACCATAGTAAGAAGCTTCCTCCTATGTGGTGGGAGACATATTTGAAGTTGACTTGTATATATGGCAAAGCAGGCAGACTACTATGCCAGTCTCTTTACTGTTTTCACACAAAAGTGTTTTATTGGAGATTTAACACTGGTTAACAAAATCACAAGATTTCAGTAGGTGTAGCATTATGCCTTTTCAGGCTTTTAAAAATATATTTTATTTGCGGGTCGGGCGGTGGCACAGTGGGTTAAGTGCATGTGGCGCAAAGCGCAAGGACCAGTGTAAGGATCCCAGTTCGAGCCTCCCGCTCTCTACCTGCAGTGGGGTCGCTTCACAGGCCTGTGAAGCAGGTCTGCAGGTGTCTATCTTTCTCTCCCCCTCTCTGTCTTCCCCTCCTCTCTCCATTTCTCTCTGTCATATCCAACAACAAACGACATCAACAATGGCAATGATGATAGCAACATCGAGGCTACAACAACAAGGGCAACAAAAACAGGAAAAAAATGGCCTCCAGGAGCGGTGGATTCATGGTGCAGGCACAGAGCCCCGCAATAACTGTGGAGGAAAGAAAAAAAAAATTGTTGGATAGAGACAGCCAGAAACCAATTCTCTCTGTCCTATCCAACAATAACAACAGCAATGGCAACACTAACAATGCAGTAACAAGGGCAACAAAATGGGGAAAATAGCCTCCAGGAGCAATGAATTCCTAGTGCAGGCATGGAGTCCCAGCAATAACCCTGGAGGCAGGAAAAAAAAAAAAAAAACTTGCAAAAAACCTCTGAGACCTCAGGTATGTTTTTGGTGCTCCAATAGGCGGAGTTGTCTCCTTACACCTTACATGTTCTTAAATGAATGAACAGAATGGATATATTCTCAGAAGTACTGAATTCATGGCATGATTGAAAACCATAAAATTTTAGGTGAGTACAGTTAGATGACACTTTTCCTGCATCTCTAATTGCTGGGAAGAAGAAACATTGAAAGCACTACTCATTAATTATTCTTTCTGATATTCTTTCATTTTGCAATTCAACCAATTCTCTTATGAAAACAAAATTAGACTGATATATATTTCTAGGCTCAATTATTCCTTTTTGTGCTAGGCACTTATGTCACTGTACATATGCTGTTGTTCTAGGCGGTGTGATTGCCTCTAATACAGGACATTTATGTTGTGAATTAGGAGACATGTTATCATAGCACATGGTCACCTGTAGGGAATCTGTCTTCTACTGATAATATAAAATGCATCAGTGTGCAGAGGATAGCTCTAAACTAATTATGTCTGAAAAGAACAAGGTAATTTTTACAGCTGCCATGTCAGACTTAGGAGTTTCTACTCTAAGTGCAATGAGTAAAACTTCTTACTGGCAGCTTGCTGTAAAGCAAAAGGTATTTGAACCATACTTAGCATGAATGATTAGATACTGTGTTCCATTGTTATGCCTGAGACAATAAAGGTCAGAAGGTAAACAGATTAAAACACACCAAAGGGATATTAGGAAGCTACATAACAAACTGAAACCAAGTTAAGAGCATCTTCATCTTCACAGCAATCCACACAGAGGAGTCATAGATTAAAAATTTAAAAAGTAATTAAATCCAACCTTCTGTTACAGCATAACCTAAAATTTAACTGTTAGTAATTTTGTTGTCAAATTTCACTTAAATAATAAAATGTATGACCAAGAGCTGTATCAAAACAACTACAAAATTTAAATGTTAGGGGGCCAGTGGAGGTACACCTGGTGGAGCCCACATGTTAAAGTGTGCAAGGACCCGGGTTCAAGACCCTGGTCCCCACCTGAGGGGGAAAAGCTTCGCCAGTGCTGTAAGTGCCTCTCTGTCTCTCTCCCAATCACCCCCTTCCCTCTCAATTTATGACTGTCTCTAACCAATAAACAAATAAATACAATAATTTTTAAAATTTAAATGATAGTCAACTATTAATTACATGTCTTTTTTCTTTCTTCCTTTGGAATAAAAAAATAATGTGGAATCTATTTTATATGAACAAAATTTCCATAAATAGAAACACAACTGGTAAGTAAACAGAAAATACTGTGGGCTTTTACAGACAAGAGACTATTAGAATCAACACATCACTAGTGTTGAACATTATAAGGAAGTGAAAATGAAAATTAGAGAAACTTCCAGGCAACACTTGCTTCTTAAGTATGTTTAATTCAGGAAGTGTCTTAGGGGGTAGGAAGGATGGTAATATAATGCTTTCGTTTAACCAAGAACCCGAGTAAAATGTGAGGCATACAAGGGAAGGGTGCAGCATGTATGTGATTAAGTGATGATTTATTCGAGCAATGAATGTACTTTAGAGGTGCCATGGCATTCAAGAAAGAGCACTGGTAGTTTAGATAGCCTGTCCAGCATTGAATTTTCAGCTTGCAATAGTCCATCTGATTTCCCTTTAACGAGGAAACTTAAAAAGTGAGATGGGAAAAGCATGCTTTATGATTAGCTTCATACTGACCGTTTGAGTTACATGTTAATTATCTCTGTTGTTACTGATCATTAGCTTGGTATTTTTAAATTGAATTTCACATTTAAAAATCATTGCAAGTTTAGTATAATGATATCCTTTCATGTATATAGCCCCTAACAGTGGCTCAAGCTTTTCATAGCGGTTCTTCTGTTACTGCACCATAAGTCAGGAGGCAAAATTGATATTCTTGCATTATTACTCACATTTTTTTAAGTAAATAGGTTCCTCCAGGTTTAGTGATTTTCTCAATTTAGATAATTTTATTAGTGTTAAAGTCAAGATTATCTCACTACTAAAAAGTTCTTTAAAAAAGTAGTGCCTGGGGGCCTGCAGATAGTGTTCTGCTTTATGATGTGAACAAATCAGGTTCAAGCCCAGTCCCCACTGAAATGAAAGAAACATAGGTGTTGTGGTCTCTTTCATTCTCCCTCTGCCTTCTCTCTCTCTCTACATTTTTTTTAAACTTTTATTTGATTATTGGATAGAGACAGCCATAAATTTAGAGAGTAGAGGTGGTGGAGAGGGAGATAGAGAGACACCTATAATAGTGCTTCACCACTGGCAAAGCTTTCCCCCTGCAGATGGGGACCAGGGGCTTGACTGGGTCCTTGCCCACTATAACATGTGCATTCAATCAGGTGTACCGCCCAGCCACTCCACCCCCACTCTCTCTCTATATATATTTTTAAACATGAAAAGGTACTACATTGTAGAATCAGGAGAAGCATAGCATAAATTCTGATGTATCCTAAACGTTCTTCAGGACACTTACTTTTTAAAGAAAAATTTATTTTTTTATTATTTTTACATATTTATTGGATAGAGACAGCCAGAAATTGAGAGTAAGGGGTAATGAGAGAGAGGGAGAGGGAGAGGGAGAGGGAGAGGGAGAGGGAGAGGGAGAGGGAGAGGGAGAGGGAGAGGGAGAAATAGAGCTACTTTATTGCTTGTGAAGCTCTCTGCCTATAGGTGGGGACCAGGGACTCGAACCTGGGTTCTTGTATATTGTAAGATATGCACTCAACCAGGTGTGCCACTACCCAACCCCAAACATACTTTTCTATTACTGTTTCTTTTAGATTGTATTCATGTTTCCTTTCTCTGAGAAGCTAATAAATATTGCGTTTGGAGAAGATATAGGGAGTTTCCTGGCTAAAATATGAGCAGAAGGTAATGTGAGTTTTGCCTCTTAGGGCATACATTCTCTCTTTTTTTTTTTATTGACTAAAGAATCATTAGTGAAAAGAAAAAAGCAGAGAAATCATATGTCTACATACATTACAACCTCAGATAAACACAATTCTGCTGGAATCCAGTGTCCCTTCTGGGACTGTGTTATTGGAAGAAAACTTTGTAACCATTTTACCTAGCGGGTTAAGTGCATGTGGTGCAAAGTGCAAGGACCTTCTGAAGGGTCCTGGTTCAAGCCCAGCTCCCCACCTGTAGGGGAGTCGCTTAACAGGCCATGAAGCAGGTCTGCAGGTGTCTATCTTTCTCTCTTCCTTTCTGTCTTCCCCTCTGCTCTCCATTTCTCTCTGTCCTATCTAACAATGATGACATCAATAACAACAACAATAATAACTACAACAACAATAAAAAAGCGCAAAAGGGAAAATAAATAAAACATTAAAAAATTAAAAAAAATCACTGATTTCTCTTCACCCCCAAAGATTCTGATTTAATTCTTCTCCAATAGAGTTTATTGTGATTTTTTTTCTTTCTTCTTCTTCATCTTTTTTTTTTTTTTAATGTGGTAAGACAGAGAAATTGAGAGGGAAGTGGAGCAAGAGATGGAGAGGGGAGAGAGACATCTGCAGTTATGCTTCATCACATGTTAGGTTTTCTTCCTCCTGACTGGGTGGGGTGGGGTGAGGGGAAGTGGGGGGTGGGGGCATAGCAGGTGGGAGGGAGGGTGGACAGATGGGGGGAGGAGTTGAGCCTCAGTCCTTGAAAACAGAGAATGTGTTCAACCAAGTACACCATGGCTCAGTCACAGCATTGTCATAAAATTCTTTGGATGTTTATAGTGTGCAATCAGGGAAAGTTCTTGTGACTTTCTTTCATCTATCCATCCTTTATCCTTCCTTCCTTCCTTCCTTTTTTTTTCCTGCCAGTGCTTTTCTGAGGCTTCAGAACTGCACAATATCACCATTCCAAGTAAACACTTTTTCGTCCATTTCTGTCCAGATATAAGGTGAGACACACAAGAATGTGTGTGAGGTGGATGGAGAGGGGTATAGAAGGAGAAAAATTCAACACTGCTTTACCAAATATAAAAGATGTAGTGGTTAGGGACTGAACTTTGAGCACGGTAAACTCTGCATTCTACCCGGTGAGCTAGTTCCTGGACCCTTGCAGGTGTTTTTCTACTGTATTGCAATTCAGCTGTTAATATTAATGTACCGTGGTTTAGTATTAGAGACAGAAACCCAGTCTCCATCTGATATGCCTTTTGTCACTTTTGTGCTCATTTTAATATCAACATTTTAGTATATTTTTTCAGGCCTCCAATTTGGAAATTTTAGTCTTTTCTTTTAATTATGCCTGAGGTTAGAAATATAAAGCTGAAGGGGTCAGGTGGTGGCACACCCGGCTGAATGCACAATTCACCATGCATAAGGATACAGGTTCAAGACCCAGGTCTTTCACCTGCAGAGGAAGTTTATGAGCAGCAAAGCAATGCTGCATGTATCTCTTTCTTCTCCCTTCCTCTGCATCCCCCCATCCTTCTCAATTTCCTCTACCCTATCAAAGTAAAAAATAAAAAGGAAATAAAAATGGCAACCAGGAACCATGGATATATATGTAGGCAGCAAATCCCAGTGGTAGCCCAGGTGACAATAAAAAATAAAATGAAATAAAGTTTATAAAAAGAAAAAAATTAAAAGCTGAGGGACCACAGAGATAACTAACCTGGTAGGGCACAGTCATTGCCATGTTCAGGGTCTCTGGAAGCACAGGGTAGGTGCTATGACAACAGATCTTCAAAGAACGCTCTAC
The DNA here is from genome assembly GCF_950295315.1 of Erinaceus europaeus. Classification (NCBI taxonomy): domain Eukaryota; kingdom Metazoa; phylum Chordata; class Mammalia; order Eulipotyphla; family Erinaceidae; genus Erinaceus; species Erinaceus europaeus. The sequence continues at coordinate 84,797,881 of NC_080172.1, forward strand.
CTATGATGTTTCTTTCCGTCTATCTCTCTTTTCTATCTGGATATATGAAAGAAAAAATGTCTTGTAGCAGTGAAATAGTTCATATATGAGCCCTGCACCCCCCACCAATACACACACACACACACACACACACACACACACACACAAGAAATATAAAACTAAACTGGATATGTGTCAAACCTTAGAACTCACATGTCGCTATATCTCCAATGGATCTATTTATCTCTCTGCCCATTTTGTTTCTTTAACTTCTTTTAATTTTTTGCCACTAGGGTTATAGATGAGGTTTAGTATCTGCTCTATTCCGAGTGACCATTTTCCCCCCTTTCTTTTCTGATAAAGGGGAGAAATATGGTAGGAAGAGATAGGGGAAGAGGAGAGGAACCTGCAACACTACTACACTGTTCATGAAGATTCCCTCCTCCACAAGTAGGGGACTAGGGCCTTGAACCTGTGTTTTCAAACACAGTAGTATGCGTACTTTACCCAGTGAACTACCACCCAGTCCTTTCCTTTTATTTATTTTTTAACTGAGTATAGTGCGAGGGAATGGAACATATTGAGATATCATTCAATATGTAAAACAATAAAATGAAGGGGGCTGGGCAGTAGTGCAGCGGGGTAAGTGCACATGGCACAGAGTGCAAGGACCAGAGTAAGGATCCCAGTTCAAGCCTCTGGATCCCCACATGCAGGGAGGTTATTTCACGAGCAGTGAAGGAGGTCTTCAGGTGTCTTTCTCTCCCCCTCTGTCTTCCTCTCTCTGATTTCTTTCTGTTCTATCCAACAACAACAACAACAGTTATGACAACAATAACAACTACTGTTGTTTTCGACAGGTTATGTTGTTTTCGCCGGGTAACAGACGACCAGGGACTCATGGTTGAGCTGCAGGCAGTATCTCTTTATTCATGCAGGACGCAGCACAATCTAAGATGAGCTAAGTTAAACTCAAAGTACAGTACAGTAAAACTCACAATGCTGTCTTTATATATACTTGCTAAGTAGGGTGGAAACAGGATGTGACATAGAGAGGGTGGAGAGAAAAGTGACTGGTGAAAATCACAGTGTGACAAGGAGGGGATCAGGGTGTGACAAGGAGGGGGTGGAGCAGGTGAGAATCCTATCACTGAACCACCAATGCCCTGGAGGGAGGGTGGAACTTGTTAACAGTGGTTATGTAAATAGAATGAAGTGGTTATGTAAATAGAATAGTGTTAAGCAGGGGGGATTTAAACCAAATGAAACAGAAGGGGTCTCATGCATACCAACAAACTACAACAAGTGAAACAACAAGGGCAACAAAATGGGAAAAAATAGCCTCCAGGAGCTGAATTTGTAGTGCAGGCACCGAGCCCCAGCGATAACCCTGGAGGCAAAATAAATAAATAAATAAGAAAGGCTCTCTCATTTAAAAAAACACAATAAAATGAAGGTTATTTTATTAATTGTTTTTCTCAGTGTTAAGCACTTGATTATAAGAGATTTACACCAATGCTATAGATACATGAGCCTCATAATGTCTTGAAGTGAAGTGAAGAAACTTGGGTTTAAAGAGGTTAGCTGTTTTTTTTTCTAAAATTGGAATTTGAATTAATATCTCTCTCCATTGTGCTGCAATACAGATATTAGACTTTTATAAAGGTTGCACAGCAAGATAGAAAGGCAGATTAATCTTAGATGAGGCCAGATGGCTGCTGAGGCAAGACCTTAAAGGGTGACATTAATCTTTGCTACTTTCTTGTAGTTTTCAGATTTGGTCTTCAGTTTTTTGTTTTTTTTTTTAAAGATAAAACTCAATCTTGTTTATACATAGACTTGATTGAACTATTGTTTACTGATACATGTTAACCAAATTCACAAGAGACTGACACATGTAATAAAAATACAAATTTATAATTTCCCATGAGACATATGACAAGTATGTTGAATATTTGCACTGGACTAACTAGTAATTATTAAAAGTTGCATCAAGCAAAGAAAACTAAAATAGAGTTGAGAAAATAGTGTAGTAGAGTTTATGAAATGATTCTGATGTCCAAGGTCTGAGGTTCAATCTTGGGTATTACCAGCCGAGTTTTTGTACTGAGGTTAAAAAAAAGAAAGAAAAAGTCAGTTAAATAATTCATATGACACCTTAATTCTCACTACTAAAGATCATATATCCAAATATTTTTTTATTTTTTATTTTTTATTGGGAATTAATGTTTTACATTCAACAGTAAATACAATTGTTTGTACATGCATAACATTCCCCAGTTTCCCATATAACAATACAACCCCCACTAGGTCCTTTGAATCCTTCTTGGACCTGTATTCTCCCCATCCACCCCAGAGTCTTTTACTTTGGTGCGATACCCCAATTCCATTTCAGGTTCTACTTCTGTTTTCTGATCTTGTTTTTCAACTTCTGCCTGAGAGTGAGATCATCCCATATTCATCCATTTCTGACTTATTTCACTCAACATGATTTTTTCAAGGTCCATCCAAGATCAGCTGAAAACGGTGAAGTCACCATTTTTAACAGCTGAGTAGTATTCCATTGTGTATATAGACCACAGCTTGCTTAGCCATTCATCTGTTGTTGGACACCTGGGTTGCTTCCAGGTTTTGGCTATTACAAATTGTGCTGCCAAGAACATATGTGTACACAGATCTTTTTGGATGGATATGTTGGGTTCCCTAGGATATATCCCCAGGAGAGGAATTACAGGATCATATGGTAGGTCCATTTCTAGCCTTCTGAGAGTTCTCCAGACCGTTCTCCACAGAGGTTGGACCAATTTGCATTCCCACCAGCAGTATAGGAGGGTTCCTTTGACCCCACACCCTCACCAGCATTTGCTGCTGTTACCTTTTTTGATGTATAACATTCTCACAGGAGTGAAGTGGTATCTCATTGTTGTCTTTATTTGCATTTCTCTGACAATCAGAGACTTGGAGCATTTTTTCATGTGTTTCTCGGCCTTTTGGATCTCTTCTGTGGTGAATATTCTGTCCATGTCCTCCCCCCATTTTTGGATGGGGTTATTTGTTTTCTTGTTGTTGAGTTTGGCAAGCTCTTTATATATATTGGTTATTAAACTCTTGTCTGATGTATGGCATGTAAAGATCTTCTACCATTCTGTGAGGGGTCTCTTGGTTTCAAGAAGCCCAGAGGGTCCCAAACAGAATTAACCCAGACTTAAAGACACATCATATTTAGAATGGAAAGGAATAAGGATAAAGAAAGGATCCTGAAGGATGCAAGAGAGAAACAAAGACTCACCTACAGAGGAAAACCCAAAAGATTAGCAGCAGACTTCTCCACACAAACACTACAGGCCAGAAGAGAATGGCAAGATATCTATCGAGTGCTTAATGAGAAAGGCTTTCAACCAAGAATACTATATCCTGCTAGACTGTCATTCAGACTAGATGGAGGCATGAAAACCTTCTCAGACAAGCAACAGTTGAAGGAATCAACTATCACCAAGCCTGCCCTGAAAGAAGTTCTGAAAGGTCTTCTATAAACAGTCAGACCATCATAAATAGGACATATATCAGAACACTCTAAAACTCTACAAGAATGGCGTTAAAATATCTTCAATCTTTGATATCAATAAATGTTAATGGCCTGAATTCACCTATTAAAAGACACAGAGTAGGAAGATGGATAAGAAAATACAACCCAACAATGTGCTGTCTACCGGAAACCCACCTAACTCAACAAGACAAACACAGACTTAAAGTGAAAGGATGGAAAACTATCATACAATCCGTATATCCAAATATTTATTTTTTTATTTCTTTAATTTTATGAAGTCAGAATATCAACATACATGATTTGCACCTCTCTCTAAATGATTATTTTCATTTTCATTCTGACAGAAAGATACCTTTCACAGCATCCAAGCTCTCCCCAGTGTTGTGGTACTCACATGTCATGTTGGGGCTCAAACCTAAGCCACACATGTGGCAAGGTATGCACCCTACCTGGTGAGCTACCTTTCCAGACATAGATATTTCTTTTAGAACACAATGTTTGGATACAAGCAAAAGTATGTATTTTTCAAAATTGCAGACTCATACTAGGAGGGTTTATGTGGAAAATGGAAAAGAAGAAACCTACCTGAAATCTATGTTAACTGTGTTTTCAAAGCATTAACAAGAAAACTTGTTATCTTAAGATTACTTGGATAATTTAGTGGTGGAGGATGTGTTCATGACATCTAGATTTCAGTAGGAGATACTATAAATGCCAACAGCAATTGAATGTAAATGCTGACTTGTGGCCGGCAGCAGTGCAGATGGAAGCATAATTCAGCATCATTGTGATTGTTCTTTAGCTGGGCAGAGCAGTAAGTGCAGCCTTCAAAGTTGGTAGTACATTTCAAAGAGGAAAGTGACCTCACTACGGATTTATTACCCTTCTACCGTAATGATCCTAGCTCCTTGTTCTTAGAACATTTTTGTTTTGTTAATATTGCCCCTGTGTTTGTGTTATTTTTTAAAAAAGTGTGTGGGTTGTGAGAGAAAACATGTTTATGCAAAAGACTCTCATTGCCTGAGGCTCAAGATCCCAGGTTCAGCCAAAGGTACCATATGTGAGAGCCAGAGCAATGCTCTGATCCTTCTGTTTGTATCTTTCTCTTTGTATATCTCTCATTAAAATAAAATAGAGTTATAAATTAGCAAAAATATGTGGTAGCAGAAAAATTTGCTTGTACTTTTCACTATTCCCTCTGGGTAGTTCATTGAATAGATATTGTAAAATTGCCTCAGCAACAATTCCATGTTTATATATGACAGCAATTATTCATTGTGATTGACACAGGTGTAAACTATGTAATATCTTCAGGTTAGGATCTAATGGTTTTCCTCTACAGATGGAATAAGAATAGTTAGCCAGTGCCCAAGAGCTGTGCTAGCTCAGCCAATGAAATCAACAAGTCTTGAATTTTAAAGGAACTGAATATGCTGACTCCTTACATGTTCCATTAAATTATTTACTTAGAAAAGTCATATATGTTTATGATACATCTAAAGTTTCAAGTTTCTGGAAGAAGCATATTTAAATGAGTTTTTTTAATTTAAGGATAAACAATATAAATAAATATTGATTATAATTATTAGGATGTCATGATAAGCATTTTTTTTCTTGGTTAATCTATGTAGAATTTTCAATGGCTACAACGAGATGTCTTTTTTGGGTATGACTGTTTACCTAAAGAACTGCATTACACAGCACTGGTAAAAGGGAATAACTGGGCACTGAAACTCTTTGTATTTATTTTTGCAATATTATTGGCTTTAAAAACCTCTCAAGCTCTTTGTATTTATTTTTGCAATATTATTGGTTTTAAAAACCTCTCAAGCAGTTAATGATGATTTTTGCAAGGAATTTGATGGAGAACTGATTTGTAATTAGATAAGATTTTATATCTGATTCATAAGTAGAGGAATTCAAGTACAATAAGCCCCCAATGCTCTAAATCTTTGATAAATTGTAGTAACATGTTTAAGATGGAAATTTAATTATTATATTTTACCTTCGCTGTTTGATTTCCTAACCCCATTACATACCACATGCCAAGCCTACTTTGTTAGAGAAAAAGAGCTGAATACCATGTAATCATGTTTCCTAACATAAGACTACTTTTCTGAAAAAATAATTCTGCTTAAATACTGAAATGAAGTAAAAGATAAAGTTTAAAATAGAAAATTTAAGAAACACCTTTAGAAATACTTTTCCTAATAATACTGGACCCTGACAGTCTAAAAACTATGCAGTAAAAAGTCATTCATATTATTGATCTGATTTATAACTTGCAGTGCTTCATAAGAGAGGAGTTAAAGATTTATGGCAGACAGTAGGGGAACCATACATTAGTAAAAAGCAAATTCCTCTAACAGGTAGTAAGGTAAAATAATCAATATATTTTCATGACAGAAAGATAATAACATAAAATGATCCAGGAAATTGGACATAAAACTTCACACAGGAGGTGAGATTTAAAATTAGTGTGTTGGGGGCTGGGTAGTGGAACATCCTGTTAAGTGCACATAGTACTTTGCAGAAGGACCTGTGCAATGATCTTGGACCCCGGGCTCCTCATCTGCAGCCAGGATGCTTCACGAGCAGTGAAGCAGGTCTTCAGGTGTCTTTTTTCTCCCTCTCTATATACTACTCCTCTCTCAATTTCTCTCTGTTCTATCAAATAAAATAGCAGCAAAAAAAAAAAAGTAAAAAGTGGCTGCCTCGAGCAGTGCATTTGAAGTGTTGGCACCAGGCCATGGTGATCACCCTGGAGGCAAGAAAAAAAAATAAAAAGAGTAAAACTACTACTACTATTAAATACTACTACTACTAATAATAATAAACTAGAATGCTAAAATAAATCTAAAGTAATAAAAATATATAAAATGTAAGGATGCATATAGTAATATGTAAAAATACATGCATGTATACTACATCATGTGGGAAATTCTTAGGTGATTTTAGTGCTTAATAACAGCTTTTTCTTTTTTACCTCAGTTTAATCTCTTTTATAACACTCACAATAACCTCACTTTCATCTATTAATATATCTGCCCATTTTTTCCCTATTATATTCTACAAGAACATCACCCCCCCTTCTTTTTCTGAAGCACCATTTCTACCTCCTATGCCTCAGGCTTAGACGTGTTTGATTTTAATTTTAAAAGCTCATTGTCAGTCATTTATTATGATTTATCATCATTTTTCTTTTTCATGGAGAGAATAATGTTGAAAGCGAAAGGAGTGGTGTTTACTTATACAGGAATTGCAGTTTACAGAAGTTCACGATTCAGCATCATAATATGCATATATAAAATGTGGCTGGATCGAATACAATACCTCCTCCATCTTTTGATGTGAAATATGTAGTGAAGCATCTTTCTCTTACTAGGAATGCTGACAAATACTTAATGTAATTCACACTTGATAAAATCAAATGTGTTATTTCATTTCTTTTTTTAACAAAAATTAAAATTTGTCTATTGAGACTTGCGTTTGGATTGTAAATAAAGTATGACTTTCTTCTTGACTTATTGATCCCTAATACTTTATTCAATGAGGTTCAGGTTTTCCTGTCCAGAATGATAGTTCAAATAGGTGTCTGGGTGTTTCCTATTAAGGCAAAAATAATACTTTATAGTTACTGGTAGTAACAAACAAATTTAATTCACAATTTAGCAGGTCTTTTGTAATAATTAAAAGAACAGAAGATTCTCTTTTAAACATTTTCTTTTTCATTATTTTGTTTTTGAGAGAGTTGCAGTGAGAGAAAGACACAAAGAGATACAACAGAGCACTGCACAGCTCTGGCTTTTTGTGTGCTAGAGATTGAACCTGGGACTTTGGAGCCTTAGGTAGGAGAATCTCTTTGCATCTCCATTATGCTATCTACTCCCACCCACTTTTAAACATTCTCTCTCAATCATTTTAATCTGGCTTCAAATCAGAATGCTATGGCATGGCTAGTAGATCTTCATTCTTCTGACTTCTTTCCTCACTTATTAGATAATTAACTGTCTGTCCAGGTTGATGTTTGGAAGTAGTACAAAGAGAAAGAAAGCATGATATTTTGGGGCAACTCAGTTCTTGGTCTGGTTTCTTAGTTTTTATGGACTTCTAGTTAAATCTGGTACCTTATGTGGGGTTGAGAACTTTGTAAATTCCTTTTTGAACCCTCTTTCTTACACTTCAGTTAGTTAGTGGATGTACTACATGCTGGATGAGATTCTTTATCTGCACAGATCAGCTGCAAGTACACCTTCCAACTCTCATGTTTCTGAGTTACCCTACTGGGCAGGACCTAAAGGTTTCATAATGCATGTACATCTTAATGGACTGTCTTATTGTCCCCTTAAGTCATTTTCAGTTAGGGTACCAACCCCAAGTCATAGTCAGCTTGACCTGGGTGTGAAATCAGTTTTAATCTAACTTACTATAGGCAAGTTCTGAAAATGGATTTCTTAAATCCTTCCTTTCACTGGGATTGATGGTGTAAACAATTAGTGATATTTATATACTATATACAATATTTTTAGTCACAGGCAGTGATACCACTGGTAAAGCATACAAGTTGGCATGTTTGAGTACTGGGGTTCAAGCCTCTAGTCCCTACCTGCAGTGAGGAAATTTCATGAGTAGTAGAACAAGCTAAAGGTGTTTTTCTTCTCTCTCTTCTGCTATATTTCTCTCTGTATAATGCCTCCAGAGGCAGTGGATTTTTCTTACAAGCACAAACTCCAGTGATAACACTGGTGGCCAAAGTGTGTGTGTGTGTGTGTGTGTGTGTGTGTGTGTGTGTGTGTGTGTGTGTGTGTGCGTGTGCGTGTTTGCCACCAGGGTTATCACTAGGGTTTGGTGCCAGAACTACAAATCCACTGCTCCTTGCAGCCATTTTTTTTCTTTTAGTTACTTTTAGTTTCTATTTTTATTTGATAGAGCAGAGAGAAATTGAGAGAGGAGAGGACAGTATTTGTAGTTTTCTTCCCATCATATGAAGGGAGGCACTTGGGGGATGTTGTTCTTCCTTTCTTAAAACCTGATCCTTCTCATAAACATTGATTCAATACCAAATGAAAGGAAATAAAATATCAAACAGAAACATCCATATGAGATTATATGGAGAAATGCATTATTTTCTTTTAATCAAGTTGTATAAGGCAAGGGAGGAAAATAGAAAGTGGATAAAATTAAAGGAAAAACTATAAGCTGTTTCCCTGTCACTTATATGAGGGTTTGTCTTGTTATGGGAGTTAAATATAATGACAAATTTCTGAGACAGAAAATTAGTACAGGACACTCAAATCTGTGTTCTGATTCAAAGGGGGGAAATCATTCAAAATAAGTTTAAATTGTTATTAGTTATAAAGGTTGAGAAAAATATATAGAGAACAACTGTTGGGAATAGAGCAACACTAGGTAGACGACCTCACCGATGTGTCCTGGAACCTTGTCTCTCCCAACTAGGAAAGATAGAAACAGACTAGTGTGGGGTTGGAGGGGGGACCCAAATATTGAGAGCAGCTGTTGGCCCAAGGCCAATTGTTCCTTGTTTCATGTGAATATTTCCACCTGTACTCACCCTGTGATAACTATAAAAAGGTAGGACGAGAAGTGATCGGGGTTGCAGACTCTCCCTTTGCTTGGAAGGGTGTCGGTGGCCCAAGCTTAAGCTTGATAATAAAGGCTCTTGCTATAGCATGTGATTCTGGTCTTCTTTGTGTGAGATCGGGACTCGAACTTCTGGCACAACATATGGGGTTTCGTCCGGGATCCCCATCTCACTAGAAGAACGCCAGCTTCACTGAGCCTTCAGGACTGGCCTGTAGCGAGAGACCCTTGGAATTGAAGGGGCAGCTCTGGGTCCAGGGTCCTGGGAGATGTCTCAGGCCTTGCTGTAGAGGATTGGATTCTCCTCGCAAATTTGGAAGGGGAGAGTGGGTTGCTCCCACGAAGCAGCGAAAGGCTGTTTTCCCATCTGTAGGGAAGGGGTGGCAAGAAGCCGTCCTCCCATCTGTAGGGAAGCAGCTAGAGGCTATCCTCCCATCTGTAGGGAAGCGGTGTGAGAGGCCATCCTCCCATCTGTTGGTTCAGAGTGTTGGTGGCTGGGCCTCTGGAGTTTTCTTTGAGTATGTTGTCCCTATATTTTCATTGTGTGAGTTGTCTGTGTATTTACTTTGTGTGTGTTGTCTCTGTATTCTCTACCAGTTGGCCCCCAGAAAGAACCTGGGACCTGCCTATTATTTATGCCACTAAAGATGTCATTTTAGGACATCCAGGACATCCGGGCCAGATTTTTTATATCCTTACTTGGTAGAGAACCCCCCCCTCTTGGCTAGAGCTTTTTCTTCCTCCACAGGGTTCGAGACCCACCATTCTTGCTTTATATTGGCCGTTTTCCACTAGTGACCTTTATAATTGGAAAATGCAGAACCCTAGGTTTTCAGAAAAAACAGCAGCACTTATTGATTTATTAGATTCTGTTGTTTTTATCCATCAGTCAACCTAGGACGACTGCCAGCAGCTTTTACTTGTGTCTGGGGCACCTAGGGAACCCTACCTTAAACCGAGCCCTGATAGATACAGGTTTCCCTTTGATAAGACCCACCTGGGATTTTAACTCACCTGAAGTTAAGGAGAAGCTACGGTCCTATTGCCAGCCTCTGATGGGTGGGCTTTGGGCAGTGGCAAGCCGACCCACCAATTTGGCTGTGCAACAGGAAAATAGCTTTCTTAGAAAGAATTATGGAGGCATATCGAATGTTCACTCCCCTAGATCTAGAAGCTCCAGAGAATAAGTCAGTAGTAATAATGGCCTTTGTAAACCAAGCTACCCCTGATATAGCAGATAAGTCTTTACAAGAACTATTGGCAGTAGCAGAGAAAGTCTTCAACAACCGAGAGACCTCTGAAAAATGCCAATTATGGACAATGACAGAGGCTAATGAGCGACAGACTCGCGGCCTCACTAAGGTATTGTTGGCAGCTGCTGTGGAATGCCCTTGGTGGAAAGGCCAAGAGAGGTCCATCCTCCCCAAGGGTTTGAAAAAAGCAGAGGTCCATACGGGGAAGGAAAAAAGAAGCTCCTTGAAGATCAGTGTGCATATTACAGGGAGAAAGGACACTGGGCCAGAGATTGTCCGAGAAGAAAAGGGAGACAAAAAGATACTGGGACGAAAATCCTAGAACTGGATAACTAGGGACGATGGGGTTTGGGTCCCCTCCCCGAACCCAGGGTAACTTTAACAATAGAGGGGAAACCTGTTAGCTTTGTGGTGGATGTGGGGGCTCAACATTCAGTGTTAACCCAGTCTATGGGAAAACTATCCAAACAAAAGACCTGGGTACAAGGAGTGACTGGCATGAAACAATATTCCTGGACCACCTGGAGGACTGTGCACTTGGGGAAGGGACAGGTACCTCATTCTTTTATGCCTGTTCCCGAATGCCCCTGCCCCCTTCTTGGGAAAGACCTGCTTTCTGGGATGGGAGCAACCACTGCTTTCCGGCCTCAAGGACCAGTGGTTGTGACCACCAACTCCGTACCGGTTCCTATCCTTGCCTTAAATTTGACTGATGAAGCTTCCTTAAACCCAGCTACCTTGCTCCCTGATCCTGAATTGGATGCTCCCTTGCACAACTGCTCCGAGATTCTGGGCTGCACGTCTGGCCTCCGGGAGGACCTGAAGGACCAGCCTTTAAAAGGAACAGAAGTGAACTGGTGTACTGGCGGGAGCAGCTTCATTGGAGATGGGGTGAGGTGTGCTGGGGCTATGGTAACTACTGAACGTAAGACTGTGTGGGCAGCCGCCCTACCCACAGGGACTTCGGCCCAAGAAGCTGAGTTGATTGCCCTCACAAAAGCCCTCAACCTAGGAAAAGGGAGAAGACTTAACATCTACACTGATAGCCGCTATGCCTTTGCCACAGCCCACATCCACGGGGCTATATATCAAGAAAGGGGACTTAGCACAGCTATATACAGGATACTGGGTACTGTACAGCAAACCATAACAAAGGGACTTTTCAAAGTTAACCCAATTAACAAATAATGTGATGATAATATTAACTATCGATTGTCTTTTTGAACCCTAAGACAGCAGGAACCTCACATCTTCACTATAGAGCCCCTACTTCCCCCAGTCCTGGAACCCTTGGATAGGGCCCACTTTCCCGTATGCATCTCCCAATCCAAACCAAATAATATTGCATCCACCGATCACAACCTAACCAAAGCAAAGGTTGCCACCTCATCATGCTTCACCTCAGACTGTATCCAGAGACTTCACGTGTGGAATGACAACCCTTCAACTTCATTACTCGGGTGAGACCTTTCCTTTTATAGTACACTCTAATTTCATCTCAGGTAGTTCACTTTCTAACAAAGTCCCATAATCTAGATATACACCAGTTTCTGTGAGAGAGAGCTTATGTGCACACGTATCCATAAACTACTGCAAAATATATACCTGAAAGCAGAAGCACACTAGAGTTTGCAGTGAGTACCTCCCTAACACTTCCTCTCCACTATTCCAAGCTTGGGATCCATGATTGCTCAACAAATTGTTTGGCTTCATATGTTAACTCTTTTCAATCACCAGGTTCCAGATGCCACCAGGATGCTGGCTAGGCTTCCCTGGATTGAAGACCCTACCAATGTGTCCTGGAGCTCAGCTTCCCCAGAGACACACCTTACTAGGGAAAGAGAGAGGCAGACTGGGAGTATGGACCGACCAGTCAACGCCCATGTTCAGGGGGGAAGCAATTACAGAAGCCAGACCTTCTACCTTCTGCAACCCTCAATGACCCTGGGTCCATGCTCCCAGAGGGCTAGAGAATGGGAAAGCTACCATGGGAGGGGGTGGGTTATGGAGATTGGGTGGTGGGAATTGTGTGGAGTTGTACCCCTCCTACCTTATGTTTTTGTTCACTAATCCTTTCTTAAATAAAAAAATTAAAAAAAAAAAAGAAAGAAAGAAAGGGGACTACTCACAGGTGAAGGTGAAGCTATAAAGGGCCAGCAGGAAGTGTTGGACCTGTTAGAGGCTATCTGGATGCCAGATGAGGTGGCCATAATACACTGCCCTGGACACCAAAAGGGAGAAGGTCCTGTGGCACGGGGCAACCTCCTAACAGATGTCACAGTCAGACAAGTTGCACTGGAAAGAACTGATGAATTAGCCCTTTGTCTGCCAAACCCTAGAGAACTCATCCTGCCTGATGAGCCAGAATACACATCAGATGAAGAGCTCCAGATAAAAAAGTTACCTTTCACTGACAAGCACGGTAATTGGTGGGTAACAGCTGATGGTAAACTTGTCTTGCCCCAAGCCGTGGCTAAACACCTGCTACAGCATATACACGGAACTACCCACTTGGGACGAAGAAAAATGACTGAACTTTTACAAAAAGCCAACCTGAGAATCCACAACAAGAACCAAATGATTAAGGAAATAGTTGCAGAATGCAAAGCCTGCAGACTTGTAAACACTAGCAGCCAGTCTAGAACTCCTGGGGTGCGTGAGAAAGGAACCAGACTAGTTGCCTACTGGGAGATAGACTTCACTGAGGTAAAACTTGGAAAATATGGGTATAAATATATGCTAGTGTTTGTAGACACCTTTTCAGGATGGACTGAGGCATTCCCGCCCAAGAGGGAGACGACCTAGACAGTGGTGAAGAAACTTGAAGAGATTTTTCCCAGGTTTGGTATGTCCCTTCAGTTATGTTCAGATGGTGGTCCAGCCTTCACTTCCCAGGTAACCCAGAATTAGGTAGGTGTCCTTGGGGGCAAAATGGAAATTACATTGCGCCTACAGGCCCCAAAGCTCAGGATAGGTAGAAAGGATGAATAGAACTCTAAAGGAGACCTTATCAAAATTAACTATGTAGACTGGCATAGACTGGGTAATTCTCCTTCCCTGTGCCCTTTATAGAGTAAAAAATACCCCATTTGAGAGTAAAAAATACCTCATTTGAGATCATGTTCGGTCGTCCTCCTCCCATAATCCCAGCCTTGAGATCAGACTTGCTCGCTGATATTAATGATCAGAACCTGCTTGCCTCTTTACAGATAATAGCTCAAGTCCAAAAGCGTGTGTGGCCAAGGCTGAGAGCAGTATATGAAGCTGCACCCCCTCCAAACCCTCATCCCTTCCAGCCTGGAGACTCAGTCCTAGTAAGACGCCACCAAAAAGAGACACTCAAGCCCTGGTGGAAAGGACAATATACTATCATCTTAGCCACCCCCACGGCCCTGAAAGTGGATAGTATCGGCTCATGGATCCACCACTCCCACGTCTGTGCAGCAGAGACAGAAGAGTTCAAGACCAGATGGCAACTCAAGTCTGTTCCCAAACATCTGCTCAAGCTCCGGTTGGTCTGCTCGTGACCCTATGGATTCTTTATTTCCTGCTACTACTACTCCTCACGCCCCACTGATACCGGGACAATAGTCAGAAACAGAGATTGGCCCAAGATTGGGCCCTAAAAGTTACAAAAAGACAAAGGGGAATGTGGGGTTGGAGGGGGCCCCCAAATATTGAGAGCAGCTGTTGGCCCAAGGCCAATTGTTTCTTGTTGCGTGTGAATATTTCCACCTGTACTCACCCTGTGATAACTATAAAAAGGTGGGACGAGAAGTGATCGGGGTTGCAAACTCTCCCTTTGCTTGGAAGGGTGTCGGTGGCCCAAGCTTAAGCTTGATAATAAAGGCTCTTGCTATAGCATGTGATTCTGGTCTTCTTTGCATGAGATCGGGACTCGAACTTCTGGGCACAACAGCTAGGGGTATGGATCGATCTGCCCATGCCCAAGTCCAATGGAGAAGCAATTACAGAAGCCAGAATTCCTACCTTCTGCACCCCCCAAAAAATTTGGATCCATACTCCCAGGTCAGGAGAAATGATTGGAGCAAGAGGATAAGAGGGCACTGAACTCCGGCTCCATCAGTACCCAAAGAGAGAGGAGCAAAAAGGGAGGGATGTTTGGATGTACTAAGAGAGTCACAAGTGGCTTTGAGGGGAAGAGAGGACTGGATGGACCTGGAAGTAAAAGTAGGAAATTATGTACAAATGTAGGATAGTTGTCAACATGTTACCTCAAGAAAATTGTGGTAGCTTGAAATGGAGGTATTGGGGATTCAAAACTCTGGTGATGGGAACAGTGTGAAATTATACCCCTGCTGATATGTAATTTTCTAAATCAATATTAAATCACTAATAAAAAATACAGACTAAAGGAGCAATGGTAAAAGAATGTCAGAGGTTTCAATATAAAACTATTAGAAGTCGTTATTGTGTAAAATTAGCTATCCAGATCTTTGAGCACCCCACACCATCTGGCAATCACATACAAATCCAGATGTCTTACGTCTTTATACAGAGTTTACAGTCACTGCATACCAAACCAAAAACTGTAATAATCTCTTGGGAGAAAAACTAAGATACTGTTTATAGTTTCAATTTGCTCTATTTTACTATTATATCAAATAACACATATTTATTTACTGTACCCATTCCTCTATAAAAATCTTCATCTACTGAAGAAACATGTATTTTCAGTTTTCCCCTACAGGTTTAGTCTTTACCTTCCTTCTCCTGCATTGTGGTACTAATCTTTGGCTTCATATTTGATTAAGCCAATGGAAAATATTCTAAAGGCATTTTAAAGGTATTCATAAGCAGAAGAACTGTGAAGTTATTATATTCCAGTGACACCTTACCTTTGCCCTGAGTCTTAGTTTGGTTTTTTGCTGGATATTTCCCATAGGTATGTATGTTTAATTTCCAACTAAATCCCACTCTCCCTTTAGGCTTGGTTCTCTTCTGTTAGTCTCCTCACTGCAACAGTTGATGCTGATTTCCACTAGTCTTACAGTATGTTGGTAACTGATTCTTCCTTTACATTTTTTGTTGTTGCATTTGCCAGCTATTTTAAGACTCTGATGAAATATATGTGGTTTATCTTGTGAGAAAATATTTTATGTGGCATACTGATCTATTTAGACAGAATGTAATAGAAAATCAATTGGAGAGGCCAGGCAATGGCCCACCCAGTTAAGTGCACATAGTACTATGCATAAAGACAGGGGTTCAAGCCCCCTGCTCCCCACCTGCAGTGGGGATGCTTCACAAATGGTGAAGCCTGTCTGCAGCAGTCTCTCTCTCTCTCTCCTGTATTTCCCTCCACTGTCCATTTCTCTCTGTCCTAGTGAATAAAATAGAAAAAAAAGTGGGGAGGGAATGGCCACCAGGAGGGGTAGATTCATAGTGCTCACAACAAGCCCCAGGAATAACCCTGGAGGCAAATGAAAGAAATTAAATTTTTTTTATTTAAAAATCAGAACAATGTAACTTAGAGTAAGCCTGGGATTGTTTACTTTGCACTTGACAAAGCATATGGAGATCTTTACTGAATTGTTGACTTGGTGTTTTCATTTTTCCATTTAAAACATTGATATGATGGATTCATTTTGGAGAGCGAGTGTCTCACGTTTATGGTATCTGTCTATATTTCAAATATGTTTTCTTATCACTAACCTCATTTGATTTTAACACATTTCTTATAGGTAATAATAAAGTTATTGGAATTTTCATATAAAATAAACTGTATACTTCCATAGGAAAATATTCTTAAGCTTAGCTGTGGAAATGAAAGTAAAATTCTTGTTGTATTAGTGTTTTATTTCTCTATATCTCTGTCATGTGTTCTCATTAGCCGCCTTGCTTTAAATATTAGAATTCTTTCAGGCTACACTGTCTACTGACCTTTACCTTTTCATTTCTTACATTGCTCTTCTTGGATCTAATACACATTCAGGATTTCAGTTACTCTTTCAAACTTCTCATTAATTTGCATTTCTTATTTATATCTGAGTTGTAATCCAACTATCTAATAGCTTCTACTCTTAAGTATCTTCCCTATTGAAAATTCTCTAACAATTTCCCATTTTACTTGGTCTGAAACTTTTGGTGTCTCAGGAATGAAAGGGTTTTTTTTTTTTTTTGTTTTTGTTTTTTGTATAACCATTATGCTGTCAACCTATCCCTAAAATATTTTTTAGAGAAATGAGGACTAGCTGAAAAGGAGAAGTAAATGACTAATTTTTAATAGGGAATAGAATTTTCTTTTTCAAGGATAAACTGTATTTATTTCAAAAATAAAAGAGAGATAGATGAAAGAGACAAGAGAGAGGCCAATGTACCACACTGATATATGCAGTGCCAGGGATCAAACTCAAGGCTTCATACTTACAAGCCCAAAACTCTATTACTGTGTCACTTGGGCTACCAGAGAGTAGAATTTAGATAAAGCAATTTGGCTTCATATTCTCACTTTTCTCCACCCTTCTAACACATATAAATACCACAAAATCTCTCTCTCTCCACAAAATCTCTCCCTCTCTCTCCCTCCCTCTCACTCCCTCCCTCTTCCCCTCTCTCCGTCTCTCCCTCTCCTTCCTGCTCTTCAAGATCTCTCAGGATGGAGAAATACAGTCCAGGCTAGGCCGATGTATTAGTATGATTATTATAGCATCATCCCAAACAACTGTTTCCTGAACTATTTAAGTCCCACTTCAAGACCATATCTTTAGCATTGATGGTGTATATTCAGCTGCTCCTCTTATTATTTTTCCCTTTTACATTTACTAGATACCTAGTATTCTGCAAGATTCTAGAGATGTAAAAATTGAAGACAGATCTTTGATTCATGTCTTTACGATTAGGACAGTTTACTGGGATGATAATACACACATAAGAAATTATAATAGAACTTGCTTTTATAATTATTTATATAAACAAAAGGGGAAAGATCCCTTCTCCCAGTTTTTATGCTAGAGTAAGCTTATTTTGTGTTGAATAATAGATTGGAATTTGCAAACTAGAATTACTTGGGGAGGAAGACACATTATAAAGAAGATCTTATACATGTAAGTATAAGGTGGCATGACATAAAATCAAGTTTTGAATTTCAAAGCATGTTACTGCTGGGCAAAATGTGTAGCGAAGCTGAATGATGAGATGTGGGCAATGCATAGTCAGATTATGATGGTCTTTAGGTGCAGGTAATGGAGTTAGACTTTGCTCTGATATAATAAAAATGTTCTGGAAGGTTTTCTTTTTTACTAGGATTCTGAAATAATTAAATCTAATCATTAGTCATTGTCAGAAAGCTTATAATGTGCACAATGTGAAGGGTGTACTAAAAAAAACATAGTATGAAAAGCAAGTACCTCCAGTTGTTCTTATCTAAGTGAGAGGAAATGATATCTTGAACTAGAGCAGTGACAAAAGGAGTGGGAAGTTTTGAATCAGATTAATGATGTTGTGGTAAGAATTGGTGATGGTTGCAATGTGCAATTAAAGAGAAGAAGAAATTTGGAATAACCTCTGCATTAAGATTTATGATAGTCCCCATCCATCCATCCATCCATCCATCCATCCATCCATCTTCTCTTTTCTTTCTTTCTCTTTATTCCTTCCTTCTTTTCTTGTGTATATTTGATTGTATCATTTTAAATAGATATATAAATGTTAGTGTTTCTGCATTGATCATAAAATTATATGATTTCTGGGATATAGTTTCATTGGTTTTCAGCAGAAAATATCTGTGGAGATAATTTCCCCTGCTTTTTGGTAAAATAACTGCTAGTTAGAGGTTAGCCATATCTGTTGCCAAACTTTTGCTAGTCAGAATGAATTATTTATTATTACAATGATGCAAAAATTACAAATGGAAATTCAGAGAATCTGGTACATATAAAACAAAGCTTCCTATTTATCCAATTTAAATTTATATAAATGTAAATTTAAATAAGGAATATATTTGTAATATATTTTCAAAATATTAAAATAATGTTTGAGGTCTATTAAGACTAGGATTTAAAGTGACTCAAAGATGTCAAAAATGTCACTGGGGCTGACAGAAAATATCAATTTAGTCAAGTCAAGTATTGTAATTTTTGGATTTTTTTTATTAGAAAATAAGTCATTGGGGTATGAGATTATTTCAAAGGAAAATACTGGTATATTTCTATGTGGTTTTTCAGAAGATTGACAATATTATTTAGTTTTAAGTATTCTAATAATTATATATGTGTGTGCTCCAAAACTAGACTTCATAATATTCCTAAAAGTCAGCTTTTGGATTTTAAAAACTCATTTTAATTATTTTTGTCAAATGTGAATGGCAGTTCGTACAGAAAATGACGGTGAAGATTTGAGAATTCTATAACTCCATGCTAATCTTCTTTTTTAAAGCATCATTTCTTGAAATTCAATTTTTGGCTTTGTAAACCATTAAATATTTTAATGTTGGATTTGCCTCTCTTTGCATACCTATATTAGTTTATTATGCATTTTTTAAAATACATGATATTCAACATTGCTGCTGTCATATTTCTTTGAAAAAGCAATGGTACTATGGCACCACTATTCTTTGAGTGCTTCTGTCCCATTTGTGGACAGTCCTGTAATACTTCTAAGAAAATATATATACCTTAGTGTATGTTAGAAACTGTATTTGTAAATACCAAATTTTGTATCATAATCCTGTGAGCTGTGCTATTTTAATGCATTTGAGTTACAAAATTACAAAATGAGTACATTGATCCTGACTCTATCTATCTATCTATCTATATATTTGAAGGTGTAATAACTATACAGGGATTATTTTGTCATTGGCTTATTTATTGACACTAAACTTTAGGCTATTGCCTAGAGAACATTTTGGAGATGACTGAACGAGCCTCTCCTATTCACAGATAATGTCATTGGGGTCTTACATGATCTAGAGAGGAATATGTCTAAGCTGGGTTTGTCAATCTAAGACTATTTTTTTTTTAATTTTTAAAATTATCTTTTATTTCTTATTGGATAGAGACAACCAGAAATTGAGAGGAAAGGGAGCGAGGTGGAGAGACACCTGCAGTCCTGCTTCACCACTTGTGAAGCTTCCCCCCTGCAAGTGGGGGCTGGGGGCTTGAACCTGGGTCTTTGCACACTGTAATATGTGCAGGTGAGCCACCACCTGGCCCTGACTAAAATTTTAATACTCTGAAGAAGTCTCATACTTTTGCCAGGTTGACTGCTTAACATAAAGAATCCACAAAATCACAAAATCTTAGAAACAGGGAGTTCTACATTCTACTTTATAAATTAACTATTTTCTGAAATAATCTCAAAGCTGAAAAGCTTATATATCTCTCCACTGGAAAACAAGTTCTATAGTTAATTGAATTTAAATAGTATATACTACAAACATTGAGTTTAAAGATCTATCAGCTTCAGTTCCTTCAAGTCACTTACTGAGAAGCTGCTGTGTACTTCCTGTGGGGCAGCTGGGAAGAAAGAGAAGATTGGATTTCTGGGAGTGGGGGGGTGGGGCTATTCATGAAGGAATGTAACACAAACAACAGAATTCAATACTTAGGCTGTCTAAATGTTTCAGGAAAAATGAAAATTAACTCCTATGGGATTGAAAGCTAATTTTGTCTGGGTAGAATGAATCATGAAGTAAGTTCCCAGAGCTAAATAATAGAAATGTTGGCATTTTAGACAAAATAATTATCTTAAAATGAAGGAGTGGAAACTCTACAAGACGTAGTGTTTTGGCTTGCATTTGCTTTGATAAGGCTGTGGCAATGGGCATTAAGGAAGTCTAGAGAAATGTGAAAACAGTGTAAAATACTTACATGAACAAAAAAAATATTTTTCATAGAAAATTACTTTTTTTCCTGGGAAAAATAATATTATTGAAAGTTTTAGTAAGAAAAGAAGAAAAGTAAACCAACACCCTCCTTTTTTTTTTCTCTGCCACCAGAGCTTCATTCTTTAATTTATTTTTCCGTATAGAGGGTAGCAACCAGAGGAAGAAAGAGAGGTGACACCACAGAACTGTATCACTGCTCATGAAGCTTCCCCTTTGCATGATGATCTAGGTCTTGAACTTGTGTCTTTGCACAAGATAAATTGTACACTTTATAGAGTAAGCCGTCTTAGAGACTCCCTCACCCCAATTACTAACTTATTTGATGTAATCTTTTCCTAGAGATTTTGAAATCATGTATTCTAAATTATAAACCCTAATCAAACCCTGCATTTGAAGATAAATTCCTTTCTGATTAGCATCAATATCAGTTTTATGAGTCATAGATATGATGTATTTTCTTGACCCTCTGAATGTCAGCTCTTCTTATTTTTTTTATATTTATTGATTTATTTATTCCCTTTTGTTGCCCTTGTTATTGCCCTTGTTGTAGTTATTATTGATTTCATTGTTGTTGGATAGGACAGAAAGAAATGGAGAGAGGAAGGGAAGACAGAGAGAGAGAGAGAGAAAGATAGACATCTGCAGACCTGCTTCACCGCCTGTGAAGCGACTCCTATGAAGGTGGGGAGCCAGATGTTCAAACCTTACACAAGTCCTTGTGCTTTGCGCCAAGTGGGCTTAACCTGCTGCGCTACTGCCCGACTCCCAGCTCTTCTTATTTCTGTAATTTACTGATGTTCATTCCACAACACTCACAAATAACTTTACACTTGTAACATGAGAAATGCTCAAAAATTGTTGGACAAAATTGACGATTATTACTTGGATATTTTCATTCAATTTCGGGTCTATGTTCTTATGCTTCTTTGTCAGTGACTAGAAATCTTACTCATTAATAGTTTATGCAATAAAAATTAGCTTATTACTATAAACCCTCCTGTGGGCTCTACAGGACCTTGACCTCAATGTAGAATAACATTGGTAGAAGCTACCCCACTCTCTGAAAGGAGGCTAGATCAACATACTTTGCCGCTAGAGGAAGACTGGTCCTGAATGAGTGCAGCCCAGAATGTCCATAGCTCTGACCATGGGATGCGAGCTCAGACTGACAGGGATGCAGAGGTTACACAGGCTCCTGTGCTAAATATGAATAGACATGGACCCTAGGTCCGATTAATGGGGTTTACAGTTAGTGGTTTACATACTTTTTCAATGTTTGTGGGCTCCTGTGCTAAATATGAATAGACATGGACCCTAGGTCCGATTAATGGGGTTTACAGTTAGTGGTTTACATACTTTTTCAATGTTTGTGGGCTACTCTCTGCTCTGATCTAGCTTTCTAGTTCTCAAATCTGACACCATCTTCCCAGACAATGCTTTTAGTCTATCTGTATGTTAGCTGTCAAGTTCAAGGAAAAAATTAGTAAAGTCATGGCCCCCTTGGAGTATACCTAAAATAAATTTCTTAGTTTTTTACAACATGAAGACCCCAAATCTCATCTGCTTTCTTACCTTTGGGTTCCTGATTTTCAAACAATTTGTTCTGCTTTATAGCCTACTGCTTTCCAACCATCAAGTTGCAGATACTACCCTGATGGCAACCTGACTTTCCTTGGCATATGATTTCACCAGTGTTTCCTGGAAACCTCCCCAGAACCCTACCCCACTAGGGAAACACAGGAGAAGGCTGGGGGTAGGGATCAACTTGTCAAAACCCATGTCCAGCGAAGAAGCAATTACAGATGCCAGGCCTCCTACCTCTTGCACTCCATAAAGATATTTGTTCCATACTCCCAGAGAGATAAAGACTAGGGAAGCTTCCAATGGAGAGGAGGGGATATAGAACTCTGGTGATGAGAACTGTATGGAATTGTACCTCTTGTGAAGGTGATCTCCATGCAGATGGGGAGCTGGGGGCTAAATCCTGGATTTAGGTCCTTGGCTTTGTACTATGAATGCTTAACTAGGTGTACCATCAACCGTTCCCCACTTTTCATTCTTTTTTACACAATTCAAGTTCATTTGAATGCTGATATTTTCACTGGTGTTATACAACTGACCAAGTAGCAAGTACAAATATTTTCTGGAATAAGGTGTAGGGCATGTAGGAAATTGAAAACAACTCTATTGGTTCTTCATGGTTACTTATCCTTCTCTTCACAGTGGACAGAATTCAATATCATGCTTTTCTACTTTGTTGCTGGGGAGCTATCTCAATTGGTAAACCACCAAACTTGCATGCCTGAGCTGCCTGGATTTATCATCTGTACTGTATGAGTAGTGCTCTGGTTTCTCCCCCCACCTCTCCCTGACAACATGGGAAATTCTTTTGTATGTAAAAAATTAATCTTGGGGTAGGGGAAGACAGCATAATAGTTGTGCAAAATGACCTTCATGTCTGAGACTACAAAGTTCTAGATTCAGTCCTTGGCATCACCATAAATCAGTGCTTTGAATAGTGCTTTGAGTTATCTCTGTATTATTATATTTATCTCTCTTCTTTCAATACAATAAAACAAAGTGTGTGTGTGTGTGTGTGTGTGTGTGTGTGTTTAAAAAATACTTTATGTTGTAGTTTATTGTCAATTCTACTGACATCAGAAAAGCTTTTGCTTGGTTATTCTTATGACAGAACATTTCTAGTGGGTTGATTATGACTCAGCCAATGGAAAGTATGGGTCAAGTTATCAAGATATGTTTTGTGTAGGAATGCACTTCACAAATGAAAGCATACAATTTTTCTGCTTAGCTGTAAACAAACTAATTTAATTGCATATATTCATTCCTTAATCAGGTTTTTCCTAGTCAGACGATAGCTGTTTAGGGACAGCAATGTATGCATGGTCAAATAATGTCTAGACATGGCATAACAGTGTACTGATATAATCCTGTGACTATAAAGAATGACTGAAATAAATTGTACACACTATTCAATGAATTTGAGCTTATTATATGTGCACTGATGCTTTTATATATATATGAGTAAACATACTATCCTTTGGACATTTAAATATTAATATTAGACAAACATGTTTCAATGACTTTGAAACATGGCATATTTTCTGTAGGCAGAGGAATTCATGAAATACATGAAACTATTTTATTTCCTAAGGGAGTATATTCTTTTCTTTCTGGTGGTCCCTGATTGCAGCAAGTCCTTTTTTCCCCTAAAATATCATATTTCTTGAGGATAAAAATAGTCCCTTTTCAGCCCTCAGAATATCATTTGGACTGGAAAATGACCATTGCTACAAAAAATGGAAACCACTTATTATTAACATCTGCAACACAGCTAACACTTTCAGAACACATTGCTATATAGGGATGGAAATTATTAAAAAGAGACAGCAAAAGAGGATGGCAGGAGTGTAGCTCATTACATAGTGAGTACTATCTTTAGGGAAGAATGCTTTGGAGAATACAAGAAACAATATAGTATACACATACAAATATTTAAAAGGGGATGAAGAATTTTGTGTAAAAATGGGAGTGCATTAAAAAAAAGGTCCGGTAGTTAATGTTATCATCACATTATTTGTTAATTGGGTTAACTTTGAAAAGTCCTTTTGTTATGGTTTGCTGTACAGTATCCAGTATCTTGTATATAGCTGTGCTATTGGATGCTTCTAATCTACTTGGTCTAGGCTTTTGAGAGAGTCCGCATATCAAATACACAGCCTATATATTAAAAGGATTCAGTTTGTCTTTTGAGAAACTTTGAGACATACAATTGATTTTCCCCCTCTCATATTAATTAACTACTGATTTATATGTCTACATTTTGCTAGGAGTGTACATAAACACCATTCCCACCACCAAAGGACTGTGACCCATCCCTCCCGCCCACTCCCACTCCCCACTGGCCCAGGAAGCTGCATGTCTACCCCTCACCACTGGGTTTTTACTTTGGTGCCCTACTTACAATTTGATCAGGTCCTGCTTTTAGTTTCCCTTTCAGATCTTCTTAATCAACTTCTGTTGATGAGTGGGATCATCCCATACTCATCTTTATCTTTCTGACTTACATTAACTATCGATTGTCTTTCTGAACCCTAAGACAGCAGGAACCTCACATCTCCACTATAGAGCCCCTACTTCCCCCAGTCCTGGAACACTTGGATAGGGCCCATTTTCCTGTATGCATCTCCCAATCCAAACCAAATAATATTGCATCCACCGATCACAACCTAACCAACGCAACGATTGCCACCTCAACATGCTTCACCTCAGACTGTGTCCAGAGACTTCACGTGTGGAATGACAACCCTTCAGCTTCATTACTCGGGTGAGACCTTTCCTTTTATAGTACACTCTAATTTCATCTCAGGTAGTTCACTTTCTAACAAAGTCCCATAATCTAGATATACACCAGTTTCTGTGAGAGAGAGCTTATGTGAACATGTATCCATAAACTACTGCAAAATATATACCTGAAAGCAGTAGTACACTAGAGTTTGCAGTGAGTACCTCCCTAACACTTCCTCTCCACTATTCCAAGCTTGGGATCCATGATTGCTCAACAAATTGTTTGGCTTCATATGTTAACTCTCTTTTCAATCACCAGGTTCCAGATGCCACCAGGATGCTGGCCAGGCTTCCCTGGATTGAAGACCCCACCAATGTGTCCTGGAGCTCAACTTCCCCAGAGACATACCTTACTAGGGAAAGAGAGAGGCAGACTGGGAGTATGGACTGACCAGTCAGCACCCATGTTCAGCGGGGAAGCAATTACAGAAGCCAGACCTTCTACCTTCTGCAACCCTCAACGACCCTGGGTCCATGCTCCCAGAGGGCTAGAGAATGGGAAAGCTATCATGGGAGGGGGTGGGTTATGGAGATTGGGTGGTGGGAATTGTGTGGAGTTGTACCCCTCCTACCTTATGTTTTTGTTCATTAATCCTTTCTTAAATAAAAAATTTAAAATAAAAAAAAATTTAAAAAAAAGGTCCAGGACTAGCAAAATAGCTCACTTGGACAGTGTGCTGTTTTGCTGTGTGGACAGCCCAGGAAGATATTGTTGAATGAGAATCACGTTGTAAATATTTGTTGTAAGTTAATGGTTAATAAAAGTATAATTATATCCCAATGGGCCATTAAAGCTCTTTAAAATATTAATGCAAAGAGGAGAACAAAAGTGAATATAGAAGATACAGAAGTTAAAAAAACATGAAGACAAGGGTACTTAGTGACTTATGTTTACTTTTCTATTGTATTAGCCTTTAAAGTATATTTATATAGTATCTGGTTTGATAATATCAAATTACTCCATTGCGATCTGATCCCACTAAAGGTGCTTTGATCTGGTATTATTAGCAGAATCACATGTACCCAGGTGGACTATTGTGACCATCTATTCCCTGAATGAATGCCCAGGACTGGACAGAGTAAAGTTGATTTCTAGCTGCACCCATGCCTTTTCTATAGTGTACAAAGTGTGAATGCAAAGGGTTTATATAATTGGTCATCTAAAATAAGGACAATTATATGACAGCAAAAATATTAATACCAATTAAAGGATTACTGTCATCTGTAATTGGCTCTAGTATATTTTTATTCCTAACTGTGCTCCAAATAATTCCAGAAAAATATTATCTCCGAATTGTACAGGCTATTTTTCATTTCATTTTGAAGTTATACAGGAAGAATTTGAGGCACATAGAACTTAAAAATTTCTCAAGTTTCTGTAGTAATAAGTAAAAAAAAAAAACTCTTGATGAATTCAATTTTATATCTATTTTTAAAACTATTTTTTCTCTGTTCCATAATATTATATAAAAATATTCTATAAACCTCACTGTATATTTAAGACCAATAAAGAGACCTATTTTGCCCTTCTGTTCTTTATTGAGGATCCCACAATTCTTTACACACATGATAATAAAATATACCGCAGTAGGAACAATGAGAAAAGAAAGAGCAATTACATTAATATCCTTACCTTACAGTTTGTTATATACAGATAGTGTTATAGTCAAACAGACTTTCCTTAATCATTAGCTCTCAATCACACTTTTAGTGAAAACTGGAGAACAGTAAGCTAGAAATTTGGCTCTCTGTAAATCTCAATAGTAGTTATACAAAGCCAGCAAGGAATAGAACTAAAATCCTTTACTAGAATGAAAGAATCCCAAGGGATCTGCAATTGAATAGTATTCAATTTAGGATTTCAACCAACATTTCCTTTTGAATATCTCAATAGAACAGTTGAGTAAGGTTCTCAAATGATTCACTAACTGATTTTATGCTATTGTGGCCATGTTTCACCAATCTTTGAGTTCTTTAAGACATTTTACTTTACTAAAGAGTTGAGTGGGGTGGAGATAGATAGCATAATGGTTTTGCAAAAAATTTCTCATGCCTGAGGCTCCAAAGTTCCAGTTTCAATCCTGTGCAACACCATTAAGTCTGAGCTGAGCAGTGAGTGCTCTGGGAAAAAAAAAAAAGCTGGGCCACAGTTAGCTGAAGTTTGTATTTCTCTTTTCCTCAGACATTTAACTATGATTCTGAATAAATACCAAATGGACTATACATACAGAAAGAGCATAGTGGATTGGCACAAACTAAAATCAAAGCATGTGGGGGAACTGAACTAAGTAGGCACTCAGTAAGGATTTGATGAGCTGAAATGTATTTAGCAGTCTGAAAGGTCATTCACCAGGTAGGATACAGGTCTTATCATGCCCAGGGTCAATGTTTGAGACCAGGAGTCACGTGGGTCATGCTATCACACTGGAGGAGTTCCCAGTGCTGTAGTGTCTGCCCCACTCCCTTCTTTCTCCCTCCAGGTGTGTCTCTGTATCTGAATCAAAAGTGGCATGAACAGTGAGATCACACATGCATGAGGTCCAGGATTGGATAAGACAAAGATCAAATAATACTTTTCAGAATTAGAAAGTCATCTTAGCCATCAGAATTAGCAGTCATCTGAGTCCACATGTATCCCATTTAATGTAAAAGAATGTTTCATACCAACCACAAGAGATGTTCAAGACATCAAAGGTTAGCTGTCACTGAGTAAAAATGGAACACATAGAATTATATCTTTCTACCTTATAATTTTCAATTCTCAGGGTATATTACTGTCATCTTTTAAAGTATTTATTATGATCTGACAGGTGGTTTACCTTGGAACATGCCTGGTTTATCACCTGCATGACCTAAACTCAAATTACCCCACTGCAGTGGAGGAAACTTTCCTGGCATGGTGTCTTTCCCTCTCACAATCTGTCTCTGTATCTTTAGTTTTCTTTCTGAAATGTCAGTTCAGAGCTTTGAAGTATAGGTGGCAACACAGAGAAATTTTGTTATTGTTGGTTTATTTCCATGTATAGAGACTTTCTGCTTTTTAGAATACATATTCATTTCTTTTTCCCCCTCCTTTCATTTAATACATAAACACTTTAATGCCATTTATTCTTTCAGAAGATAATTTTTATTCTTTGTGTTGTCACTGGGGTTATTGCTGGGGGTCAGCGCCTGTATAAAAATTCCACAACTCCTAGAATCCATTTTTTCCCTTTCATTTGATAAGACAGGAAGAAATTGATAGGGAAGGACAATCTACAGATAGATACATAGACAGACAGACAGACAGACAGACACATGAAGCACTGCTTCACTGCTCCTGAAACTTTCCCTCTGCAGGTGGGATTTGGAAACTTGAATCTGGGTCCTAATTCACGCTAAATGTGTACACTCAACTGGGTGTCCCACAACCTGGCCCCTCCTTGAAGTTTATGAGAATGGTGCCAGTAGCATACAGAGAGTTTCTGAAAGAAAAATACATCTCTGTCCCTCTTTCATGTACTGGAGATCATATTAACAAACTGAACTAAACAAGTTAGACTACATATCTTGTTAGTTAAAAAGTAAGATATAGGGACCAGGTGGTGGCCCACATGTTATACAGTTCAAGCCCCCGGTCCCTACCTGCAAGGGGGAAAACTTCACAAGTGGTGAAGCAGTGTTGCAGGTGTCTCTCTGTCTCTTCCCCTCTCTGTATATTACTTACTCTCAGTTTCTGGCTGACTCTATCAAATAAACAAAGATAATAAAATTTTTAAACATTTTTTTAAAGTGAGATATATAGATATATTTATATAGATATCATAACTCTAGTTACTGGAAAACAAGCTACCATTTACTTAGCCTCTACTACATTCTAAGGGTTTATTTGATACTTCAAGATGTCATGGCCTGTTATCTAGCTCCATATAGAAGGCACTATTCATTATATTACCAACAAATGTATGATTTAGACAGAAGTAACATGCTTAAAGCACAATAAGTGATTTATTATAATTTTAATCAGGAAAAATTATTATCAGATCCTATCATTTTGGGCCATATAATATTTGTGACATAGGTTAACGATGTTATTTACTTTGCAAATAAAAAAGAAAAGGAGGAACAGGAGGAGAAGAATGAGGAGGAGGAGAAGGAAGAGGACTATGACAACTACAAGGAGGACGATTTGAAAGAGGAGGAGGAAGATGAGGATGAAGAGGAGGAAGGGGAGGAGAAGAAGGAGGAGAAGGAGGAGGAGGAAGGAGGGAAGAGGGGGACGAGATGGGGGGAGGAGAAGGAGCAGGAGGAGAAGGAGGAGAAGGAGGAGGAAGGAGGAGGATGAGGACGAAGGAGGGAAGGGGGCGCGGGGAGGAAGAGGGAAAGGAGGAAGAGGGAGAGGAGGAAGATGGGGAAGGAGGGGAGGAGGAGGAGTTGAAAGAAGAGGAGAAAGAGGAGGGGGAGAAAAGAGGAAGTAAAAAGCAAGTAATAAAGAAACACTTTCTGGTATTAAAAGAATTTCCATGTGGAGTTTAAGTCCTTATTTGTGTTGAGGGGGTAATTAGAAAATCACCCATCTTTTAATTAGAAAATCACCCATCTTTTAAACAATTAATTCTAAATGTTACTCCCTTTTAATACAAGTTGCTGAACTAATTTAAATTATTATATGCCTAAGGACTCTGGAGGTAGCGCAGCGGGTTACATGGGAGTCGCTTCACAGGCGGTGAAGCAGGTCTGCAGATGTCTATCTTTCTCTTGCCCTCTGTCTTCCCTTTCTCTCTCCACTTCTCTCTATCCTATCTAACAATGACGACAACATCAATAACAACAATAATAACTACAACAACAATAAAAAAACAAGGACAACAAAAGGGAAAATAAAATATTAAAAAATTAAATTATATGCCTTAAATAATCATGCTATATTTTTAAAATTGTATGCTTAATGCTGTTCATTTCCATAATTAACATAATTAGTTTTGATTGTTAAAATTTTGCTCAAAGGGTCAGGTGGTGGCACACCTAGTTGAGCCCACATGTTACAGACAGCATGCAAGGACCCAGGTTTGAGTTCCTGGTGCCCACCTGCAGGGGGAAAACGTCACAGGTGGTGAAGCAGTGTTGCAGGTGTCTCTCTGTCTCTCTCCCTATCATCCCCTTCCTTTTCAATTTCTGGCTGTGTCTATCCAATACATAAATAAAGATTTAAAAAAATTTTACTCTAATACTTAACAGAGGAAGCTCTCCTTTCCACACAGAAATATACTTGCACACATATACAAGCTCTTGTTTAATTTTTCCACTTCTACACCCTTTAGTTCAGTATCAGTCATACACCACCTCAAACACTCACATTTATTGTATAGTCATCTCATAGCAAGAGAAATGAGAGGAATATCACACATAGCTCTTCTCCCTGGCTTTTGTCAGAGAAAGCGAAACATTTTTTCATTTTATGTTTGCTAAAAAATTAGGGAGACAACGCATAATAGATTAAGAGTCATATATAGCCATGTCTCCTCAGGCATCTGCTACAGCAGAAATAAATTGCTAAATATAACAAACCACACATTTTTTTTCCATTAAGATAGTACATTGAAATAAGATTTTATTTTGGGCTCAGGATTTATGAAAGAAATAAATGTGAATTCAATATTCCTATATGTGTTTGGTGGAGCTGAAACAATATGTTTTCCTGGACACAAGGAAATTGCTATTTGGAACTGATATAGCTCCCACATCTATCAGTCATTAATACCACTATACATACTTTTAAGATAGAGACACGAAAAGGATACAGTATTGACTTAATGCAGACAGAGACAGAGAGGGAGAGAATCAGAGGGAGAGAATGAAAGACACCACAGCACTAAGGCTCCCTTTAAAGCAATGGAGGCGATTGAAACCTGGTAACACACATGACAAAGCAGCATACTATCCAAGTGAGCTGTTTCACAGACCCAGCCATACCAGTATTTTCATACTGCTTTTGAAAATGTTTTAGGTGAATTTTCAGTGAGTTCTGTCCTTCTTTTCTGTTTATATCATACCCACTTCCAAGACTCACTAGATATGTCATCTTCTGAGTATGATGTGACCGTTTAGGATAAATGCAACCTAGAATAAAAGGAAAGGGATTGAAACATCTTTGCTCTTTCTATTATAACCTGCATTGAAGCAATCTACATCCCTAGCCCATCTGCCCAACTAGATTATGGGCATTTCTCACATCAGGAGAGATTCATACTGGCTAAGCCTCTGCATAAAGTTAGTGGAAAAATAACTAGTTCCCGGGGGAAGCTTAGACTTGTTTTTCTAGGATACATGAAAGATTCAGTATTGATTTAACGCAGACAGCAACATGTAGGAATCTCACAATCAATCATTAGTGGAATTCCCTCATGTCTATACTTCTAAAAGTTCTTTCACCTTTTTATTTTTATTGAAATCTTTTACCGTGGGAACACAGCTGCCCCTAAAATACTGTCAAGCCCTTTGCTACATTCCTCATTCACTCAACTTGGCAATGAAAAGCTATCTCTTTTGCTCCTAATTAGTTTTAGAAAATTATTCTTTTCTTCTCTCTACAGATAACCCATTTTTATTCTCAACTGATGGTCAGACTACCTGTTTCACTAAGAAAAGTAAAACAATTACAAGAGAGTGTGTGCTTATACTCCCATATACAAACTTGCCAACATCATTTGTAATATGCACTTTTTTTTTTGGTCATTGCTGGGGCTCATTGTCTGCACTACACATCCACTGCTCCTGGAGGCCATTTTTTCCACGTTTTTGATATGACAGAGAGAAATCGAGAGAGGTGATGGAAAGATAAAGATAGATACCTGCAGACCTACTCTGTCACTCATGAAGAGTACCCCAGCACTTGGGGTGTGGGGGCTCAAACCCCGATGCTTTAAAGTCCTTGAGCTTTGGACTATGTGCGCTTTACAGGGCGCACCACTGCCCAGCCTTATAATATGTATTTTTCTCCTCAGCTATTTCCATAGAAGAATTCTCTACATCCTGTTCCTTTTTAAAATGAGACTTTCATGGGTTATCTCTATAGTATGGTGCTATTTCTCCCATGTTTGACATTTATCTGATATTTTCTTCTCTAGTTATATCACATTTTTTTTATCTTCCTTATAGCAAAAAATCCACAGAAGCTTTGTTTGTTATATTATTTTTGTTTGAAATGGTTCTTCTCCCATGATTTATTGAATCCACTGAGGCTTTTGCTACTATTGGTTTTCTGAAACCACATCAATGTTATTGATTTTCAGTTTTCATTATTACTTGGTTGCACAAAGCATTTGATAGATTAAGAAATCATTAAAAGTATTGTGGGAGACTGGTTGGTAGCATGTCTGGTTGAACACAAATATTGCAATGTGCAAAGACCTGGGTTCAAGCCCTTACTCCTCAACTGCATGTGGGGAAGCTTCATGAGTAGTAAAGAAATGCTGCAGGTGTTTCTCTTTCTTTCACTGTCTCTATCTCCCCCTTTCCTCTTAATTTTTCTCTGTCTCTATCCAATAAATAAACAATAAAAATAAATGAAGAAACATGTTTTTTTTTAATTATTAAAAGTAAAAGAGAGATAGTTCTCCAGGTAGGGCAGGTACCATGTTATACTTGTGACTCAGGTTTGAACCCTGGCAACACTGAGAGATGCTGACAGTTAAAGAAGCTTCAGTCCTGCGGTACCTCTCCCTCTCTGTGTCTTTTACTTGGTCTCACTATCTGAATGAAAAGCTATGAGGTACCATCTCTTCAAAAATTAGAGGAAGATTTATTGAGCTGGCAAGATAGATTACCCAGGAGTCCTCCTGCTTGACTTAGTGCAGAATTTAGGTTCAAGCCTTAGTCCTGTAACACAGAGGGAAGCTTTGATGATGTAGTATCAAATCATATATATATAATACATATATACATGTACATATGTCATATGCACACATATATGAGAAAAATAGACACAGATTGGTGAAATCCTAGCAAGGACAAAGAAAAAAATTAGTTTCTCCTTCAGGAATTTTGTTCACATTATTTTCAGAAAATATCTTCTAAATTTCCTCCTACCTCATAGATTTCTACTGAGTTCCCTTCAGGTTTTTGCCTGTAAGTATTTGAGCTTTAGTGTTTGGCCTGGGTCTGTCTTTGAAGATATTTCTGGGTAGCATTGGCAATGGAATGAGTAGACCGATGAAGTAAAGCAGACAGTTCTCTCAGTTGGATATCATTCAATTAGCTGACATTCTCATAGAAGAAAAGAACTAATAAAATTCTTTCTAACTGCCTTTAAATTGGGATACAAATTATTTTCCCCCTACTTTAGGACTCAAACAGAAACACTGGCTTCTCCTAATTTTACAGACCTTAAATTAGAACTATAGTATCTGATTAGTCATTCAGAATCAGGCAAAAAAAATACACCATCAGATCTTTAAGATCTCCCATTTTCTGAGTACGGAACTCAGAAATTGTCAACCTTCATAATTACATGACCTAATGCCTTATCATATATCAATATATGCATATAAATTTGTCTATACATAGATGTGTGTAAAAACATACATATAAAGGTCTTATATGATTTCCTATTTGCATTAAATTCTTCTACTCTCTATACCATTAACAGTAAAAATAACTTCTATATAAAATTTAGTATTACACATATTATACATCTGTGTCTCCACACAGCTATTGCCTTTTAATGGAATACCCCTTTTACTTTTATTGTCTAGATGACTTGTCTTAAACTTCACATCCCCTAGGGAATTTACTCTTATACTCAACTATAGTGGTCCATTTTCTATTTGCCACTTCTTTCCTTTACAAGACTGTTATAAAATATATACCATACTACAATTTTTAGTATAACTGTATGAGTTCACCAATAGAAAATACTAGGAGTTTTTTTCTTTCTTTTTTTTTTTTAGTGTAACAACTATAAGTATTTTTTTTTTTGCTTTCACTCCCAGAATAGGTCTAGATATTAGTATTTTCTCATAAGATATGAAACGATAAATGCTGTTGAATTACTCTATCATATTTTGGTAATTAAAGTCACTGGTACTCATTCAGTTGTAGACTCATTTTTTTCCTTCTTCTTCTTAAGACATTTTTATTTTAATTTTCCAAATCTTTAAATTAGAAGTTATTCAATGGCATGCTATCTCCATTAAAAACACATTTGTAGCATGCAGAAAATGGTCAAGATGCCAATTTCTGGGTAGGAGAAAACATTCATAATCTATTTACTGCTGAGATTATTCAACTTTTTTGGTTGAACCAGATGAGCTAATACATAGTGGTCACAGTTACCTGTAAGAATAACAATTTCATCTACTGTAAAATAAAGTTAAGGGCATTAATTCAAATGAAATAAAACATATTGTTTTTCATATAAAAATTGTAAATTGTTCTTAGTGAAGCATGTAAGTCCCATGACATTATTATTTAAGAACAGCTTACTTAGTCTGCATATCACTAAATTATCCACTATTTTTAAAATCCTTTCATTTTTTGTAAAGATACTTGTTTATTTCTGCTCAGTTATGGCATATGCAGTGCAGGGGAGATTCATGTTTTAAATCGCATTATTTTTTTTAACACTAAAAACAAATCTAAATCATTTAAAGTCACACCAGCAACTCAACAATGTTTAACCATGTATAAATAAGGGGAATCTTAATTCTATGTTATGTCAGTAAGATATTATCTGTACATTTATTTTGTAACATACATTAATTCTTCAAGAAAAATTATTTTCAATCTGAAGTCATGCATTTGGTTGATTAAATTTGACTGATGAAAGGAAGGAGAAAAAGAAAAATATATATAAAAAGAAAAGAAATGTTTTTCTCTATTTACTTAGTCATTTGTAGCCCATCCAGTCTATTTGTATTTTCACTGCCAAATAATGTAGAGTACAAATTCACAATTAAGTATCTAGATGAGCTCATTAAAATATGGGTTTTACGAAACAAACGATAAGAACAGATAGGATGATGCATATATTAACCATTAATCTGTGTCTGTAGATCCTGATCACTAAGACGGGTTGGAGGAATAGTTATAGGGGGATAGGAGTCCAATGCTCTATGGTGGGAAGCAAGTGCACTTTGTTGCTAGCACACTCCCAAGACAACAACAGACTAGTACAACATTTCCTCAGTAAGAAGTAGAAGAAGGAAGAGGAAGAGGAGGAGGAAGAGCATATGGCGACTCCCCTGTAGGTGGGGAGCCTGGGGCTCGAACCTGGATCCTCAAGCCGGTCCTTGAGCTTTGCGCCACATGTGCTTAACCCGCTTCGCTATGGCTCAACCCCCAGCAAGTGCTTTTAAAGTGTTCTAAGCTGGCTAAGAAAGAAAATACTAATGGTGAGATTCCATGGGCATATTTCACTTGACAGCACTACCAAACTTGCTCACCTTGTATTTTGCTAATGTCAGCTAATGAGCAAAACAATTTATCTTGTCATTTTATTAGAGTTTTGTGTAATCTAACCAATCATTTTTAATAAGCATTTCCATTTATCTATTATCTTATTTTACAATTTTTAAATCTCACTGTAATACCCTATCTATTGTGCACTATTCTAAATCTTTATAGATATAAACTAGAACATTATCTGGCTAATTTAAATTTTATTTTTATACATTATTATCAAATAGGCTAATATATTAGTTTCCTTTTGCTGCTGTAACAAGTTGACATATATTTAAAGCTTTATAATAGTGCAAATTTGGCACGTTATAGTTGTTTTGTGGGTTGAAAGTCTAAAATAATATAAGTAATATTAGAAATATTGTAAATTATAAATATTATAAATATAAATATTGTAAATTATATTAGATATACACTTGCATCACTGTTTTCACTGCTTATGAAGTTTCACCCCTGCGGATGGGGACTAGAGACTTGAACTGGTCCTTGTACTCAGCCAGTTGCATCACTACCTGGCACCTTTAGTGAGATTTAAATCAAAGTATCAGTGGGGCTGCATTCCTTTCTAAAGGCATCAAAGAAGAGTCAGTTATCAATTGCCTTATTTTTCCTTCATTTAAAGGTATTTACATTCCTTGACTTCTTGCTACTTATGCATTTAATCAGCTTGTATTCAGTTTGTATCTATCATGACGGCTGTTTTTTTCTCACACTCATCATCCCTTGTAAGGACTGTTTGAGAATCTAGAATCATCTTAACATTTCAGAATACTTTATTTAGTCATATACTCAAATAAGCTTTGATGACAGAAGGTAGCATATCCACAGACTTGGGGATAGGATTAAGATGGGGACATACTTGGTGGACTATTATTAAAACTATTATTGTGAATGTAAAATAGCTTACTTGGATATTGTGCTGCTTTGCCAGGCTCATGATCTAGTCCCCGCCACAATGAAGGAAATTTCTGTGCTGTGGTCTCATGTGTTCTCTCTCTTTGCCTCTCTCCCTCACTGTCTCTATCTTAAAAAAAAAAAAAAAAAAAAAGACTGCCACAGTCCACATATTACACAAATAAGAATCATAATTAAGTTGTAGAAAATATCATTTAAGGGTCCAGGCGGTGGCACACCTGGTTAAGCACACACATCACAGTGCCCAAAGACCCACGTTCAAACCCCTGGTCCCCACCAGCAGAGGGAAAGCTTCACAAGTGGTGAAGCAGGGCTGCAGGTGTCTCTCTATGTCTCTCCTCTGTTTCCTCCCATTTCTCTCTGTCTCTATCCAATAATAAATAAATAAGATATTGTTTAAAAAGAAAATACCATTTAAAATTATAACTCAATTTAAAAATAAACTTTCTAATAAGCACTCTATTCATATTAATCCAGTGATCTAAATAGTGTTTCACTCTCCAATATCAGAAATGTGTGTAGATGCTAGTTAACATCTATCAGTTATGCTATAGATAAAAGACCTGTTTTTATGAAGAAATAAAATAGTCTATTTCCTACAATTTTAATGTCATTTATATTTCAACTACTGTCA
The DNA here is from genome assembly GCF_950295315.1 of Erinaceus europaeus. Taxonomy (NCBI): domain Eukaryota; kingdom Metazoa; phylum Chordata; class Mammalia; order Eulipotyphla; family Erinaceidae; genus Erinaceus; species Erinaceus europaeus. The sequence goes on from NC_080172.1 coordinate 84,834,459, forward strand.
GAACACAGTAGAAAACAACATTATATTTATTCACTTAATATTCACACATTTTCAAAAGTTCATGAAAGGCAACAGGAGAAATAAATGTTAAACATGTCGTAATATTTGAGATAGATTTTACTCTTCGGATCACTATGTGCACATGCACTGAATGTCTACAATTCTCTTAATGAAACATTGATTTGAAGCAGTGAAGAAGCCTACATCTTACCCTCAATCTTAATATTGTTGTTAATATTGCATTAATATTATTAATTATATTAATATTACTAATATGTTAACACTAATTACATTAATATTATTCACACTTGAGAGTATGGAAAAGAAAAGATAAAAGAATGATGAAGTCCATTTTTAAGAGTTTAATTGCTGCATTTTAGGATGGTCTACAAAGGGAAAAAAAAGAATATGATGGTCAGCATCCTTATTTTGTACAAGAGAAGATGAAGATCAAAAAGTTTTGAGTGTCCCAAAGTCACACAACTATATAGTTGCAGAGCAGAGATTGGACTCCTTTCATAAGTTTGCCTTAAATAATCTACTCACCATCGTGTGAACTTTCCAATTTCATTAAATGTTTTCTTTGATTTAATATGAATTCTCTCTTAATTTGTCCTCATCTTACATACATTTTTTTTTATTGTCATCAGGCTCAGTGACAATATGAATCCACCCTGCTTGCAGTGGCTGGCATTCTCTCTATCTCTGTCTCTCTCATGGTAATATATGTGCTTAACTAGTGGTGCCTTCCCCACCCACCCCCATTTTATATCTAAAAGTGATATTAATTATGTTGATTTCCTTTAGAATATCCTTCTAAAATAAAATATTTCCCACAAATTGGCAAAATACTATCACATTTCTATTGCCTATTTACAAATTTAAGATTCAAGAAAGAAAGACTGTATGGATTCTCCATCATTCAGTTTCTTCTAATTATGAAATATTTCAGAACAGTGTAAGTAAATTAAAGATCTTGTTCTAAAAGTAAATTACAGTTAATAATAGAAATTAACCATGTCTTAGATTCATGACTATACTCAGCTAAGGTGTGTGTTTGAAACAGATGTTTGCAAAGGGTGATAATTGAAGCATTTCACTTGAAATGCTTAAATATCCATTAGTGTATCCATAACCTATAAAAGTTTGTCCATCTCTGATGTGTTATTTACCTCCCTTCAGTCTTTCTTTTTCTTTTAACTGCACTTGAATGAGTTCATTTCCTTATGTACTAATTTATAATTTCACCAGATCTTAAAGTCTTGTTCCATTTTTTCTTTTTGAAAGCAAATATCTAGAGTCAGAGTCTTTCTGTGACCTACATCAAGCCTTGGCAGCAATGAGCGGTACCTGAGTAAATTATTGATACATCCCATCCACTTGATTTCCTTACTCTCATATGCCCAGTTTTGCATCATTATATTACAGAAACTATCTGGCATGAGTTTTATAACAATATATACATTTCCTTTTTTGTATCCTAAGTGTACTTTAAAGTATAAGATAGCCAAAATATAAACATTTCTTTCTTTTTCTCTAGGGCTTTACTTGTAAAAATTAGCATATGTGTATAGAACTTTACATATAGTAAATAATACATATAATAAAAAGTTTCTGGGTTCTGGTTTATAATTGTTCAGTTTGTTTGGTAATATAAAGACTCATGCTAAAATGTACTGATCAAGCCAAAAAATATATAGGTGTAAAAAAAAATACTCACTACTGATACTAATTCTAGATAAATAATCTCCTAAATAGTCACAGACACAGATCATTCCCAGAAATGATAGTGCCTTTTGTAATACAATATCTCACCAGTGACATTTTGGTACCAGTGAATCAACATTTCCAAAACCGATCCCTGCCATCTGGAATTGGTCCCTCTAGTGATGCTATTTAAATCATCACAAAATAATATTTCTTAATCACCTTCATCTTAGTTGTAATAGTAAAAATAATTATTGCCTTATATATGCCATTCCTTTGGGATTATCTAGATAGCTATTTGTCATGTTGAAAACAATTTTATAGCTAACTTTTAATACATATTTAAGCTGAAATACTAATTCAAATTTCTTTATTTATGATCTTTTTAAATTTTATTTTTATTGTGTTTATAAAAAAGGAAAAACTGACAAAACCATAGGGGAAGAGGGGTACAACTCCACACAATTCCCACCACCAGAGCTCCATATTCCATCTGTGCCCTTGATAGCTTTCCTATTTTTTAGCCCTCTGGGAGTATGGACCCAAGGTCTCTGTGGGATGCAGAAAGTAGAAGGTCTGGCTTCTGTAACTGCTTCCCCACTGAACATGGGCGTTGATAGGTCCCAGCCTGCCTCTCTCTTTGCCTAGTGGGGTGGGGCTCTGGGGAATTGGAGCTCATTCTTGGGATTGTCTGTTCAGGGAAGTCTTGTTGGCATCATGCTAGCATGTGGAACCTGGTGGCTGAAAAGAGGTTAACATATGAAGCCAAACAAATTGCTGAGTAATCATAAACCTAAAGGCTGGAATAGTGAAGATGAAGAGTTGGGGGGTCTCCATTTTGTAGATAGCTAATTGGCATTTATTTATTTATTTATTTATTTATAAAAGAAAACACTAACAAAACCATAGGATAAGAGAGGTACAACTCCACACAATTCCCACCATCACAACTCCTAATCCCATTTCCTTCCTTGATAGCTTTACTATTGTTTAACCCTCTGGGAGTATGGACCCAAGGTAGTAGGTATATTTTAGTTATATTCCAAAGGGCCTGTTGCTGTACTAGGTTTTTTTTTTTTTCCCTGAGCCTGAAATCTGATATGCAGGTGGATCCAAGTTATTGTCTGGGGAGATGATGTCATGGCTGGAAAAAGGACCAGAAAGTTGGATTAAGGAAGACAGCAGCTCCCAAATATGGGAAATGGGTATAAATATTGTTGACTATAAACCCCATCAATTTGATGTCATCTGGGACCCATATTCAGCTCAGGAGCCTATGTGACCTCTGCATCCCTATAGATCTGAGCTCACATTCTGTGGTCATGAGTAAGAACTTTCCAAGCTGCCCCAATTTCAGGACTCATCTTCCTCAGGTGGAGCATAGAGTATGTTGTCCATCCTCCCTTTGGAGGATGGAACATTCTCTACCGTTGTTGATCCAAGTTGAAGGCAAGGTCCTATGGAGGTCCACAAAGCGGTCTATTGTGTTGTTCCTGATAGAGATGACTGGTAACAATGGAGAGAGCGATTTATTTGAGGTCTACGCCCATCATGTCTATTTAGAATCTCAGGACTCCCCAAATAGGGCCTCAGCTGATGGGGTGACCTGATAGTGACTAAAGAGTCATCATTAAACTATGCCAGTCTCTTGCCCTTATTCAGCTTTCCCAGTCCTTGCTTTGCTTTATTTCTGATCTTACAAGATGAGCTCAAATTCTTCTATAATTATATTTGCTTTAAATAAAAAACCCATACAATGCTGTTTTATTTATATAATAATGTAGTATAAATACAGTGTCAATATTGATTTTGTTTACATGGTGTTATAAGAATATATAATAGCATAGTAACTTTAATTAAAAAACTTTGGACCCATAAGAATTCATAGATAATAATTATTATATTAAATAAGGCTAAGGCATTTCAGAAAATAAGTGAAATTAAAACAAATCATGAAAATAGTATGGACATTTATACCTATGTGAAAGAATAAAAATACATCACAATGTTGCCACCAAGTACTATAAAATAACCAAGTAATTCACAAAGTTCACCAGAAGTCAAAAAGAGCACAATGGATGGTGAGACAGAACAAAATAATCAAGATTTTAAAAAGAATTATCATGTAGCATTCTTTAAAATAACTAACTTGAAACAAACATTGACACCCTTGAATTCAAGGTTGTTAAAATATGTCTTACTCCTTTGCTATAATATCTTCTCTGATGGGAATGTGCATAGGGTTTATATCTATGTGTCATTTTACTTAGGATTATTCATGTATCTTATTTTCTTTTTTGGTGTTATTTACCTTTCTTTACAGGTCCACTCAATAAGGAATTATTAAATATCGTATCTGAATAATCATTGTTCCTATTGTTAGCTAGGAAAGGATATAATAATGTACAAGACATAGAGCCTGTCCTCAACTATATAACAAGTTAATAAGGATGACACAGTGCAATAAATTTCCAATTAAAAAAGTACTAATGGTTCAGCGGAGAAGCAATTACAGAAGCCAGACCTTGCACCTTCTGCACTCCACAATGATCCTGGATCCATACTCCCAGTGGGATAAAGAATAGGTAAGCTATCAAGAACAATGAACCCACCTTCTCTGACCCATCTTGGACAGAGCTAGAAGGAATTATGTTAAGTGAGCTAAGTCAGAAAGATAAAGATGAGTATGGGATGATCCCACTCATCAACAGAAGTTGAGAAAGAAGATCTGAAAAGGAAACTAAAAGCAGGATCTGACTAAATTGAAAGTAGGGCACCAAAATAAAAACGCTGTGGTGAGGGGGAGGGCGGACATGCGGCTTCCTGGGCTGGTGGGTGGGATGGGACACAGTCTTTTGGTGGTGGGAATGGTGTTTATGTATACTCCTAGTAAAGTGTAGTCATATAAATCACTAGTTAATTAATATGAGAGGGGGAAAATTAATTGTATGTCTGGAGGTTTTTAAAACACAGACTGAGTCTTTTTTAATATATAGGCTGTGTATTTGATATGCGGATTCTCTCAAAAGCCGAGACCAGGTAGATCAGAAGCAACCAGTGGCACAGCTATATAAGATACTGGGTATTATACAGCAAACCCTAACAAAGAGACTTTTCAAAGTTAACCCAATTACCAAATAATGTGATGATAACAATAACTATCCATTGTCTTTTTGAACCCTAAGACAGCAGGAACCTCACATCTCCACTATAGAGAGTCTATTTCCCCCAGTCCTGGAACCTTAGGATAGGGCCCACTTTCCCGCATGCCTCTCCCAATCCATATCAAATAATATTGCAGCTGCTGATCGCAACCTAATTAATGAAAGGATTGCCACCTCAACATGCTTCAGCTTAGACTGTGTCCAGAGACTTCAGGTGTGGAATGACAACCCTTCAGCTTCATTACTTGGGTGAGACCTTTCCTTTCATAGTATTCTCTAATTCCATCCCAGGTGGTTCACTTTCTAACAAAAGTCCCAAAACCTAGATATAGACCAGGTTCTGTGAGAAAGAGCATATGTTCACACATATCCATAAACTAGTGCAAAATATCTACCTGAAAGCAGAAGTACACTAGAGTTTGCAGTGAGTACCCCCCTAACACTTCCTCTCCACTGTTCCAAGCTTTGGATCCATGATTGCTCAACAATTTGTTTGGCTTTGTATGTTAACTCTCTTTTCAGCCACCAGATGCCATCAGGATGCCGGCCAGGTTTCCCTGGACTGAAGACCCCACCAATATGTCCTGGAGCTCCGCTTCCCCAGAGACCCACCTTACTAGGGAAAGAGAGAGGCAGACTGGGAGTATGGACCGACCAGTCAAAGTTCATGTTCAGCGGGGAAGCAATTATAGAAGCCAGACCTTCCACCTTCTGCAACCCACAAGGACCCTGGGTCCATGCTCCCAGAGGGATGGAGAATGAGAAAGCTATTGGGGAGGGGATGGGATATGGAGATTGGGTGGTGGGAATTGTGTGGAGTTGTACCACTCCTACTCTATGGTTTTGTTAATTTATCCTTTCTTAAATAAAAAATAAATTAAAAAAAAAGAATAGGGAAGGTCTCAAGGGTGGAGATTGGATACGGAGTTCTGGGGATGGTTATTTTGTGGAAATGTACCCCTTTTATCCTATAGTCTTGTCAATATTTCCATTTTATAAATAAAAAATTAAAAAGTACTAATGATTGGAATATATACATATATAAATATAAACATATATATATATAGTGTAATAGTGATTGGAAAAATTGAAAGAGATATCTAGTTCAATTTGTGCTCATTGAAAGCTTTCTGTGACACTCATTGAAAGCTTTCTGTGACAGACACAGGATACATGGCTATACATGTGTATATAAATAAGGCATGAATCTTAAGGAATAGGAGTTCTAAATTTCTCAGAGTTATCTCTACCTGGGATAGGAGGAATATCAGTGACAGATTTATGGAATAAATGATATTTGAGTTTCATCTTAAAAATATGAGTAAAATTTTGACATATGGAGAAGAGGGAAAGAACTTTCAAGGGAGAGGTAAAACCATGAACACAACAGCATCTGTGCTCTGCATTCTGAGTTTATTTTTATTCTTTGCAGGCTTGGTATAAAATGATAAAGGCATAGTTCTCTGATCTATGTTGTATAGTATCTTTTTCTTTAAAATAAAAATAATAAATGTTCTTAGAAATTATGTATTATGGGGCTGGGCTGTGGCACAGTTAGTTACGGGCATGCATTAACAAGTTCAAAGGCCCCAGTCCAAGCTCCTGGTCCCTATCTCAGGGGTAAGTGAAGCAGAAAAAAGAAAAACCCCGTAGGAGCAATGCATTCAGGTTGTGAGCCTTAGCAATAATCCCAGTGGGAAGCTGCAGAGACACAGTATAGTGGGCAAGAAAGAATTTATAATCTGTTGAGAAAATTTTCATTTAACTTCTCCATAGTTAGTATAAAATCACTTTCCTTGATGTGATTTGGAATTACTTTTCAAGTCTTGTATTTTTTTCCTAACTAACTTTTAAGTGTTGATTTTTAATATAAGCATGGTACAAATTTTTAAACAGCTATGTTGAAACTGGAACATTGTTAAAAACTATGGGCTGGTTTGAGAAACCCTTCTGATAATTTTATGTGACATTCACTTTTCTGAAAGCCGAGAAGAAGGAACAATTTAGATTTGTTAATGGCTTGATTAGTGTTAGCACAATACTTGCATATAATTTTATTACTTAAAATAGATTTTCATACATACTACATTAATATCATCAGTTTTTGTATAAGTTCTTATATATATTCTATAATTAAGAAACTGAGCATCAAAGACATTAAGTCACTTACTGAAGAGTTTCAGAGGTAGGACTAAAACCAGCGCTTATGACATTATGTCCTGTTTCTCCATTATATTGTCTTTAGTTTGGAATACATTTTTTTTCTAATTACATTTGAAAATCTGTTACAAAGTTAAAGTTAGCTTCATTTAGCATCATAGAGATAGTTTACTGGGTAGGGTGCTACAAGGCCACAGTCTTAAATCTTGTCTCATGTTTTTCTTTTTTTTTTTTTTTTAACAGAATACTGCTCAGCTCTGGTTTATAGTGGGGGTAGTGGGGGTTGAACATGGGACTTTGGAGCCTCAGGCATGAAAGTCTCTTTGCACAATCATGATGCTATCTACCCCTCAACCCATTCCTATGCTTCTTATTCTTATGGTGTTTTGACTGTCAACAGAACATTGGTGAGAGCATCGATCAGTGGTTGAAATAGTCACTTCTGAAAGCAAATATTGGTAACTTTACAGGAAATATGAAATTTTCAAGAAGAATAAGAAAATTAGTATGATTTTAACCTTTTTAACTTGTCAAGAGAAAGACTGAGAAAGAATATTTTCTTTCTCCAAAATCAAATGTAATCAGAATAAGGGGAATAAGATCAAATTAGAATAGAAAAGTCATTTTTTTTCTTGCAATACATGAATGGGAAGCCTTGAACTTTTCTTTCTTTACCAGGATTTACTGGTACATAAATACTAGTGACAAATGTCATAAGTCTCTATCTGTGTTCTAATTTGGGCTGAACCTGCCTTATAAAAGGCATACAAAAGACACAGAAAATATATATATTTTTTTTCTTTTTGTGGTACTGAGTCTTCACCACTTAAGGTCAACTTTTTCAGAGGAAAAAAGTCAAAGACAGAGATAGAAAGGCAGAGAAAAATAGCACAAAAATAAAGCTTCCTTCAGGTGGGTGGGAGCTAGACACAAACCAAGAGAAGTCATACTTTTAATTTTAAAACAAATTGTTAGATAAAATCTTCTGATGTTTTTTGCTTTTTATCATCCTCATTTAAATTATAAAGGCAAGAACTTTAGATTTAGGTATAAAAACCACCTTTAGTTAATTTAGACTATTCATGGTTTTTTTTTGTCTTTTTTTGTTTGTTTGTTTGTTTATTTTATTTTAAGAAGAGAAAGGAGAAAAGGAGAGAGAGGGGGAAAGAGAGAGATTAGAGTATGGCTCAGGCCTAAGGCATGAGATTCTTCTGCATAACCAGTATGCTGTCTCCCCAGCTGCTCTTTCATTTTTTTTTGCAGTATCAAAACACAAATTATTTTTTTTACAGTATCAGAACACAAAGGCATTTACATGTGTTATTTTACATAAAGAAAAATTCACTGATATCACTATTAAAAATGTCTTAGTCCCCATCATGTTAATATGGATTTAAAGTCATGGTCACTTAAAGCAATACTTACAGTTGGATTGTTTTGGACATAAAAGTTGAATGTTGAAGAATATTGCTGAATCACTGTTGTTTTTTATTTTTTGTCATAGTATGTAAAGTTCTTTAACATATGTTTAGGTAAAAAGACAATGAATGTTTTCTGAATCTAATTATACCAATACATTTTGCAATATTTTCACAGAAATATGACTTCTTTAAAGTTCAACCATCACAGCAATGTGTAGTACTTTAACCTTCCCAAGTGTCTGGCTTCAGTGTTAAGGATCTATTTCAACCTGTACAGCCACATTTATGTTCTCCTGCTTCCCTAGTTCAGCACTGCAGAACAAGAAATTCATTCTAACTCACAAGGATTATTATTTTCCTATAACATTCAAATAATGGTCTGTTAAAAAACCTGTAAAGGAAAAAAAGATGTGTACTCTTGTACTATCAAGGTCAGCACTGAGCTCAGTGCCTCTGATACAAAAGCACAGAGATGCCATCTAGCAGCCATCCTTAAGAATTTCCTACACAGAATGTTTCTTCCTGTAGGAAACCAAGTGATAATTGAGTTTTTATAATCTTTCAGAGTTTTTTTTTTCTTTCAATTTGCTTATTGAATGAATGATGATTTGGCATATTGCCTACAGTTCAGATACTCCATGAAAATTATAATTAATCACTATTTCTTTAAGAATTCTATCCATGAATTTTTCTAAATGGGACTGGAAATTTATTGATTAGATTTTAATTGAGAAAGCATAATTTTCCTAAGAGTTAAACTGATAATGTGGCTATATAAACTACAAATAATTAATTAGTGATAGATTGCCTTATATGTCAAAAGAAAACACTAATCTGCCAATTTTCTGATGGACTAGATGAGAGAAAAGAAAGAAAGTATATGCTAAGAGTAAGCTCATTCTATCAATAAAATTCAAGCTTTAAAAAACTGAAAATAAAATTGAGTTTAATAACTTTATTATAAGGTGGCAATAGTTAAGTACTTTATAAATGTCTAATATGATCTTGTAAGTTTCAATCTCCAGTATATATATTCATATATAAACATATGGTATATGATAAATATGTATACATATAAAATATGTATATACATATGCATATATATTAACACTAACATAAACATTGTATAGCCTTCCATGAGATAGAATTAACTTTACAGCTAGAAAACCTTTTAGTTTTCAGATAAATCGATACACTCTGAGTACTAATATTTAGATTTCTAACTTTTTATATACGTGACAATCTTTCATCTGCACAATAACTACTATATTTTAGATGGTATCTCCTGTTTTGCCAGTTTTTGTGTATACGTGTATGTGCATACATGTGCCAGTCCTAATATGTCAGTGAATGTTACAAAGTATATATTTAACATACCATTATATGTTAAAAACTATTGCATGCCTAACATGTGTTTTAGCAGTCAACTGTTTATAATTTCTGTATATTTAAGTATCACCACTTAAATTATTTGTCAAAAATCTGTCATTTTGTGTGGTATTATGCTATTGAATTTTTAATGAGAATTTTTCCAAATAATTTGCATTATGAATCCTAATTCAGTACTTAAATGTTTTGCAATCATATAAATTTTAAGAAAAATAATGCCTCATAACCTAATTAATGATTAATTTTGAGAATTCTAAAGGTGCCAGGTGAGATGATGGAGTAAAATATAGTTTGGAGATTAGTAGTAGTTCAATAAAATATACAAAAGTAACTCATTCACACTGTAAACATTATTTTGTCTGCCAATTCAAAAACTTTCTACATAAAAATTATTTGCTATGAGCATTTTTCATTCTCTATAAATTTATATATAACACAGTATTAACTTCTGATCTTTTCATAGTGTATTGTTGCCTCTAGATACTATAAAGGACAATTTGAAAAGTTAATACACGTTCTTCTGTCCCTGAACTTCTCATCTCAGTTATACCAAAAAAAAATGTTGGTGAATCTACGAAATAAAATTACAAAAAAGCATATTGACAAAAAATGTTATTTTGTAGAGTTTAGTTCTATATTTAACATAACAGAAGCACTTGTGTGTGTGTGTGTGTGTGTGTGTGTGTGTGTGTGTGTGTGTGTGAGAGAGAGAGAGAGAGAGAGAGAGAGAGAGAGAGAAGTGTGGGGTCTGGGAAAGAGTGAGTGTAAGAAGTGGATACATTTATGGATTAAATATATCACACAAACCAAATATCACATGCAGTTATTAATAAAAACTAGTTTCTGAATTCATTATAAAAATAACACCTCATCTTAAGTGATTTTTTCCCTGTAGGAATAATTAATCAGTCTTGTTTTTCTTAAAACATGATATATAATAGGTATGTTCAAAAGTTCTCACCAACATAGTGTACTGAGAGATGGTATAACTTGTAACTAAATGTACTGCTAATAAAAAAGAATAAAATAAGGTTTTAAGAACCTAAGAATAAGGTCAACTCTCTTTTCTTTGCCATATGATAACATTCTTTAAAGCCATTCCTTACTGTGTCAAACATTTCATTAAGATGACATCCACATACCTGTGAATATTTCACAGTGGCAATCTTAACACAACCATAGCTTTTGTATAGAATGATTTTATTCTCTTCTGGTAGCTCTCAATATTGAAAATTCACAGAAATAATTACAAATAGTATGACATGATTTTAATTTTTTACTACATACTATAAAGACCTAGAAATAGCTACAGAATTAGATTAAGTTGGGTCACATCTCAGCTCTATTCAATTATGAAAGAAAGTCAATTTCTCTCCACACCGAGATGATGAGAAGCTTTTAAAATAACTTTTTACTATATAGCAAAATAACACTTTAAATGTTTTTGGATCATGCCATTCCCTTTCCTACTATGTCCTGTTGCTCTTGACCAGCTAAATAAGTAAAATAAAAATGAATTGCCTTATCTCATACTGCAGATAAATATCCGTTTCTTAGAATGTTGAAGCTTTCAAATTACCTCATTTTATCATCAAGACATTTTTCATACAACACTGCAAAATACTTTTCCATATTTGTCAGTTTACTACTATTTAACCAAAAGAGCTTAGTATTCACTTTAATTGCCAATGCTGGGTAACAAACTCATCCTTCCAGTTGCCCTCCTTAGTTTGATGGGGCTCTCACTTCCTGTTTCTTTAACACTGGTAATCAGAACTTCCTCACCATCCCTTAATCTCCTTAATAACAAGAAAGAAGCAAGTAAACACAAATCGCTTTCAAAAAAACCTCTCAGCCCTAGCAGAGAGTATATAGCTCTGCTGCTCTTCTGTGTGCTACAAGCAGCATCCCAAATGTTTTGGACACAAACCGCAGCACGTCTGAGATGGGAGTATTGACTAGGATCAGCTAGGAAAAAAAAAAAAAACAAACAAAAAAAAACACGCTTTTCAGCTTTCAACAAAGGAAAGATTCACCATCCCCTAATAGATGTTTACACACTTCATTGTTTCAGCTGCTAACTCCTTTGCATTACCCATATGATTTCGGAAGAGAACATTAAGCACTTGAGTAGGAATAAGCTAAATTCCCTAGAGAACCGCATAGCTCGCTGCCCAAACACATTATATTCTCTTCTGGTCCCTCCCCCCTTGGACCCAGGACTCTACCTTGAGGAGATACTCCTCTGGTAGTTCACCTTGGTATCCTCAAGCAGTCAGGATATGCCAGGCACCACAAGATATCCCATAGACCTGCCTTTCTTCTTCTTTTTTTCATTTTTGGCATAATTATTAGCATTTTTAGTCTGCTATATATCACACATTTATTTTAAACAAGAGTTAATATAACGCTCATACCTTGGAAGGATCTAGTCCAGCAAGCAAAGATAGCAGCAGGAGATTGAATAGGTTGGATGTCGCCTGCATTCTGATCTGGGTTTTTTGCGCTCTCTTCACACTCTTTTCTGTAGCCACTCCACTCTCACTGCAGAGATCTTTCCCTCCTCAGTTGCACTTTCGGCCTGCCAGTCAGAGCAGAGCGGAGACTGAGGCGGTGGCAGGAGCAGGAGCTGTAGTTGTAGCAGCGGCAGCAGCAGCAGCATAAGCAGTAGCGGCAGCAAAGGCAGCCGCCCGGGGGGGCGATCATTCCGCAGGCATCTCAGAGCTGAGTTCTCCTGCTCCAGAGGGTGGTTTGGGCTGCAGTGGGTGCGGACTGAGACTGAAGCGCCTCCACCCGTGCGCCCCAGTTTACCCTCTTACCCTCTGCAATCTAACCAACCTACCTCAAAAGTTTTGACCCAAGAAAAAGATAAAGGGAATAACTGCTAAGAGAGGTGTGGAGACCTGGACAACGGATATGACATCACTACAGCTCCTGGGGGCTTGAGGGGGGGGGGGGTATTTTGCTGGGGAATTTGTTAACCAAGCAAGGATTCACTTTCCTGCTCTGGTTCAGCATTTGCTGACAACTTAAGCTGCAAAGAAGAGTCAGCTAGATACAGGATTATGAAACAGTGCCTGAAACCTTCTGCTGTCATTGACAGAGGACTTGATATCGTATTTAGTGCTTTAAGCAAAGTTTACAATGCAGACAAGCAATATCTATTTCTATACAAGGCACACAGTCTGTAGCTGTTATATATGCATGCATGCCCTGTTAATGAATAAGCAGTCTACCAAAATAACCTATTTGGTTAGACATTAATGTATATTTGTACATTTACGAATTCTTGGGAATCTGAAAACACTATATATGTCTAAGTAAATGAAGTTTTGTTTATCTTTTTAGTTATAAATGGGGTATTTCCATTAATGACCTCTACGACTGAAATTTCTCCTCCTCACACTTCATACTCAGAAATGTAATTTCCCTGTTTGTATGACTTGCTTTTATGCCCGGGGGAATTCAGTGATGGATGGTCAGTGGGATGGGAAATGTGATTATGTTAAAAAAAAAAAAACTATATATATATATATATATATATATATATATATATATATATATATTTAGAGCTCAAGGAAAGGGACAAACTAGTTGTCTCACAATAGTAAAGAAAGGTAGAACTACAGACTGTTTCACACACCTTGCTTGGCTTAACTATAACTCAATAATTTCAATTATTTGAATGGAAAAAAATACATGCCCTTCATAAATAGAAAAAGTACATGTCGTTCAAAAAAGTGTGTGGGGAGAACTTTGCAATGACCCTGAAGTCCTCCACTTATATAATCATGCCTTTAAATACTCACTGAGCTATGTCTTTTATTGATTTTTCTAGCAATGATATTTCCTATGGACTAAAACATGTGGAATGCAGATAAGGTCAATGCTTCCACATTTATAAAAGATAAATTGTTTAAAGAGTGTGTTAAACGCTTAATTACTTTCTGGAATTTCTAGTAGAGCATATCCATAACCTAACATTTTTTTTCTTGATAAAATAAATCAAGAGGGAAGGGGGAGATAGAGAGATACCTGAATCACTGTGTCAGCCCTGCAAATGAGGACCTGGAACTTGAACCTGGGTCCTTGGGCATTGCAAAATGTTGCTCTACCAAGTATACCACCACCTGCCTTTCTTCTACTCGCTTTTTTAAAACTAATCTAACTTGTTTTTTAATGGTTTAACCTTTAAGGGAATTTAAGTTCCCTTCTTAATTTGCTTATGAGGTCATTCTTAATTTGCTTATTCAACTAAATATATTCCTAAATGAAAGCTCTAAAAAATTCCGTGTGCAGAATCTGCATCAATCCCTTATTATAAAATTATTTTGTAATTTAAGAGGTCTCAATTAGCAATCATATATTTTTGATAATTTAATCCACAAAGACTCATATCATGTCCCATTTATTTTGCTATGATGTTATGGATATGTAAACCTGTGTTTTGACTATTTGAGAGTTTTCATAACATAAATAAGAAGCAAAATAAATTTGAAAAATCTGTTTGAAAAGCTAGGTAAGGCATAGAAATAAGACTGCAGTATAACAGAAGGAAGTCAGATTATTTGGAGGCTATTAGTCTAATAATCTCTCTGTTAGTGCTTACAGCATATAGAAATGCCCATTTTTCTAGAAAATATAACGATTTTTGAATAATAACATTATGCCTAATACCTGTTGGGACCAATTTCTTTTCTTTTTCTTTTTTTCTTTTCTTTTCTTTTTTTTTTTTTTTTTTGCCTCCAGGGTTATTGCTGGGGCGAATCCACTGCTCCTGGGGGCTATTTTTCCCACTTCCTTGCCCTTGTTGTAGTTGTTATTGTTGTCATAGCTATTGTTGTTGTTGGACAGAGAGGAGGGGAAGACAGAGAGAGGGAGAGAAAGATAGAAACCTGCAGACTTCCTTCACCACTTGAAATGAGCCCCTGCAGGTGGGGAGCTGGGGGTTCTAACCTGAATCCTTATGCCTGCACTTGTGCTTTGTGACATATGCGCTTTAACCCACTGTGCTACCGCCCAGCCCCCGGGACCAGTTTCTAGAGTATCTATCTAGTGGACTATTTTTCCCCTCTATTTTCTTTAACCTAATATTTGTCTACTATCTATTTTTTATGTACAACTCTATCATAATTTGACATAAAATTTTCAAACATCTGAACAAAAATTGTTATGCTTTATTCCATATCCATTTTTAAATAATTGCAGTTTGAAAATGAATGTATAGAAATGCAGTGCCTGGGTATAATAATGTATTTACTTGTATTAAATATAACATAATCATTTGTTTTGTATATGCTTTTCTCTTTCCCCAAAATATACACATACAATCACCATTTTCTACCTTTACTTCTCAAAGTGCAGAATAGTACATTTTCCTTAAAACAGTAAGATCAGTAGATACAGAAAAATAATGTGGAAACATGTCATCACTCAAAAAATCAGAATATATTATAATGATAATAGTACTTTTATCTTTGGAATACATTTTTTTGATCTCATACATTGTTCACGAAATCAGTGATTGGATGAACATTCTTATATGAGCACATGTTTTCCTTCTAATCCTTCATTTTTCTAAATTTAAAGACGCTGGAAGATTATTTATAAAAGGAACTAGAAGACAAATTCTATAAAATTTTGCCAGTAAAGTATGTGACAGAATATATTAGTACTCAGAGATCCCTAATAAATAATTTATGGAAATTAGTTCTCAAATGAAAACGGATGATCTTAGCATACTTACAACATTTTACCATACAAAGCTTAGTCACTTGTAGACATCAAATTTTGCAATAAATCAAAAATTCTAGTCCCTTCATAGTCTTAAGAAAAAAAAAATTTGAGCATGCCACTGAAAACATAAAATCTGAAGCTAAACAACACAAAATTTTCCGATATTGAATTCCTTATATCTTTTAAAAATGTAGTGAAATTTTACTTTCTCTTAAGCATAATTCTTACTACTATCTTAGTTATTAATATGTTCTTTTATAGTATATTTGCCTTCAATTAATTCTATTATATATATTGTAAATCAAGTTATATCTTTTGTATATAGCAATCCGCCAAACACAATTTCTTGTAAGGGAGCCATTGTAGCTCATTGTATCCTTTTTTTTTTTTTTTTTTTGCCTCCGGGGTTATTGCTGGGGTTTGGTGCCTGCACTACAAATCCAGACCTCCCGGAGGCCATTTAAAAAAAAATTATTTTATTTATTTTCCCTTTTGTTGACCTTGTTGTTGTAGTTATTATTGTTGTTGTTATTGATGTCGTCCTTGCTAGATACGACAGAGAGAAATGGAGAGAGGAGGGGAAGACAGAGAGGGGGACAGAAAGACACCTGTAGACCTGCTTCACTGCCTGTGAAGTGACTCCCCTGCAGGTGGGGAGCCAGCCAGAGGCCATTTTTTCCCCTTTTTCTTGCCCTTATTGTTTTTCATTGTTGTTGTTATTGTTATTGCTGTCATTGTTGTTGGATAGGACAGAAATCGAGAGAGGAGGGGAAGACAGAGTAGAAGCGACCCACTTCCGGTGGGGAACCCAGGGCTCCAACCGGGATCTTTATGCCAGTCCTTGTGCTTGGTGCCATGTGCACTTAATCGACTCCAGTCCCCAACTCATTGTATTCTGTATCCTACATGGTTTAGTCAAACGATTTTTATATAAAAATGTGGTTATATATCTACTTATGCCTTTATTCTAACTTCAGTTACTTTATTGTAACTTCAGTTTGCCAACCTATAGAAATACCTACAACAGGGAGCTGGGCAGTAGCACAGTGAGTTAAGCGCACATGGTGCAAAGCACAAGGACAGGTGTAAGGATCCAGGTTCAAGCCCTGGCTCCCTACCTGCAGGGGAGTCGCTTCACAGGCAGTGAAGCAGGTCTGCAGGTGTCTGTCTTTCTCTCCCCCCTGTCTTCCCCTCCTCTCTCCATTTCTCTCTGTCCTATCCAACAACGATGACATCAATAACAATAACAACAATAACTACAACAGTAAAACAACAAGACCAACAAAAGGGAATAAATAAATAAATATTAAAAAAAGAAATACCTACAACAGACAGTCTAACTATAATTGATTGTTGTTGATCTAGATATTTCATCTATCTATAAAAGCATGTCCAGATAGAGAAGGAGAAAGACAAAAGAAGAGAGGAAAAGGCAACATAGCACCAAAGCTCTTTTTTTATGGCTTGTGATTTCTTATTTAATTAATTAATTAATTTCATTAAAAAAGGAGACATTAACAAAACAGTAGGATAGGAGGGGTACAACTCCACACAGTTCCCACCACCAGATCTCTATATCCCATCCCCTCACCTTATAGCTTTCCCATTCTCTATCCCTCTGGGAGTATGGACCCAGGGTCTTTGTGGGTTGCAGAAGGTGGAAGGTCTGGCTTCTGTAATTGCTTCCCCGGCTGAACATGGGCGTTGACTGGTGGGTCCATACTCCCAGTCTGTCTCTCTCTTTCCCTAGTAGGGTGGGTCTCTGGGGAAGCAGAGCTCCAGGACACACTGGTGGGGTCATCTGTCCAGGGAAGTCTGGTCAGTATCATGTTGGCATCTGGAACCTGGTGGCTGAAAAGAGAG
The DNA here is from genome assembly GCF_950295315.1 of Erinaceus europaeus. Lineage (NCBI taxonomy): Eukaryota > Metazoa > Chordata > Mammalia > Eulipotyphla > Erinaceidae > Erinaceus > Erinaceus europaeus. Next base: position 84,851,899 of record NC_080172.1, read on the forward strand.
TTAACATACAAAGCCAAGCAAATTGTTGAACAATTATGGACCTAAAGGCTGGAATAGTGCAGATGAAGTGTTGGGGGGGTACTCACTGCAGGCTATTGTCTACTACTGCTTTCAGGTATATATTTTGCCCTAGTTTATGGATATGTGTGAACATATGTTTTCTCTCAGGGGACCTGGTCTATATCTAGGTTTTGGGACTTTTGTTAGGAAGTGAACCACCTGGTATGGAATTAGAAAATACTATGAAAGTAAAGGTCTCACTGGAATAATGAAGCTGAAGGGTTGTTGTTCCACACCTGAAGTCTCTGGACACAGTCTAAAGTGAAGCATGCTGGGGTGGCACTCATAGCATTGATTAGTTTGTGATCAGTGGACTCAATATTATTTGATGTGAATTGAAAGCAGCATGCAGGAAAGTGTGCCCCACCCTAAGGTTCCAGGACTGGGGGAAATAAAGGCTCTATAGTGGAAATGTGAGGTTCCTGCTGTCTTAGGGTTCACCAAAGCTCTTTTCAATGCAGTAGGATCCACTCTAGAACCTGCCTGCATGGGTGAGCCATTTTGCCTACTCAAGACTATAGCTTTTCTTTTCTTTCTTTTTTTTTTCAGCTTGTATAACCTAACTTACAAAATAAGTTCTAAATTATATAGTAAATCATTGTGATAGATTCCTGTTTTATATGTTGGTCATCTTAAATAAAATAATTTTCTTTTATATATTTCCTACTGTTTGAATATGACACACATTTCATTGTATTAAATAATGTTCCTGTGACTGGGGACAGGCATGTAGACCCTATATTGTAATATTCATTTAACCTCTAAGTCCTTCCTTTTAAGTCATTTCCATATACAATTCTTCTCCTAACTAATGTACCTAAAACAATACCTCAAGCACCATGTAATGTTGTTCATTATGTCCTTCATTTACAATCTATTCCATCACAAGGGTGTTAATCTTCTCAGTGTTTTTTTTTTTTATTTCAGTCACCTGGTAGTCCTTTGTAACTATTATATAAATAAAAAAGTCAACATTCATTCTCATTACTTCATGCTTAATGTCTATTGATATATGCCCAGAATTTGGTAGATGTCACTAACTTAATTTCTAATAGGTACCTTAAGCATTTTATATCAAATATTTTTCTTAACTCATATTAGTTACAATAATTTCTCTCCCTTGTCTTACTAGCACTTTTACTTTTACTTCAAATTGCAATTTATTATCTACCTAACTCTTGAGGTCACTGATTTTTTAAAGACTCATTTAGTCTTGGTGCTTTTCAGTTAAAGGTCTTATATGAGTTCTCATTTTCTAGATATTCAAGTGAAGACACTTTTAAAATGGTTTAGACAGAGTCGTGCATGATATGAGCCCTGCCTTTCTCTCTAGTCTCATTTGTAACTATCATATGCCAGTTATTTTAATCTAGAAAAATGTGAGTATATGTAGTTTCTTTAGCATCATCACATCCTCTGTCATTAGTAGCTTTTATTTTCCCTAAAAAAGATCATAATTTCCTTTTACATCTCATTTTAAATGTCAACTCATCTAGACTCCTTCCTGAACCCCAAGTACCTCCTGTCATTTCTCTTCTAAGTCTGTTTTAAATAATCTTGTACATGTCTTCATAACTGAATTTACTGCAAAGGAGAGTTAGAATCCACTTTTGTATCTTTTCCTCTTGATTTCTAAAGCAGATATTACATAGTGTTCTGTTGATGTTTTATTGGGAAATTTATTATTTTTTAAGTTGAAGGTTTTATTTATGTATTTATTATTGGGTAGACACAGAGAAAAATTGAGAGGGGAGGTGGAGATACAGAAGGAGAGAGACAGGGAGACACCTGCAGTCTACTACACCACTCTTGAAACTTTTCCCTTGCAGGTGGGACCAGAGGCTTGAGCCCAGGTCCTTCACACTGTAATATGTGTGTGCTTAATCAGGTGTACCACTGCCTAGCCCCCCAAAATTATTATTTAAAAATAAAATGTATCATTAACTTACAGTTCTAGAATGTTCCCACATAGTTTATTTCATTTGGGGACTATTGAATAGAATATTCATATGTGGTTACAGTTGATGCTGTTTGCTACATAGGAGATATTACTTGGAGTTTCTGGTTATAACATCTCCATGTTATTTTACTATATAGTTTGTGTTTCTTACATTTTGGCAACTGGGTTCTAAGTGAGCATTCCAAGAGCTAGTCATCTAAAAGATCTAGGCAGAAATTGCAGAATTCTTATTACCCAACCTTAGATGTTCCAATAGTCACATTTTCAATATTTTGTTGTTGTTCATTTTAAAAGTAGTTAAAAACTACCTAGATTTAAAGAGAAGATAATTAGATTCCATCTCTCAGTGTAAGGCATAGTATCTGCATGTATAGGGGGAAGAATTGATGACAGCCATAGCTAGATAGACGATTTTGTACTCTTATTTATCATCCTTATGGTGCCTCTACCAATATGTATTTGTATGAAGAATTTGAAGATTGGGTTTGATTTGAATACAATTTAGGACTAGGATGGAAAGTTTCAGGAAGTAAAAAATCATAAAGACCTTTCCTTTCATAAATAAAAAATTGAGACTAGATGTGGTATAGTGTACCAAAACTGGACTATGGGGTAAAAGAAGGGAGTAAAGAGGGTTTTGAGGTCTTGATGCATTTTGATGGTAAAGGAACCAAGCTGAAGGTGAGAGTATTTTGTAGGCACCTGACATTGGAGATGAGAAATTGTAACCCATTTTCCAACAATTGTACTATCATGTAAATTATTACCACCAACAACAACCCCCAATAAAATAATAATTTAAAAATATTAGGTAATTTGAAACTTTTTCCTCTAAAATCAATAAGGATCAGGAAAAATATAAGTTCAATGAGAATCTTTGGAGCACTATAATAGCAATGGGAAAGTAAGGGCTGAAAAAGCAAGTAAATTGAAGAAAACTTGTAATATAGGGTCATTGTCCCATTAAGAGCATTTTCCACCTTCATAAGAAAGCTCTTGAAAACTGAAAAATATAACAGTGCTTCTGGTGGCATCATAAGGTAGAAAAAAAAAGGATTTTTTAAATTTTAAAATATTTTATTTATTTATTTTAATGAGAGAGATACAAAGAGAAATATACAGACAGATACCAATGTACTATTCAACTTTGGCTTATAATGGTGCCCAGGATTGAACCTGGGACCACAAAGCCTCCTGCACAGAAATATTTTGCATGATTATTCTGTTGTTTCCCCAGCCCATACAAGGAAATTTTTTTTTTTGCATACCATTTGCCCAATGATTTATTTCTTTTCTTTTTTTTTAAATTTCTTTATTGGGGAATTAATGTTTTACATTTGACAGTAAATACAATAGTTTGTACATGCATAACATTTCCCAGTTTTCCATATAACAATGCAACTCCCACTATGTCCTCTATCATCCTTCTTGGACCTGTGTTCTCCCCACCACCTACCCCAGAGTCTTTTACTTTGGTGCAATACGCCAATTCCAGTTCAGGTTCTTCCTGTGTTTTCTCTTCTTATCTTGTTTTTCAGCTTCTGCCTGAGAGTGAGATCATCCCATATTCATCCTTCTGTTTCTGAATTATTTCATTTAACATGATTTTTTTCAAGGTCCATCCAAAATTGGCTGAAAACGGTGAAGTCACCATTTTTAATAGCTGAGTAGTATTTCATTGCATAAAAGGAATTTTTAAGGGGTGCGCTGGCAAATATTTTTAAGGGATTTACTACAACCATCTTTTATTTACCTGAAAGTAATTAATTCATTGTCTTATTTGGTTGGAAAAAAGGAAATTTTAGTCTTCACTGAAACATTACCCTAAGATCATTCCTTTTTTTCCCTTTCTCTTATCCTCTATCCTTACTATGAGTTGAGATATGAAAATACTAAAATTTCTGTAAGGGTGAAACTCAAATATAATAGTCTTCCCAGGAACCATTATATCCAGATTCTTCTCTGTCTCTGACAGCACATTGAAATGATATGGTATAACTTATAAACATAGATATATATAAATGATGACTTCTCTTTAATTCTCTACCAATCCTATCTATTTTTTTTCTTTCTAAACTTATTTTAGTAATGGGTAGGCAGAAAATGTTTCTTATTAGCTAGTAGATAATTTTAGGATGTTTTTCATTCTCAAGGTGAAGTGATATACCAGAAACAAGAATAAAACCATTAATGTCAATCTGCTGTGGCTTTGGAGGCATGTGCAAAAAAAAATGTTGATTTTCATCAAGTTGAATTTAAGCTACTTGCAAGGACAGAAAGTCAGATCAAAATCTAGTCCTCCTACATAGTAAATATGTTCTACTAGTTGATCTATCTCTCAGGTCCAGATATAACTTTCTAAATTAATGATTGTATATTATTTGTATTAATAACTGGATTGAATGATGCTTCTTTTCTTTTTCATTTTATTAAACTTTACTTATTTATTATTGAAATCAGAAGGAAATCAAGAGTGAATAGAGGAAGATAAAGAGAGAAAGAGATACAATTGTGGCCCGTCTTCACTGCTCATAAATCTCTCTTACAAGTGGAGACCCAGTCTTGAAACCAGGTGCTGGTGCATTGTAAAATGTCTGCTTCCTGGCCCCAACATGATACTTATTTTCATTTGTTAGGAAGTAAGTACTGTTTTCCAGAAATTAACTAACACATATATCAGTATCAATTCAATATATGATGAAGGAGTCATGAGAATAGATAAAGGAAGATATTCTTCAGTAAGTTGTTCTGGGAAAACTGGAGAGCCAATTTTATGCAAAGAACATATATAGATCACTCTCTAAGTTCATATTAAAATATATTCAAAATGGATTAAAGACCTGGATATAACACCTAAAATTACAAAATATATAGACATAACAGCAAAATATTTTATGATCTAAACATTACAGATGTCTTTGAAGAGATGAAAGTAAAAATACATAAAAGGCTACATCAAGTTAAAAACCTTATATGTAACCATAGAAAGTACTAGCAGAAGGAAAAAAACAATATACTGAATGTGAGAAGATACTTATTCATCATATATTCAATAGTGGTTTAACATATAAGGAATACAAAGATATTGTGCAAATAAAAATCAAACAAAAGGAACAATACAATTGTCAGATAATCTGAAAAGACTCTCAAGAGAACACACAATTAGCTAACAGAGTACATGAAAAACAAAAACAAAAACAAATGCTGTCACCATTTATTATAGAAATTCAAATGTATCCATGTGAATAACGAGTATTGGTGAGGGAGTGGAGATAAAGTAACCCTCATATACTGGTGTGTGTGTGTGTGTGTGTGTGTGTGTGTGTGTGTGAGAGAGAGAGAGAGAGAGAGAGGAATCATATTACTAAATCTTCCACCAGTATGGTCAAGGCTTATCTCTAATGAAATATTTCTTTGATGTGTTAAAATCTCAGGTCATCCAAGGTTGCTAAAGGGTAGTAATGTGCTAATAATACTTTGGGTCACAACATGAAAATAAAAATAAATAATTTGACATAAGTGGATTCTGTGTTCCTAATTCGTATTCTGAAACCAATTTTTCAGGTATTAGTGTGAAGAGGGAAGCTTTTGTATTTCAGTCCATTCATGTGCTTGAAGCATCAGACATGAGTGGTTCCCTTGTTTAAGTAACAATGACTCCTTCACACAAACAAAAACTAATTCATGTAAGAAGAAAGTGGCAGATGTCTGCAAGTCTACCATGACATGAAGACATGACTGTGATACCTTCTGTTAGTATGAATTGCTGATTAGTTATTTCCCTAGTAATAACTTCTTATATAAATTCCTAAAATTTGGCTTTTGACATTTCATATATAATACAGACTATCACATCTAGCTCAGAGTTTTATTTCAGTTATGTTTGTTGAGAAGAAAAGAGATATTACTAGAAGGAATATTCAAAGTATGTCACAATTGTGTGGTAATGACAAGTTCAGTCTTCATTGCTGGTTTCTGTAGTCAGCCTTAGGATGGAAGGAAGGATAAACTGTTCAGGCAGTTGTGCTCAGGCAACTCTGTTGAGTGGCATATAGGAAAATCCAAACAACTTCATTTTAATTCCTGTTATTCTTTATGATTTTGTGAATATAATATTTACATTTTTAAATATTAATTATTATACATATAACTCCATCCCCACAGATGGAAGAGCATCATTTTAAGGTTTATAAAATAATATGGACTACAAAATAGTTCACTTGGGTAGTGCATTGCTTCATCCTGTACAAAACCCAGCTTTGAGCCTGACACCCACAACTTTGCAGGAAGTTTCTGTGCTACAGTTTTTCCCCCTCTGTCTTTCTCTGTCTCTATTTGAAATAGTTAACTTGGGGCAGTAAAGGCCCAGAGATGACCAAAAAAGACAAAAAGAAAATAACAGATAAAAGTTTGTTTTAAAAGAAAGGTACAAACTGTCAGTTGCACCTAAATTTGCATTTAATTTCATAACTTTAACAACTGATACACCCTATCAGTGTGTTCATTATTTTTACAGTGAGATAAATGCAATTATTCCCACCATCCTATCCCTTTTTGTTTGCATTAGGACTGACTTTCCTAAATAAACAGGTATGCTCTCTGCTCCCCTCTATTCTCCTGTCTATGAGGAGAGGAGTGAATTAACTGACAAGTTTGGGAGATAACATTGGTAACTATTATTTAAGTCCCTTCTTCTGAGTCTTGCACAGCAGTGTGTGTGTGTGTGTGTGTGTGTGTGTGTGTGTGTGTCCTAACTGGGTCAAAATCAGAGACTTTATCTTAAACACAAAATGTATCAACGGAAAGCAATATGCAGTCTATATATCCACCCATATGGGGTGCCCATGTAATTATAGGTTTTTGCAGTAATGGAAACATTTCATGGTGTTTTACCACACAGTTTAATAAAAAAAAAAAAAACCCAAAAAAACTATTTTTATAGTGATTGCAGAGAGGAAACAATCTTCCCACTGCATATCCACATCTTTGGCAGAACATAAGAAGCAGTAAAACCCCACTGGGAGATGCACCATAGCCAGTTAGGAAGGGAAACTTTCCCAAACCACAGTTAACCAGGGATGTACATTCAAAAGGTTGTGGTAAGCAATCTTTAAGATCTTTGTCTTTTAAAGTTTAAACAGATTAAATATAGAAGGCTGAGAATTACTTGAACTTAATTCCAATTATGACTTGCGACATTTTATGTTGTATTCTCACTTGATATTAGAACTTCAGGGAACCCCAGTCAAAGTTATCTGCAGAACCTGTGGGGGGAAGAAAACTAATACAAAATCAGCAGCTTTTAAGCACTTTCAGCATAACAGGCACTACGATTAATTCTTGAAAGGAGTATTTCTGTTATTCTTATAATATCTGCTCTAGTTTCAGTTTTACTGATAAGGGATCTGCAACACAGAGACTTTTTTTCTTTATTCTTTTTGCTACCAAGCTTATGTCTGGAGCTCTGTGCCAACATTATGAATCCACACTCCTGGTGGCCCGCTCTTTCTTTCTTCCTTTCTTCCTTTCTTTCTCTCTCTCTCTCTGTCTCTCTTTCTTTCTTCTTTCCTTCCTTCCTTCCTTCCTTTCTTTCCTTCTTTCTCTCTCTCTTTCTTTCTTTCTCTTCTTTCTCTCTATATTTATTAGATAGAACAGAAAAAATTAGAGAGGAGGGGGAGATAGAGAGGGAGAGAAATAGAGACAGCCCAAGACCTGCTTCTCTACTCATGAAGTATTCCCCCAGCAGGTAGGAAGCAGGCTCAAGTCTAGGTCCTTATTCAAGGTAGCATTTGAGCTCAGTTGAGTGTATCACCACCTGGTTCCTGGAAACTTTTTAACTTAACCAGGGTGTTTAGGAAGTAAAAGAGTCAATGTTGAAGTCAAATGATCTAGTTGCATGAAGTACTTTCACACCTTCATTAGACTACTTGAGATTCACATCACACTAGAATAGTAACAGATCTTTTAAATATTTTTTAAAGCATGGTTCTGAACACAGTTGCATCAAAAATGTCTAAGTCATTTTTTAAGTAAGCAGATTCCTTTGGCACATCAAAATTCATATAACTGGAGTCTAGTTTTTAATAGATTTCCCCATAAATTGACTAGACACAATAATGCCTGAACAGTAAGTAAATGAATGCTGAAGGAAGATTGTAGTATATCTAATGAAAATCAATACTATGTTTCTACATATTATGGATAGTTTGGTGAACTATAATGGTTAAGTATATTGAAGAAAATATGCTATAATAAAATTTAATTCTGGCAATTGTATTTAATCCTGTTTTATTTATGTATGATTTAATAATTGTTTATAAAATTATAAGATGTACAAATATCTTCTCTCAACAAATGGATTACCTTTTTATCCTGGTGAATTTTTCTTTCCATGTTTAGATGTCTTTTAGATGTTTAGATGCTACTCCCACATATTCTTGTTTTAATTTCCTTTCACCTACTGCATTGTGTTTTCAAACATGTCTTTGGTGTAAAGCTTGCATGTCTGGTACTCAGGGTTTTAATACATGTGTGTTAGTTTGCTGTATGGTGTTTTATGCTAGTACAGTTTAATATATATATATATATATATATATATATATATATATATATATATATATATATATATGTGACTAACCAGTTTTCCCAACACTATTTATTGAAAAGGTCTTCTCTCCTTCACATAATGGTTTTGGGTCCTTGTTAGATATTGGATGTCTATATATGTATGGGTTTATTTCTGAACATGCTATTTTGTTTCATTTATGAGTGTCTATTTTTGTTCCATTACCACACTGTTCCAATTACTATTGCTTTGTAGAATAAACTGGAGTTGAGAAGTGTGATGCCTCCACTCTTTTTTCCTTTGTTTTTTTTTTTTGTTTTCAAGAGTCCTACATGTATGTATGCATACACACAAAGTTCTCTTGAAATGCTCAAAGTAATTTATCTAAAGGAATAGAGAAAGACTGACTGGAATAGAGAAAGAAAATACAAAGAGACTCTCATGCTTGAGGCTCCAAAGTCCCAGGTCCAATCCCCTGCACTACCGTAAGCCAGAGCTGAGCAGTGCTCTGGAAAAAGAATGAGAGAGAGAGAGAGAGAGAGAGAGAGAGAGAGAAAGAACACATATCTTACTTGTTCTTATAGTTATTACTTATTACAGACTTCTCCTTTTACTCTTATGTCCTATAGGGAAAGAAAAAAAGTGTACATAGATTTTGATTTGTTATCACATTACACAGGTTATGGAGAAATTCTTGTTACAGCTCTCTAATATTTCAGTTTTTCAGTGTTACAGGTTGAATGTAGCCAAAAACAAGACCAAGGCCACATGGAGGGCAGGGAGTTATATTTGTTTCACACCAGGGGAATTCTGGGGTTCCTACCATTTGGAAAACAACTTTTGTCATTTTCAAACTGGGATCAGTGTAAGCTGATTGGTTACAGACAGGGAAAGGGTGAGAACTGCTTGGTTACAGAGTTATCCAAAGAGCAGACTACTACGAAATCCTCTGAGATGGGCAGATTGGTCATAGAGAGAATCCCCTGAAGTGTGTCGGTTATTCATTTCAATGTGAAAGTTATCTGTATTTAGAAATAAAAATCCAGATTTTGACAAATATTTTATCACATATGTTTAGACAAGGGACTGCCTGGAATCTCTCCTAGGTAAATAGCTAATGAATAAAATACAATTTTAATTTAATACTCACTTGGTCAGTAAATTGGTAACCTGGAACATCATCTGCTTGGCCATGCTTATAACCTATTTTCAAATTCCCTGAATACCACTGGGTGCTTGGGGCTGATGTGGAGTGGCTTCAACGGGGGGGGGGGGGGGGGGGGGGTGTAAGCCTCTGATCCTACCTCACCAGCTCTAGTGGAGAAGAATTGCAGGATTTTAGGGTAGGTCCATTTCTAGCCTCCTGACAGTTCTCCAGATGGTTGTCCACAGAGGGTGGACCAATATACATTCCCACCAGCACTACAGGAGGGTTCCTTTGACCCCACAACCTCTCCAGCATTTGCTGCTGCTACCTTTTCTGATGTATGACATTCTCACAGGAGTGAAGTGGTATCTCATTATTGTCTTTATTTACATTTATCTAACAATCAATGACTTGGAGCATTTTTTTCATGTTTTTCTCAGCATTTTGGATCTCTTCTGTGGTGAATATTCTGTCCATGTCCTCTTCACATTCTTGGCTGGGGTTATTTGTTTTCTTGTTGAGTTTGGTAATCTCTTATATATTTTGGTTATTAGCCTCTTGTATGATGTATGGCATGTAAAGATCTTCTCCCAATCTGTGAGGGGTCTCTTGGCTTGAGTAGTGGTTTCTTTTGCTGTGCAGAAGCTTTTTAATTTGATGTAATCCCAAAGGTTTATGCTTGCCTTAGTTTTCTTTGTAATTGGATTCATTTCATTGAAGAAGTCTTTAAAATTTATGCTGAAAATATTTCTGCCAATATTTTCCTCTAAGTATCTGATAAGTATCTGATAGTTTCTGGTCTAACATCCATCCTTGATCCACTTGGAATTTACTTTTGTAGTTGATGAAATGTAGTGGTTCAGTTACATTCTGCATATTTAACCCATTTTTTCCAACACCATTTCTTGAAGAGACTCTGCTTTCCACATTTAATAGTCTGGACACCTTTGTCAAAGATTAGATGCCCATAGGTGTGGGGGCTTACTTCCAGGCCCTCAATTCTATTCCACTGGTCAGTGTGTCTATTCATGTTCCAGTATCAAGCAGTTTTGATGACAATGGCCCTATAATGCAATTTGAGATCTGGGAGTGTAATGTCTCCAGTTCTATTCTTTCTTCTCAAGATTGTTTTGGGAATTCTAGGTCTTTTCTGGTTCCCGATAAACATTTGTAGCATTTTTTCTATTCTCCTAAAAAATGTGATTGGGATCTTGATGGGGATAGCATTAAATTTGTATATGGCTCTGATTTATTTGGGTCTTCTCTCTTTTTTGTTTTGTGAGTCTGGCTAAAGTTTGTCAATTTTTTTTTCACTCTTTTGAAGAGCCACCATTTACTTTCATTGATCTTTTGTATGGTTTTCTTATTTTCAATGTTATTTATTTCTGCCCTAAGTTTAGTTGTTTCTGTTATTCCTGTCCTTCTAGTTGCTTTATGCTTCTTTTGTTTTTCTCTTTCTTGGTCTTTAAGATAATGCAATCCGGTTGTCTATTTGTGGTTTTTCTTGTTTTCTAATGTGTGATTGTATGGCTATGAATTTCCCTATCAATACTGCCTTGTTGTATCCCAAATATTTTGATAGCTGTGTCTTCATTTTCATTGAACTCTCAAAACGTTTTGCTTTCTTTCTTAATTTCCACTTTGACCCAATAGTTGTCAACTAGTATGGTGTTGAGCTTCCATATTTTGGGACTTTTGCTAATATTTTGTTTATTGTTAAGTGTTAGTTTAATTTTACTGAAAAGTTGTGTGGGATGATTTCAATGCTCTTGAATTTGCTGATGCTGTCTTTGTGGCCTAACATAAGGTCTATCCTTGAGAATAGCCCATGTAGACTTGAGTAGAATGTGTATTCCAGTTTCTTGGGGTGAATGACTCAAAATGTCCAATAGTTCTCATTTATCTATCTCCTCATTTAGCTACCTCATCAGAACTACTGTTTTGTGGCAAAAGAAATTTGAATCATGTTTTAGGAAAACTGGTATTAATGAACTGAATCACAGTTACTGCAATTTGTGATAGAGATATCCAGACAGGATTCTCTGCTATGTTAATGTACTTTGCAAATGGAAATAAATAAATAAATTTCTTATCTTTATGTGTTTATGTATAAATGTCTAAAAATGGTAAGGTAATAACAAATAGCATTAGTAAAGGACAGAAGTTTTCTTCCTTTCCTTCTTCTTCCCTTTTACTACCTCAAGCAGATAGAGATGATGGTTTTTGATACCAGTAAGATGAAGAGAAGAGGGATTTGTTATCATAATAGTATGTCAAATATAAGGCCTATAATAAAAGTTTAATTTTCTAATAGACACTCAACATTCAAAAAAATTGTCAAAGCATTACCCTGAAATTGGAATATCTAACAACCTTGTAAAAAACATATTGTCAATCAACATACTACCTTCAAGGGGTGAAATTTGGTTCTGTGGAGAAGAAAACTATTTAATATAATACGATCTGCAAAGCTCACCATTATACTATAACACTCTTATTTCTTATTAACTAATTGCACTCATTGATGATAATTTAAGTTAAATAAAATTTTTCTCTTATGAAGACAAAGCTAAGCAAATAGAAAATTTTTATTCTGCAATCAAGTTTTGAATCCTGAGAAGTGTTATGGACTTGTGAGAAGTAGAGTTGAAGGAAGGGAAAAGTGAAAATTTAATAATCTTGGTTAAATTAAGTAGAATCCTGTGAAGACGCCATCCTTGGTTACCTATTGATGTTCACTCCCTGTAAATTTGAAGGTGAGAGTTAAAAAAGTATCATTATATATTTTTTTTCTTTCAACTCTGGATATTTCTATGGTAAATTCATAGAAATGTCAATGATTTTCCTGATGCTGAAGTACACCTGACCGCTTTAGCAGGCATTTTGACTATTAATTAAAACATTAAATCAAATAACCAATTATTTAAGGTCTTGTTTTGTATAATATCTGTGATGTGTGTGATATAAATACAAAGTCCTGATAGTCAAGAACTGAAGCTAAGTATTGAAAAAATAAGCATTGGTGTATGCAAACTTAAATATTGACAGTATACAAAGAAATCTCTCAGTAAGTAGTATGCAAACTCAATTATAGCACAAATTGGTCTTTGAGTTTAAAATAATATTTAATTGAATTTTGGATAATTAATCTAAATATTATTTTATTGTGTTTATTTGTAAAGCTAGACACATAGAGGCAGAGAGAAAAACAGCACCAAAGCTTCTTTCAGTGGGGACCAGACTCCAACCTGAGTGATGTGTATGGTAAAGTAGCACAATATTCAAGTGAGGCCCCCGTTCAGTGATTTGCATTTTGAATTTTATATAGCATATAAATAAAAATTCAAATTGCTAAGTAAAGTATTAAAATAAGTTGATTTTTAAATTATACATTTACTTCTCTTGATCATCTTTGAAAGTAGCTATAGTGAGGCACTGAATTTAACAAATTGTGGTTTTTAAATGTTCAATATCACGGTGTACATATAAATGTAAAATAAATATGTGTCAAAGGTTTTATTTAACTCATTAAATATTAATAAAGGAACCAGGGAAATTTTATAACTGGTTCTAAAGAAAATCCACAGAGCAGACACATTTACAGGCCATTAGATATCCTGGAATGAATTTGCTTAATAGATGCAAACTGGCTTCTTCCACAGTGGGGATATGAAATCAATTGAACTTCCACCAGAGAAATTTTTGTATTTCTATGAAAAGGAATTAGATGCATAACTATCAATTTTTGGCAAATTAGTTTCCCTCTTTCTTCAGAGTTGTAAAAAGAGCCTAGTGAAAGCAACAAAAAGCCAAAAAAACTTAGGTTGACCAAGCGATCATTTATAATATTGCTTTATAAGGTAATCAGAAAGGTACATTTTATGTGTGCAAAGCTTAATGTAAATACAATGTAGTTCATAGTTTATAAAATGAGTTTTAACTATTTTAAACTAGATATTAAAATGTATTTTAGAGGGAGTCGGGAGGTAGCGCAGCAGGTTAAGCACACATGGTGCAAAGCACAGGGACTGGTGTAAGGATCCTGGTTTGAGCCCCCGCTCACCACCTGCAAGGGAGTCACTTCACAAGCAGTGAAGCAGGTCTGCAGGTGTCTATCTTCCTTCCCTCCTCTCTGTCTTCCTCTCCTCTCTCCATTTCTCTCTGTCCTAACAACGAGGACATCAATAACAACAACAACAACAATAGCTACAATAACAGTAGTTAAAAACCAAGGACAACAAAAGGGAAAATAAATAAATAAATATAAAATAAAAAATATATAAATGTATTTTAGAATAAATATTCCAAGATATGCCCTAGGAGAGGCAAAACCTGACAATTCCTAGAATACTTCTGCATACAGAATCTCAGATGTTAAGACACAACTGAGCAATCAGTAACTCAAAATAGAGCAAAGAGGATCACCTGAGAATGCAACAAGATAGGAATAGTACTTTGGGAACTCACCAAACTATGGGTGAGTGCAAACATGTATGTATTATGTACAGAGAGGGACTTAAGGAGAGATTCCTGGGGCTAAAAGCCTTTACATACTAGGGAGCAGCTAGTACCAGTGCAGCAATTTGCTAGTTAACATACCACCTCTGGTCTGAGTCTTATCAACCAAAATACTCCTGAAGGGAGGAGAAGGTCAGCTAAGCCTCACCAATTTACAACTGTGGGTCTCCATTGCTTTTGCCCATCAGGGGCTGGAACAGCAGCGGGGAATCCCTATACTGAAAAAGGGGTCGGGGGCAGAGAACCAAGAATACTGTATCTCTATATACTGTCATTCAGACTGGATGGAAGCATAAAAACTGTCTCTGACAAGCAGCAGTTGAAGCATTCAACTATCACCAAACCTGCCTTGCACTAGTCCTGAAAGATCCCCTATAAACAATCAAAACATCACCATACACATGCCATATATCAGAATATTCTAAATAGAATAATAGCGTTAAAATATCTTAAATCTATAATATAATAAATATCAATGGCTTGAATTTACCAATTAAAAGGCACTTAGTATGAATATGGATCACAAAACCCAACCCAACCATATGTTTTCTGAAGGAATCCTACCTAGCTAAAGAAGACAAACACAGATTCTAAGTGAAAAGATAGAAAACTATCATATAAGCTAATGGACCACAAAAAGGGCAGGATCAGTTATTCTCATATCTGACAAGATAGACCTTAAAATAAGTAAAATAAAAATTAAGGGATGGATGTTATTTAATGCTCAGAGGATCAGTCAATCAAGAGGATTTAACAATTATTAACATCTATGCACCCAATGAAAGGCCATCTAAATAAGCCAAATATCTACTGAAAAAGCTATATCAATAGAAACACAGTAATAGTAGGGATTTCAACACCACAATCTCAACTTTACATACCACCTAGGCATAATATTAATAAAGTAATGAGGGAATTAACTGATGAGATACATAAACTATAATTGTTGGACATTTTCAGAGTCATTCACCTCAAGAAACTGGAATACACATTCTATTCAAGTAAACATGGATCCTTCTCAAGAATAGACCATACTTTAGACCACAAAGACAGTGCCTACAAAATCTAGAGCACTGAAATCATCCAAGCATATTTTTTTTTCAGACCACAGTGGAATTAATTTACCACTTAACAGAAAAAAAATAGTAAAAAATCCCAAATATGGAAACTCACAGTACACTACTTAACAACTACTGGGTCAGAGAGTAAATTAAGGAAGAAATCAAAATGTTTCAAGTATTCAATGAAACTGAAGACACAAGCTATCAAAATATTTGAGAGACAACTAAGGCAGTATTGAGAGGGAACTTCATAGCCATACAAGCATACATTAAGAAACAAGGAAAACCTCAAATCAACAATCTGACTGTACACCTTATAGACTTAGAAGAAAAACAAAGGAATCCTAAAGTAAACAGAAGGTCTGAAATAAGTAAAATTAGGGCAAAAAATAACATTGAAAATAAGAGAACCATACAAAAAAAAGATCAATGAATCTAAATGTTGGTTCTTTGGAAGATTAAACAAAATTGACACTCCATACAGACACACACACACACACACACACACACACACACACACGAAGACTCAAATAAATAGGATTGTAAATGAAAGAGGTGATATCCCAGCAAACACCATATATCATGTGAGGTTTCTATGAACAGTTGTTCATATGCCACCAAGCTAGAGAATCTGGAAGAAATGGATGATTTCCTATATAACTACACACTTCCAAAATTAAGCAAAGAGGAACTAGAAAATATGAATAGACCAATCATAGCCAACGAAATTGAAATAGTTATCAAGAACCTTCCCAAGAATAAAATTCCTACGTCAGGAGCTGGGAAGTGGGTCAGCGCACAAGGAGTAAAGCATAAGGAACAGCATAAGACCCCAGTTTGAGCTCTGAGCTTCCCACTTACAGGGGGGTCTTTTCACAGGGGTGAAGCAGCTCTGCAGGTAGCTATTTTCTCCCCTCCCCTGTCTTTCGTTTCTCTCTCTATTTCTCTCTGTCCTGTCCAACAACAATAAGAACAACAATAAGGGTAACAACAAGGGAAACAACAAGGGCAACAAAATGGGAAAAAATGGCTGCAAGAAGCAGTGTGGATTCATAGTGTAGACACTGAGCCCCAGTGATAATCCTGAAGGAACAAAAGAAGTTCTGGACCAGATGGCTTTACAAATAAATTCTACAAAAATTCCAAGGAAAAGTAAATAACTTTACTTTTAAAACTCTTCCAAAAGATTGAAGACACAGGAATGCTACATTCCAGCTTCTATGAAGCTAATATCATCCTGATACCAAAATCAGACAAGGATACAAAAAAAAAAAAAAAGAAGAAAAAAAGAAAACTACAGACTAATATCTCTGATGAATATAGATGTGAAAATATATTTTTTTAATTTTTTATTTAAGAAAGGAGACGTTAAGAAAACCATAGGATAGGAGGGGTACAACTCCACACAATTCCCACTACCCAATCTCCATATCCTATCCCCTCCCCAATAGCTTTCCCATTCTCTATCCCTCTGGGAGTATGGACCCAGGGTCATTGTGAGTTGCAGAAGGTGGAAAGTCTGGCTTCTGTAATTGCTTCCCTGCTGAACATGGACGTTGACTGGTCGATCCATACTCCCAGTCTGCCTCTCTCTTTCCCTAGTAGGGTGGGTCTCTGAGGAAGCGGAGCTCCAGGACACATTGGTGGGGTCTTCAGTCCAGGGAAGCCTGGCTGGCATCCTGATGGCATCTGGAACCTGGGGGCTGAAAAGAGAGTTAACATACAAAGCCAAACAAATTGTAGAGCAATCATGGGCCCAAAGGTTGGAATAGTGGAGAAGAAGTGTTGGGGGGGGGGGTACTCACTGCAAACTCTAGTGTACTTCTGCTTTCAGGTATATATTTTTCACTAGTTTATGGATTCATGTGAAAACATATGCTCTCTCTCACGGAACCTGGTCTATATCTAGGTTTTGGGAATTTGTTAGGAAGTGAACCACCTGGGATGGAATTAGAGAATACTATGAAAGGAAAGGTCTCACCCGAGTGATGAAGCTGAAGGGTTGTACCGTTCCACATCTGAAGTCTCTGGACACAGTCTGAGCTGAAACATATTGAGGTGGCACTCATTGCGTTGATTAGGTTGCGATCAGTAGATGCAATATTATTTGATTTGAATTGGGAGAGGCATACGGGAAAGTGGGCCCTATCCTAAGATTCCAGGACTGGGGGAAATATAGGCTCTATAGTGGAGATTTGAGGTTCCTGCTGTCTTAGGGTTCAAAAAGACAATGGATAGTTATTGTTATCATCACATTATTTGGTAATTGGGTTAACTTTGAAAAGTCCCTTTGTTGGGGTTTTCTGTATAGTACCCAGTATCTTGTATATAGCTGTGACACTGGTTGCTTCTGATCTACTTGGTCTAGGCTTTTGAGAGTCTGCATATCAAAGACACAGCCTATATATTAAAAAGACTCAGTCTGTGTTTTAAAAACTTCGAGACATGCAATCAATTTTTCCCCTCTCATATTAATTAACTAGTTATTTGTATGACTATTCTTTAATAGGAGTGTACATAAACACAATTCCCACCACCAAAAGACTATGTCGCATCCCACCCACCCACTCCCCACCCCACGCTCGCCCACTCATCAACAGAAGTTGAGAAAGAAGATCAGAAATGGAAACTAAATGCAGGATCTGACTAAATTGAAAGTAGGGCACTAAAGTAAAAACCCTGTGGTGAGGGGGAGGGTAGACATGCAGCTTCCTGGGATGTGAAAATATAGAACAAAATTCTAGCCAAGTAGATACAGCAGTATATTAAAAACATTGTTCACCATGACCAATTGGGGTTTATCCCAAGGATCCAAGGTTAGTTTAATATATATATATACACAATAGAATACTACTCTGGTGTTAAAAATAGTGAATTCACCTTCTTCACCTCATCTTGGATGGAGCTTGAAAGAATCATGCTAAGTGAGATAAGTCAGAAAGAGAAGAATGAAAATGGGATGACCTTACTAATAGAGAGAAATACTACCATGACGCTAACCTGCCTTTTTTGGGTGGAAGATCTCACTAATATGTACTGGAACTTACCTCCTTAAAGCCCTACCTCACTAGGGAAAATTAGAAACAGGCTGGGGGTATGGATTGACCTGTGAACACCCATGTCCAGCAGAAAAGCAATTACATAAACCAAATTTCCAATCTTCTGCACCCCATAGAGATCTTCAGTCCATACTCCCAGTGGGAAAAAGACTGCGGAAGCTTCAAGTGGTGGGGATGGGATATGGCATGCAGGTGGTAGGAGTTGTGTGAATTGTGTCCCTCTTATCCCACAATCTTGTCTATCAGTATTAAATCAATAATAATAATCTAAAAAATGAGAAAATACGGCAGAACTTGGACTTGGTTTGGTCCACTGCACCAAAGAAAAAGACTTTGGGGTGGAAGGGAGTGTTTGTGTCCTGGAACATGATGGCAGAGGAAGACCTAGAGGGCAATGAATTGTTATGTGGAAAACTGAAAAATGTCACACATATACAAACTACTGTATTTTACTGTTGTCTGAAAATCATTAATCCCCTAGTGAAGAAAAATTAAGAAGTAATTCAAAATAGTTTATGATTTTCAAACTGTGTAAGAAGTCCAATAAAGTTGACTTATAGTGCTTCTCTGACAATATTCAGTTATACTGGGTTACTTAGAAATGCTTTTCTTTATGGAAAGTTGCTATATGAATGACAATGAAGACACAGACAAATATCCAATATGAATAAAGTGGACTTGAATTATCTGAGACCTTAGACATCCTAAGTTTAATTCCCAGCACCATTAAATCCCAAATATGAGTAGTGCTCTGGTTGGTATCTTTCTCTCCATAATAAATAAACACCACTTTTTTTTTTTTTTTTACCTCTAGGGTTAATACTGGGTCTTGGTGCCTGCACCATGAATCCACTGCTCCTGGAGGATATTTTTTTCCCCTTTCGTTGCCCTTGTTCTTGTACTGTTGTTGTGGTTATTATTATTGTTGTTGACAGAGAGAAATAAAGAGAGGAGGGGTAGACAGAGAGGAGGAGAGAAAGATAGGCACCTGCAGACCGACTTCACTGCCCGTGAAGCAACCCCGCGCCCCCTTGCAGGTGAGGAGCTGGAGGCTCTAACCTGTATCCTTATGCAGGTCTTTGTGCTTTGTGCCATGTGCACTTAACCCACTGCGCTACTGCCTGACCCCCAAACATCACTTTTTAAGTCTATTATAATTAATATTTGCCACTAGAGTTATTGCTGGAAATTTATGTTTACATGATCCTATCACTACTATAGTAAGACAAATAATTTCTTTTTAAAAAATATATATATATATTGCTTTTCTTTTTAATATTTTATTTATTTTATTTTTAGAGAGATGAAGAGAGAGAGAAACACACAGAGAGAAACACCAAAGCACTGCTCAGCTCTGGCTTATGGTGGTACAGGGGACTGAACCAGGGACTTTGGAGCCTCAGGCATGAGAGTCTTTTTGCATAACCATTATGCTGACTCCCCACCAAGTAATTTCTATAGAGAAGTGAAGTTTTATTTTTCTTTGGTTATAGATTCTAATTGTTCTATAAGTAGTATTTTATTAGTATTTGTAAATAATAATCACTACTTACAGTTTACCAGCTCATCATTGAGTTGAAGCTTGAAAAAGTAGAAAATTGGTCACTGAACAATAACGTAGTGGGAAGTATATGAAGGAACTCTCCATACTTTACTAAAATTCTACTAGTAACAGCAGAAAAGTTAAAACTGACTATTAATACAGAAGACAACTTTTCACCTGTGTATACTGTTCAAATATTATTTTTCATACATTTTTAGAGAATGATTTTACACACTGGAATGAGATAGATATGCTTTTAAGTGCATACAAATAAACTTTTTATCTTGAATAATTTTTCACTGGGAGGCCATAGAAATTGATTGATCCTATTTAGTGAAGTGTATTGTTAATTCTTTCACGCTACTATAGAATGATAAGTATCTACTGATTTTTTTTTTACTGAATTAACATTGTTTTATAGAGTTGTACATTGCTACTAATGTACGTCTGTATATGCTATATAAAGGTCACCCCTGAAAGTCCAATTATATCATTCACCATCACTTGGCTCCTTTGTCTTGATTTACCTGACCTGTTCCCCTTTCCTATCTGCCAACCATTGATTGAATAAAGGTATAATGCTTATTTTTGTTTTATTTAAATCCATCTGTTTGTTTTCTCTACATAACTCATATGAATGAAATCATAAGATGTTTGTCTTTCTGTCAGGATTACTCTATTAAATATGATATCCAAATTGTTGCTGATGGCAGGATTTCACATATTTTGTAATAGTATTACAGTTTATATGTGTTTCACAGTTTCCTTATCCACTTATCTGTCAAAAGGCACTTAATTTTTTTCCCATTTCTTGGCTAGTATAAATAATGCTGCAATAAATGTGAGGATATGTGCATAGCTCTTTTATTAACATTTCATTTATTGGATAGAAACAGAGATAAATTGAGTGGAGAGGGGGAAATAGAGGACAGAGAAAGAGAAAGGTCTGCAGTGCTGCTTCACTGCTCACAATGTTTTCCTCCTGCAGGTGGAGACTGGGGTTTGAACCTGTGTCCTTGAGCACTGTAACATATGTGCTTAATCAGGTTTGCCACCCCCACCTCTGCATATAGCTCTTTGAATTAGTGAGTGTTCTTATATCTTGGGAAAGGCTTAATACCCAATAGTGGGACAGCTGGATTTATGGAAGATTTTTAAAAAATACATTTTGAAGAATTTCCAATCTTGTCCTAATGGTTGAAACATTTTGTAATCCTACAGAAAAAGGAAGTTTCTATTTATTTATTTATTTATTTATTTATTTATTTATTTATTTATTTATTTATTATTGTATAGAAGTAGAGAAATTGAGAGGGTAGGGGGAAATAGAGATGGAAAGAGACAAAGAGACACCTCCAGTCCTGTTTCACCACTTGGGAACATTCCCCCTTCAGGTGGGGACCAGGAGACTTGAACTCAGGTTCCTTGTGCCCTGTAATGTGTGCACTTAACCAGGTGTAACACTAACTGGCCTGGAGAAAGGAATTCTCTCTACATCCTTTCCAATACTTGTTATTAATTGCCTTTTAGACAACAGTAATTTCCCCAGGTATATATTGATCACTTATAGTTGTTTTGATTTGAATTTCCCTGATATTAATAGACAGTGAATACCCTTTCATATATCTGTTGTTAATTTATGCCTTTGAGGAGATGTCTAGTCAGGTATTCTGCCCACTTTTGAACTAGCATTTTTACTGTTCCATTTTAGGAATTATTTGTACAGTTTTAATATTTATCCCTTGTATATATTATGTGAATTATCTTGCCTTTGTAACATAAGGTTTATTTTACAGAAGTTGTTTATAGTTTGATATACATCTATCAGTTTTTATTTTGTTTTCCTTCTTACTAAATTTAATTTCACAGTTTTCTATGTATAATGCCAAGGTTCACATTGTCTATATGTTCTTATATGTATCTTGATCTTCAGGTCTTATATCCATCTCTCTATTTTTTAAAGTATTTTTTAAAGCAAACATGTAATTTATTATTATTATTTATTATTATTGATGATGCATGCGAAGTATATATTTATTAATTTCATTAAATATATATACACACAGAGTCAAAGGAAATAACATGCACATAGTTACAGAACTCATAAATGATAGAGCTGTTATGTGAAATAGGTTGTGATACCTATGAAGTTGTTACTCTTATCTAATACACTATATTACAGTCATTAGCATTTAGCTCAAATTTGTAAGTCACAGCAATCACTCCACAATACTTTATAAAGCAGAGAAAAGATTAGGGATAGGTGAACAAAATAACCCACTCTGCCTTAGTGAGTTGGATAGTTAGTGCTGGGTTTAGGTGTCAATTCCCAACTACATATTCAAAGTCAGTTATTTTACATATATTACTTTATATATTTCTATATTCACCTCTTTCCTCTGTTACCTATATAAGAAAATAACTTGATAATGACTTCTTATCTTAAAAAGACAAATATAAGTAACGTAAAATATTACATTAAATATAAAACTTCGTATAGACATCAAGGATCACTTTCAGAATCTCACTTGTGGAAATATAGATATTTTGCTCTTGAAATGTTTATTCTTTTTTTAAATTGATTTTTATTATTTTATGTTTTTCCTTTTGTTGCCCTTGTTTATCATCATTGTTGTTATTATTGTTGTTGTGATTGCTGTCACTGTTGTTGTTGGATAGGACAGAGAGAAATCGAAGAAAAAGAGGGGAAGAGAAAGATAGACACCTGCAGACCTGCTTCACCACCTGTGAAGCAAAGCCTCTGCAGGTGGGGAACTGGGGGTACAAACTGGGATCCTGCTGCCAGTCTGTGCACTTTGTGGCACGTCCACTTAACCCGCTGTGCCACCACCTGGCTCCCTTAAAATGTTTATTCTTTACAGAGGCAATTTTTATCTGATAGGGAAGGAGCACAGCGGGTGATGATAAGGAAAATAATCCAGTGCCACATATTTTTTTTTACTTCACTTGTAAGGCATTCTCAAGTATATGATTGATGAAAAGCAGAAGCTTCTTATTGTAAATGTAAGTTGGAGTAGCAACAAAAATAATTTTTTGAACATTTACTGACCAAAGCATCGATGTTCTCCTTGTTTAGTGATTTTAGAATTGCCATTATTCGTTTTTCATAACATTCCTATGGGAATCAGTTTCCTATGGAATATGGAATTAACTGAAGACTTAAAGTGGAAGAAAAACAGCATTTTAACCTTCTTTAATGGAAACCTTGCGACATATTATCTGAAAATAATGATAAAAACTAAAGCAACAGTTAAATTCTGTCAGTGCTTAGTCTAATTCACATTTACTAAATAACTGGAAGCAAAATAAAGCGTGGAGAAGAGACAAGAAGATGAGGGACCAGGTGATGGTACTCCTGGTAAGTGCATATAGTACAAAGGTCAAGGACCTGTGCAAGGTTCTGGGTTCAAACACCTGCTCCCCACCTGCAGTGGGGACACTTCACAAGTAGTGAAACAGATCTGCAGGTGTCTGTCTTTCTCTATTCCTATCTATCTCCCTTTCCTCTTTCAATTCCTTTCTGTTCAATCCAATAAAATGAAAAAAAAAAAAAGCTTCCAGGAGCAGTGGATTCATAGTGCCAGCTCTGAGCCCCAGTGATAACCATGGAGGCAAAAAAAAAAAAGATTCTGAAAATAACAATCTACCTCATGTTATATTGAACATCTAATACATATCAAGACTAATGGAAATACATTAATTTTAATTAAAAATATTACATCTATTACCACTAAGATTGTGCTGGAACTTGGTGCTTGCACAATGACTCCACCATTATGGGTGGCTATTTTTTTCTTTATTCTTTCTTTTTTTCATATATAAATAGAGAGAAATGGAGGTAGGGAAAGAAAGAGAAAGAGAGATACCTATAGACTGCTCTTCAGCAAATGTAGTTTCCTACCTGCAAGTAAGTTCTAGCACATGGTAATGTGTGCTCTTTACTGGATGCACCACCACCAGACCCATTGGTTTTTCAAATTTACTTCCAGTTTTCTTACAATAAACGTCTTTAAAATTGAGTAGCTGGGAGTCGGGCTGTAGTGCAGCGGGTTAAGTGCAGGTGGCGCAAAGCACAAGGACCGGCATAAGGATCCCGGTTCGAACCCCGGCTCCCTCTCCCAAGCGGCAGGGGAGTCCCTTCACAGGCGGTGAAGCAGGTCTGCAGGTGTCTATCTTTCTCTCCTCCTCTGTGTCTTCCCCTCCTCTCTCCATTTCTCTCTGTCCTACCCAACAACAACAATAATAACTACAACAATAAAACAAGAAGGGCAACAAGAGGAAATAAATAAATAAAATAAATATTTAAAAAAAAATTGAGTAGCTAAAAATGTCCTTATTGGATGCAGGTTGGGGCACGGCAGTGACTCCCTTGGTAGAGTGCACACTTTACTATACTATGCATGAGAACTCAGATTCAATCTCCCAGAACACTAGCAACACAGAAGTTCAGAACGTTCATGAGTGGTTGGACAGAACAGACACCTTTCTCCTCCCAACCTCTGTAATTTTCTGTGTATTTCATAATATATCTAAATAATACATGGCTGCTGGGAGCAGAAATAAACAAACAAACCACATGAACATTTTATAGAGTAACAAATGTTTTTATTATATTTTTGTGTATTCTTATTATTTGTTTACCTACTAGCTTATCTTTGGCAGAAACATGTCATAGTCTTTAATAATTTGTGTTAAATGCCTATGAATATGTTATTTCATATGATAAAAGGAACTTTGAAGATGGTAATTAAAATATAATAAACTAACATTAAGATAGGGAGATTTTCATGGGTTACTACATGAACCTTCAAATGAAAGAAAAAATCAGAAGTAGCAGAAGAATAAAAGGTAGGTTATATACAGTCTGAGAATGACTCAGCTCATGTACTTATCTCTGAAAAATAGAGATCTTTGGTAAAAGAATTCCAATAGTCTATAGAAACTTAGAGCTATCATATTTTAAAGTGAACAAAGGAAACGGAAATCATAGCTTTACATTTATGTGCACCTTAATTTTACCAATAACCTGCATAAATCTGGAAGTGAATTCTTTCCTAGAGTATCTGGAAGGGAAATGTCTATATCTAATTTAAATTTTGTCTACACTGTTAATTCAACTTAAATATATCCTTTTAAACTTCAACCTAAAGAACTATTGATAATTTCATCTTATTAAATTAGTAGATTTAAAAAAACCCTATGAGTGATATTTTGATAGAGCAAAGCAAATTAAAAGCCTTTAACAATGGCATAAAAATTATTCACTTGAATCTTATAGGTATAAAAAATAGCAAGGGTGGAGGGTAGATAGCATAATGGTTATGCAAACAGACTCTCATGCCTGAGGCTCCAAAGTCCCAGGTTCAATCCCCCACACCACCATAAGTCAGAGCTGAACAGTGCTCTGGTAAAAAGAAAAAGTAGCAAGGAAGAGAAAGAAAGGAAGGAAGGAAGGAAGGAAGGAAGGAAGGAAGGAAGGGAGAAAGGGAGGAAGGAAGGAAGGAAAAAGAGAGAAAATAAAGGAGAGAAAAGAAAAGAAGTCATTGGACACATACTCAATATAGTACTACTCAGCAATTAAAAAAAAAAAAAGTCATTACATACTTCCTTTGGGAAAAATGGATTGAACTGATGGTGATTATGCTTAGTGAAGTAAGAAAGGAAGTGAGAAACACTATGGGATGATTTCACTCTAAAATGGAGTGCAGATGATTCAAACACAGTTCCAGCTTTCTGGTCCCTTTTCCAGCCATGACATCATCTTCCCAGACAACTTGGATCCACCTGCATATCAGATTTCAGGTTAAGGGGAAAAAAAAAAAAAAAAACCCACAAAAAACTAGTATAGCCACAGGCTCTTGGGAATATAACTAAAATATGCCTACTAGCTATCTACAAAATGGAGGACCCCCCCCAACTCTTCATCTGCACTACTCCAGCCTTTAGGTTCATGATTAGTCAATAACTGGTTTGGCTTTATATGTTATCTTTCTTTTCAGTCACCAGGTTCCAGATGCTACCATGATGCCAACCAGACTTCCCTGGACAGATGATCCTACCAATGTGTCGTGGAGCTCTGATTCCCCAGAACTCCGCCCACTAGGGAAAGAGAGAGGTAGGCTGGGAGTATGGATCGACCTGTCAAAGCCCATGTTCAGTGGGGAAGCAATTAGATAAGTCAGACCTTCCACCTTCTGCATCCCACAATGACCTTGGGTCCAGACTCCCCAAGGGATAAAGAATAGGAAAGCTATCAGGGGAAGGGATGGGATATGGAGATCTGGTGGTGGGAATTGTGTGGAGTTGTATGCCTCTTATCCTATGGTTTTGTCAATGTTTCCTTTTTACAAAAAAAAAAGTCATTACATCTTCTGTGGGATGAGTTCACTCTAAAGTGGAATGTAGATGACTGAAACACATGAACTGTAAGAAAAAATGGCAAGAGAAAAGTAGAATAAACGTTGGGAGAACTATGGTGGTTATCTTGGGGAGGTGGGGGTCAGGGCAGAGAACTTTGGTGGTGGGAGAGATGTAGAACTATAATCAAATTATCTTAGAATCTTTTAAATTACTAATAATTAGATGAATAAAGTAGTTAATGTGTTAGTGGATTTGTGATCATATAAACAGAAAACAAATGTAGCTGCCAGCTTCATTGCAAACATATCATTTGAACTTCTATGGGTACCTTCAAGAAGATGAGCGAGGAGAAGAAATATTGGCAATAACTCATAAATGCTGAAAGTTTTCAAAAGAACAGGGATATAAAGTGGCTGGGTGGTTCATATGTTACCATGCACAAGTACCTGGGTTCAAGCTCCCACCACCCAACTGAAGGAGGAGAGTTTCACTAGCTGTGAAACATTGCTACAGGTATCTCTCTCTCTCTCCCCTCTAAATTTTTCTCTGTGCTATCAAATAAATTAATAAATAAAATTAAAACTTTAAAATATAAAAGAAGAGGGATTTTAAATAAATATTAAAGTGCCATAAAACTTTGAAATATCAGACAGTACCATGAAATATTATTGAGTATTATACTTTTATTTGTTATTATTTAATTAGGCAACCACACTATTTTATAAACAACTCAGTTTTATTCCATTATAGTGAGAAAACATTTATGGACTTATATTATGTTTGCATGTTTTCTTATATACCTAATTTTATTCTCACAACAATCAAGGTAAATATGATTTGTATTATTTCTCTTCCTTTGTGAAAGAAAGGAAAGCTTTTTTTTTTTTTTTAACCAGGACATGGATCAGCTCTGGCTTATGGTGGTGGTAGTGGGGTTGGTAGGGGAGTTAAATCTGTTACTTTGGAGGCTCAGGAATGAAAGCCTTTTTGCATAACAATTATGCTATCTACTCCTGCTGATCTGTTGTATTATGGAGTTGGGGAGTTTGAGTGGCTTCTCATTGTGATAAAGCTATAAAAAGAAAACTTGTAACTCAACATGAATTGAGAACTTGAATTCTTTTTCTTTAATTTATTTTTTATTTAAGAAAGGATAAATTAACAAAGCCATTGGGTAGGAGGGGTACAACTCCACACAATTCCCACCACCCAATCTCCATATCCCATCCCTCACCTGATAGCTTTCCCATTCTCCATCCCTCTGGGAGCATGGACCCAGGGTCATTGTGGGTTGCAGAAGGTAGAAGGTCTGGCTTCAATAATTGCTTCCCTGCTGAACATGGGCTTTGATGGTCAGTCCATATTCCCAGTCTGCCTCTCTCTCTTTCCCCTGTACGGTGTGTCCTGATGGCATCTGGAACCTGGTGGCTGAAAAGAGAGTTAACATACAAAGCCAAATTGTTGAGCAATCATGGACCCAAAGGTTGGAATAATGGGGAGGAGTGTTGGGGGGGGGGGTACTCACTGCAAACTCTAGTATACATCTGCTTTCAGGTGTATATTTTGCAGTAGTTTACGGATACGTGTGAACATATGCTCTCTCTCACAGAAACTGGTGTATATCTAGATTTTGGGACTTTGTTAGAAAGTGAACCACCTGAGATGAAATTAGAGCATACTATGAAAGGAAAGGTCTCACCCGAGTAATGAAGCTGAAGGGTTGTCATTCCACACGTGACGTCTCTGGACAAATTCTGAAGTGAAGCATGTTGAGGTAGCAATCGTTGCGTTGGTTAGGTTGTGATCAGCAGATGCAATATTATTTGATATGGATTGGGAGAGGCATACGGGAAAGTGGACCCTATCCAATGGTTCCAGGACCGGGGGAAGTAGGGGCTCTATAGTGGAGATGTGAGGTTCCTGCTGTCTTAGGGTTCAAAAAGACAATGGATAGTTAATGTTATCATCACATTATTTGGTAATTGGGTTAACTTTGAAAAGTCCTTTTGTTAGGGTTTGCTGTATAGTACCCAGTATCTTGTATATAGCTGTGACACTAGTTGCTTCTGATCTACTTGGTCTAGGCTTTTGAGAGAGTCCGCATATCAAATACACAGCCTATATATTAAAAAGATTCAGTTTGTGTTTTGAAAAACTTGGAGATATACAATTAATTTTCCCCCTCTCATATTAATTACTAGTGATTTATATGACTACATTTTACTAGGAATGTACATAAACACCATTCCCACCACCAAAAGACTGTGACCCATCCCTCTCACCCACTCCCACCCCCCACTGTCCCAGGAAGCTGCATGTCTACCCCTCACCACAGGGTTTTTACTTTGGTGCCCTACTTACAATTTGGTCAGGTCCTGCTTTTAGTTTCTCTTTCAGATCTTCTTAGTCAACTTCTGTTGATGAGTGCGATCATCCCATAGTCATCTTTATCTTTCTGACTTAGCTCACATAACATAATTCCTTCTAGCTCTGTCCAAGATGGGTCAGAGAAGGTGGGTTCATTGTTCTTGATAGCTGCATAGTATTCCATTGTGTATATATACCACAGCATTCTCAGCCACTCATCTGGTGTTGGGCACCTGGGTTGCTTCCAGGTTTTAGCTATTATGAATTGTGCTGCTATGACCATAGGAGTACACACCTCTTTTTGGTTGGGTGTTATGGAGTCCTTGTGGTATAACCCCAGGAGAGGAATTACTGGATCATATGGAAGGTCCATGTCTAGCCTTCTGAGAGTTTTCCAGACTGCTCTCCACAGAGGCTGTACCAATTTACATTCCCACCAGCAATGCAAGAGGGTTCCTCTGTCCCCACAACCTCTCCAGCATTTGTTGCTGCTGTCCTTTTTGATGTATGCCATTCTTACAGGAGTGAGGTGGTATCTTAGTGTTGTCTTAATTTGCATTTCTCTGACAATCAGTGACCTAGAGCATTTTTTCATATGTTTGTTAGCCTTTTGGATCTCCTCTGAGGTGAATGTTTTGTTCATATACTCTGCCCATTTTTCGATGTGGTCATTTGCTTTTTTGGTGCTAAGTTTGCTGAGCTCTTTATATATTTTGGTGATTAGTTTCTTGTTTGATGTATGGCATGTGAAAATCTTCTCCCATTCTGTGAGGGATCTCTTTGTTTGTTTAATAGCTTCTTTGCATGTGCAGAAGCTTTTCATTTTGATGTAGTCCCATTGGTTTGTTTCTGCTTTAGTCTTCCTTACAATTGGGTTTGATTCATCAAAGATGTCCTTGAGGTATAGGTGGGAAAGTGTTTTACCAATGTTTTCCTCTAAATATTTTATTGTTTATGGTCTCACATCAAGGTCTTTGATCCATTTGGACTTGATTTTTGTTTCTGGTGAGATAAAGTGGTTCAATTTCATTCTTTTGCATGTGACAACCCAGTTTTCCCAGCACCACTTATTGAAGAGAGCCTCCTTTTTCCATTTAATCCTTTGGGCCCCCTTATCAAAGATTAGATGTCCATAGGTATAGGGATTTATTACTGGGCTTTCAATTCTGTTCCACTGGTCTGTGTGCCTATTTTTGTTCCAGTACCATGCTGTTTTGATGATGATGGCTTTATAATATAGTTTGAGATCTGGGAGTGTGATGCCTCCATTTCTGTTTCTTTTCCTCAAGATGGTTTTGGCTATTCTAGGTGTTTTCATGTTCCAGATAAATGATTGTAGTGTTTGTTCTATTCTCTTAAAGAAGCTGGTGGAACTTTGATGGGTATTGCATTAAATTTGTATATGGCTCTGGGGAGAATATTATTCTTCCAATCCATGTGCATGGGATATCTTGCCATTTCTTTGTATCAGTTTCTATTTCCTTGAGTAACGACTCATAGTTTTTAGTATATAAGTCTTTCACTTCTTTGGTCAACTTTATTCCTAGGTATTTGATTGATTTTGCTGAAACAGTAAATGGTAGTGATTTCTGGATGTCTTCTTCTTCTTCAGATTTAGTGTTTGCATAAAGAAATGCCACTGATTTTTGTACATTGATTTTGTAGCCTGAAACCTTGCTATATTGCCTAATAACTTCCAGTAGTTTTCTGCTGGATTCTTTAGGTTTTTCTATGTATACTATCATATCATCTGCAAATAGTGAGAGCTTGACTTCTCCCTTTCCAATCTGTATTCCATTGATTTCTTTCTCTTGCCTGATTGCTTTGGCAAGAACTTCCAATACTATGTTGAAGAGTAATGGTGACAGTGGACAGCCCTGTCTAGTTCCTGATCTGAGGGGGAATGCTTTCAGCTTCTGTCCATTGAGTATGATGTTGGCTGTAGGTTTGGTATATATAGACCCCACTATCTTGAGGAATTTCCCATCTATTCCAATTTTTTGTAGATTTTTGAGCATGAATGGGTGTTGGATTTTGTTAAAGGCTTTCTCTGCATCTATTGAAATAATCATGTGGTTTCTGGCTTTGCTGTTATTGATGTGTTGAATGACATTGATTGACTTCCGGATGTTGAACCAGCCTTGCATTCCTGGGATGAATCCCACTTGGTCGTGATGAACAATCGTTTTGATATGCTGCTGTATCTGGTTGGCCAAGATCTTGTTTAATATTTTGTCATCTATGTTCATCAGAGATATTGGTCTGTAGTTTTCCTTTTATGTTCTGTCCCTCTCTGCTTTCAGTATCAGGGTGAAGTTGGCTTCATAGAAGGTATAAGGGAGTGTTCCTGTTTCTTCAATCCTATGGGAAAGCTTAAGAAGTATGGGTACTTGGTCTAGGCTTTTGAGAGAGTCCGTATATCAAATACATAGCCTATATATTAAAAAGATTCAGTTTGTGTTTTGAGAAACTTTGAGACATACAATTGATTTCCCCCTCATATTAATTAACTACTGATTTATATGTCTACATTTTTCTAGGAGTGTACATAAACACCATTCCCACCACCAAAGGACTGTGACCCATCCCTCCCGCCCACTCCCACCCCCCACTGGCCCAGGAAGCTACATGTCTACCCCTCACCACTGGGTTTTTACTTTGGTGCCCTACTTACAATTTGATCAGGTCCTGCTTTTAGTTTCCCTTTCAGATCTTCTAAGTCAGCTTCTGTTGATGAGTGGGATCATCCCATACTCATCTTTATCTTTCTGACTTAGATACGGACTCTCTCAAAAGCCTAGACCAAGTAGATTAGAAGCTTCCAATAGCACAGCTATATACAAGATACTGGGTTCTGTACAGCAAACCATAACAAAGGGACTTTTCAAAGTTAACCCAATTAACAAATAATGTGATGATAATATTAACTATTGATTGTCTTTTTGAACCCTAAGACAGCAGGAACCTCACATCTTCACTATAGAGCCCCTACTTCCCCCAGTCCTGGAACCCTTGGATAGGGCCCACTTTCCCGTATACATCTCCCAATCCAAACCAAATAATATTGCATCTGCCGATCACAACCTAACCAAAGCAACGATTGCAACCTCAACATGCTTCACCTCAGACTGTATCCAGAGACTTCACGTGTGGAATGACAACCCTTCAGCTTCATTACTCAGGTTCCAGATGCCACCAGGATGCTGGCTAGGCTTCCCTGGATTGAAGACCCCACCAATGTGTCCTGGAGCTCAGCTTCCCCAGAGACACACCCTACTAGGGAAAGAGAGAGGCAGACTGGGGGTATGGACCGACCAGTCAACGCCCATGTTCAGCGGGGAAGCAACTACAGAAGCCAGACCTTCTATCTTCTCCAACCCTCAACGACCCTGGGTCCATGCTCCCAGAGGGATAGAGAATGGGAAAGCTACCATGGGATTGAGTGGGTTATGGGGATTGGGTGGTGGGAATTGTGTGGAGTTGTACCCCTCCTACCTTATGCTTTTGTTCACTAATCCTTTCTTAAATAAAAAATTTAAAAAAAAATTAAAAAAAAAATAATAAAAAAAATAAATTGTGTTCAGTGGGTTGTAAAAAAAAAAAAAAAGAAGTATGGGTACTAACTGTTTCCTGAAGGTTTTGTAGAATTCATTTGTGAAGCCATCTGGTCCAGTACTTTTGTTGTTTGGGAGATTCTTAATAACGGTTTCAATTTCTTTGTCTGTGATTGGTGCATTTAGGTTTTGTAATTCCTCTTGGTTCAGTTTTGGATGGGCATACGTTTCTAGGAATTGTTCCATTTCTTCCAGATTCTCTAGCTTGGTGGCGTATAGTTCTTCATAGAAGTTTCGCAGGATTCTCTGGATTTCTGTGGTGTCAGTTGTGATATCTCCTCCATCGTTTATAATTCTATTAATATGAGTCTTCTCTCTTTTTTTTTTTTGGTGAGTCTGGCTAGGGGGTTGTCAATTTTGTTTAATCTTTCAAAGAACCAACATTTGGATTCATTGATCTTTTGTATGGTTCTTTTATTTTCGATGTTGTTTATTTCTGCTCTAATTTTAGTGATTTCTGTCCTTCTGGGTGCTTTAGGGTTCCTTTGTTCCTCTTCCTCTAAGTCCTTGAGGTGTGCAGTAAGGTCATTCATTTGAGCTTCTTCTTGGTGTTTAATATGTGATTGCATGGCTATAAGTTTCCCTCTCAGTACTGCTTTAGCTGTGTCCCAAATATTTTGATAGGTTGTGTCTTCATTTTCTTTTGTTTCCAGGAACATTTGAATTTTCTGATTGAGTGATTCTCTGACCCAGTGGTTCTTAAGGAGTATGTTATTTAGTTTCCAAATTCTATGACTTTTAATAGTTTTCTGTTTGTTGTTAAATGTTAGTTTTATTCCACTGTGGTCTGAGAAGATACTTGGGATGATTTCAATGCTCTTGAATTTATTGATGCTGTCTTTGTGGCCTAAACATGTGGTCTATCCTTGAGTATTTGTTATGTGGATTTGAAAAGAATATGCATTCCAGTTTTTTGGGTGAAGGACTCTGAAAATGTCCAAGAGGTCTAGTCTATCAATCTCTTCATTTAATTCTCTTGTATCTTTATTAGTTCTCTGCTTTGTTGATCTGTCTAAGTGTGAAGTGGGGTGTTAAAGTCTCCCACTATTATTGTATTACTATTGTTGTATTTTTGTAGTTCTTTCAATAGGTTCTTGATGTATTTAGATGGTCCCTCATTGGGTGCTAGGTGTTAATAATTGTTAGTCTTCTTGGCTGATGAGAATTTGGATTCTGATTTTATACATTAGAGTTGAATTCAAAGCTTGATGTAAGTCTTACTATGGAAGTATGCCATTTTATTAATATACTTTTAAGAGTATTATAGGAGTGGGAGACATTAACACAGGAATATTTTATTTGTATTCAAATACTAGTGCTGGAAAAGTTTCTTACTTGGACAGTGTTTTGCTTTACAATGTATACTACCAAAGGTTTGAGCTTGGCCACTGCATTGAAGAAAGCTTCAGTGGTTAAATATAATATTGCAGAATAAATTGACCTTAGATGTCTAAAAGAAAGCAAGCATTAACAAATGGTTGTTTTACACCATCGATTAAAGTAATTGTTGTAGAACCTAATAAATAGATAAAAAATGATTTCTACAGCTAGTTATCCAAAACATCACCTCTATTTGAGTTTAATTTTTTTTCATGCCTCTGTGTATATTCTGGAAATCTAGTTCAAAGTATCAAGTTTCAGATTGAATGTACAGTACATGTTTGCTGTGTCTCTCTTGTGATTCTCTTACACACTGGAAATATGATTGATTTTTTTTCTACCACAGTTATTGCTGGAGCTCAGTGCCAGCCAATCATACTTTGAAAATGGTGAAACAATGCTGCAGGTATCTCTCTCTCTCCCTCTCTATCTCCCCCTCCACTCTCAATTTCTCTCTGTTCTATCAAACAAAAAACAGGAAAAAGAAAAGAAAAGAAAAGAAAAATACAGCTGAAAGGAGTAGTTGATTCCTAGTGCAGGCACTGAGCTCTAACAATAACCCTGGTGGCAACTAAGAAAAAGTAAGAAAAAGAAAAAAAATCAGTTTGTTTATCAGATATAGAAGCCAGAGAAATTGTTCACTGCTGCATATACTGTGTTAATGATGAAATTTATCACCTCCGGTTTGCAAATAAAGAGTTTTGATGGTGAAGAAGAGCAGGAAAAAAAAACAAAAAACTTCAGCTTACAAGAGAGGGACTCAAATATTCTCATGTTGACTGAGGGAGTTCAGTTTGTCGGCCTTTTGGAAACCTGTAGTCGGTAAATACAAGGGGATTAATTAAAAATCCAAGTAGAGGCTAGCCTGCTTCCTATTCCTCTCACACATTCCTAGTTCATATCCCTAAGGTTGAAAACAAGCACAAAAAGAATATTTTCTTAAACATCCAAGAAATCTCTTGGGAGAAAAAGGGAAGCATGTGAGTGTTGCAGAGCAATTAGAGCCTTAACAATTCTGACCATATACACACACCACAGAACACAGCTATCCACATTCTCCTTCTGGGGCTGTTTCTAACACATAGAACTCTCACTTTCCTATATCAACATGTTTCAAAATCATTTAATTCTAATGCAGTGGTCGACACACATAAAAATAAATACAATACTGATAAGTAAGCTATGATACATAATAACAAAAGCTAAACACATTCAGTTAGACATCACCCTCTGTGTTTCTTCTCATAAGCTACTCCCCTCTACTTGGGGAGAATCACAGTTCTGAATTCAGACTCCTTATGCTTCTGTTCTGCACAATTTTTATGCTTCTCTATTATGGAAACTAAAGTGTCAGGATTTTTTTCCCTTAACTTTATCTAATAGGAATCATATTGCTATAGTCTGGTCACTGACTTCTTTACTCATTGATATTCTATTTCTAAGATTCAGTTATAGTTTTGTAATATTAACTTCGATTAATGTATTCTGGAGGATGACCATGTTGCCAGGTTGTCATTTAATCATAATAGACATTTGTAGTATTTGAAGTTTTCATTACTGCAATACTGCTAGTGAATGTTTTTGTATGTGTCTCTTGGCATATTAGTGCAAATATAAAATATATGAAATTTCTGGCTTATGTGGAATTAGTACTACTAAGTGATGTCAAAATGTACTAACATATGCTTAATTAATTAATTTAAATGTTGGATTACTATTTATTAAGTATAAGTCATGTGCCAGCCATTATTCTAGGACCACTATTCTTAGAATTGAATAACTACAACAACAACAACAACAACAAAAATCCCATGCCATTTTGAGGACTTACATTCTGTTTGTCAGTATCACATAAAAATTTCCATTATTATGAAATTATCTTTGCATTTAATTTTTGCCAGTATGGTTGAGGAAGAATAGCATTTTATTATGAATTTTAGAAATGCCATAAAAGTAGTCTTATTCAGAAGTAAGTATCATTAATTGAACAGGATATTTTACTTTATTTACTCTTTACCTGAACACTACTTAGCTCTGGCTTGTGATGGTGAGGAAGACTGAACTTGGGACTTTGGAGCCTCAAACATGAGAGTCTCTTTGCATAACTGTTATGTGATCTTCTCTGTCTGCAAATTGCAACCTACTTAAAGTACATAATTTGATAAGTTTGACATATATGACTATGATACATCACCACAAACATCATAGTGAGTACATAAATCAACACAATATAATTAAAGCTCCGTTTTTCTTCTTCTTCACTGACAGGCCTTAGTACCCATTGATCACAGGGAGCCAGACTGTGGCATTTTGGGGGCAGGAGGTGGCACACATGGTTAAACGCACACATTGCAGTGCTCAAGGAATCAGATTCATGCCCTTGATCTCCACCTACAGAGGAGGGGGAAATATTCACAAGTGGTAAAACAGGACTACCTTACTATCTCCTCTTCTCTCCATTTCTCTCTGTCTTTATCCAATAATAATTAAAATGATTTGAAAAATATATTGATCATATATCAGTGGATCTATTCTTATCTAATTTTTCTCAATATTTTTTGCTTTTTTTGTCTGTTCTTTCACGTAGAATGCACCATTTTGGACAAGGATGGGGAAGGAAAACATAAAGTAAAACATGGACTGCTTTGACGCAATACACCACAACCAGTCCACAGTCCATGTTTCACTTTATGTTTCCCTTTTCATCCTTGTTTCTGAAATTCTACTTCTAAGTGAGATCATACAATATTCTCTTTTTAGTTTATCTCACTGCATCTCTGTGCCTGCATGACTCTACTAGTCCTAAAGGATTTTGTTTTTTATTTTTAGATGGAGGGTGAAAAATCTAGAATAACAGGGAAGAGATGGAGCATGGGAGGTCTTGGTGCCTGTACAATAAATCCACCACTGTTGGATATATATATATATATCTACCTTCACTATTCATATTGAGAGAGAGAGAGAGAGAGAGAATTCTAGAACGGTGAATGCATTATAGGCAAACTTTAATATATCACTTTTATTATTATTGTTTTTATATATTTATTTATTTAATGTACACAGAGAGAAATGGACAATGTAGATAGAGATAGAGAAAGAGAGAAAACGAAAGACCTGCAGCCCTACTTCACACCTGTGAAGCTTTCTCCTTGCAGGTGGGGTCAGAGGGCTTGAACCTGGGTCCTTCAACACTGCAGCACACATGCTCTACTAGGTGTGCCCCTGCCCATTCCTAGTATATCCCTTTTAGGAGCATATGGCCACCAATTCATTCTTGGCATGTTATTCTTAGATATATAGGTATGTATTGTGTGTGTGTCTATTTTTGGTGTAAAATTGACAATTATTAGACATGTTGAATGTTTTTAGAAAGGTTTAAAATATAGGCTCCTAAGCTGAATATGGGTCCCAGACCAAATCAAATAGATGAGGTTTACAGTCAACAATATTTATACTCCTTCCCCATATTAGGGAGCTATTCTTCCTTGATCCAGCTGTCTGTCCCTTTACCAGCCACGAAATCACCTCCCCAGACAGTAACTTGGATCCACATGCATATCAGATTTCAGGCTCAGAGGAAAAAAAAAAAACTAGCATAGCTACAGACCCTTTGAAATATAAATAAAATATGCCTACTAGCTATTTACAAAATGTAGTACCCCCCAACACTTCATCTGAACTATTTCAGCCTTTAGGTCCATGATTATTCAACAATTTGTTTAACTTTGTATGTTAACTCTCTTTACAGCCACCAGGTTCCAGATGCGACCATGATACCAGTCAGACTTCCCTGGACAGACAAACCCACCAATGTGTCCTGGAGCTCTGCTTCCCCAGAGACCCACCCTACTAGGGAAAGGAAGAGGCAGGCTGGGAGTATGGATCGACCAGTCAACGCCCATGTTCAGTGGGGAAGAAATTACAGAAACCAGACCTTCCACCTTCTGCATCCCACAATGGCCTTGGGTCCAGACTCCCAGAGGGATAAAGAATAGGAAAGCTATCAGGGAAGGGGATGGTATAAGGAGATCTGGTTGTGGGAATTGTGTGGAGTTATACCCCTCTTATCCTATGGTTTTGTTAATGTCTCTTTTTTTAAATAAATAAAGAAAATTTAAAAAGAAAGGTTTAAAATAGAAAGAAAATAATCTACTATACTGAATTACTCTTTGAAACCACTTTATTTTTTTAAACTTAGCATTCTGAAAAGGTAAGTACTCTTTTTATCCTTTTTTCTGATGATAGAGTTGCCACTGGTACTGAATTATAATGATTACTATTAACACTAGCTAAGGTAATCTGCATGTGGGTCACTTCATCTGGAAACTCTAGATATAGGTAAGGTTCAGGCTTTCAAAAAATGAATGCATAAATAGATATAATGTAACAGATAAAAGAAGAAATTAATTCACAAATAGAAAGGCAAAGGGCGTACTATAATACAGCAATATCTAATGTAACAAATTACCTTGTATTTTATTATTCTTCCATTTAAACTGATTAATTTTGAAATATGGTATTTTAAAAATGGTAAGTAGAATATTTCATGAGTTGCCATATAGATTACACATTTTTGGAGAGAAAACTAATGAAGAAGATTTAAAAATATCTCTATTGTTTTTTAGATTGTGTCTCTATCATTTCTCCTGAGGGTATATTAGGATCCAACAAATTATGATTTTGATAACGTATTTCTCTAATTTTTGTTTAGAAAATTAGTTTAGTTTATGTTTATCTTATTTTTTTTTTTTTTTTGCCACCAGGGTTATTGCCAAGGCTTGGAGCTTGCACATTAACTCCACCATTCCTAGAAGTCTTTATTTTTTCTGCTTCCTTTTCTTTTTTTTCTGATAGAGACATAGGAAAATAAGAAGGGAACAAGAGAGACCTTTTCAACACTACTTCACCACTCATGAAACTTCCATTCTGTATATGGGAATTGGAGGTTTGGAGCTGGATCTTACAGCAAATTAAGTGCCATCACCTGGCCCCAAGCTTATATTTTCTTATTGGTACAGAGTTGATGAATTAGAAGTAGAGATCTTTGGGGCAGAAATAGATAGCATAATGGTTATGCAAACAGACTCTCAAGCCTGAGGCTCCGTCAAGTCCCAGGTTCAATTCCCTGCACCACCATAAGCCAGAGCTGAGCAGTGCTCTGGTGGAAAAAAAAAAAAAAAAAAGTAGAGATTTTTCACACTTTTTTTCAGGGCCACTTATATTGCCTTGTTTTTAAACTCTAACTTGATATTTTATCATTTTCTCATTGAACTAAATGCAGTAAATGTAGAAAAGTCATGCAGGATAAAAACCCTACTACTATTACATCACCATTTTTAACATGTTAGTGCAAATTGCATGTATTGTTTCTGAATAATTTTTCTTTTATTTTTCTTTGCCAACAGGGTTATCGCTAGGGCTCGGTGATTGCACTGCTCTAACTGCTCCTACTGGCCATTTTTTAAATTTTTGGAGATATTTATATATTTAACAGATATTTGTATATTTAGACAGAGTGTGGGAGACAGAAAATGAAACACAGGGAGAAGAAGATTCAGTGCAGCACTGCCTTAACACTCATGAAGCACTCCTATCAACCCATAGGAACTATAATTTAAAAAGAAAAGACTTCTGGTGGTGCTTTGCTGGGGGTTTCTTAAACAGGAGGCTTGCTACAAATCGGGTTTATTTAGGTATATAAAAACCATGGCAACAAAATTAGCCAAGAGGAAAAGACCAACTAGCTATGTGGCATGGAGCCATGAGACTTTTTATCTTAGTTTACCAGCATACAGCTACAGTTCCTGGAGGAAGCCAGGGAAGCAGCATCATAAGTCTGAGGAGAAGGCAGAAGTGAGCAGGTGAAGAACAGCAGGAAAAGAGCTGACCAAAAGAAGAGCCAAATAGAGTGAACTGCTGCCAGGTGCTAGTTTAAATAGTCTCTTGTACCCACAATCCCCTGTTAGTTATGTATGTCTGTCATATGCTGTTGACTTCAGGCTGATGTCAGTCATATGCTAATTACATTAATGTCCAAAATAATTTCCCACTACTAGTATAAAAATAGACTAAGATGCTGAGAGTCTTTTATGGGTATTGTCAAAAAGACAAATCTGTGTTACTGGTGTTTACTCTCCAAGTTCTGACCTTGCCCCAAGAGTGCAAACACAATACCTGGATATCAGATAAAGGCTTTCTGTTAGACTGGAGATTTGTTGGCCAGACACTCCGAGAATCTTAGAACAGTAGCTAGCAAAATTAGACAGTAATCCTGGTGGTTCCTGTGCAGCAGCCATGGCATACCTAGGGCTTTGAAGTACTACAATCAAAACTTTATCTTGTTGAGTTCTTATCAGAAGTTTGCAGAGGAAAGGTTTAACTGCTTTGGTATGGGTTCAAAGATTGTTAAATGACCAAAACTAATATATATCCTCTACCTTAATTTATATGCTACCTTAAGTCATCAGCCATATGTTAGTTATGTTCATGGTCCAACAGTAGGTTTACCCAAGTAGTGGAGGGGGTTCAAACCCAGGTCCTTGTTTATACTATTGTGTATACTTTACCACATGAACATTATCCTGGCTCCCTACATACAAATTACCTTTATATAAATTGTAATAATAGCTCATATTATTGAGTTATGTCAGGCAAGTTTACATGCAATTACAAATCCATTTCCTACAAGAGTCTTATGAGCTATATTATGTATTTTCCACATTTTACAGAACAAGAATATGAATTTGAGAAATAATACACTCAACAAATATCAACAAATTAAGGCGTAGTTAATTGGAATTAGAATCAAACCTCATAGTATAAATGCTGAGTTTTTATACAAATTATATTTACTGCATCCTATCTTGACAACTTTTATAATCTCTCAAGTGTTCATATATTTTGTTAAATATTGTACTGTATGAATACCACAATCTGACAACCACAAAATTTTTATTGAATAGTCTATTTTTAATTTGCCACTACTGCAAATTGTAGTTCAACAAATATATTGGGCAAAAGTTTTGTCATCACATCATAGTATAGTTTATATTTTAAATAAATTATTATTTGAGTTTAATGTGTCAAAGAATATATTTTTGAGTTTGGAGTTTTTCAAACATGTCAGTTAGTCACCATACCAAAGCTTCAGTACACCCCCCCTTTTTATTGGAAGGTTAGTGGATTACACTACGTTTGTTGACACAGGAGTACAATCTCTCATCTCCC
Organism: Erinaceus europaeus; assembly: GCF_950295315.1. Taxonomy (NCBI): domain Eukaryota; kingdom Metazoa; phylum Chordata; class Mammalia; order Eulipotyphla; family Erinaceidae; genus Erinaceus; species Erinaceus europaeus. Next base: position 84,892,781 of record NC_080172.1, read on the forward strand.
TGTGGTGTCTCCAAAACATTCTACCCTAACTTAGGTCATTTTACATCATCATACACCAGGACCCCAAAGATCCCCTTTCACCAGTCCCCTCCCTCTTCATTCCTCCCTAGAATCCTTTGCTTTGATAAAATATACCAAACCCAATTGAAGTTTTACTTTGTATTTTCCATTTCTGTTCCATTTCCATTCCATTGTATTTCCATTATGTTCCATTAAGAAATAGAACATCTCTTAAGTTTCATTATAAGTGATACCATTAAATGAGTCCCTTTTTTTGTTTATCTCACTTAACATGATTCCCCTCTCCCCCACTTGGGGAGAATGTTTACAGTATAGTTCTTTGCACTTGTTAGGTATAGCCTGTCACCTAAACATGATAAGTGTCTAAGTGTCTACAAAACACCTAATTCAAGTATATTTTATTGTGAATTTTTTTCCCCACAATTTGAACTTAAAATACTATTGTGGCTTTGTATAACATGTTTAAAAAACAATTAAAAGATGCAGTCTTAAAAAAAAAAACTACCTAATTCAGTACAATTTAAAGAAAAATTCAGTACAATATAAAGAAAGCAAGCAATCCTGTTTCCATTTTTGTGATAAGATGTTAGGACTTCTTACCCATTTCATAAATCTTAATTGCCTACCAAACACTTAGAAAACAGGGCAAACAAACGTATAAATTTTGTGTACTTTCTGTTTAGAGGAATATCAAATAACATGAAAAAAATTGCAAAAAATAGTACATATTAATTGGTACTGATCTCACAACACTAATTAGTTTTGATAGGAAGTGTGAGATTACTAGAAAGAAAATTAATAATTAGTAACCAAGAGTCAATAAGGCTTTATGAAGATTACTACATCTTTGGGGAAATGACTGAATTGTACAGAAAGTGGCAATGTTATAAAAAATAGAAACATTGTGTAATGTATGTTTTTTCACATATTAGAATTTACTTGTTAGCAATATACTAAATTTGATATTCTGTAATTTCCATACTATTAGGTTCAGAAAACTAAATTCTTCCTCCCCAACCTCTACCTCTACCTGCTCTAAGTATTAAGAACTTTTCAGGAATTACAGAGCAGGGCTTTTAGGATACTAATTTCAATACTGATTTAAGTTACAGATTTAGAATGAAGTATTACTGAAACCGGGCTACATTGTTAATAAATGTTATCATGAATATTAAAATGTTAAAATTTGAGATAACTATATCTTCCAACTACCATAGGAGGAAGTTCCATTTACAAAAATGCTATGTATATTTGACCTTTAGGAGTTCAGATCCTTTAAGAGTTGAAATCACGCTGTTATAGAGTAGATGTACTTTGTTGCATATATTTTTTGAGTAATAGACAGAATGGTGCCGTAAGCTAATATAAAAAATTCCAGTAGTTAAACTTTCTCAAAAGAGAAAACAAGATAAATTATCTTTTTTTAACCCAGTATGCTTTCCCCTTCTTTAAATAATTTGTATTCATTCTGTATTTTATGTGCAACATTTGACAGCTATAGAAATTTGATTTCAAGACTTAATTTTTATTACTTTAAATCCCAAGCAAATATTGTTTTGCTTATTATAAAGTATTATGTATTGGAATCTGGGATTTGTGCTGAAAGATTTTTTTCCCTAAATAACTAATCCAGGACTTCACATATTTACTTTTTTCTTACTATTCTTCAAAAATTACTTTTACAGAAATTGTCATCTTCTGCTGAAAGTGCCAAAACATGATGATGTGAACTAATGCTCAATAAAATCAACCTCATCGTCTTGAAAACTAGTATACTTAAGAAAGAAATGTGTTTCAGGTATTAAGTACCAGAAGATATGTAGAAAGTTCCTGTCCCTAATTGCTGTCTTTGAAAACACAATTTTTATATTTAGAAATATTGGCTTAGCAAATGCTCAATTAAAAGTTATTTAACTGACAATAAGTGAACAGAACAGTGTTTTTAGCACTCTACTTCCTACGTGATTTAAAGGAATACTTCATGGAGTCTATTTAAAGTAATAATTGTTATAAAATATACTCAAAAATTGAAAATACTATGTGAAGACATATAAGAAATTATTTAAAATGCAGCATGTATATGCTTAATTTAATTGGTTTTCATAACAGGATTTTATGCAAAGTTTCCTGATCTTGAATCTTTGCAAATTTCTCTCTCTCCTCTCTCCCTCTATCCCTCCCTCACCATGAATAATTATTTTATTAGAGTACTGAATATGTAATATAAGTCAATTACACACACACACACATACATCTAAGGGAGATTAATTTTAGCAATACATAAAATATTTCTAACTAAATATTTATAAAATGATTTTTATTATCTATATATACTTAAGAAGTAGCTGCCTTATTAAAAATGTATTGACAATTAAACCACACTGTTAAAATTCAGTTTACTAATTTGAAGGAATATATACTCAGAACTGGAACCTATGCATCAAAAATTTCAAGGCATTCAATCTATTTTACACCTTTCATATTGATTAGTGATTTATAAGATTGTAAGTTAATAGGAGTGTATACTAACACCATTATGGTATATATATTTTCCATATTTGGGAGATACTCTCTTCCCTGATTTACCTTTCTAGTGTTATTTCCAACTCTGTCACCATCTCCCCAGACAATAGCTTTAGCCCATCTGCATGTTAGCTGTTGAGTTAGGCAAATTTAGTAAAGTCATGGCCCCCTTGGAATATACCTAAAATAGACTCTCTTGCTTTTTCCAAAATGTAGACCCCCAAATCTCATCTGATATATTCTTACCTTTAAGTTTTCGATTATTAAACAATCTGTTCTGATTTATGTCTTAATGCTTTTCAGCTACCAAATTGTAAATGCTACCTAACTTCCTGGGTAGATGATCTCACCAATGAGTCCTGGAACCCCACCTCCCCAGAGCCCTACCCTACTAGGGAAGGACAGAAACAGGCTTGGAGTATGGATAGATCCGTCAATACCTATGTCCAGCAGAGGAAGCAATTACAGTAGTCAGATCTTCCACCTTCTGCACCCCATAATGATCCCAGGTCCAATTTCCCAGAGGGATAAAGAATAGGAAAGCTTCCAATGGAGGGGATGGGATGTGGAATTCTGGTGGTGAGAATTGTGTGGAATTGTACCTTTCTTATCCTATCATCTTGTTGATCATTATTAAATCAATAATAATAGTAATAATAAAAGAAGTAGCTACTTGAGAGGTGGTACAGTAGGTTGAGTGTCTGACTTATAGGCATTAAATCTAAATTCATAATTGGTATTATATGTGCTAGAGTGATGCTCTAGTTCTCTCTCTTTTTCTCTCTCAAGAAGTCTTTAAAAATATCCAAATGGAGACTGGATCAGCATACTCTGCAACCTGAAGAAGACAGGTCCTGAAACAAATGCAGGCTAGAATGTTCCTAGCTATGACCACAGAATGCAAGCTCAGACCTTTAGGGATGCAGAGGTTACACAGGCTCCTGCGATGACTATGGGTTCCAGATCAGATAGATTGGCTTTACAGGTAGTAATGTTTATATACTTTCCCATATTTAGGAGCTACTCTCTGCCCTGATTAAACTTTCTTGTACTATTACCAACTCTGACACCATCTCCCTAGACAATATATTTAGTCCATCTGCATTTTAGCTGTTGGGCTCAGGCATAAGTTAGCAAAGTCATGGGCCCCTTGGAATATACCTAAAGTAGACTTCCTAGCTTCTTGCAACATGAAGACCCCAAATCTCATCTGCTATATTCTTACTTTTAAGCTGCTGATTATTAAAGAATTTGTTCTGATTTATGTCTTAATGCTTTCCAACCAGCAAGTTGCAGATGCTACCATGCCACCAATCTAACTTCCCTGGGCAGATGATCTCACCAATGTGTCCTGGAATACCACATCTCCAGAGCCCTGACCCACTATGTAAAGACAGAGTCTGGGGGTATGGATGGACCTGTCAATGTCCATGTTCAGCAGAAAAGCAATTACAGAAGCTAGACCTTCCACCTTCTGCACCCCATAATGACCCTGGGTCCATAGTCCCAGAGGATAAAAAATAGGAAAACTTCCAATGGAGAGGATGGGATATGGAACTTTGGTGGTGGGAATTGTATAGAGTTGTACCCTTCTTATTCTATGGTCTTGTTGTTCATTATTAAATCAATAAAAAATAAAATGAGAATAACAAAAGTATAATATATAGTTATGTCAGCCAAATAAATGGCTCAACTGGTTTGATCCCTGGAACTTTATGTGTTTGAGTGGTGCTCTACTGGCTTTTCTCTAGTATTCTCCACTTCATACAAAGTAAATAAATCTTTGGAAATATATTTACATATACATATGTATGGCATATAGTATGACATTGTATTTGTATTTCAAGATATTGAGCATAAATATCACTAAAATTTTATTCAATTTGTTCCAAACCCTCTGAATATTTGCTTATCTTTACTTCTCTAGTTTAGTCTGATAACAAATCACATTTAAATGTGTTCACATAGCACACTGTGTACAGGAGTTTTAAAAAAATGCCATGTGCCAGTGCTATTTCTGAAATGTTCCTTAGTCACTAGATCTTATTTTTATGTTAGAATATTTAAGGTTTGGGGAGTCGGGTGGTAGCGCAGCAGGTTAAGTGCGCAAAGTTCAAGGACTGGCATAAGGAACCCAGTTCAAGCCCCTGGCTCCCCACCTGCAGGGGAGTTGCTTGCAGGTCTGCAGGTGTCTATCTTTCTCTCCCCCTCCTCTCTACATTTCTCTCTGTCTTATCCAACAACAACGGCATCAATAATAACTACAACAATAAGACAACAAGGACAACAAAAGGGATTAAATAAATAAATATAAAAAATTTTTTTAAAGAATGAGATTTTGAAAGTGATATAGAGTTGTGCTGTAAATTCCACAAGTGATAAGGCTGTAGTACAGATAATTTTACTAGGAAGAAATAATCATAAATAATAATAATAATTCATTAACATAAAAAGAACATGAACAGTACTTTCCTTGGTTTTGCATTATTTGTTGTTGATTTCAACAGATTCATAAAGATTATATCTAAAGGATTTAAACCTCAAAAACTTTATGCCTAAATTTTTAATTTCTGTGGCTATAAAGCTTCTGTTCGGTTTTCTTTTTTTTTAATGAATTTTTTTTGGCAAACGCTAGAAGAAGAAGAATGAATTTTTTAATTTAATTTTTTATTTGGAAAAAAGAAACATTGACAAAACCATAGGATAAGAGGGGTACAACTTCACACAATTCCCACCACCAGAACTCTGTATCATATCCCCTCCCCTGACAGCTTTCTTGTTCTTTAACCTTGTCGGAGTATGGACTCAAGGTCATTGTGGAATGCAGAAGGTGGAAGGTCTGGCTTCTGTAATTGCTTCCCCACTGAACATGGGCTTTGATAGGTCGGTTCATACTCCCAGCCTGTCTTTCTCTTTCCCTATTGGAGAAGGACTCTGGGGAAGCAGAGCTCCAGGACACATTGGTGGGGTCATCTGTCCAGGGAAGTCTGGTAGTAAAAAGAGAGTTAACATACAAAGCCAAACAAATTGTTAACCAAACATGAATCTAAAGACTGGAATAGTGTAGATGAAGAGTTGGGGTGCCCTCCATTTTGTAGAGAGCTAGTAGGCATATTTTAGTTATATTCCAAAAGGCCTGTGGCTATACTAGTGTTTTGTTTGTTTGTTTGTTTGTTTTGCCTGAGCCTGAAATCTCATATGCAGGTAGATCCTAGTTATTGTCTGGGGAGGTGATGTCATGGCTGGCAGAAGGACCAGAAAGCTGGATCAGGGAAGTGAGGAGCTCCCAAATATAGGAAAGTTGTATAAATATTTGTTCTGTTTTCTATTGAAGATAATAGTGACATAATTAGGGCATTTTGTGAACTGTTAAGCTTCACAGACTATAGAATTTTATTGCTTTTGTCTCTGTAGAACCTTTATTGGAGACCTTCTTTATTGGAGTAATGTATTTTTGGCGCAGAATATCAGTGAGGAATAAGATAGAAAGGAGAAAGAGGAAGATGGGGGGGGGGAGAGGAGAGAGAGTTGGAGAAAGATAGAGGGAGAGAGTGAATGAATATCCTCAGAAGTAGGTGTACAATCTATTAATATACATTACTCAAGAGTGTGTAGAGAATTATGAAAATGCAGTAGAGCTTAAAATCTCCAGGGCTTTTAAAAAACTGGAGATTATATTGTTTTTCCACCAGCAAACATACAAATGGCCTTCTTGTAATATCAGGGCCTCCTTTACAAATGGTATGGGTGGTGGCTACAAGAATGCAGAGTTCATGCACGAGACCCTCTGTCTAGCATAGAAAATTATATATATATATATGTATTACACTGAATATGGTGGAAAGAAAGATCAGTTACCTTGTCACAGCAGCAAGAGAATCCACTCAATGTCAAACACCAAAATGGAAAAATAGACATAAGTAAATTGTGGGACAATAAGCATCTGCAATCAGACAGGAAAAACACTGTGATAGGCAGTGAGTTCCATCTAAAAACCAGATTCTATGATAAATAGTTCATGTATATTCTCTCAAGAAGGTGGGTATTGAATTTGTCCCAGTTTTTATGTTATGACACTGCAATATACGGTTAAGCCAATCTGTAATTATAGAATGAGAGTCAGTTGTGTGTAAAACATTTTAAATTTTCAGGTTTTATTTTCATGTTATAAAGTTGAAGTATAGTATGTGTGCTGCAGAAGTGAGCACTAATTCAAAGCATGTTATGTTTTTGAGACTCAAAATAGAATTAAATTCTAAGCTGAATAATTATTACTAATGAGAAGGCATTAAGCATTTTATTTAAGGTATTATAATTAATAAGACTAAGAATAGAAATCTCCCCCTCCTCTCTCCATATCTCTCTGTCTTAACCAACAACGACAACAAAAGGAAATCTTCAGAAATAGCAAAGCAGTGCACCTCATCATAGACCCCTGCAGGCGTCAACCCGACTTTGACCTAGCACGTTATGATTGGGCCCTCCTCAATCGCTATCGAACAGGCCATGGCTGGTGCGCCCCTATGTTCCATCGCTGGGGAGCCAGAGACGACCCGAACTGCCCCTGCAGCTACAGACAGACTATGACCCACATAGTCAACGACTGCCACCTCTCCAGATTCAAAGGAGGTCTCGAAACTTTATATCAGGCTCAACCTGACGCTGTTGACTGGCTACGGAAGAAGGGCAAACGCTAGAAGAAGAAGTGCAGTGGTATTTCTTTTTTTTTTTCTGTAACCCTCTCCTCTGTCTTTCACTTTTATTTGGGGGTTGGGGAGAGAGAGAGAGAGAGAGAGAGAAAATTGACTCACTGAAGCAGTGGAATCACGCAGACAGGAAACTCCAGTGAGGCACTGGTGGCATAAAAATTAAAAGAAGAGGGAAGAAAGATTTAGATATGAAGAAACAGTAATTCTAAGTTATGTGCAAAGTTCAGTGGGGAGAGACAAAAGTTTTTTCATGCTTTAAGAAAATATTCTCCATTATTTCAAGTCTACTTTTTTTTTAAATGTGCAGAGTAAGTAGGAAATTTATAGGTTATGAAACTTAAGAAATGTATTTAAAAAACTTGTTGGGGATGTGCAGTGATACATATATATGAGCACACACATTACAGTTAATATATATATGAAAAAGGATCAAGCTTCTGGTCCCCATCTGCAAGGGGTATTTTCATGAGCAGGTCTCTCTCTCTCTATGCCCCCCCCCGCCTCTATTTCACCCTTCCCATACAACTTCTCTCTTTATCCAAAACAACAGTAAATAAAGTAATGTTTAAAAAACTGATTTAAAGGGATACAAATTTATTTATTAAATGTGTGTGATAGCTTGAGAATAATATGTTTAATTTTATTTAAATTTGTTTTTGCCATCTCTAGAACTTTACCACTCTGGTATGAATTTTTTTCAGATTGAAAGAGTAAGAAAGAGAGGTAGGAGGGTTGCAGGGTGGCTATGAGCAGGAGAAACCACATCCCTGATCTTCCTTCGATGAAAGTTTTGAACAGAAGTGAGGCAACAAGTATCTTGTAGTTTCTACACATTGCCATCCATCTGTGAGTCTATTTAAGTGTAGAGCAATATCTTATCTTGTAACTGCTCAAGCTTCTCCTGAATCTCCCAATATTTACTACTTTTGTAACAGGGATGTGTGCAGCACCATGGTGCAGGGATTTGTGTTCCTAAACTTAAATGTCAAATTATGAACTGGTCAGTGGTACACCTGGTTGGGTGAACATTTTACAATGCACAAGGATCTGGTTTCAAGTCTCTAGTTCCCACCAGCAGAGGGCAATCTGCAGGCAGTGAAGCAAAACTGCAGGTGTATCTCTCTCCCTTTCTATCTCCTGCTATCTCAACTTTTCTATGTCTATCTCCAATAAATAAATAAATATATAGATACATAAAATTTATAGAGAGAAACTTTTTAACAAGTGAAAACTAAGCAATAAACAATTATTGAATTATCAGGTATATGTCTTTCTCTGATGACCAAAATTTTCGTATTTTTAGCATTTTCCTTATGTAAAGCCACCACATATTCTTAAAACTATGTCACCACCATTTCTTCTTAGTTATAATCCAATGTATTATAAATGAAATTACATACTCCTATTAATTTATTTTTATGTGTGATATATACACATATGATTTTTTTCAACTTCAGTTTCATTTTATTAAGGGAATGTTGATTTTCATAATTATTCTCACAAGGGTACACTTCCATATTTCTCTAAGATGGATGTCAGTATATCTACCTTCACCAAACTATCATACTTTTCTACCTTAGGGACTTAGATCTAAATAGTTAAACAGTGTTTGGGGTCAGGCTGTGGCACAGCGTGTTAAAAGTACATGGCACAAAACACAAGGACCAGGACCGGTGTAATGATCCTGGTTCTAGCCCCTGGCTTCCCAACTGTAGGGAGTTCACTTCATAAGAGTGAAGCAGGTCTGCAAGTGTCTATCTTACTCTCCTCATCTGTCTTTCCCTCCTCTCTCAACTTCTCTCTGTCCTATCCAACAACAGCAACAATAATAATAATAATAATACCAGGGCAACAAAAGTGGAAGAAAATTGACCTCTAGGATCAGTGAATTCTGGTGTCTTTCTCTTCCATTCTTTATCTTCCCCTCATCTCTCAATTTCTGTCTGTCCTATCCAACAATAACAGCAACAACAATGAAAAAAAAATGATGGCCTTCAGGAGCAGTGAATTCATAGTGCAAGCACTGAGCCCCATCAATAACCTAGAAGAGAAAAAGAAAAAAAGAAAAAACAATTTTAGAGAAAGCCATAAGGAGAAAGATGGCCTTGACTTCTGATTTTCCAATTAAGCCTATACTATAGAAATACACAACTACGCTAAAATAAAATCTTAGAAATAAATATAACTTCATGTCTTTCAATCAAACCCTATAAGATTGAAGTTACTAGGAAAAAAATTACATAGCTTTTAATAAATCGAATTCCACTTCCTATTATTGTTGTTAAACTTTCAGTCTCATGTACCATTGCCAGGTGAACCATTATGTAGAGCTCCTCTGAAGTGCACAAGAACCACAGCTATAAGGAAGACACTGAATCATTAAGTAAAAGTTATGATATGTTATATGGAATCTTATTAGGAAGACAAGGAAATGTAGTGTATTTTATCATAATTTTTCTTACTGTCTCAAGTAAGTCATTAATGAAGGATTTTGTGCTGCCAAGATTTAACTTTATATTTTACTTAATTACTTAATCCACTTTGAGCCACCAGACGTCAAGCCATTAGTGCTAGACTGGTGCCTGTCTTTTTCATAACTGGAAATAGAATCTCCAGTGAAATCCTTTAACATTTTATACACATTTCTTTTAACCATCTATATCTTCTTAATGGCACATAGCAATTTAATTCCAGAATTTTAATTATGTATGATCACACCTTTATTTCTAGTTTCATCATCTGCATAATGTAGATATACTTCTGCTTTTTCAAATTCATACAGTAACTCAATAATATAGTATATACATAAACTGTGTATTAAATTTACAGACTGAAAAATTTCAAATCTTGCCCAATTACTAGACTAATAAGATGATTTCCCCTTATTTTTAGAATAAGTAGTAACATTGTAGATTTATACTCGGGTTCTAGCATTATTAAAACTTTCAACATTCATTAAAATTGAGTTTTTTTACCTCAACAATTATCTAATATTTTGATATTTTTCAAATTACTAAGATTTGTCACTTGCTTAGTGGAAGAGTAAAAATTCTGTAAATTATTAATTATTGAGACACAAATCTTCTATTTAAGTTGCACTGGGAGGCTTGGCAGGGGTGCACTTGATTAAGTGCACATAGTACCATGCCCTAGGACCCGGTTTCGAGTTTCTGCTCCCTAGCTGCAGCCAGGACACTTCAGGAGAGTAGGTCAGCAAATGCCTGTCTTTCTCTCTGCCTCTCTACCTCCGCCACCACACTCAATTTCTTTCTGTCCTAGCCAATAAAAGTGGGGGGAAGAAAAAGTCCAACAGGAACAATGGGTTCCTAGTGCAGACAGTGAACACCAGCAATAACCCTGGAGGCAATATTAACTAATTAATTAATTTATTAATCAATCAGTTAATTGCGCTGGTAGGGCAGAGTGATGACTCACCCAGTAGAATGGACAAATGGAAATGCGTGAGGACCCTGGTTCAAGTTCCTGGTTTCTTCCTATAGGGGAAAGGCTCCGAAAGCACTGGAGCTTTGCTGCAGGCACATCTCCTTCTCTGTCTCTGCCCACACACACTCTTTCCCTTCCTTTAAAAAAATTATTAGTGATTTAATATTGATTTACAAAATTAAAAGATAACAGGGGAGTAATTCTGCACCTGTACTTACACCAGATTTCTGTGTCCTCATTCCCTCCACTGGAAACTGAATTAGTTCTCCCAGGTGCAGAAGGTGTTAAGTATTTGTATAGTTTAACATCCTTATCTGGTACTTTTATCATCTCTCTCATTTCTGAACTATTTCTATTGGTAGATTTTGTTTTTTACTCCTGTAAGCGAGTGATACTTTACGGTCTTTTACAGTACATGGTAATATTTTATTTGGTCAACAAATTTCTCAATTTAACCCAAGGAAGACTGGTCCTGAAATGAGTGCAACCTAGAATGCTCCTAGCTTTGACCATGGAATGTGAGCTTAGACTGACAAGGATGCAGAGATTGTATAGGCTCCTGTGCTAAGTGTGAATAGACATGGGCCCTAGGTCATATTGATAGGGTTTACAGTTAACAATATTTATATACTTTTCCGATATGTGGGAGCTACTCTCTGCCCTGATCCATCTTTCCAGTCCTATTCCTAACTCTGACACAATCTTTCTAGACAGTGTTTTCAGCCTACCAGCATGTTATCTATCAGAATTAGGCATAAATTAGCAAAGTTATGAACTCCTTGGAATATACCTTAGAGTTCCTGCCTTCTTCCAACATGAAGACCTCAAAGTTAATCTACTACATCCTTACCTTTATGCTGCTAATTAATTATTTATTTTTTAATATTTATTTCCTTTTTGTTGCCTCTGTTTTTTATTGTTGTTATAGTTATTATTGTTGTTGATGTTGTCTTTGTTGGACAGGACAGAAATGGAGAGAGGAGGGGAAGACAGAGAGGGGGAGAGAAAGATAGACACACCTGCAGACCTGCTTCACCACTTGTGAAGAGACTCCCCTGTAGGTGGGGAGCCGGGGTCTTGAACCGGGATCTTCACGAGGGTCCTTGCGCTTTGTGCCAAATGGCTTAACCCACTGCGCTACTGCCTGACTCCCTAGGCTGCTGATTATTAAACAGTTTGTTCTGTTTCCAGGCACCAAGCTGTAGATGCTACTATGATGTCAACTTAACTTCCCTTGGCAGACGACCTCACCAATATGTCCTGGAAATCCACATCTTCAGAGCCCTGACCCACTAAGAAAAAGATAGAAACAGGCTGGGGATATGGATAGACCTGTCAACACCCATGTCCTGCAGAGAAACAATTACAGATGCCAGACATCCCAATTTCTGTTCCCCATATACTCCCAGAGGTATAAAGAATAGGGGAAACTTCAAATGGAGGGGATGGGATGTGGCACTCTGGTGGTGGGAATTGTGTATTTCTGGACCAGGTCCATCTCACAGTGGATAATATTATGGATATATAGAAATTCTGGGTAGTGACTTTCACAGTCCTAAATTTATAATTTGGATAATACTTAGCAGTTGACAGCACTATCACATAGGTTTCTTGACCTTTTCTAATAAGAGTAATTAAGCAGGAAGGTTCATGTAAAAGTCATTGTTTCATAAATCAGAAGCTATACACATTTTCCACAATGAAGAAATTAATATATTTCTGGAAGATAGCCACACTTCCATTCCTGTCTGCTTTACCTCTGTAAAAAGAGAATTCTGTTTTCTACTGAAAATCTATTTATATGGTAACAACCATACTCACATTACTATTTTTGCTGTAATAACTTTTCAGCACACTTTCTGGCAATTGACTTATCGATATTTACATCACCAGTGAATTTTTATTAATCTCAATCACTAAGAAGTTACTGATGTTTACATTTATGTGACAAGGGTAATAGTTCACAACCATTCTCTTGCTAAAGGTTCTTTGCACAGTAGTGTCAACAGGAACCTTGATAATCTTGAAATTCCAGAGATTATTGTGCTAGTTCAATGTCATGCTAATGGGCACTAATGTAAAAATAGGGGCAAGCTATATATGTATATCTATGTGTACATATATGATAGACATATATATATAATAACATGGGATTGTTCTTCATTAGATCTATAATTGTAAAATTCAGTGAACTAGAACATCTCTAAAGTAAAGAAAAATGCTGCACTTTGTAAAGTCATAGAACTTGATAAGACTGACTCTTGGAAGAAACATACAACATATAACAGCTACTATACAACATATAACATACAACATAGAACAGCTACTATATATATGTATATGTTCGATATATCATGGATGTTGAGTTGGGATCTAGAGAAAAGGAATACTAATGGATATCCAAGCTACCATATCTGGCAATTTGATATCAGTAGAGCTATTCTTAGCAAATAAAAGTTTTGTATATAAAATAATGGAAAGCAACAGACTTGGTGGGTTCCATAGGAAAGTTTCAACGTCTACAACAGTATCACTAAACAATAAATAAGTAACCTATCGTCTTTGTAGATACTAAAAAACCAAAGCAAAAGGCTGTAGGATAAAAACATTACTATTTGAGGGGATCAGGTAGTAGCACAGTGGGTTAAGTGCACATGGCACAAAGGACCAGAGCAAGGATCCTGGTTCAAGGCCCCCGGCTCCCCACCTGTGTGTGGGGAGGGTTGCTTCACAAGTAGTGAAACAGGTCTGCAGGTGTCTATCTTTCACTCACCCTCTCTCCCTTTCCCTCCTCTCTCCATTTCTCTCTGTCCTATCCAACAACAACAACAGAGTAACAATTATAACAACAACAAAGATAAATAACAAGGGCAGCAAAAGGGAAAAAATGGCTTCCTGGAGCAGTGGATTCAAGTGCAGGCATAAAGACCCAGTGATAACCCTGGTGGCAAAAAAATATATTATTTGAGATGACTTAGTATTTTAGAGCCACTGTTTATAAAACACAAGTAACAATCCAGTTGGCAATGGAAATAGTACATTCAAAATCAGAACCTCCACCCAAGTCTAAGAGCAACAAATACTTTAACTACAGGCTAAACTATTTCCAATAATGTATGTTATCCCAAATCATATTACAGATAATATGATATATTTTCTATGACTAAGTAATGGAGAAATTACTCTAGTTCCTAAATGAGAATAAAATGAGACATATTTATGTTATTAACACACTCTCTCTTGGGTGGTCTATTGGGTAGATCTTTGGATATCAAAAGAGTTTTGTAAAGTGTAGGTTACATACATATTAAAATTTTAGATGATTTATTTATTTTTTTGTTATTTTTACTGTGGGAAAAATTCTAAAGTTTAGCTTAATGTATACAGATCTGTAAACCCATGTATCACTTGCCATATTAGTCAGAGATTTGGAAAAATTGAATTTGAGAATAAATGAAAAGAAATTCTAGAAAGAAACACATGAGCAGACCTATGAAAGTCAGTATACAATTTTAGTAATTAAAACATCAAAGACTGGGCAGCTTTGGTCAGGGTTTAAACAAATAGGGCTGGCTTTATGACATCATGGCTATTTAAGTACAACAAAACAGGCAAATGTCAGCTAGTATTATGACTGAAAGACATGGGTCTTTTAAGGTAGTTTCCTAGAGCTCAGCTACATGTGTTCAAGTCGTGGGAGGAGTAGCATAGTGGTCTGAGAAGGAGAGCGCAGGAACATCTAGCTGCATCTGAGTTTGCAGGGAACAGAGAGGGCATTTCTGTAATACATGTGCTTAAATACGTACCAGTGCACCCACAATCCTTTGTGGGTTTGTGTAAATTTGAAGTATGCTGGCAGGCTGACATCAGCCTTATGCTAATTATGTTAGTGTCCCAGTACAGGAACAAATCATATATTTGTCTCAAGTGCCCACAAATTAATTACTGTGAAGACTCTGAACAACCACAGTTGCTGATAAATCTTAAGGATGTCAAGCAGCCAATTTCCCATCCACGGTTCTGTGTGAGTGACCATAGTAGCAGTGCTATGCATCTTTCTCCCTCTGAGGTTGAGATAACCACTGTTCCAACTGGGAATACTATTTACACAATGTCTGTTCTCTTACCAAAGTGTCTCACATAACACTGTTTTGAAATAAAATAGCTATCCTACAATAAAAAATATTTAACATAGTACAATGTCTAGTGGGTTTATAGTCAAGAAATTTTCAGTTATTAACATTTATCATAAAAATTATCACTAGCTTAATACAACATGAAATGATCTGCAATATGCTAGCTAACAGATTAGGAATTTATTAACATACTGTAAGGCTGGGGTCTGATATTCCAAATGCAGCATATAGGCTTAGATACCCACTGAAACACACCTGTCTTAGGAATCTATCATTTCTGTTTTCATCACTTTAGGTCAACCTCCTCATTACTTGTGCTGCAGAGGATACTTGGTGAAACTCTATTTATTCCACCAAACATTAACAGTACTATTTTATTTTATTTTTTTATTATAGCAGATCACTAAGCATAAAAGGGAATCACTTTCTTTTCAGGAGTAATTCACTCCAATTAACATGAGTAACGAAGATTGCTATTAAGCAACAGACAAGGATACATTGGAATACATAATAATGCTTTTCAGAGTCTCTTGAGGCTTTTAGTCCTAGTAAAGAATTTAAATGTATATTAAAGCAACAACAGGCTAACAGTAGCAAAACAATGAAAAGAATGAAACTTTTTGGAATACTCAGCTCAGAAGGTCTCAGAACAGTTGAACTGAATGTTTTGAGAAATCTGAGGATTAAAGAAATCTAGAAGTATATTGAAAGATATATTTAGTGAATAAAGAATGTGACCAAATTGTTTACTGTTTTGGATCTTAATAGTTAGAGATTCCAGGAGATCATTGTGCTCATGGTAGCTCTGTATCAGAGTGGATTTTCATTAGTAGGGGAAATTAGTGAAACATGTATATGGTGGGGTAATTTGTACACAAATTCATATCTATTTATCTTCATTTGCTTATTGTTTTCAGCTATTGTGAATCACTCCTTTATGTCATCTAAGAATAGTTCTCATTGATCTTTTGCTTTTCTCATTGGTTTTCTGATTTTTGTTGTTATACAGAGCTTAATATAGTAGTAACTCCTATAGTATGAATGTTACAAGAATGTTGGTACAAATATATGCCTTTTGATGATACAGGGGGGGTTAATGTTAACACTCTGACTTATAGAGTGGAAACTGTGTGGAATTATACAACTGTTAACTTAAAATCTTGTTGATTATTTTTAAATCACGAATAAAAATTAAAAAAGAAAAAATGGGCAAATATATATATCTCAACCCCTATCTGTGACCTTTGGAGAACTACTGCATTTTCCAGTGGAGGGAATGGGGACACAGAACACTGGTGATAGGAAAAGTATGGAATTATACCCTTGCTATCTTATACTTTTGTAAATAAATATTAAAAAACAAGCAAAATTTTAAAATCTAGGGGCCACATGGTGGCACACCAGTAAAATGCTCACATTACCATGTGCAAGGACTCTAGCACAAGAGCCTGGTCCTCACCTGCAGGGGTAGAACTTCAGGAACAGTGAAACAGGCTTTAGATGTCTCTATTTTTCTGTCCCTCCCTCTCTCTCCTTTCTTTTCTATTTCTGTCTCTAGCTAAGAGAGGAAGAGAAAGGGAGATGGGGGAGATGGAGAAGGAGGAGAGAGAGAGGTTGAAGGAAGGAAAGAAGGACAGAAGGAAGGAAGGAATGAATAAAAAGGGAAAGGGAGAAGGAAGGAAACAAGGAAATATCTTGTCAATCATTATTAAATAAAAATTTTAAAAAAAGAAAAAGAAAAAAGGCCAAGAGAGATGGCCTCATCATGCAGACTTGGTCCTAATACTAATGCCTTGGCAATTAAAAATTAAAAGCAGAAGGGTTCCTTTGTCCCCAAAACCTCTCCAGCAATTGTTGCTGCTTTTCCTTTTGATGTATGCCATTATCACAGGGGTGAGGTGCTATCTCAATGTTGTCTTCATTTGCATTTCTCTGACAGTCAATGACCTGGAGCAATTTTTTCTGTGTTTGTTAGCCTTTTGGATCTCTTCTGTAGTGAATATTTTGTTCACATCTTCTGCCTATTTTTGGATGGGGTCATTTGTTTTTATGTTGCTAATTTTGTTGAGCTCTTTGTATATTTGGTCTTTTGTATGATGTATGACATGCAAAGATTTTTCTCTCATTCTGTGAAGGGTCTCTTTGTTTGTGTGATGGTTTCTTTGGTTGTGCAGAAGCTTTTCAATTTGATGTAATCCCATTTATTTGTTTCTGCTTTAGTCTTCCTTGCAATTGGGTTTGAATCATCAAAGATGTCCTTGAGATTTAGGCGGAAAAGTGTTCCACCAATGTTTTCCTCTAGGTATTTGATATTTTCCAGTCTAATATCCAGGTCCTTGATCCATCCGGAGTTGGCTTTTGTTTCTGGTAAGATCAAATGGCTCAGTTTCACTTTTCTACATGTTTCAACCAAGTTTTCCCAGCACCATTTATTGAAAAGAGCCTCCTTTATCCTTTTAATATTTTGGGCTCCCTTATCAAAGATTAGATGTCCATAGGCATGCGGGTTTAGTTCTGGGCTTTCAATTTTATTCCACTGGTCTATGTGTCTTTTTTTTTTTTCCAGTACCAGGTTGTTTTGATGATGATGGCCTTATAATTTAGTTTGAGATCTGGGAGTATAATCCTTCCCTTTCTGCTTCTTTTCCTCATGATTGTTTTGGCAATTCTAGGTTGCTGGCACTCCCATGGAGTGGATCCAGCCAGGAGATAAGTCACCGACCTTCCCTCTCTGGCTTTAAGAGGCCCAGAGATCAGAAAAGAGGCATCAGGGAGTATTCTGATACAAACACTCATTTATTTGAAGATGGGTTTGTGTTTATATAGAAAGTTAAACAAAGAACAAAATATGTCAGAAATTACAGGTTTCTTAAAGGTCAGCTTGCCCCTATGGTAGGGGGCTTGTATAATAAGAGTTAATGCGATACATATAGGTCAAAACAATTAGTCTCCTGATGCAGGTATTTTAATTATCCAAAGGCATTTGAGAGAAGAATAGGGGTTAAACCAGTAAGGTGAGATAGAGAAAGAAAAACAAGACTTGATGTAAATTAAGGACACCAAAGAACACATGGAAATATGATTTGGGGGCTTTTCACTATCTGGTGTTAGGGGTGTGTGATAAGGTATGTTCTCCTTTGTGATCAAAAGGTGAAGTGGATGTGTGAACTTTGAGTGAACCCTAAAGCAGGCAACAATTTGGCCTGCTAGCAGGGGGAACTAAGTGTGAGAGAACTGTAGGCTTGCTGTGAGATTGAGTGACTAACAAGGACAAACTTGAGTCTGGGAGACTTTTCCCTCTTGGCTCATCTCTATAAGGAGAGAGGCTAACAAGTGTGGTGTCTTTTCAGACCTCCATCCGAGGATGGGGGGAGCTTCCCTAAGCTCTTCCAAGCTTTCACATAGTCCCACACTAGGTGTTTTCTAATTTTAGATAAATGAGTGTAAATTTTGTTTTATTCTCTTAAAGAAGCTTAGTGGAACTTTTACAGGAATCACATTAAGGTGAACAAGGGAAAGAGACTGGCATATTTTAAGGATGACTCTTAAGTCACTATCAGGCCACCCGATCAGCTGGGGCCCTAGTCTGCAAGTCCTGAGATTCCCAAATAGATATGATGGGCATAGACCTCAAATAAATCCCTCTCTCCATTGTTACCTGTCATCTCTATCTGGAACAACACAATAGATCCCTTTGTGGACCCCCATAGAACCTTGCCCTCAGCTTGGATCATCAACAATAGAGAATTTTCCATCCTCCAAAGGGAGGCTGGACAACAAACATACTCTATGCTCCACCTGAGGAAGATGGGTCTTGAAATTGGGGCAGCTTGGAATGTTCTTGCTCATGACTACAGAAATATGAGCTCAGATCTACAGGGATGCAGAGGCTCCAAAGCTGAATATGGTCCCCAGATCAGATCAAATCTATGGGGTCAACAATATTCATACCCCAGTCAACAATATTTATACCCCTTTCTCATATTGCTGGGAAATTGTGCCAATGCAGTCACATCTGCCATGTTGTCCCCTCAGGCTACTGCTAGTTCCCGGGAGAGTTGGGACATTCTCGAAGTGCCTGTTCTGCCATGTTATGCCCTCAGGACATTGTCTATATCCCCGCAATATCTGGAGTGCTTTGGTTACTCCTCCCCCCTCCCATTCTCACGAGAGTTATCATCCTATCCTGGAGTGCTATAGTTACTCCTCCCCCTTCCCATTCTCGTGAAAGCTACTCCTATAAAAACCCTTCGTTTTCCGTAGCTCTCTCTCTTGCCAGCGCTTCACTCTGGTGTTCAGACACAAGAAAGGTTACTGCGTGAGGCAGCCATTTTCGCTACCTCCACGTGGCCCAACCTGCTTCTCTAACACCCAACTCTGAGTTGCCAGCGCAAATAAAGATTTGTGTTTCCTCTTTGCTCCGGACCTCCTCTCATCTCCGCGGCCCGCACTCAACAACATCTGGCACAACAACACCATATTTGGGAGCTACTCTCTTCCTTGATCCAGCTTTCTGGTCCTTTTCTGAGCCATGATATCATCTCTCCAGACAATAACTTGGATCCACCTGCATACCAGATGCCAGGCTCAGAAAAAAAAAATAACTAGTGTAATCATGGGCCCTCTAGAATATAACTAAAATAGGACTACTAACTATCTACAAAACAGAAACCCCCCAACTCTTCATCTGAAATATTCCAACCTTTAGGTTCATGATTAGTCAACAATTTGTTTGGCTTTATATGTTAAGTCCTTTTTCAGCCACCAGTATCTAGATGCTACCATGATGCCAACCTGATTTCCCTGTGCAGAGGAACCCACTATTGTGTCCTGGAGCCCTGCTTCCCTAGAGCCCCACCCTACCAGGAAAAGAGAGAGGCAGGCTGGGAATATGACTCGACCTGTCAACATCCATGTTCAGCGGAGAAGCAGTTCCAGAAGCCAGACCTTCCACCTTCTGCACCCCATAATGATCCTGGGTCCATACTCCCAGAGGGATAAGAATAGGAAAGGTATCAGGGAAGGGAATGGGATGTGGAGTTCTGTTGGTGGGAATTACGTGGAGTTGTACCCCTCTTATCCTGTGCTTTTTGTCAGTGTTTTCTTTTTATAAATAGAAATTAAAAAAAAAAAAAGCAAAGGTGGTGCCTAAGAGTAATTTTTAAAGCAGCAGTTAACTCTGATAAACTTACAGTTTGTTGTCATTATAGAGTCTGCTCTGTGAATGTGTGGTTCAAAGGCCAGATATTTGATTTTTTATTATAATTTTAACTTTAATTTCCTGGCTTTTTTCCCAAGGATTTTTCTCTTCACTTTCTAGTGACTATGGAATCCTGATCACTGTATTTTATTTCTAGTATTTAATCATTTTGACCTTGTGTTTACTATTAGAGATTTAATAGTCTACATAGTGCAGAATAAGAAAGGGGATGGCTATTATTTGAAACCTTTGAACTATTCTGTACCTAGTTGTAATTTCTTTATAGTTCTACCTATATTTTTTATATTAAAGTGCATTAAGGTTGTTGTATAGTTTATTCTTCCTATAAATTTTGCTCAGACTTCATAATTACTATCAGCTGCATGGTTCTTCTATAAGTCATTTACTTATACTGGAAACACAATGTTCATTACCTTTAATTCCTTACAGTTTTGTGATAGAAAACTTTATTTTCTGATATTTTAATAACACATTAAATATCTATGTAAAGCATGTATCTTGTGATGTATTTAATTTTAATTGTTGTATTCCTACTTACAATGGATATCCTCTAGTAAAAACTTAAGTTTACCAAATAATAATTCAAAGGTATGTTGTAAATCTAATCTTTGTTATTTTTATTTATAAAATTGAAACACTGACAATACCATAGGATAAGAGGCACACAGTTCCACATAATCCCCACCACCAGAACTACGTATTCCATTCCTTCCCCTGATAGCTTTCCTATTCTTTAGCCCTCTGGAAGCATATGCCCAGGGTCATTATGGTGTGGAGAATGTGTAAGGTCTGGCTTCTGTAATTTCTTCCCTGCTAAATGTGGGCATTGATAAATGGGCCCATACTCCCAGCCTGTCTCTCTTTCCCTTCTGGGGCAGGGTTTTAGGAAGGCTGGGCTCCAGGACTCATTGGTGGGGCCATCTGCCCACAGAAGTCAGGATGGCATCATGTTAACATCTGGAACCTGATGGCTGAAAGAAGAGTTAACATATAAAACAGAACAAATTGTTGACTAATGATGAAGCTAAAGGCTGGAATATTGTAGATGAATATTTGGGGTTTCCATTTTGGAAAAACCTAGTAGGTCTATTTTAGGTATATTCAAAGGGGCCCATGACCCTACTACTTTTTGCCTGTGCCTGACATCTAATATGCAGGTGACCTAAGTTATTGTCTGTGGGGAACAATTCATAGTTGGAAAAAAAGACCAGAAACATGGGTCAGGGTAGAAAGTAGCTCTCAAGTATGGGAAAAGTATATAAATATTGTTAACTGTAAACCCCATCGATTTGATCTGGGGCCCATAGTCAGCACAAGAGCCTAGGTAACCTCTACATCCTTGTAGGACTATGTTAGCATTCTCTGGTCACAGCTAGGAACATTCCAGGCTGCACCAATTTCAGGATCCATCTTCCTCAGGTGACAGGCAGAGTATGCTAATGGAACACTCCCCATCCTTGTTGATCCACATTGAGAGCCAGGTCCTATAGGGCCCCCCATAGGGGTCCACTATGTTATTCCTTATGGAGATTACCAGTGACAGTGGTGAAAGGGATCTGTTAGAGGTCTAGGCCCATCATGTCTGTTTGGGAATCCCAGGACTCCCTGACTAGGGCCCCAGGTGATGGGGTGGCCTGGTAGTGACTAAAGAGTCAGCATTAAAGTATGCCAGTCTCTTGCCCTTATTCAGGTTTTTCAGTCCTTACTTCCTCTGACAAGGTAAGTTTTGGAGTGATTAAGGGATGTGCAATAGAAGGTTGTCATATATTTTATGGGAAGTGCTAGTTAAACTATTCCTACAGAATATTTTATTACCTCCAGGGTTACCACTGATATTGTCATTCTTTGGTTATACACTTTTGCTCTCAGACTCATAGCACAACTAAGTTGTAGAGTAAAGGATTGATAGATTAGGTTTTCTCTACTGGTCACTCCTTATGCCAGTATTTTTACTATTAGATTAATAAAGCTATTTTGACATTATTCCCATTTAAGTAATTTGCTCATAAATCTACACAGAAATAATGATTTTTATTCTAGTTATTGTTAATTATAAGACTTGGTTTATATAATAAAAGTTTAATATCTTAGCATAACATATATAAGAAATTATAAAACCTGGGAAAATAATCTGTTGGCACATCAAGTGAAGTAATTTGTAGAGATCTTTTGAGCAGCAGTAATCATTGCAGCAGAGCATTGAGAAGTATATCCTGGTGGCTATTATAATACTAAATCACAGGCATGCTTTCTAATGATTACAAATCTTGAGTACAGGTTTATTTCAGAATATTCCAAATTGCAATAGCTATACAGAAGAAAGCAATTTCTCCTGTCACCAGTTCACTAATAAAATGTCAGTCATTTTCCAGGATCTTATGTTTGATCAATGAAGACCTAAATAAATCAGTTGCAAATGCTCATCCTACTGAGCATCTACTGATACTTGTCTCAGTTCTATAATGGAGCAGTCTGGAGTAAAGATACCGCTTTTGTTAAAAATCCAAGTCACATGGAGCATTTGAAAAAATGCATAAGATTCTCATAAGACTATAGCTAGTATATCTACATTTTAGTGAAAACAGTTATATAGGTTGTTACTTATATTCCATATTATTATTGAATATTGGCATATATTGTAGGAAAAGCTGTAATTCTTTGGAAATAACTTTTTTTTAGAAAAAACTTTATAGAGAAAAATTTTTCTGCACTAATGTCAATATTAAGTTCAATTTTACTGAACATGCCTATGTTTCCATAAGATAGATCTTTTTTCCCAACACTTTGTATTTTTGGTAGACATTATCAACTAAATTTTATGGAACACTTAATTGGTAAAATCTACATAAGAATGGGAATATTTTACTTATATTGAGAATTTTAATATGAAACAAATGTAATAATTATTTATAAAATAGGCTGATGTCTAAGCTATATAAAGAGCCTGTAAAATAATCATATCCAACATTATCATAAAAAGGTAAATCAAGATAACATTAAAATACCATCTCATACTTGTTCATTAATAAAGGTGGAACAACAAATGATAACCTGTCCAGGGAGAAAATGAAGCCCTTTTACATAGTAAGAATATAAATTTGTCCTGCTTTTGTGAAAACAATCTGCAAAATCTTCAGACCATTGGAAATGAACCTAAAATATGACCCAGCAACTCATCTCCTAGGTATCTATTTGAAGAACACAAACATAAAATTTATCTGGAGATACAAGTGCACCATGTTCATTAAGGTGCTATGTGCATTAGCCAAGATTTTGAAACAACCCAAGTACTCAATGACAAAAGAATTTTATGGTGAAATTGCAATACCTATATGGAATAATACTTAACTGTAAGAAAAGGTGAGATTAGGTACCTGGTAGTGGCACATCTAGTAGAACACACACAGTACAGTGCATGAGAACCTAAGTTCAAGTGGGAGGTCCCCACCTGCAGCAGAGAAGCTTCATAAGCAGTGAAGCACTGCTACAGAACTCTCCCCCCACCTCTCTCTGCCCTCTCTCTCACTCTGTCTCTCTCTCTCTTTACCTTCCATCTCAAAATCTCTGTCTTTTTCAATTAATAATATTATTATCAATAAATAAAAATGTTTCAAAATAAATAATAGGTCTTGTATTTTTCTGATACATGAACAGAAATATGATGAGTGAAATATGATGAGTGAAATAAATCAGAAAGAGAAAGACATGTACCAAATGATCTCACTCATACAAAGGACTTATGAAACAAGGCAAAGGCCACATAATGGCTCACATGAATAGTGTTACTGTTTTGCCATAAGACTGATTTTTTTTTTTTTTGCGCCTAGCCCTACCACACTGCTGGAAACCAGTAGTAAATTAATATAACACTGGCCATAAAAATATGTTTTGTGTTTTAAATGTTAGTGTGATGAAACAGTACCTCAACTCATCACTAATTGTTTATATAAATTAACCACCTGGGAAAGAGTGCCTAAATTTCTCTAAAATTCTCTGGTATTAACATCTGAGGAAATATAAAAAAGAACAATATAGTTCTATTCAGGTTGAAAAAATAAAGAAGCAGAATTCAGAAGCTAGGTCATGCTGTGTTGGTGTCATGCAATGTCAGATGTCTGAATTAATATATATTATATTTGGAAGCAATGTGGGTATAATAGTACACCATAATAGATCTATCTACTTTAATATTTCCTAGGTGATGTGGAATTCGCTGCAAACCATAGTAATTCTGTATAGAAGGTGTTGTGCTCTTAAAACATATAAAATTTTCATTGCCTGTCTTAGCTAATATTTCTTTTGCTCTCAAAACACTATCAGCTTAAAAACAAGAAAAGAACTCTGTATATTCCAGCCACTGTTAAATTGAACATAATTCCAACTAAGGGATATATAATATTCCCTGTTCCAGAATAATTTCTCAGGTAGATGTAATTGAAAGAAGTGAAGTTGGCAAAGAAAGTCATTAAAAGAAACATCTTTCAGAATTGTAATTAAATATATTGGTTCTATGGAATTAATTAAGACTTCAGAAATTCAAATTAGAATAAAATAGAAAGTAATAGAATGTAAACCATGCAATGAAAGGATAAATAACCTTGACCCTTTTAATTATCTACTATCTATCTATCATCTACCTACCTATTTATCTATATATCTATATATGCATGTATGTATCTATCATATATTGTAATTTTTCCTTGCAATCTCTCAGCCGAATGGAGAATGAATACCTTGATAATATTTTATACAAGAGGTTGAAGAAAACTCCAAGTTTTTCAGGAATACATCTACACCATTTTCTTCATTAAGGAATGGCACTAGAACAAAGGTGTTCTGTGTTATTGAGAATGATTCCTTTGAACTAGCAATTGGCTTAGTTTTGCTGATACAATTAATCCTTTATTTAACATATGTCTTGGATTCAAAGCCCACATTGATAATGGAGCAAGAAACAGTATTTAAAAATAATTCTAAACAAGTGTGTATATTGTAAGCTTGCTCAAGGGTTTGGTTTACACAAAAGAAACTTTCTGTTTTAGATTATTAATCTATCCATCATTAATTTTTATCTTTTCAGATTTATCTAACATATTATTAACAAGAATATTTGTTGATTTGCTCTCCCAGGCTATCAACTTCAGAAGTAATACCTGTAAGGTTTTTAACTTCAATTTGTAGTTTCTAGGACAGTCTCAACTCTGTTTTTCTTAGTCCAACAAATGAAAAAAAATACTGATAACCACGTTACTTTTATTAATTATATTTGGAAATTATTTTATTAAAATAGCTTAACAGTCATATGACAGCAGGAGTTATATTTTTACTGCCATAAAAAAGTCATATAATGCTTTGTTATGCTGTCATAAAGAGACATTTCTAAGCTATTGAATTTTGAAACTAATATATAAGTCCATATTATCCTTTGATTTCTATATCACAAATATATATATATATTTGTAACAAAATCTATGTCATAAATATCAATATTTGTCATACTTTTAGATTATATTTTATTGCCTCCGTGTTTCTGAAAGCTTATGAAACAAGGCACATAAAAATGTTAGCAATTATGGAACCAATTTCAGCCTCATTATTTGAATATACGAATGTACATAATGTTGATGTATCTTTGGAGAAATAATTTCCTCTTACTCTAATAACAGCACATCTGTTACTTGTATTGTTAGAGACTACCTATGCATACATTAACATACCATTACATAACTCATTATTTCTTATTATCCAGTCACTGTCATAAAAGAGTTCCTTTGGTCAAGAACACTAATGGCTTAAAATGCCTTTTCAAAGTTGTTGATTCTGAGGACCAAAGATTTTGTATTTATTTATTTTAATTTAATGAAAGACTGAGGAAGACAAAGATCAGAGCACTGCTTAGCTTTGGCTCATGGTAATGCAGAGGATTGAACCTGGGACCTAGGAGCCTCAGACATGAAAGTCTTTTGCATAACCACTATAGTGTCTTCCCAGCCCCAAAGATAGTTTTATCTCACTATACAAAAGATTTATTATTGTGCAAATTTTTAGTTTAAATGAAAATGTACATTGCTATCTTCATAACAGTACAGTGTACACCAGAATTGCATGACGATACTGTCAAATTCTAGCATATTAGATTTTGGGTTTATATTGAATGTATACTTTGAGATTAAATTAGATTGTTTATTATAGGGAAGTAGCCAATACAAAACTGGCTATTAAGGGTGTGTAAAGTATTAAATGACTGAAAGACTGATTTAAAGAACTTGCAAGTTGTTAAAAACTCAATTTACATTCACATGATGAGTCAAAATACAATGTGTTATTTATATGAAATTTACATGAGCACTAAATGTGTAAAGTTATTGAATGTTCATCTTTCTACTGGTTTCCTTTAGCTTTATAATACTGAGGACACTACCTTTAAAAACATTCAGTGAAACATGCATGTGAACTACATAATGCTACTTAAAAGGAAAAGCTCAAGAATATTGTTTTAGTATCATGAAAAATTCCTTTCTCATTAATTCAATCATCTTTTGTAAAAACGTCCTCATTTTTATAAATGAGTTATTGGCCTTTCAGATTTATGAGCTGCTTTATGAGTATTGTCTTAAAAGATAAAGTGCCTTGATCAATTGCCAAGTTACTTTTCCTAGGTCCTTTCAATACCCTGTTAATCTAGCATGTTAAATTATTTTTAATTAAGTAATAATATTACCATGAATCTCTTTTTTAAGAATAAAAAAAATGAAATATTCTAACAGGACAATTGTTTGAATGTATACATGCAGGAAACACTGCAGAAATGGCATCTATCAATTTAGAACAAAAATATAGAAGACAAAGTGAATCATGCTTTTCTGTAGAAACACAATCTCTAGTTTTAAAAGGGCTCCATATGGCAGGCATTTACTGATGAATGTTTGCAGATGTGATTTCATTAGGATCAGCAGAATCAGAAACTTTGTTAAGAATCCTGTTAGGAATTCAGTTTCAGAGAGAATGAATTAAATTTAATTAATTAATTTTTATTTATTTATAAAATGGGAGCACTAACAAAACCACACAATTCCCACCACCAGAACTCCGTATCCCATCCTCTCCTTTGATAGCTTTCCTATTCTTTATCCCTCTGGGAGTATGGACCCATGGTCATTATGGGGTGCTGAAGGTGGAAAGTCTGGCTTCTGTAATTGCTTCCCCACTGAACATGGACGTTGACAGGTCGAGTCATATTCTCTGCCTGCCTCTCTCTTTCCCTAGTGGGCTGGGTTCTGGGGAGTTCCACGACATATTGGTGGGGTTGTCTGTCCAGGGAAATCTGGGTTGGCATCAAGTTAATCTATTATATTATCATTCTCTGGTTAAAAAGTAAGACTAAACTAAATCAAACATTTGAAGAAAGAAAACTCTTCACTTGTTTGTAATCAGTGAGACCTGTTTTGAAGTCATGCAATTAGCTTGTAAAATTTAGAATAAGAAAATAACAGATTAGGGCTCTTGAATAATATTTTTAAATGTTTGATTAAAGTCTCACTTTTTTTTTTCAAGGAAAATTTTGCTCTCTTCATCATTTGTAGCAAATTCAACTCAGAAAAGAAAAAAAATACTATCAAATTTTCAACAGCAGTCTAAATACCTTTTGTAGCTATTTTATGTACTAAAGAGTTATAAGCATCAAAAATTGAAATAAAATAAAATTTAGAACGACGTGGAAATAAGCAGCTTGCCTTCAGTATCATATGAAGGCAATGCTTACCTAAGTGTTCTCCGGTAAAAATTGTGAATTAACTTGTTATCAAGATTTGTCATGGATGGAACTAGAGAAGATCATTATTAGCATAATCAGTCAGAAGGGAAAATCAATATTGGATGACATTACTCATCATAGCATATAAAGAAATAAAACAAGGGATCAAAGGAAGAAAAATAAATTGGAGGAAGAAGTGAAAGAGGAGGGGGAGGAAATGATGGCGGAGGAGGGAGAGGAGGTGGAAGAAGAGGAGGAGGAGGATGTGATAGTAGATCAAACACTATTTAGACTGAAAACAGAACTGAGGTTACTAAGAAAGAAGGGAAAGGAGTTAAGTTAGAAGGCTCCAGTGAATTGTGGTGGGGGGTATTGGCGTTTTGGTGGCAGAAATAGTGTGGTTGCATATTGTGAGAAAGTGTAAAATTGAACTTGGAAAACATAGTCTTGTAGACAATTTCCTAAATAAACACACACAGGTGAAGTTATTTGTTGACTTGAAGATAATTTCTTTACAGTTTCACAGGTAACTCCACATATATCTTGTTGTACATCATGTTACTCTACTCAACAATGTTATCCTAATCTTACTTTTTTATATTGTACTGGTAGCAATAACCTTCTTGGCTTCCTCTTTAATTAATAAGTTAAGTAATCTCTGAGACTAAAACAATTGAGAGGCCAGGTGGCACAATTGGTTGAGCACACACATTACCATGCACAAGTACCCGGGTTCAAGCCCCTGGCCCCCACGTGCAAGGTGAAAGCTTCACAAGTGGTAAAGCAGGGCTGTAGGTGTCTCTCTGTCTCTCTCCTCTATCAATTAAAAAGCTATGATATTTTATAAAATATATTTATTATTCTGTCCCTTAGAAGCTTTGTTTTTGTTGTAAAATGTCTTTCCATATGTTTTTACTCTTCAGGGAACTATTATCTAAAATCCAAAATACTTCAAAAGAGTAATTAATCATATTTAAGAGTATTTGAACAGAGGATTGGCAAAATATCTCACTTGGATAGTGCACTGCTTTACTCTGTGTGGTACAGATTCCCACCTCACTGAGAGAAATTTTGGTTTTTTAATTTCTTTCATTATCTATCTTTATCTGAAAAGTCATCCCAGAGTGCTCAGCTGTCAGGAATGACAAAAGAAAAATGGTATTTGAAGCTGAACTGAACTGGAGTTTATATCATTGATTGTCTCTTCAGCCAACACAATAAAGGTGATGTACACCATTAATTTAATAGCAAGAACTTTTTATCCTAAAAGATTCACTTACTAATATACCAGAGAGTAAGCAAACCAGGCTTTGCTGTTGTATATGCAATACCAGAGATCAAACTTGCGACATTACTTGCAAGTGCAGTGCTCTCACCACCACAGAGCTCCTGGGTCACTTTTAGTTTATTTTAATTGGAGTAATGTTTTGTGAAACTGTTTTTGTTTTCAGCTACAATTTCTCATCTCTCCAAAACAGAGGAGTACATGTTACCGGTCAGCAAAACTAATAAGAAACAATTTAGAAACATATTTTATGGTACTTTGAAGTAACAGCTTTACAGTCATTATGTTTAATTTTATATGATATCTGTTATCAAATTAACTTGCTTTCTCATATAATCAATAAATTAAAATCTTTTCTATCATAAGGGAAATATTTTGTATGCGGTACACAATAATATTAGATCAAAACGATCACTATTAAAATAGCAATTGCAATTATAAAAGACAATAAAATATTTCTCAAATAACATTTATCATATTTTATTTAAAAAAATAATTCTCTCACTCAACATGATGCTTTTGAGTTCTGAGCACTATATTGTAAAAAAGATGACCCCATCATGATTTTCGGCCCCGTCATTTTTAATAGCTGCATAGTACTCCATTCTGTATACGCACAAGAACTTCCTTAGTCATTCATCTGTTGTTGAGTGTCTGAATTGCTTCCTATCAAATAAAGAGAAAATAAGAAAAAAATAAAATTATTTCTCTTTCTTAGGTTTATCTCTATATATTTGATTGTTTTTGCTGTTAATTGTGAATGGAATCAACTTCTGGATTTCTACTTCTGAATTGTATTTGCATGTTGATTTTTTAGCCTGACAACTTACTATAATGCTTGGTAATTTTCAGGAGTTTGCTCCTGGATTCTTTTGGATTTTCTATGTATACTATCACATAATCTGCTAATAGACTAAGACAGACTAGAAAGAGAACGATACATATTAAATTATAGATCTAAGAATTAAGAGCAGTAAGGAAAAACATAAAGTTAAACTTTGACTGGATGTGGCATATTTCACCAAAGCAAAAGACTTTGGAGAAAGTAGGGAAAGAAACAAGATGAAGAGACACTGGAATACTGTTGTATTTTCTAGACACCAATCAAGGGGAGAAGAAAGGTTGTGCCTATGTGGTAACGATTATACTGTAAACCGTTAACCCTACCCAACAAACCTAACAAAGTAATTTAAAATCATTTAATTTCCTAATCATAGTCTAGTATTCCAAAGAAGAAATTCTATACCAATACTACTTTCAAAAAAACCAAAATTTACACAATCTCTAAACAGAGTATTAAACTGTTGTATTAACATTCATCTTTCACAGTAAATCCAATAAAACACAGAGACCTTTTAAATTCACGTAGGATTGTGCATAGAACAAAATAGCCACTGTGATGTCCTAGTGTTGTAACAATATATCATAGCTATTTCTAACACTGAATGCAGTAGTGATCTGGAAATAATTTTAATGTTTTCAGTAAAAATAATTGACAGAAAAATAATTTTATAAGAGAAAAAACTACTGAGGTTTTATTTTACTAGGTAAAAAAACAAGTGTCTTTCAGGAGCATAATTATTTTTCCCCTAAAGGATTCTATAATAAACTTAATTAAAGTTAAGTTCAAGTAATGACTTCTGTTTTTGTTTGTTTCAACTTCAATATTACTTTATTGAAGTGTTGATTTACATATTTTTGTTCTCATAGCAGTACTATCCTACAGTTCTCCAGGATGGATGCACAAGTGTAATGAGTGAGATAGAAGTAGTAAGAAACGAGGTGTGACAAGTAAGCCCACTAGAAAATGGTGCCAGCACATGGACAGACATTTCACCAAGGAAGAGATCCAGAGAGGAAACATATATGTGAGAAGGTGCTCAAAGACTCTAATTGTCAGAGAAATGCAAATAAAGGCAACAACGACATACCACTTAATACCTGGGAGAGTTTCATATCTCAGAAAGGATAGAAATGATAAATGTTGGAGATGATCTGGAGAAAAATGCAAAATGGTCCAAATATTGAAGAAAGCAATTTGAATCCCTATTGGGATATTAGGAATGGACCTAACCTATGACCCAAAAATTCCTCTCCTAGGGATTTACCAAAAGGAGACAGAAACACCTATCAGAAGATATCTGCAAATACCTAGGTTCATAGTAACAGCTTGTAATTACAAGAACCTGGAAGCAATCCAGATGTCCAACATTAGAATAATGCTGAAAAAATTGTGGTATATAGGGTGAGGGTAGACAGCATAATGATTATGCAAAGATGCTTTCATGCCTGAGGGTTCAAAATCCTAGGTTCAATTTCCCATACCACCCTAAACCAGAGTTGATCAAGTGCTTTCACAAAAAAAAAAAAAAAAGAAGAAGAAGAAGAAAAGAACATTTTAAAAATGTGGCATATATACACAATGGTATACTACTCGGCTGTTAAAATCTGTGAGGTTATCTCCTTTGTATCCTCTTGGATGAAACTTGAGGATATTTTGTTGAGTAAAATAAACCGAAGGGGGGCGGGGCGGCGGTAGCGCAGCCAGGTAAGTGCACATCGCTCAAAGTGCAAGGACTGGTAGAAGGGTAAGGCGTAAGGATCCTGGTTCAAGCTTCTGGCTCCCCACCTGCAGGGCAGGTCGCCTCACAAGCGGTGAAGCAGGACTGCAGGTGTCGCTCTCTCCCACTCTCTTGTCTTCCTCTCCTCTATTTCTCTGTCCTATCCAACAATAACAATAATGATAGCAGCAACAAGGGCAACGAAAATGGAAAAAAGTGTCTCCAGGGGCAGTGGATTTGTAGTGCAGGCACCAAGCCCTAGTGATAACCCTAGAGGAAAAAAAAAAAGAGGACAGATATCAAATGATCTCACTTATTAGTGGGAATTAATAAAATAGGGAACAGGAAAGGAGAGCACAAAGTGAAACATGGACTAGACACGGTATGTTGCATCAAATCAAAGGACTCTGGGGAAGCAGGCTAGGAAGAAAACTTCAGGGGGTTCTATTAAATAATGAAATTGTATGCATATATCAGTGATTGCACTGTAAACCATTAACCTCTCAATAAAATGAGAAAGAAAAGAAATGAGGTTTGAGACATAAAGTACTTCACAAGAAATCTTGTAATTGGTGTGTCTGTTTTGAATTTTTGCTAAACAAGTTGGAAAACTTTACATTCTGATTTGCATTTTCAAACAAATGGTCAATTTAGGTACTGAGCCATTGAAATATTAACCTAGAATAGTGAGCAGTGGTCAATGTTGACAAATCAAATATGGACAGAACAACATTTTCAAATTAAGCACATGGGAAGAAGGAGTTGATAATGATTGTAGGCTTTCTGCTTAAGTGATTTACATTTAAGTTACGACTATTCACTAAAATTGGAAACTTCTTAAGGTTTCTGAAGGTTAATGTGTTAAATTTGTGATGCCCAGGAGCCATCTGTGTGAACTTATACTAGAGAATCTGAGAAGTGTGGGACCAAGGATGGGGATCTCATATATATATATATATACAGAACTGGAAGTCATTATCATTTAGTTGGTATTATAAGCCATGAGATAGACTTACTTACATAACAAAAGAATGTAGTAGTAGGTGAGAAAAAGCTTCAAAATAGCAAACACTGTGTTAGAAAAATAGAAAAGTTTACTATCTCATCTATGTTAAGTGAAGTAATTGTCTCTAACAACAAGAGACAGCAATTATGATTAATTTATTTAAATGATGCTGAGAAAGATGAATACTTGTGTATTAGATTTGGTAATGTTGATCTAGTAATGATGTTGTTGGTGACACTGAGTAGAGCAGAATGGTGTAAAGTTTTGATTAAAAGTAAAAAATGCTTTTGAAAAACCTTTTTTGAAATGTCTCCCTTTTGGAGAATAACCTTCATAAGTCTAGGCTGGAAGTAAGTGGACTTACAATTTTTCCTTTGGAGATTCCCAGAAGAAAATGTCTGCTATTCCCTCCAACATTATCATTTTGTCTAGATATCTTATACAGAGAATATTTTTCTTTCAAAATATATTATTTATAACATTTTTTGTTTGAAATGCTTCTCCTTCTTTGGCTTCTCATGATGGAAATGGGCTTCAGCCTCACAAGTATAATTTTCTCATTTATAATGTTTTTTTTTCATCTCCTGGTATTCATATTTCCGGAGTGAATTTTTTCGATAGACACAAAGAGACAGAGGGAAAAAACAAAACAAAACAACATTTTTTACCAGGTGAAATTAGTTACTTTCTTGTAGACATTCTGGATGTAATTAAGATGAAATAGTTAAACAATACAGAAGATTATGTTCTTTGTGTTTCATTTCAGCCTCATTTACTTTAGTTCATTTAGAAATTTTCATATAATTTATTCACACTTTTGTTACATACAGTTTTCTCATTTAATTAAATGTAGAACTTTGTGTCAATATTTCTTCATAATAATTACATGCTTCTGCTTAAAAATTTAGATGTCTCCCTAATTTATGTGCCTAGTTAATATAAAGGTGCTTAGTTACTAAAAAATATGTCATTAAGGCAATCAAAAGAAAATTTGTATCAATTCAACAATCACAGACTATTTCCTATTGATCTATATTTAAAATTTTAGAGGAATACTTATATATGTGTGTATGTATTAACAGGAATATGTGTGTTATCATCACTATACATACACATACATAAGCATTAAAACTAATGTTCTCCATGATTGTTATTTTTTTGATGTTTTTTTTTTGATATTGGATGGAGACAGACAGAAATTTAGAGAGCAGGGGGAGATAGAGAGGAAGAGAGACAGAGAGACACCTGCAGACCTGCTTCACTGCCTGTGAAGTGACTCTGATGCAGGTGGGGAGCCAGGGCCTCGAACCATCATCCTAACTGATCCTTGTGCTTTGTGCCATGTGGTCTTAACCTGCTACGCTACTGCCTGACTCTCGATTGTTTTATTTATTTATTTATTTATTTTGCCTCTAGGGTTATCACTAGGACTCAGTGCCCGCAACACGAATCCACTGCTCCTGGAGGCCACCTTCTCCATTTTATTGTTGTGGTTCCTATTGTTACTGTTGTCTCTCTTAGAAAGAAGTGGAGACAGGAGGCGAAGACAGAGGAGAGAAAGATAGATACCTGCAGACCTGCTTCAACACCTGTAAAGTGATTCCCATTCAGATGGAGAGCCAGAGCTCGAACCAGGATCCTTGAGCAGGTCCTTGTGCTTCATGCCATGTGCACTTAATCTGCTGCTACCACCTAACCTCTGACTGTTATTTTTTATGGCTAATCTAACTGATGAGAAAAATATGAACATAAAATTGATTTGACTATCAAAGTAATTACTTTTATTAATAATATTTTTCTAAAATCATTCCACTGTTTCAACCTTAAAGCAGCAGGCATGTAGCTATGGAAATTAGATTTATTAAACAATATAAAATATGTTATATTTTCAATATCCACCCAATTGAGATTTATTGAATCCTGGTCTGCTTCAGACCAGGACGTATAAGTTGTCTCTAAAATGATGAAGTCTAAACTTACATAACAATTTCAATTCAGCTAAATTATATATTAGGAGCAACATTATCAAAATATCTGTAGAGTTAATGTCAAATATCATGTAGAGGAGTGGTCTTGCACTTGAATTTTATTCATAAACTTGTGTCACACACTTGTTAAATATTCACTGTGTTTGTAGCACTATGAAAATATTCAGAAAAACTTTCTCCAAAGTATGTGAAAATTTCTCCAAAGTATGTGAGTGTTTTGTAGCAGATACATAGGAGCATGGTAGAAAATGTAGTTATTAAATGACAATAATTAGGCAAATTTTCGTAGTACTTAATTTCTTTTTTCATTTTACTTTATCATTCAGAGAGAGAAAGACCATAGCACCAAAGCTTCCTTCAGTGTGGTGGGGGCCAACCTTGAACTTGAATCATACACAGGGCAAACTAGCATATTATCCAAGTGAACAATCTGGCTATCCCTTCAAACTGTATTTTGTTGTATGTATATTTTATCATACTTCAATAATAGCTTTAGTAACTGAATCCCTGCTTTCCCTTTGTATGTTTCATTCTACCTAGGACTGGAAAGTGTGTTCCAAATGACCAGGATGATGGATATATAGGTGTGTTGTGATAGGATCTCCAGTGCTCTAAGGTTCTCAACTTTTTTTTAATGTCTCAGTTGCCATTTAACTTTGTTGGGATCTTAAGTTGGGTAATTATGCTCTTTGTTATTGCATTCTTTATCTGAAAATTGACTTCCCAGGTATATCTAAGTGCCTTAAATTCTCACAATCTCCTCACATATTTGTTACTATACCCTGCCCACATATTGAAACATTTCAACATAAAATATATAAGAAAATCACTCTATGACTTCTGCTTTTTTTAAATTTTGCCATTCTTCTTGCTTTTATAAAATCTCTGAGGAGAGCTAGGGAGATAGCATAATGTTTCTGCATAAGCTTTTTATGCCTGAGGCTTCCAGGTTTCATGTTCAATACCCAGCACCCCAGTATAAGCCAGAGCTGAGCATTGCTCTGGTCTCTCTCTCCCTATATCTTTCTCTCTGTGTATTTTTTCATTGAAAATAAATAAATAAAATAAAAACCAGCTTAAACAAAGAAAGGCAATGCATAGCTACCACTAAGTAGAAAGAAGTGAAGATAATTAAGAAGAGAATGGAGATCAGGTATGAGGAATTTGATATAACTCCAGAGCTCTGTATTTGCTCAGGAAAAAGAAAAAAAAATAGATGAACTATCCTGGAGTATCTTTTACCTGTTTCCCGTTACTGATATCATTCCTTTGGAAGGCAAATATAATAGGAATATCTGACGTTCCCCTGGCTCTGAACAATAACCAAAATAACTTTGAATAATGCAGACCATCCCAGAGACATTTAGAGAAAAGCATGGAAAAGAGTTTGCAGTAGCTGAATGAATTCAAAAAAGGCTTCAACTTTGAAGGTTAGAGAGTACAGGCTAGATTTTTTTTAGATATCAAAGATATTTTAGCTTAATATCTTATAATTTACATAATTTATATTTTAATATAAAATAGTATACTCGAAGTATGTTAATAATTATCACCAAATTAACTATATGCATGAGGGAACTGGAATTAAAGGCATGGTGTTTAGGACTAGAGTATAAAACTTTTTTTAATCTATGATCTTCTCAGAAACCCGTATATTTTTCCTGTATGTGAGAAACATCACTTTACACTAGGAGAGAGAAAATACTATTACATTGTAAGCATTCTCCATAACTATATAACTTTGTCATTTCCATGTAAATATTTTTGATTATCTGTTTTAAAATTATGTCCTTGAGAATATTTTATTTCTCAAGATGGCATTATGAGTTTTTCTTTTGCCTAAAGAGTGGAAGTATTTGAAAGGCTAATTTAGGACAAGACACCCTGGTGTGTCAACCAGCTAACTTTCTGCAACAGTCAGACATTTTCTGCAGGTTTGTCAGTACTTTGAAGAACTATTGTCTGACCTCCCAGGCCATCTATCTCTAGGACATAAAATTGGAAGTACTTTATGATATGACCACATACTGATTTGACCTCCTTTCCTCAAGCCACTGCTACCTTTCAGAATCTTTCTACTGAACCACTAAAATCAAGGATACAAGTGGATGGATAGTTTTTGAAGCCCCCTGAATTCCATTATGATTGATATATTTTTATATTTTTTAAGCAGCAGCCATCTTCTACAAAAAAGTGAACTAAAGTCACTAGAGTCAGGTTTGCAAAAGTAGACTAGTTCTATTGGGAAAGTAAGTGAGCCCCCCCCAGCACTCATTTATGTAAATTTCTCAGGTACTTCCTCAGCATTTCTTTGTATCTATCACAGACTATTTGAAAGACACTGGAAAATTTTGGAAGGAAAGGAACAAGCAGTAGTGAGAGGAATACTATGATTACAGAAAGACTTGTTTGTATAACTAATATTTAGTCCTTACTCTTCCCTCCTAACTTCTCTTCACCCCTTTTATCTTCTTTTGTATCACAACACTTATCAGCTTTGGCTTATAGTGGTGTCAGTGACTGAAATCTGGGACCACCGGTGCCTGAGGCATGGAGTCTGTTACATAACTAATGGTCCCTGACCCTACCTAACTGATATTGTTACATAACCAATGGTCCCTGACCCTACATAACTGATATTTAAAAGGTTACATTTAGCGGGCTAGACAAGGGTTCATCTGGTTGAGTGCAAAGGTTTCCATGTTTGTAAATACGGATTTAAGACCCCGGTCCACACCTGCAGGGGGAAGGTTTCACCAGTGGTGAAGCAGTGCTTCAGATCCCCCCCCCCCTCTCTCTCTCTCTCTCTCTCTCTCTCTCTCTCTCTCCCCTCAATTTCTCTCTTTCCTATCAAATAAAAGAAAGGGAAGAACTTCTGAAGGCATGTCTATGTAGTAACAGTGGTCTCACTTTACTCTCTGTGATCAGTTAGAAAAGAAAATCACTTGAAAACTCACCAAAATACAACCAGATTTTTTTTTGTAAAAGAATTTGCTGGGCAGTACTCCTCTAACTGGTGAGGTATTCATAGTTAGGAAGCAAACCCTCTCCCCCTTCATTCTCTCTCCAGAACTCTACTGGTGGATGATAGAGAAAAACGAGTTAAAGAGTCCGATCTTATATTCTTAAAGAAAGTATTAAGAGTGGAAAAAAGACCTGAGTTGGGGGTAAGATTGTTCTCCAGACACCTATCAAGGGGAGATGAAAAATTGTATCTAT
Organism: Erinaceus europaeus; assembly: GCF_950295315.1. Classification (NCBI taxonomy): domain Eukaryota; kingdom Metazoa; phylum Chordata; class Mammalia; order Eulipotyphla; family Erinaceidae; genus Erinaceus; species Erinaceus europaeus. The sequence goes on from NC_080172.1 coordinate 84,930,647, forward strand.
GTGTCAACAACTTTACTGTAAGCCATTAACCACTTCCCCAATAAAATGATTCAAAGAGTAAATTTGAAGCTGAGAAGCAACAGATTGGTATCGGGATAATATAAAGTAAACTTTGTATATATTAATGGATATCACATTACTTTCAGGTAAAATGTCTCAAGGTATCCCTATTTTGATTAATAACTTTTTCCAGTAATAATAACTGCTTTAAATTAAATTTATGTACACATTCTTTAAATAAAATTGACAAATCACAATTATATCACATTTATCTGTGATTGTGATTTTATTTTTGGCATTATTTGATAAAAATGAAATTTTAAATATTGTATTTTAACAAAGTTCTCATTTTATATTTGATTTGAATATATTAAGTATCATGTCATTTGAGTAACAATACAATAAAACAAAAAATATCTTCCATTTATGATAATATTTACTCTTTTTTTAGAAAGTGAAAATTGAATCTATTTGAGTTGAATAGTTGAAATCAGGAGTTTTTCTGTATTATTTTTCAAAATATTTTACATTCACATTTATGCTTCGAGAATATAATATATTTAAGGTAATTAAATATTTTTATAAAGATCTCAAATACCACAGAACACAATAAGCCCCCAAAACAGAAATAAAATACATTTATTTAAAAACAAATAATAACCTAGGAATGGCAAAATAGCATATCTGGAACAGTACTGACTTGGCCACATACATGACCCAGATTCAAGACCAACCACCACAGCAACAGGGAAAGCTACTTTGCTTTGGTTTCTTTTCCTTATTCCTGTATCTCTCTGTCTCTGTATTTTTCTATCTGAAAAAGTTTACTCTAAGCAGTGAAGTCCCAGTGATGACAAACAGCAACAAAAAAGTAAATGCTACCTGTGACTAGAATAAATTTTTTTACCTTAAGACATTATTGAAATTTAAAATAATTTTCTATATTGAATCTATAAATACTTGGATATTAAAATTCACTCAACATCTTTTTCTCCATATAACATATTTGATATCTTTCTTTTTTATGTAAGTATTGCTTTCTGATGGTTTGTTTTGTTTGTTTAGTTATTTTGGTTTTGTTTTTTGAAATGGTACAGTTTTTTTTTTTTTTCAGCAGCAAATAACTGTTGATTATGCCTGCAGGTTTTAAAATAAGGAGACTAGTAACAAATGTACTATTAAGTAAATTATCCTGTAATTTATAAAACTGTGAATGCAGTCACAATAGTTCATCTGATTGAGTTAGAATGATCATTTGAATGCCATTTTCAAAAGCCAATGGGTAGTTTTCTCTTGTTTCCCCTATTCCTGAAGCTTGCCAGTCTCTGTTTGTAGTATTTTCCTAAATAAAACTATGCTTGTTTCAGAAGTAAAATTATTTTTACTGAAAGGAAGATATTTTACAATACTGTATGCATTTGGGGGATGCAATTTGACCCCTTCAAAGTCTGTTATTACACCATGCCCACCACAAAGCTATCACTCTCACTACTTTCACTTTACTTAGTCCTTTGAAATTTTTACCTCCTATATAATCCTTATGTATTCCTTCTCTCAGTTATGCTTAGAATCTCAAGGCTATTTTATTTTACATTTTTCTCTAATATTTTTCTTCTGGGGATTTTTAACTGCTACAGGATTCCACCACTACTCATAGTTCATAGTTGTTTTTTTTTTTTTTGTTTTGTTGTTGTTGTTGTTGCTGTTGTTGTTTTCTGGTTGAAAATGAGAGACAGAGAGAAGGGAGAAATACCTCAGTATTGTTCCACAGCTCCTGAAGCTTCCACTTTGCTGTGCTCCCATGCAGTGGTAGAAACAGGGCTCAAACTAGATCCTAATGGTAAAGTGTGCACCCCACAGAATGAGTTATCTGTCAGAACTTCAGAAAGTGTTCTGTTTGACTTTGTTTCTGGACCTTGTTATTCTATATCCTACAAATGAGTGTAGTTATTTGGTACTTGATCTCATGGATTATTTTGCTATGCATGACACCTTCCTCTATGTTCTTCCATGCTATAGCAAAAAGGGAATACCTTACACATTCAGCTGTCACTGTTACGAATATAGGTGTGTAAACAAGTGTGACTTGATTGCTGCAAGGAGACACATAGTCACCTGAGTCTGTGACATTGTGTGCAATGTGTCATTTTTATTACAGTACTTGAAGTTCATAGAAAAGGCAGTGGGAACTGTAGGTACTCTAAAAGTATTCTTTTTGGAAGTTAAATCACTTTGAAGTGTCAACATTTATAGTAAAGGAATCACTTAATATTAAGGATCTTGTGAATTATTCTATCGATATGACTGCAAGAAAAGAATCTATTCTATGAACTTCGCTAGAATCATTAAATGTCATAAATTGGAATTTACAGTAACTATACATAAATATTTTTTAAAAGATAGTTTTCAGAAGGCAAGCAGTGGTGCATCTGGTTAAGCACACATATCGAACCCCCGGCTCCCCACCTGCAGGGGTTGAAGCAGGTCTGCAGGTGTCTGTCTTTCTCTCCCCCCTCTTTGTCTTCCCCTCCTCTCTCCATTTCTCTCTGTCCTATTCAACAACGACGACATCAACAACAATAATAGCTACAACAACAATGGAAACAACAAGGGCAATAAAAAGGAAATAAATAAATAAATATTTTTTTAAAAAGCACACATATCACTATGCACAGTGATCCACATTCAAGCTCCTGGTCCCCACTTGCAGGGAGGAAGCTTCAGGAGCAGTGAAGCACGGCTGCAGGTTCCTCCTTCTCTCTCCCTGTTTGCCCCCCCCACTATTAATTTCCCCGTCATATCACAAAAATAAAAGAAAAATAAAAGAAAAGAAAAAAATGGCAGGCAGAACTGGAGGATTATCCTGTAGTTATTGAATGCCAGCAATAGTCCTGGTGGCAAAAAATGAGAAGTAGTTTCCTAAGAAGCTATGTGTTTCATAAAATAAACATCAGACGTGATATTGAACTTCTTTCTTTATCTGATTTTCAAGATATTCAGTAAAATATTTTTAATTGTTTTTGGCAAGGCCAGGACCTAGTGCATATGTGATTCTGCTGCTCCAAGCTGCTTTTTCATTCAGGCAAAGAGACTGAGAAGAGACAGGTCATGATGACCCTTGGTGCAGGTAGATGGTACTTTGTGGGAGAGATATGATAGTACATTTTTCTGTAGGATGTGAAATTCTGTCACGGGGACACTGTCTTATGAGAACTAAGTTTCCCCAATAAAATTAAAGTTTAAAACATAAATATTATAATGAAAGGGGAATGCAGTTATATGTGTGAAGGTATCACTGAATGATTTAAAGAATGAGGTGATTGAAATCTTTTATATTACTTTACTCAAGATTACTTTCTAGAAAAAAGAAAAACAGCCTTTTTTTTTTCTTTTTTTTCACTCAGGCCCAACATTTTCACATACTAAGACTGAGACACACAGAGAAACAACATAGCTCCCTTCAGTGCATAGGTACAAAGCTCAAACCTGAGTTGTGTGCATGGCTGACCAAGTGCACTATGGAAGTGAGCTATGTGCCTTTATGTAATGTAAACTGTTGTATTCTGTTGTATCTGACATTCTATACTTATATTTCTGTAGCAGAGTATAGGTATTTTTTTCTATACTATGGTATATTAAAACTAAATTTACCTCAGTGTCATTGATTCAGTTATCATCTGCATCAGTGACAATATGTACTGATCATATATTCCAGTAATATAACTATGGAATAAAATTAACACATTTAGTAAATAACTTTAATTTATGTATTATGTATATAATATTATCAGTTTCATTGTTTAGAATATGAGTGATTTTATTAGAAATTATAATAAAGGATACTCAGGTTCAAAGAGCACCTATCAAATTAAAATAAAAAACATATTCTTACTATATAAATAATTTAAGTACTTTTACATGCTGATCCCATTGACCAACAAAGTTCTTGACAACTCTCAAGTTGAACAAATTTAATACACAATGTGTTTTTCTTTGCAATACATCAAGATTTTTATCTCTATAGATACCCATAGGCTATCATAATTTCTTAAAATTATCACCCAAAGCTGAACTATTTTAAATATCTGGAAATTATCCTAAGGATATACTGGAAATAGAGTGGCATGTATTCAAGTATATCTAATAAAATTCACATAACTATGAGTTGCTGGGAAATTGTGCCAATGCAGTCACATCTGCCATGTTGTCCCCTCAGGCTACTACTAGTTCCCGGGAGAGTTGGGACATTCTCGGAGTGCCTGTTCAGCCATGTTGTGCCCTCAGGGCACTGTCTATATCCCCGCGATATTTGGAGTGCTTTGGTTACTCCTCCCCCCTCCCATCCTCAAGAGAGTTATTATCGTATCCTGGAGTGCTATGGTTACTCCTCCCCCTTCCCATTCTCGCGAAAGCTACTCCCATAAAAGCCTTTCTTCTTCCGCACCTCGTTGTCTTGTCAGCACTTCACTCTGGTGTTCAGAAGCAGGAAAGGTTACTGCGTGAGGCGGCCATTTTCGCTACCTCCACGTGGCCCAACCTGCCTCTCTAGCACCCAACTCTGAGGTGCCAGCACAAATAAAGATTTGTGTTTCCTCTTCGCTCCGGACCCCCTCTCTCTCTTCTCCACGGCCTGCACACAACAACATCTGGCGCCCGACGTGTCCTGCACTCTCGCCCAGCCTGAGGTCCAGAAAAGCCGCCCAGACACAGATAAGTGGCATCTGCCTGCCTCTGTGGCCCTGCATCTCCCTCCACCAAGGGATTTTTTCCTTTTTATGAGGAGGTGTCCCAGACATTCTATCCTTCTCTCCTGGGACAGGTTTTTGATCTCAGAGACGCTTTAATTTTCGTTATACCATGGGTTCTCATGGCTATATTTACTATTTTCAGGATATGTACAAGGCCTCCTGCCAAAAGGTTAAGTGACCTTGAGGCTGAAATACGGGAGTTAAAGGATATTTGCTTAAGACTCAAATGCCCTAAGTGATCTGCAGTCAGCCCCCAAACCGCTGCCTCCTGAGACACATGTTTGGTTTCTCCTGCGGCAGCTTCCACTTCCACAATCCCTCCCCCCACTGCCCCTGGAGACACGTGTCTGGTTTCTTCTGCAGCAGCTTCTGCTTCCTTGACCCCTCCCCCCACTGCCCCAGCAGACACGTGTTTGCCTGCTCCTTTGACCCCTCCCCCAGCTGTCCCCACAGACATGTGTTCGGCCACTTATCTGACTCCTCCTCCTGCTGCCCCCACAGACACGGGTTTGGTTTCTCTTGCTGCGGCTTCTGCTTTTTTGACTCCTCCCCCTGCTAATACCTCATCATTAAGAGACCCTGTGGCTTCCTCTCCTTCAACTCCTTCCCCTGCTGACAACTCATCATTAAGAGGCCTGGTGGCTGAGATACAAGAGTTAAAGAATATTTTTTCAGCATTTAGGGACCTTAAACCATTTGCAGTCCACCCCGACAGCTCCATCCCCGTAGATAAGTGTTCAGTTTCCCCTGCCACTACAGCACCTTCCACTTCCGTAGATCTCTCCCAAGTGTCATCGAACCAAATCCACACCTTCCTGGTAAATGTGGCCCCAAGTAGACAAAATCCTCAGGTGTGGCATCCATACTCCTCCAAGGAGTCAGGGAACTCAGACAAGCCATGAAGGAGGATGGTATTCATGCTACATGGACCAAGTCCATTTTAAGGAGTTTTTACCAGCACTTTAACACCCCCCAGGACTGGAAAGACCTGGTTTGTGCTGCACTCCCAGACCCCCTCTACCTACAGTGGACAGCATACTTCCGTGATGAATGCTCTAGACAATCTCAGGAAAATAGTAACAAACAGATAGCATGGAATTTTGATGCATTGTCTGGAGAAGGAGAGTTTGAATCTGGAACTCAGCAGGCAGAAGCCAAGTTTCCAACTGATTATTTTGAACAGGTGATCATCTGCGCAACACAAGCATGGAAAAGATTAACCCCAACCACAGTAGAGACCTCAGTCCCTATTAACTCTCTTCGCCAAAACACTGATGAAACCTTAGCAAATTTCATCTCAAGGGTGAGGCAAACCTTAGAGAGAAAGGTTTATAATCCTGAAATCCTCTCTTTCCTCCTGCGTTCTTTGGTCTGGGATGGCATGATACCACAATTCCGTCTGGCATGCCTTAGTCTTAAACACCTACACCCAGATAATTGGATTTTAGCGACACAGGAACTTACAATAGGCAATTATGGGGCACCCGCTACGACACAGGTTTATGTAGTTACCCCATGTAATCAAAACGGGGCCTGCTTTCAGTGCGGTCACCAAGGGCATTGGTGTAACCCATGTCCAGATAAGCTGCGACCACACCTCCAGTTAGAGCTACCATGCCTCCAGTCAGGGCAATCCCGCCTCAGTCAGGGCAATCCCGCCTCCAGTCAGGGCAATCCCACCTCCAGTCAGGGCAACCCTGCCTCCAATCAGGACAACCCCACCTTCAGTCAGGGAGCCAGAAGCCACATACGGTCTGTCCAAGATGTCGTAAAGGGTTTCACTGGAAGAGAGATTGTTGGTCCAAATTTAATAAAGATGGCACGCCCCTGAATGGTACAAATTCAGGGCCTGAGATTTTGTGGACCACCCCTGTTTTAGAATGTGATCACCCTACTATGACAGTAAAGATTGACAATATTCCTTTTAAATTTTTGATTGACACGGGGGCAGAAAAGATGATTTTAAGGCAAGCAGAGGTTCCCCAAAATTGGGAACTCCTCCCAGGACCTCGTATACATGGCATTGGAGGGGTCACCCAATCCTTTCTCACACGAGATTCGCTCATGTGAGAAGACCCGGAAGATTCTACTGGACACTTCCACCCATTGGTAGCTGATATTAGCACCAACCTATTGGGCAGGGATCTTCTAGAATGTCTTGATGTTAGGATATCCACAGATGCCTCTGAAGAGCGTAACACCCGCTCCTGCGAGACCAGATTTAATCAGCACCCCCAATAATAAATGCCACTGTTCGTAGCCAAACACCCCACTTAAGCTGGCTTTCTAATGAGCCTGTCTAGGTGGAACAGTGGCCTTTACCTAGGGATAAAATAGAAATTTTAAAAGAGTTCGTCCGAGAGCAGTTGTCCTTGGGACACATTCGTCATTCTCGAAGCCCATGGAATACTCCTGTCTTTGTGATTAAAAAGCGCTCGGGAAAATGGCGCCTCCTTCAAGATCTCTGTGTGGTAAATAAAACCATGCAGATCTGGGGATCCCCCAAAGGGTTTTGCCTCTTGCTTCTGCAATTCCCACGGGAATTCCAATCATAGCTATTGATATGCAAGATTGTTTTTTCTTTATTTCCTTGCATCCGCAAGATTGTAAACATTTTGCCTTCTCTGTTCCTTCTATTAATAATGCCAGCCCTGCTGACAGATTTGAATGGGTGGTGCTGCCCCAGGGCATGGCCAATACTCCTACAATTTGTCAAGAGGCTGTTAAATCTGCCCCTTTTCCATATATCCATAAGGGCCTTAATGTTTTTCATTACATGGATAACGTACTAATATGGGGAAAATCAGATACAGATCTCTATGCCTTATGTGATTTTCTCATTCCTGCATTAAAGAAAAGCAGCCTTAATGTGGCTCTTGAGAAGATACAGCTAATTCCTCCAATATCTTTTTTAGGTTCAGAGATTTCTTTAACACAAATTTGTCCCTTAAAACCTAATGTCAGCTTTCCTTCTAACCTTACTCTTGCTTCTTTACAAAGTTTTCTAGGAAATTTAAATTGGCTTAGGCAGTATCTCTATCTGCCTACAAGTTGTCTCCAACCACTGTATGACCTGTTGATAGGAAACAAACAGCCCTCCTCAAAACGTAAGTTAACTCCCGAGGTCTCCTCAGCACTGGAAAGGGTTAACCAGGCCCTCCAGGACATGTGCCTTGTTCGATTCTCCCCCTCCTCTCCGGGAAACCTTACAATCTTCAGCTCCACCCCCACAGTAGTAGGGGCATTGTGGCAAGACCATGGGGTTCTTGAGTGGCTTCACACTCCAGTAGGAGGAGCTCCAAGACTCCTCACTGAGATAGACGCATTAGCATTCATGGTTCGCCAAGGGAGAAATAGGTCTGTGTAGGTCTTAGGGAAAGAACCGGATTTAATTATTCTGCCCTTTTCTCTCACAGATACAGAGTGGCCCATACGCCATCATTCCCTCTTTGCCATAAGCTTCATGGGGTTTCCAGGACAAATAGATAACCCTTTTCCTTCTAATAAATTGATAGCTTCTTTACCTCTTTTGCCTCTACTAACACCTAAACTTTTCTCTCGAGATCCCATTCCTTCTGCTCCTATAGTCTTCACTGATGGTGGAAAAAAGGGAGCTGCTGACCTCATATATTACCTGGACAAACAACCCCCTAAACCTCTCTTTACTGAGCTTCCTGAGAATTCCCCTCAGTACAAAGAACTTTATGCTGTTTTCCTTGCATTAAAAGCTGTACCAGAATCCTTCAAACTTTTTTCTGACAGTGTGTATACTGTTAACTTACTTCCATGGCTTGCTTGTTCTTATGTGAAAATTGATGACAACCCACTTTCCCCTCTTTTGATTCAAATCGCCTCTATGCTCTCTTCTCGAACCCAACCACTATATATTCAGCACCTTCATTCCCACAGCCCTTTTCCTGGTTCCCTATCCGAAGGGAATGCTGCAGCTGACTGCCTTGCCTCCACAGGAGCTCTCATAGTCTCTGTCTCTGATACTGCTGATTTCCATTCTCTAACCCATGTTAATCTTAAAGACCTTCAAGTTTGATTTCCTGATGTTCCTTTACCACAGTTAAAACATATCCTAGCTACATGCTCTTCCTTTGCAAGTCTCATAAAAACACCTGCTATTCAGACTCTTGGTGATAACCCCTGAGGCTTAAAGCTAATGCTATTTGGCAAATTGATGTCACCCACAAACCAAACTTTAGCAAACAAAAATATGTGTTTGTCTCAATTGATACCTTTTCTAAATTTATGTGGGCAACAGATCAGACAGGAGAAAGCTCTAAAAAGCTTATAAGCCATATGCTCTCCTGTTTTCCTGTGATGGGTTTACCGCTTCAACTGAAAACTGACAATTGACCTGTGTTTACCAGCAAACAATTTAAAGATTTTTGTTCCTTCTGGAACATTACTCATACCACAGACATTCCCTATAATCCACAGGGAGAAGGCATTGTTGAGAGGGCCCATCAGACCCTTAAGGCTCAATTAAATAAAGATAAAGGAGGAATATACCCCCCCCAATATCCAGCTAGCAAAAGTCTTAACTACGTTAAATCTCTTTAATATTTACAATAACTCGGAATTACCTCCTATTATTCTTCACTGGAAAGCACCATCTACTCTCCCATCTATTAAGGTCAAATGGAAAGACCCACTTGATAAAATTTGGAAAGGGCCTGACCCTCTATTGACCATGGGAAGAGGTTTTGCATGCATTTTCCCTCATAATTAGTCTAAACCTGTCTGGGTTCCTGCCCGCCATGTCCGACAATACCCTCATGATGGCACTGTTTTCCCTGAAGAACAAGAAATGCTAGCCTCAGGATACATCCCAGGATCCATAATATGACATGGCAGAACCTACAAAAGTTGGCTCAAAGAGCCCTCTCTCCTACCGCTTCCCTGAATGTCTTATGTTATGACTGGCCAGTTGTGTTTTGTGAGTGAGTGTGTTGAATGACCAAAAATTATTGTATGACCCATCTGCTCAGAGTACTCTAAATGTTAAAACCATTGTCACTAACATGCGTTAACTTTCTAAGTAACCTGAGTCTGTTTATAGTCCAAAGTCAATTATAGTAAACGTCTAGCTTGTTACAAGTTTTATTTTATTTTTTCACAAGTAAGTGATTACAGCTATCAAGCCTTCATGTGAGGAATCATCTGTTCATATGGTAAGGTATTAAACTGTAAGAAGTTCCTCCATATCCAACCTATGTGAATTAACAACATTCACATATTTTTGTACACTTAACTGGTATATCTTGTCTTGCCACCATAGGCCTGCCTTTGTCAGCCAACAATTTAAAGATGCTACCCTTTATAACATCACCCATGCCATGGACATCCTTTACTACCCCCAAAGACAAATGGCTGTTCCCCTAGACATCACATCCACTGACTGCTTCCCTTAGACTTAAGATATGATCCCACCTCTTCATACCAATGGATACATTCCCCCTTACTTACCTGTCTACCCTTAGTTCTGGGACCCTAGCTTGTTTTACTTCTTCTGCTCACAATAGGTCCTATAATTCTTTTTTTTCAACATTTTAATTTATTTATTAATGAGAAAGAGAGGAGGAAAGAGAAAGAACCAGATATCTTTCTGGTACATGTGCTGCCAGGGATCAAACTTGGGACCTCATGCTTGAGAGTCTAACGCCTTATCCACTGCGACACCTCCCAGAACATGGTTCTATAATTCTTAACAAGCTCATGGATGGCCTTTTTACGGCAACAGATTGATGCCATAAAGATGCAACCTATACAAACTCACTATCATAGGCAGGACATGGCAGAATATTGAGTTGCTGTGGAGGATTTGCCCCCCTCCATCAGAACCTCCACCATGTAGAGTACTGGCTAGCCAATGACGGGTAAGAGGAAACTAGCACTATCCAGTCAACCTAAGGGCACCTACTGGGCAAAAATTACCAGGTGTTCCAATGACTGGTAAGATGTAAGGCTGATCCCCAACCTAAGATAGGCACAGTCCACCCTGCCACAAAACAAAGTCTGCCAAACATCAAAATATGATATAAGACAAGGGGAACATGTGGGGAGCCACATGTGCCCTCAAGGTTGTTATTGGCATGGCCATAGAGTTTATGTTGAAAGATAGTTCCTGGGAATAGGGCGGTGGCACAGCAGGTTTAGCGCAGGTGGCGCTAAGTGCAAGAACTGGCTTAAGGATCCCAGTTTGAGCCCCCGGCTCCTCACCAGCAGGGGAATCACTTCACGGGCAGTGAAGCAGGTCTACAAGTATCTTTCTCTCCCCGTCTTCCCCTCCTCTGTCCATTTCTCTCTGTTCTATCCAACAACCACAATATCACAATAACAACAATATAATTACAACAATAAAGCAACTAGGGCAACAAAAGGCAAGATACCAAAAAAAAAAAAAAAGGGATAAGATAGTTCCTGCTTCCCTACACCTTAGAGTCTTTGTTAAAAGATAAGTTCTTTTTCCCCATGAATATATAATAATAAATGAATAGGAAAGATACATCCCCCCATACTCAGGTGGATAAGGCACCAAACCTCTTTTTCTATAAAGCATTCAAATCAGATGCCCTGCTAACCATGAGAAACAGATTGTTTGTGTTTCTTCCACAGGAATCCCGGAAAAAACCATCTGGACCCCTGCACAACCTGACATCACCCACTAGATGGCACGACTACAGTGGCACACCCCCCCAAAACCCTAGATGTCACCTGACTAAATCTGAAGAACCTGATTCACAGACTCCAAGGACAGAACTTTTTTACTGTCTGTCTGCCTTTCCTGCTTCTGCTTTGCCTGTCACGTTTTGGCGGTTCCAGCTCACAATCTACAGAACAGCGGAATTCCAGAGGCTGACCTTCCTCATGCAGCATTTCATCCCCTGGCCTTTCTCCCCCTAGTCGCCTACTTTGGACTGAGACTTCTATCGGACTTGCTGGGATACCCTTTGGACACGTTAGACAATTTTACAGCAGCTTCCTTCCCTTCACATTGCTGGTTTTTCATAGACTGACCATATTAAACTACTACTGACCCCAAGAACTACCATGAGTAGTTCATAGACTTTACACACTGTTGCTCTGGGCATTAGATAAAAGGAAAGGGGGAGATGCTGGGAAATTGTGCCGATGCAGTCGCATCTGCCATGTTGTCTTCTCAGGCTACTGCTAGTTCCTGCGAGAGTTGGGACATTCTCGGAGTGCCTGTTCAGCCATGTTGTGCCCTCAGGGCATTGTCTATATCCCCGCGATATTTAGAGTGCTTTGGTTACTCCTCCCCCTTCCCATTCTCACGAAAGCTACTCCTATAGAAGCCCTTCTTCTTCCGCACCTCATTGTCTTGCCAGCACTTCACTCCGGTGTTCAGAAGCAGGAAAGGTTACTACGTGAGGTGGCCATTTTTGCTACCTCCATGTGGCTCAACCTGCCTCTCTAGCACCCAACTCTGAGGTGCCAGCGAAAATAAAGATTTGTGTTTCCTCTTCGCTCCAGACCCCCTCTCTCTCTTCTCCGTGGCACACACACAACAACAATGAGTGTCAACAGTCGCACCTTGTGGGGAATGAAACCAGAGTCTATATAAATGGGGTTATATACCTTGCTTACATAGTTGAAGCTGAAGTTTATCACTGTATAAATAAACAATAACTCTGGGGAGAGGAAAGCTAAATGTATGCAAAACTGCTGCAGCATTTGTCTAAACTATGTGGTTTCTAACAAAAAATATGAGGTATGAAAGGAATAGAGAAGTGCAATCCACTGTGGAAGATGGTATGTGTGATTGCATCAGATGTCAGACATGGCAAGGATTTCAAAGAAGGCATTCTTTTTATTTTTATTTTTATTTTTTAAATTTTTTATTTAAGAAAGAATTAATGAACAAAAACATAAGGTAGGAGGGGTACAACTCCATACAATTCCCACCACCCAATCTCCATAACCCATCCCCTCCCATGATAGCTTTCCCATTCTCTATCCCTATGGGAGCATGGACCCAGGGTCATTGAGGGTTGCAGAAAGTAGAAGGTCTGGCTTCTGTAATTGTTTCCCCGCTGAACATGGGCGTTGACTGGTTAGTCCATACTCCCAGTCTGCCTCTCTCTTTCCCTAGTAGGGTGTGTTTCTGGGGAAGCAGAGCTTTAAGACACATTGGCGGGGTCTTCAATCCAGGGAAGCCTGGCCAGCCTCCTGGTGGCATCTGGAACCTGGTGATTGAAAAGAGAGTTAACATATGAAGCCAAACAAATTGTCGAGCAATCATGGATCCAAAGCTTGGAATAGTGGAAAGGAAGTGTTAGGGAGGTACTCACTGCAAACTCTAGTGTACTTCTGCTTTCAGGTATATATTTTGCAGTAGTTTATGGATAATGTGAACATAAGCTCTCTCTCACAGAAACTGGTGTATATCTAGGTTTTGGGACTTTGTTAGAAAGTGAACCACCTGAGATGAAATTAGAGTGTACTATAAAAGGAAAGGTCTCACCTGAGTAATGAAGCTGAAGGGTTGTCATTCCACACTTGAAGTCTCTGGACACAGTCTGAGGTGAAGCATGTTGAGGTGGCAATCGTTGCATTGGTTAGGTTGTGATCGGCAGATGCAATATTATTTGGTATGGATTGGGAGATGCATATGGGAAAGTGGGCCCTATGCAAGGGTTACGGTACTGGGGGAAGTAGGGGCTCTATAGTGGAGATGTGAGGTTTCTGCTGTCTTAGAGTTCAAAAAGACAATCGATAGTTAATGTTATCATCAGATTATTTGGTAATTGGGTTAACTTTGAAAAGTCCTTTTGTTATGGTTTGCTGTATAGTATCCAGTATCTTGTATATAGATGTGCTATTGGATGCTTCTAATCTACTTGGTCTAGGCTTTTGAGACAGTCTGCATATCAAATACACAGCCTATATATTAAAAAGATTCAGTTTGTGTTTTGAGAAACTTTGAGACATACAACTGATTTTCCCCCTCTCATATTAATTAACTAGTGATTTACATCTCTACATTTTGATAGGAGTGTACATAAACACCATTCCCACCACCAAAAGACTGTGACCCATCCCTCCCACCCACTCCCACCCCCCACTGGCCCAGGAAGCTGCATGTCTACCCCTCACCACTGGGTTTTTACTTTGGTGCCCTACTTACATTTTGATCAGGTCCTGCTTTTAGTTTCCCTTTTAGATCTTCTTACTCAACTTCTGTTGATGAGTGGGATCATCCCATACTCATCTTTTTCTTTCTGACTTAGTTCACTTAACAGAATTCCTTCTAGCTCTGTCCAAGATGGGTCAGAGAAGGTGGGTTCATTGTTTTTGATAGCTGCATAGTATTCCATTGTGTATATATACCACAGCTTTCTCAGCCACTCATCTGTTGTTGGGCACCTGGATTGCTTCCAGGTTTTAGCTATTATGAATTGTGCTGCTATGAACATAGTAGTACACACCTCTTTTTGCTTGGGTGTTATGGAGTACTTGGGGTATATCCCCAGGAGAGGAATTACTGGATCATAGGGAGGGTCCATGTCTAGCCTTCTGAGAGTTTACCAGACTGCTCTCCACAGAGGCTGTACCAATTTACATTCCCACCAGCAATTTAAAAGGGTTCCTCTGTCCCCACATCCTCTCCAGCATTTGTTGCTGCTGTCCTTTTTGATGTATGCCATTCTTATAGGAGTGAGGTTGTATCTTAGTGTTGTCTGAATTTGCATTTCTCTGACAATCAGTGACCTAGAACAGTTTTTCATATGTTTGTTCGCCTTTTGGATCTCCTCTGAGGTGAATGTTTTGTTCATATACTCTGCCCCTTTTTCGATGTGGTCATTTGCTTTTTGGGTGCTAAGTTTGCTGAGTTCTTTATATATTTTGGTGATTAGTTTCTTGTCTGATGTAAGGCATGTGAAGATCTTCTCCCATTCTGTGAGGGGTCTCTCTGTTTGTTTAATAGTTTCTTTGGATGTGCAGAAGCTTTTCAATTTGATGTAGTCCCATTGGTTTGTTTCTGCTTTAGTTTTCCTTGCAATTAGGTTTGATTCATCAAAGACGTCCTTGAGGTATAGGTGGGAAAGTGTTTTACCAATGTTTTCCTCTAAGTATTTTATTGTTTCTGGTCTGCCATCAAGGTCTTTGATCCATTTGGAGTTGATTTTTGTTTCTGGTGAGATAAAGTGGTTCAATTTCATTCTTCTGCATGTTACAACCCAGTTTTCCCACCACTATTCATTGAAGAGAGCCTCCTTTTTCCATTTAATCCTTTGGGGCTCCTTATCAAAGATTAGATGCCCATAGGTGTTGGGATTTATTTCTGGGCTTTCAATTCTGTTCCACTAGTCTGTGTGCCTATTTTTGTTCCAGTACCATGCTATTTTGATGATGATGGCTTTATAATATAGTTTAAGGTCTGAGAGTGTGATGCCTCTATTTCTGTTTCTTTTCCTCACGATGGTTTTGGCTATTCTAGGTGTTTTCAGGTTCCAGATAAATGATTGTCATGTTTGTTCTATTCTCTTAAAGAAGCTTGGTGGAACTTTGATGGGTATTGCATTAAATTTGTATATGGCTCTGGGGAGAATATTCATTTTGATGATATTTATTCTTCCAATCCATGAGCATGGGATATCTTTCCATTTCTTGTTATCAGTTTCTATTTCCTTGAGTAGCCACTCAAAGTTTTCAGTATACAAGTCTTTCACTTCTTTGGTCAACTTTATTCCTAGGTATTTGATTGATTTTGCTGAAACAGTAAATGGGAGTGATTTCTGGATGTCTTTTTCTTCAGATTTAGTGTTTGCATAAAGAAATGCCACTGATTTTTGTACATTGATTGTGTAGCCTGATACCTTGCTATATTGCCTAATAACTTCCAGTAGTTTTCTGCTGGATTCTTTAGGTCTTTCAATGTATACTATCATATCATCTGCAGATAGTGAGAGCTTGAATTCTTCCCTTCCAGTCTGTATTCCTTTGATTTCTTTCTCTCGCCTGATTGCTATGGCAAGAACTTCCAATACTATGTTGAAGAGTAACGGTGACAGTGGACAGCCCTGTCTAGTCCCCGATCTGAGGGGAAATGCTTTCAGCTTCTGTCCATTGAGTATGATGTTGGCTGTAAGTTTGCTATATATAGACTCCACTATCTTGAGGAATTTCCCATCTATTCCCATTTTTTGTAGAGTTTTGAGCATGAACGGGTATTGGATTTTGTCAAAGGCTTTCTCTGCATCTATTGAGATAATCATGTGTATTTTGGCTTTGCTTTTATTGATGTGGTGAATGACATTGACTGACTTACGGATGTTGAACCAGCCTTGCATTCCTGGGATGAATCCCACTTTGTCATGATGAACAATCTTTTTGATATGTTGCTGTATCTGGTTGGCCAAGATCTTGTTTAATATTTTGACATCTATGTTCATCAGAGATATTGGTGAGTAGTTTTACTTTTTTGTTCTGTCCCTATCTGCTTTTGGTATCAGGGTGATGTTGGCTTCATAGAAGGTGGAAGGGAGTATTCCTGTTTCTTCAGTCTTATGGAATAGCCTAAGAAGTATGGGTACTAACTGTTTCCTGAAAGTTTTGTAGAATTCATTTGTGAAGCCATCTGGTCCAGGATTTTTGTTGTTGGGGAGATTCTTAATAACGGTTTCAATTTCTTTGTCTGTGATTGGTGCATTTAGATTTTGTAGTTCTTGGTTCAGTTTTGGAAGGGCATAGGTTTCTAGGAATTGTTCCATTTCCTCCAGATTCTCTAGTTTGGGGGCATATAGTTCTTCATAGAATTTTTGCAGGATTCTCTGGATTTCTGTGGTGTCAGTTGTGATATCTCCTCCATCATTTAAAATTCTATTAATTTGAGTCTTCTCTCTTTTTTGTTTGGTGAGTTTGGCTAGGGGTTTGTCAATTTTGTTTAATCTTTCAAAGAACCAACATTTGGCTTCATTGATCTTTTGTATGGTTCTTTTATTTTCGATGTTGTTTATTTCTGCTCTAACTTTAGTGATTTCTGTCCTTCTGGTTGCTTTAGGGTTCCTTTGTTCCTCTTCCTCTAAGTCCTTGAGGTGTGCAGTAAGGTCGTTCATTTGAGCTTCTTCTTGGTGTTTAATATGTGATTGTATGGCTATAAGTTTCCCTCTCAGTACTGTTTTAGCTGTATCCCAAATATTTTTATAGGTTGTGTCTTCATTTTCATTAGTTTCTAGGAACATTTGAATTTCCTGCTTGAGTGAAATTCTGACCCAGTGGTTCTTTAGGAGCATGTTGTTTAGTTTCCAAATTCTGTGCCTTTTAATAATTTTCTGCTTGTTGTTAAATGTTAGTTTTACTCCACTGTGGTATGAGAAGATACTTGGGATGATTTCAATGCTCTTGAATTTATTGATGCTGTCTTTGTGGCCTAACATGTGGTCTATCCTTGAGTATGTGTTATGTGGATTTGAAAAGAAGGTGTATTCCAGATTTTTGGGGTGGAGGAGTCTGAAAATGTCTAAGAGGTCTAGTCTGTCAATCTCTTCATTTAATTCTCTTGTATCTTTATTGGTTCTCTGCTTTGTTGATCTGTCTAAGTGTGAGAGTGGGGTATTGAAGTCTCCCACTATTATTGTATTACTATTGATGTATTTTTGAAATTCTTTCAGTAGGTGCTTAATGTATTTAGATGGCCCCTCTTGGGTGCATAGATGTTAATAATTGTTAAGTCTTCTTGGATGATTGATCCTCTAATCATTATGTAATGTCCTTGCCTGTCTTTTATTACTTTATTTAATTTAAAATCTATCGTGTCTGAGATGAGAATGGCTGTTCCTGTCCTTTTTTGTGGTCTGTTAGTCTGTATGATAGTATTCCATCCTTTCACTTTAAGTCTGTGTTTGTCTTGTTGTGACAGATGGGATTCTTCCAAGCAGCATATGGCTGGGTTATGTTTTCTGATCCATCCCCCCACCCTGTGCCTTTTAATGGCTGAGTTTAAGCCATTGACATTTATTGATATTATGGATTTAATGTATTTTAGTGCCATTGTTCAAAAAAACTTGTTTGGTCTGATATATTGCAAATATTATAGTGATGTGCTTGTTTATAAGAGGTCTTTTTGAACCTCTTTCAGGGCTGGCTTGGTGATGGTTGCCTCCTTTAACTGTTTATCTAAGAAGGTTTTGATCCCTCCATCTAGTTTGAATGAAAGTCTAGCAGGATATATTATCCTTGGTTGAAATCCTTTTTCATTCAGGGCTCGATAGATATCTTGCCACTCCCTTCTGGCTTTTAGAGTTTGAGTGGATAAGTATGCAGATAATCTTATGGGTTTTCCCTTGTATGTGACTTTTTGTTTCTCTCTTGCAGCCTTTAGGATCCTTTCTTTATCCTTACTTCTCATTGTGACTATGATGTGTCTTGGTGTCTTCATGTCTGGGTTGATTCTGTTTGGTACTCTCTGGGCCTCTTGAATCTTGATATCCTTTCTGTTATTCAGGTCTGGGAAGTTTTCTTCTATTATTTCCTCTAGAATGTTTGCTTCCCCTTCCTCTCTTTCTTCCTCTGGCAGGCCAATTATACGAATATTACTTCTTTTGAGATCATCCCATATGTCTCTGTTGTTGTTTTCAGTGTTTTTCAATCTCTTTTTAAGCTCTTTCACCTCTTTCTTACTTTTCTCTAACTCATCCTCTGTCTGACTAATTCTGTTTTCTGCTTCTATTAGTCTGCTTTCCCTTGCCTCAGCTTCTTTCTTCATTACAGCTATTTCAGCTTTCAGTTCTCTAATTGCCTCAAGATCATCAGTATTTTCCTTGGGGGTCTCAACTGTTGTTTCCCTAATACTGCCATTCCTTTCCTCCAATGTTGTTTTCATTTCTGTGATTAATAAGTTTATTATTGCTTGCATACTTTTCTTATCTATGGTTACTTCTGGCTGATTTGTAGTTTCTTCTGGGCTCTTGTCTTCATTCATTGGAGTAGCAGTTTTATTTGTTTTTGATCTACCCATTTTTTTATTTATGTGTTTCCTTTTTTTTTTTAATCTCTGTTGTTCCTCAGTTGTTGTGTCTTGAGTACAAGTAACACTGTTCTAAATACCTTTATGACAATTGCACTCACCAACCTCCGGAATTACAGTAGCTACTGAAGTAAGTATTGAAGTAGCCAAACAATTCTGCAGTCCGTGAATAAATAGTAACCAAATCCCAGTGAAGAAAGAGAAAAGAAAGAAAGGATAGCAAGAATAGACAGTTATGCAAATCTACTATCCACTGTATATTCTAGGGGTAACAAGAGGGGAAAGGGAACTAGAGCAGAGATACACACATAGAGAGTCCACTCTGAGTCAGATTTCTTCCCCAAAGTAATTCACAAATTCAGAAAGGCAAAGAAGAAGGAAGAAGTTTATGACAAGATTAAAAAACAAAAAGAGAGAGAGAGACAAGAGAGAGAAAAGGGAGAAGATAAGATAAAGAGCTGTAATTAAAGAGCCGTGAAAGGAAATTCCCAAATGTGTATCAGTGAATTCAAAAAAGCACCCTGTTTGGTGTTGTGGTGGATCCTGCTAGGAGCTGGTTCTCAGGGACTGCTTATGGGGGGGGGGGGGGCGGGAAGGAGGTATGCTTGAAAATTAAAAGGAAGAAAAAAAATTTTTTTCCCTTTTTTCCCTACTCTAATTCTTAACCCAAATTAAGTTATAGTCACCTCCTTGGTGTCACCGCTAGGACCCCTTATTGGCTGGCCTGCTAAAGGCAGAAAATCCTACCGTTTCCAGGAGATGTGGTAGGAGCTCAGCCACTAGCAGCTTCTCTGTCCGCCATCTTCTGGGAAAGCCCCCCCCTCCCAGACTTTTTTAAAGGATTTCTCAAAAATTAAAACTTGCTTCAAGTCCTTTTGATCCAATGAGAGCTGTACTCAAGAAGTCCTCGGATCTGCCCTCAGGGTCACGGTGGTCCCCGGAGACTCCCAAGAGAAAGCCCTGAGCTACAGTGCTCCCTCCCGGTCCTCTGCTGGCTGCCCAGCAGTGCTCTGCAACCAGCGGAGGAGCCGCCTTCCCGGGCTGAGGACAGTGCCTGGCGCACCTGCATTGCCCGCCACCACCTGGGAAGTCTGGAGCAGCCCGCTCGCTAGTCCATGCCACCTTTACTCTAATTCTTAATCCAAATTAAGTTATAGTCTCCTCCTTGGTGTCACTGCTAGGACCCCTTATTGACTGGCCTGCTAAAGGCAGAAAATCCTACCGTTTCCAGAAGATGTGATCAGAGCTCAAGCCACTAGCAGCTTCTCAGTCCGCCATCTTCCGGAAACCCCAATTTTTTTTATAAAACGAAAATATTGACTAAACCATAGGATAAGGGGTACAACTTCACACAATTCCCACCACCAGAACAATGTGTCCCATCCCCTCCCCTGATAGCTTTCTTATTCTTTACCCCTCTGGGAGTATGAACCCAAGGTCATTGTGGGATGCAGAAGGTGGAAGGTCTGGCTTCTGTAACTGCTTCCCCGATGAACATGGGCATTGACAGGTCAATCCATACTCTCAGCCTATCTCTCTTTCCCTAGTGGGTAAGGGCTCTGGGAAAGCGTGGCTCCAGGACATATTGGTGGAGTTGTCTGTCCAGGCAAGTCTGGTTGGTGTCATGCTAGCATCTGGAACCTGGTTCAAAGAAGTTATCCTAAGTAGATGTAAAGTCCAAAAGACAGTCATGGCTATAGAAGTAAAAAAAAAAAAAAAAAAAAAAAAAGGATGAAGACATCGTCTCAATAAATATCAATAAAATTATAGAAAGTTTAAAGTACATTAAATGAGAATTGCGGAGTTACTAGTACATAGTCAAAATGAAGAATTGACTCAATAATTCCCATGTGTTAAACATTATACTGTATATGCAGCAAATAAAGATATGCAGGAAATCTGTGTGGCCTACTCTAGTGACTATTTTAACACAAATTAAAAGAGTTAATATAGTTTATTAATTGCGTAACAGAGATTCAGGGGCAATCACTATAAGAGAAAAGTGATTGAAATAATTCTGGACAAACTGGAAATGTTTTTCAAAGAAATGATGGTTAAATACTGACTTCCCTGGGCAGATGACTTCACCAATGTTTCCTGGAACCTTACCTCTCCATAGACTTACCCCACTAGGGAAAGACAGAAACAAGCTGGAAGTATGGATCAACCTGCCAATGCCCATGTCCAGTGGAGAAGCAATTACAGAAACCTTCTGCACCCCAAAAATAATTTTGATCCATACTCCTAGTGGGGAGAAGTAATAGAGGAAGATGACCTGAACTCCAAATCCATCAGGACCTGGATAGAGAAGAGGAAAAATGGAGAGACATTTGTATGCAGACAGACAGTTATATAAATAATAGTTAACCCATATCTGCAACCTTAGGTGAACTGCTGTAGCTTCCAATCAAGGAACTGGGGACACAGAACTCTGGTGGTGGGAATGGTGTGGTTATATGGGTGTTATCTTGTAATTTTGTAATTCAATATTAAATTAGTAATAAAATTAAAAGATAATTTATAGTTTATTCCTTAGAGAAAAAATATTCTCAACACAGAAAACATGGCAGTTGCTGAAATGTGTTAATATAACTAACATGTAAAGGCTGACCGTAATAGTGTAGGAGAATTATCTGGAATAAAATTGTCAAGGGTTTATTTACTTGGTTTAACATAGATTTTCAGTTTCCAGTAAGCAACCAGGCACCAATTTCAGATATAGGCACGACCTTATGAGACCATTATTTTGGAAAAATAAATCTTCAGGAAGTGTGAAGCATCGAATAGTGGGAAAGATAAAGCAGACAAGAAAATCTCTGGATGCCTTTGCGATTACCCTGGAAACAATCGAGGCTAGTTCAGTGGCAGATGGAATATGATCTTGTCTCAACAAATACCAATACACAGAGAAAACATAAAATAAATCAAATGTGTATTCTAGAACTAAAAGTACAATAACCAAAATATTTATAGAAATTTAGAAGAGCCTCAGGCATGACAATCTATCTGAATAACCATTATGCTGCCTTACTAACCCCAAGATTGAACCTTTTTTTTATCTCTATAGAATAGATTTGTGGGGCCAGGCAGTGGTACATCTGGTTAATCACACACATTACAGTGCACAAGGACCCAGGTTCAAGCCCCTCATCCCTATCTGCAGAGGGAAAGCTTCATGAAGCAGGGCTGCTGGTATCTCTTTGTCTCTTTCTCTCTGTATCTCCCCCTTCCGTCTCAAGTTCTCTCTGACTTTATCTAACAATAAAAGAAGAAATGTGTTCTTGATTTAACAATTATTTATATGAAGATTAACTTAAGGTAGACTTAATTTTTCTAAGGTCAAGGTATTTATAGCAAAATAAATAAATAAATATTTAATTCCAAAAGAGGTAAAAGAAAAAGTCAACAAGGATCTTTTAGTTTCTCTTCTGAGTTATGATGTAGCTGATAACACAGGAAATGTAGAAGGTAGGCAAGTCTAAAGTGATGAGAAAAAAATAATGAGTTCAGTTAGTGACATAATAAATTTGAAATGTAGGAAACTGGCCTCCAGTGTACAATTTGAGATTTAAGACAGGATCTTGGGGAGCCTGGCTACAATGCACTTGAGGCTCATTTATATTATATTATCAAATAAATATCATCAGTGATTTTTTTATACTCATTCATTAAGCTAACCTATTACCTCTACCAAACTGAAATATCTAAGATAAATTAGTTGAAGCACAACCTGATGCCCAAAGCAATTAAATCAGTTCTCAAGAATATATTATTTTTTTCAAATGTATAAATTATGTGAACTTATAATAATGTTTTATATAATAATAATAATAAGATCTAGATCTTATCATTTTAGTCTTGGCAACCAAAAAAAAAAAATCAGAGGTAAGGAGGGATTTCTTAATCTAATGAATACTATGAATTTGATAGTAATAAACTATAAAAGAAAACTAAGTTGGGGTATTTAGGAAATGCGATTTTAGTTAAAACAACTTTAGTATCACTATAATTAAAAATATTCTTGGGTGGTCCGGGAGGTGACACAGTGGATAAAGCACTGGATTTTCAAGCATGAAGTCCTGAGTTCAATCCCCGGCAGCACATGTACCAGAGTGAATTCTGGCTCTTTCTCTCTCCTCCTATGTTTCTCATTAATAAATAAATAAAATATTTTTAAAAATATTCTTGGGAGTGGGGCGATAACACAGAGGGTTACGTGCACATGGCGCAAAGCGCAAGGACCAGCGGAAGGATTCCGGTTCCAGCTCCCGGCTCCCCACCTACAGGGGAGTCGCTTCACAAGTTGTGAAACAGGTCTGCAGGTGTCTATCTTTCTCTCTCCCTCTCTGTCTTCCCCTCCTCTCTCCATTTCTCTCTTTCCTATCCAACAACTATGGCATCAAGAACAACAATAAAACAAGGGCAACAAAAGAGATAATAAATAAATATTAAATTTAAAAAACATAGATTCCTATAATCTTTTAACTGAATAATTTAGTTTGCATTAAAAAGTTAGCTCCTCACAAATATGCACTAGTTTGTAGATAAAAATAAATTACTATGCAGTATTTTCTTTTTGTCAAAACCATTTTTAACATGAACGCAATTTGGAAAAATTTTTCTGTGGTAATATAAGATTTTGAGTAGAGAAAAAATAGAGATCTTATGATGGAACTATGCTTTTAGATTTTACCTATTTGATGATGAAAATGTAAATGAAAGAGAGAAAAAGAAGGATACCAGAGCACTGATCAGCTCAGGTTTTCTATGGTGCTGGGGTTGGACCCTGGGACCTCACAGCCTTAGGCATGTAAGTCTTTTTGTATAACCATTATTATGTCTTCCTAACCCCAGGATGGAATTATTATTTGTTTTACTATGTAGAAATGTGTTCTCTATTTAACAAGCATCTATATGAAGGTTAACTTAAGCTGAATTTCATTCTCTTAAGGACAATTGTAGGAAATGAAATTTCTTTTTCATGGAACTTTCTAATGGAAAAGTTAGGCAATACAGATTCAATAAGTGACTGTATATTAGTCATAAATGC
The DNA here is from genome assembly GCF_950295315.1 of Erinaceus europaeus. Taxonomy (NCBI): domain Eukaryota; kingdom Metazoa; phylum Chordata; class Mammalia; order Eulipotyphla; family Erinaceidae; genus Erinaceus; species Erinaceus europaeus. The sequence continues at coordinate 84,954,447 of NC_080172.1, forward strand.
TAAAGTAAAAAACAGAAAGGAGATTTAGAAAGTGTTTGTAGAGAAGGCAGTTAATTCTGATAGAGATATAAAAGTAACAATCTCTTTTTAAAAAAATATTATTTTTACTTATTTTTGGGGTAGAGATAGCCAGGAATTAAGAGGAAGGGGGAGATAGGAAGAGAAGCAAAGAGACATCTGTAACACTGCTTCACCACTCACAAAGTTTTCCCCTGCAGGTAGGGACTGAGGGCTCGAATGTGGGTCCTTGTGCATTATAACATATGCACTCAACCAGTTATGTCACCACCCAGCCCCTAAGAATAATAGTCTCTAGCTGTATTAATTAGTTTAGTTATATGGAAACACTTTCAATATGATTTCCATTAATAAATGCAAAATGGAAATACTGAAAAATTAAAGCTTCATTACATAAGATTTTATTCATAAGAAGGAAGAGAAAATATATAATTTATATTTCCAAAATATACAGAATTGTATATTTTGGAAAAGACATACAATTTAAAACAAGGAAAAATGGATTAAATTTAAAAATACCTATGGTTATATTTATCTTTACTTATTTATAGTCTATTCTGAATATTAAAATATGATATGCTATTGATAAAATAAATGAGATCTGTATAAATACTGGAAAAATAAAATCTATATGGGAGGAAAAAAACATGGAAGTTTCTCGATAAAGTTTGAAGTTGATAATTATTTTTTTGTTGTTTTTTCCAATTAATCGCAAACTAATAGGTGATGTCAGTTTTTAATTATAAAAATTAAAAAGATGAGTTAGGATTGGCACTTGGTAAAGAGTAGTTATCACAATGCTTAAGAAACCATGTTTGAGTCCTAGTCCCCACCCGAAGGGTAGAACTTTACGAGCTCTCTCTCTCTCTCAACCAAGTAAGCCACCATCCAGTCCCTTGCAGGTATTTCTCTTTCTATCTTCTTTCTCTTCTTCTTGCTCTATTCTCAGTCTAGTCAAATAAATAAATAAATAAACAAACAAATAAATAAATAAATAAATACATAGGTACCATGATGCCAACCTGACTTCCCTGGGCAGAAGACCCCACCAATGTATCCAGGAGCCTAGAGCCCCACTTCTCCAGAGCCCTGCCCCATTAGGGAAAGAAAGAGAAACACTGGAAGTATGGGTCAACCTGCCAATGCCCATGTTCAGTAGGGAAGCAATTACAGAAGCCAGGCCTTCCACTTTCTGCACTCCATAATGACCTGGGTCCATACTCTAGGGGGTTAAAGAATAGGAAAGCTGAATGTAGACTGTCCAGTGACTTCAGGTGTGGAATTGCAACCCGTCAGCTTCAATACTAGGCCACCAGGTTCCAGATGCCAGCATGATGCCAACCAGACTTCTATGGACAGACAACCCCACCAATGTGTCCTGGACCTCAGCTTCCCCAGAGACCCAACCTACTAGGGAAAGAGATAGGAAGGCTCGGAGTATGGATCAACCAGTCAATGCCCATGTTCAGCAGGGAAGCAACTACAGAAGCCAGACCTTCCACCTTTTGCAACCCACAAGGACTTTGGGTCTACACTCCCACAGGGATAAAGAATGGGAAAGCTATCAGGGGAGGGAATGGGATACGGAGATCTGGGGGTGGGAATTATGTGGAGTTGTAACCCTCTTATCCTACAGCTTTATTAATGTCTCCTTTTTTAAGGAAAGAAGGAAAGGAAGAAAGAGAGAGAGAGAGAGAGAGAGAGAGAGAGGAAGGAAGGAAGGAAGGAAGAAAGAAAGAAAGAAAGAAAGAAAGAAAGAAAGAAAGAAAGAAAGAAAGAAAGAAAGAATAGGAAAGCTATTAGGGGAGGGTATGGGTTATGGAGTTCTGGTGGTGGAAATTGTGTGGAACTGTACACCTCTTATCCTATAGTTTTGTCAGTGTTTTCTTTTTCTAAATAAAAATTATATTAAAGAGAGACACTCTTATAACCAAGCAAGAATTGATAAAAAAAAAACTCCAACTATTATTGGAGGTTATTGTTCAATGGATCAACTGACCAAGATCATTGGTAAATGGATCTTTTAAAGTAAAATTTAAAAATTTTTCCTCTCTTTTTTCAATCTGAAGGTTTTTTTTTTTACCTTAGTGTTAATAAGATGTAACTAAATCCTTATATTAAGTTTAATTTTTTAATTGTACTTGCTTGACTAGACTTCTGTTAGGTGAAAGACTTATGAATAAAATAACTAGTTTCACAATGGAAAAAAATAAATAGGAAAGTATTTAAGAAAAATTAAAAAAAATAACCTCCCTAATGTTCTCCACCTGCTAATTAACTAACCCCTGCTCATTTTTTTTTTTCAGATTTCAGCTTTTCTGTTTTTCTTTTCCAATATCCTTCCCCTTCCATCGCTAAGGCGAGGTCTCCAGTTATATCTTCCCACTGTAATTTAGCATTAGTTTTGTAGCCCTCATTATACTAATAATTGTTTGATTGCTTTCACTACTAGATTATAAGGTTCATGAAGGCAAAAATTATGTCTTCTTTAATTTCCATGAAGCCTGTGGGCCTAGCAAATTGCCTGGTATAGTGTAGTAATTCAGACAGACAATAAATAAATGTAGGCAAAAATACATTTATGTGTCGTATAGTGGGAACATAATCGCTAGAGTGACTGTAAACTCATTTTTCCTTGTTTCTGCCTCATGTATGTGGCATTCTGTAAGTTTAACATTTATTCATTCTCATTTAATTCTTGAAAGGATCCTAGTGTAGAAAAAATGCTTATGGAATTTTGACAGTAATCTTTGTCTTTATTAGATTTTCTGTTTGACTAGAAACTGATGTATATTCAAATCAATAATCACTAAAATTGAACCAATATCTTTTCTATTTATTAGTAATCTGTGTGCAAACAGAGAAAATGATTTTTTTCAGCACATGTTCATCACTATGGACTGAAAGTTTTAGATACAAGGGAGAGGTAGAGACAAAGGGAGAGAGGTATAGTGTGGGCTGAGCTCAAACCTGGGTATTGCTAATGGTAAAGCAGGGGTCCTCCCTGATGAGCTATCTTGCTGGTTTCAGGAAACAAGTTTAGCACTCTGAACCATAAGACTAGAAAATAACTTGCTGCACATGTAGCTTTTTCTCAGAGGGCTTCGTTTAATCCTAAACCCCATCAATCTGCCCTAGAGCCCCTGCCTATTCATGTTCAGCACAGGAACCTGTGTAACCTCTGCATCTCTGTCAGTCTGAGCTATAATTCCATGGTCACAGCTAGGAACATTCTAGGCAGCACTCAATTCAGGACCCGTCTCCTTCAAGTAGCAGAGTATGTTGATCCCGCCTCACTTCAGAGAGTGGAGCTGTCCCTACCATTGTACATTGAGGGCAAGGCTCTGTAGAGGCCCACAGGAGAGTTTATGGTGTCCCTGATGGTGGAGAGAGGGATTTGTTAGAGGTCTAGGCCCATCATAGGTTGTAAGCTTCTTGTGGCCTAATGTGGTGAAGGGACAGAGGGGCTCAGTCTGACAATTTATAAGGACACTAATTTATTTATGAAGATCTTGTCTCTTGAACTAATTACCTTTTAAATGTGTTATCACTTCTTTGGAGGCATCCAAATTGTAACATATAAGTTCTAGGTGGGGTGGGTACATACATTCAGGACAGAACAGGTGGTAAACTACAGGCTGGGAGTATGGATCGATCTGCCAATGCCCATTTCCAGCAGAAAAGCAATTACGGAAGCCAGTCCTTCCACCTTCTGCACATTATAATGACCCTGGGTCCATACTCCCAGAGAGATAAAGAATAGGAAAATTTCCAGTGGAGGGAATGGGATATGGAACTCTGGTGGTGGGAAATGTGTGGAATTTTATCCCTCTTATCCTATGGTTTTGTCAATATTTCCTTTTTTTAAATTTTGTAAATACAATAGGAAAAATGCAAGGGAGAAAAGGAGAGTAAATAATTCCTTATCCTAGTAGTCACTAAATCTGTAATTGCCCATTTCCCTCTATTCTGTGTAGACTGGCTAAAAAACAGACTTAAGAACTAAGTAGTTAGCACGATTGTTATGAAAAATAATATGATCCTAAAGGTATCAAAGGTCTCAGATGTAACCACCATCACCACAATAAGCCAGAGCTGAGTAGTTCTCTGGTGGAAAAAGATAATAGTAGATATGAAAAGTACACTTAGAGTCAAACCATCTCTAAGACTTTGTGAGATCTGTGGCGGTTACGTTTGGGGGTAGGCTGCACAGAACTTTGGTGGTAGGTACAGTATGGGACTACAACCTTGTAATCTTTTAATTATGAAAACTACTGTTAAATCACCAGTAAAACTAAAGGGAAAAAAAGAGAAAGAAGTAGTAGAATAAACAAAGAGGAAAGAGGAAAAAAAAAAAAAACTTGGATGATACTAGCAACTCTAGTTAGAAGAAACTTCTTTCCTATAAACCTATAGACAGTTTCATTTAAAATATGTTTTAGAAATCCTGAAATCCTACTTTACACCTATGTTTAATAAAGTTAGATTTATTGTTTAGCATTACTGGAAAGTTCTGTGTCTGAATAGTTTATCACCTGATGATAAGTCACGCCTTTTTAATTGCTTCTTTCTTGGAATTTTGACGTACTTTCTAAGTGTTATAATTCAGATAACAGACATTAACTTTGACTTGAGGACTCAATATTTCTTATGTCTCCAAATGCTATCATCTGCCTCTTAAGTACAAAAAGTAATTCCTGAAGAAGTGCCACATATTCAACTTGTAAATAATAAAAATAAACATATCTCCTTTCATGATCTTTTCTGTATATGGCTTGCAAGTTATGCTGCTTCTGTTTTTATGAAAACAATGTGTTCTGTTGACAGGTGATAAGGATTAGCAAGGAAAAACTTTAGAGGCATGTTATGACTCATTTTGTTATTCAAAATTTAATTCTTCATTACTTAATACTTTAATTTTTTCATTACATTATTTTTAATTTTTCATATAACAGCTTAGAATCTGCGTGTTTCAACTCCTTCAGCAGCTCTTGCAAAAGTCTTAGACTTTCATTTGATTAAAAGAAGCATGATGTCACTGAACATTAATAATGTCTTAATTTCTAGATAAAAGAAAGATACAGACACTAGGAAAATAATGGAGCCTATATTAAATATCACTCCAAACCTCAGAGCTATTTCTCACAACATTTCTCTTGTTTAACGATGACCTTCATGACTCTTTTATTGTACTTAATCCTGATCACCCATTATGCAAAGCATAATTGCAACTCAAGGAAGTAAAGTAATATTAATCAGGGATAACATTGCAGTGGACTTTGACCCATAGGTATAAATCTTATAAATGTGTACATTTTCCCCCCATAACATAATGAGTTCTTCCTTATATCATTACTCATGGGAGCACTGTGAAATCATAATGGGAATATTTAAGGCAATTAATGAGACAGATAAGAAATGATTGTATGGTTTTAATTTTCTAATCATTTTAATGCCCCAAATTAAGGGTATACATCAAGATACATCCATTAAAGCCCGCCATTCACAATCCTCTGCAATAATGTGATAAAGAGTAAAAGTAGAGGGAATCAGATAAAATTAAGCAAAGAAAATGTTAGTCTGACGATCAGAGAGCAATATCCAAATGATTAAATCAGATGGATTGTGAAACAGTCTATTAAGTGAAGTGGTTAGAAGTACAGTCTCTTGGGTCATAAAAATAGACTGCACTAGGCAGTGTACCAGAGGATTGTTATTCAGTGGTTTAACTAGATAAACATGGGTCATTTATATCTCTGATTTTAAGAAACGCTATCATGTTGGCTCTGACTTTTTGGCTTCCATTAGTCATTTGTTTAGTCATCTAAATTCAGATCTTTTCCTATCCATATATTTCTGCTATGAATCAAACAATTGTAGTAATATAAGTAAAACTATGCACACACATATACAAATTACTTTTTTCAGAGAAAACTATGCATGAAAATGTTTAATTGGCACACAAACTTCAAATAATCAGGAAATGATGTTTCCACATTACTATTTATAAAATCTATCCTTTAAATGTTTTGTCCTCCTCCATCATTATTAATTTCTAGTGGCTGAATATTCAATATATCACCTGTTGTCTTCTGATTCAAGACATATGAAAGTATATGAAATGATCTCTTAAATGTTTTATTTAGGAAAAACATAAAAGCACAGAAATCCAAGAAACAGATTGCTGTGGTTTCTACTCTGGGTGTCAGGATTGAGAACTGTGGTGATAGGATAGACTGATGCTTATTGTATACTATGTATTACATAGCTATTGTATAAATAGCATGGATGCCTCTAAGACCTTGGGGCAAATATGGTGGTTATTATTGGGTGGGAAGACAGAGAACTTTGGTAGTGAGAGTGTTATGGAACTATATCCCTGTTTTTGTTTAATCTTGTAAATAACTATTATATAACAAATAAAAACTTAAAAATTGAGGGTAGAATAAATGACTACAAGGGCACTTGAAGACTTGTGCTGTAACTGAATATATGTTCTTTCTGGTAACATGGCTATCTGTAATTGTCAGCATTTAAGAGTAACTATGCAATAGAAAGAAAACAACAACAAAAACAATGTGTGACTAAAGGTAATGTTCTCACTGCCAGTATTCTGTGCATCTATGCCTCAGCTGTTAATCTTTTAAAACACACATCAATTCACATATTTCTTCTATGGCCCACAGAAGAAATCACGGAGCCTGGGCATACTATGCATATATGACCTTTCATATCTAGTGTCACTTATTTTTCACTGTACAGTGATTGTAAAATTATTAGAAACATTTCAGACTATATTAGAATTAAAAGTTGAATAATATTTTAATACTAAATCTAAATGTGAAATTGTTATTATTTTTTGTTCTTAATGGACTGTTTTAGCTTTAAGTTCACTTAGAACATTGTTCTTCCCCAGTATAATTCATCAGGTTAATTACTATCTCCTATGTATATTTTAGTAGATGTGTCATACATATAAATCATCCCAATCACATTTCTCTATGAATAATAAATGATTTTAGTGAGCTATTCGTTTCATTTGACTTTAGAATATTTCATCATACCCGGTGCAGAATAGACATGAGAATTTTTTTTTATATAAAAAGGAAACATTGACTAAACCATAGGATAAGAGGGGTACAACTTCACACAATTCTCACAATTAAAACTCCATATCCCACCCCCTCCCCGATAGCTTTCCTATTCTTTATCCCTCTGGGAGTATGGACCTAAGGTCATTGTGGGGTGCGGAAGTTAGAAGATCTGGCTTCTGTAACTGCTTCCCTGCTGAACATGGGCATTGACAGGTCAAGCTATACTCCCAGCCTATCTCTCTCTTTCCTTAGTGGGGCAGGGCTATGGGGAAGCTGGGCTCCAGGACATATTGGTGGGGTTGTCTGTCCAGGGAAGTCTAGTTGGCATCATGGTAACATCTGGAACCTGGTGGATGAAAAGAAAGTTAACATATAAAGCCAAACAAGTTGTTGACTAATCATGAACTTAAAGGCTGGAATAGTGCAATTAAGAGTTGGGGGAGGGTCCTCCATTTTGTAGATAGCTAGTAGGCGTATTTTAGTTATATTCCAAAGGGCCTGTGGCTATACTAGCTTTGTTTTTTTTTCTTTTTTCTGACCTTGACATCTGATATGCAGGTGGATCCAAGTTATTGTCTGGGGAGATGATGTCATGATTGGAAAAAAGACCAGAAAGCTGGATCAGGGAAGAGAGTAGCTTCCCAAATATGGGAAAGGTGTATAACTATTGTTGACTGTAAACCCCATCGATTTGATCTGATCTGAGGCCCATATTTAGCTTAGGAGCTTGTGTGACCACTGCATCCCTTTAGATCTGAGTTCATATTCTGTGGTCATGAGTAGGAATGTTCCAAGCTGCCCCAATTTCGGTACACATCTTCTTCAGGTGGAGCATAGAGTATGTTGTCCAGCCTCCCTTCGGAGGGTAGAACATTATTGTTGATGATCCAAGTTGAGGGCAAGGTCCTATGGGGGCCCATGAGGGCGTCTATTGTGTTGTTCCTAATAGAGATGACTAGAAACATTGGGGAGAGGGATTTATTTGAGGTCTAAGCCCATCATGTCTGTTTGGAATCTTGGAACTTCCCGAGTAGGGCCCCAGCTGATAGGGTAGCCTGATAGTGACTAAACAGTCATTTTTAAATTATGTCAGTCTCTTGCCCTTATTCAGCTTTTGCAGTTACTTTGATAAGGTTAGCTTTGTAGTGAGTGAGGGAAATGTAATAGGAAGTAGGTGAGGAGGGTCTCTGATGCCTCTTAAGTTATTATTATTGTTTTTAAATTATCTGTATTTATAGGATAGAGACAGCCAGAAATTGAGAAGGAAGGGGGACATAGAGAGGGAGAGAGACATAGAGATACCTGCAGCCCCACTTCACCACTTGCAAAGCTTTCCCCCTGCATATGAGGACTGAGGGCCTGAACCTGGGTACTTCACATTATAACATATGCACTCAACCAGGTGTAACACTGCCTGGCTCCATTAATTTTTCTTACTGGAGTAAATTTGTAAACATGTACTTTGAAAGACAATGTAAAATATTTTAGATTGTGAAATAAAATTCAGCGAAATATGCAGAAATTAATATTAAAATTTCAGGGTGGAGTAAATGACTAAAAGGTATAAGGAACTTAAGTGGTTGACTTCCATTCTGAATGATTTGTTTAATCTGGTGAAGTTTTAAAATTACTTAGACATCTGAGTAATTTTAAGAAAGATTTCACTTAGAATATCTATAAACTTCTCTGCTAATTATTGCCCAATATACTCTAGATATATCTATTCCTTATGGCTATATAAAAACAGATTAAACGATTCAGATATCTCTACATTAAAATAGAGAAAATCAATCACAACTTTCTACAGACCTGCTCCTATGTTCACTCACCTCTATAAAAGGACATTGTACTTTACAGGACACGGAGCATGTAACTGATTTTTCTCTGGAATATTTCTATGGTGTACTTAGATATTGTTAGGATGTTGCAGGAACAAATGCAAAAATCTCCCTTCTTTGATAACATAGGAGTATTATGGTTTCCAAATCATATTTCCACTTTAGTTCTGAGCTATTCTAAAATTTATGTATTACAGGTAAAAAAGGTTATTGGTACCTTGATTGTAAAAGTAACTCAGAAAATTTCTGGTTAAGTCATTTACTTCAGTGGGCCAGCTGAATTCTGACCCACTGTCTAACAGGTTGGTAGTTTCCAGCAATAAGTAGGATTCTTCTCCCAATATCATGTTATAAAACTCCTAAGCATAAAACATTGTCCATGGAAATTATTGTTTTGATCTCCATGAGTTGTTTGGCAGTTCTTATTTAAGATTCCCAGATCTCCTGGTTTGAGTTAGTTTAGATATCATACAGAATGAAAACTATATTGGCTATGAAATTAAATGTTTTTATTAGAAACAATTATTTTAAATGGTATTCATATATCAAAAATAAAAACTTTTGTGGGCTTTGATTTCAGAGTTATAACAGTGGCAGTTTTATTGGGTACCACCAGAATAAATTGTCCCCAGGAGCCAACTGCAAAAACAGGAACCAAAAGTCAGAAGCAGGAAAAAGGGGTAAACTTATGTCAGTCCTTGTTTAAGTGACCTCCCATACAGACAACCCCTTGTAAGTTTATGTCCTTTGTTATAGGTCATGATGTTAGCTATGATAATTATGTATATAGCTCATAATTCCTTTTGCTTGCAATGTATTCCCAACAGATAAAAAGTTTTTTCTCTCTTTTCAATCATTTTCTTTTTTTAAGATTTTATTTATTTATTTATTTATGCCTCCAGGGTTATTGCCGGGGTTTGGTGCCTGCACCATGAATCCACTGCTCCTGGAGACCATTATTTCCCTTTTGTTGCCCTTGTTTTATCATTGTTTTGGTTATTATTGTTGTTGTTGTTGCTGTCGTTGGATAGGACAGAGAGAAATAGAAATAGGAGGGGAAGACAGAGAGGGAAAGAGAAAGACACCTGCAGACCTGCTTCACCGCCTGGGGCTCGAACCAGGATTCTTACACCTATCCTTGTGCTTCATGCCATGTGCTCTTAACCCGCTGTGTTACCACCCTACTCCCATCTATTTACTTATGAGAAAGTAGGAGGGGAGATAAAATAACAAATATCACTCTGATACATGTGCTGCTGGGGACCTCATGCTGGAAATCCCAATGCTTTATCCACTGCATTACCTCACAGACTACTCTTTTTCATCATTTTCATGGTGCATTAATGGTTTACAGTGTACTTATTATGAGTCTATGCCCAAAGTTTGGCGTTGTGCGAAGATTATAGCAGTTTTGAAACCAAAGAAAGACCCAACACTGGCTGCCAGCTATAGACCAATTTCTCTCCTCTCTGTGTGTTACAAACTCCTTGAGAGGCTGCTTCTGTCACGTATCTCTCATCTTACAGAGAAATTCCTATCACCCGCCCAAGCTGGTTTCCGCCCAGGAAGATCTACCTGCGAACAAGCCCTGGCCCTCTCAACTTACATTGAAAATGGATTCCAGAAGAATTTAAAGACGGGTGCTGTCTTTGTTGATCTCACAGCAGCCTATGACATGGTCTGGCACCATGGTCTCCTAGTCAAGATCTCAAGATGCCTGCCTCCATGGGTGGCCAACACTATATCATTTCCTCTCCAAAACAGAAGATTCCGGGTGCATCTGGGTGACAAGTCTAGCATATGGAGACTTGTCTCAAGTGGCCTCCCCCAGGGCTCTGTTCTGGCTCCTACGCTATTTAATATTTACATCAATGACCTCCCAGAAACTTCTTCAAGGAAGTTCATCTACGCCGATGACATCTGCTGTGCAACTCAGGCATCCAAGTTCGACATCCTCGAGGAAACACTCACGAAAGACATGTCTCTGATATCTGATTACTGTAAAAAATGGTGACTAATCCCTAGCACTGCAAAAACGGTATCATCTGTTTTCCATCTACACCATGCCTCGGCCTCGTGTGAGCTTAATGTGCAGCTTGGCGGTACGAGAATCCGGCATGAAGCCCAGCCAGTCTATCTTGGCGTTACTCTCGATTGCACCCTGTCATTTCACAAACATCTCATAAAAACTGCAGCAAAGGTGGGCGCGAGGAATAACATCATTGCAAGACTGGCCAGCTCCTCATGGGGCGCGAGCGCTTCCACACTGCGGTCATCATCTCTGGCATTATGCTATTCCACTGCAGAATACTGTGCCCCAGTATGGTTCCGTAGCCCCCATTGTCCACTTGGTCGATTCCAAATTATATTCCTCTATGAGGATAATTTCTGGAACCATCCGTTCCACCCCGGTTCCATGGCTGCCAGTTCTTAGCAACATCGCCCCGCCAGATATTCGTCGGGATGCAGCATCATCTAAGTTCATTTCCCACGTCTACGCTTGACCGGACCTGCCAATATACACAGATATCTTCGCCCACCCTGTCCAACGCTTGACGTCTCGTCACCCAATCTGGTCCCCTACGCCTACACTGACCTTCTCTGTTCCAGACTCTTGGAAACAGAGTTGGAAGTCAGCTGAGGTAAAGAACAAACACCTCATCACAGACCCCTGCAGGCGTCAACCCGGCTTTGACCTAGCATGTTATGATTGGGCCCTCCTCAATTGCTATCGAACAGGCCATGGCCGGTGCGCCGCTATGTTCCATCGCTGGGGAGCCAGAGACGACCCGAACTGCCCCTGCGGCTCCAGACAGACTATGACCCACATAGTCAACGACTGCCACCTCTCCAGATTCAAAGGAGGTCTCGAAACTTTACATCAGGCTCAACCTGACGCTGTTGACTGGCTACGGAAGAAGAGCAAACGCTAGAAGAAGAAGAAGTACACTTATTGAGATATGGGTACTGTTCCTCTTCTCCCCATGTTAGTAGTCTGCAGAACACTCTTGGTAGCCTCTGAGGTTCTGATGCATAACAATGGAGAGGGTCCTAGGTTTCTGATTATTAAGCAATTTGTTCTGCTTTATACCTTAAAGCTTTTCAGCCACCAAGTTGCAGATGTTACCATGACGCCAACCTGACTTCACTGGGCAGAAAACCTTACTGACATGTCCTGTAACCCCACCTCCCCAGAATGCTACCCCACTAGGGAAAGGTAGAGACAGGCTGGGGGTATGGATCGAGTGGCTTAGAGGCTACTTAGCCTCCTCACTGCCTTTCTTCTCTAGAGTACTTGCTTTATTGAGATGTAACATACTCACTCTAAGTTTTACTTTTCATTTTCCTTTTCTGTCCTTGTTTCTAAGTTCTACTTATGAATGGAATTCAGTTTTAACTAGTTAGTGTACTACTTCTAAGATTTGGAGCTACAGCTTCTAAAACTGTAAGGATTTGAATTACTATAAATGAGGGGTATGGATTAAAGAAATCATGAAAGCATAGTGTGTGATAATGAAGCGAATGACAGTATGCTGACTGTTCAGATGAGAGGATATGAGTGAGCATAAATTGAACTGTAACTTTCTCCTAAGTATATTCACAACCACTAGAAGATGTTGTAACCTTAAATTAGTGACAGGGAAGCTATATTCTAATAAGATGCCCAAGGAAAGCTGAGAAATTTTAAATTAAGTGTAATGTCTTAGGGCCAAGGAAAGAACTTAACAATTAAGCACAGAACTTTCTTTTCTTTTCTTTTCTTTTAACTTTCACTCTATCTGTGGAGGTATTATTATTTTTTTCTTTAGTGGTTTAATAATGATCAATAAGATTGTGGAACAAAAAGGGTACAATTCATACAATTGTATGGCACCAGAGTGCCATTTCCTCTCCCCTCCATTGGAAACTTCCCTATTTTTTAAACCTCTTGGAGCATGGACCAAGGATCTCCATGGGGTGCAGAAGGCAGGAGGTCTGACTTCTGTATCACTTCTGCACTGGACATGAACATTGACAGGTCCATCCCTACTCCCAGTCTGTCTCTACCTTTCCCTAGTGGGGTAGCACTCTGGGGAGGTGGGGTTCTAGGGCACATTGGTGATGTTATCTGCCCAGGGAAGTCAGGTTGGTGTCATGGTAGTATCTGCTACTTGGTGGCTGAAAAGCATTAAGATGTAAAGCAGAAAAAAAAGTTTAATGATCAGAAACCTAAAGGTAATAATATAGCAGGTGACCCCACATCTGGGATCTTCAGAACTTTCAATAAGTGTAATCCCATATTAAATCCTTGGCAATAATATAAGACAAAATAGTAGGACAGAGTTAATCCCACTCTGTCTAACTCATAAATATAAACATATAAGAGTCACATCCTCTAGGTGGGAATTTCGTCTAAGCTACAGAAATGTTATCTGTATCACTTAATATGGCAAATATAAATGCAACATTGTGAAAATATAAACAGTAAATATATTTTTATTTTGAATGTTAGAAGTGGTATTCTAGAATTGCTATAGGAATGAATTTTTATGATTTGAAATAAATTAATTACATAAAAATTAAGAGAAGCTTGTTTTTAAACAACATTGCTATACTTTTACAGACAAATTAATATTTTACATCCACAGTTTCAAAATATGAATAATAGGCACTCAATTAACTTCAGGAAATATATATTGGCCCTTAAAGAGCATGGTAATAGTTTTACAAATTAGAACCCACTTAAAATCCAATACACTGTGAAGAAGGGACTATGGGAATCTCATGGGTTATGTCTCAGAAATTGTAACAATAGTATAATGAGAGATGACTTGGCTTCTTGTGGCTGACTACAAGGTTCAACATGCTTTGATGTGATTTATTATGAACAGTAATCTATAAATCAGTGTAAAATTCTTTTTAATTAGTTTTATTATCTTTATTTATTGGATAGAGGCAGCAAGAATTTGAGATGGAAGGGGAAAATAGAGAGGGAGAGAGACAGAGAGACATCTGCAGCACTGCTTCACAACTCACAAAGGTTTTCCCTGTAGATGGGGACTGGGGCTGGAACCTAGGTCCTTCTACAATGTAACATGTGTGCTCAGCCAGGTGTGCCACCACCCAACTCCTAATTAATTTATTTTTTGTTAATTTATTATTGTTTATTTATAAAAAGGAAAATTTGACAAAATGTAGGATAAGAGGGGTACAACTCCACACAATTCCCACCACCAGATCTCTGTATCCCATCCCATCCCATCCCATCCCCTGATAGCTTTCCTATTCTTTATCCCTCTGGGAGTATGGACCCAAGGTCATTGTGGGATGAAGAAGGTGGAATGTTTGGCTTCTGTAATTGCTTCCTTGCTGAATATCTGAACATGGGCGTTGACAGGTCGATCCATACTTTCAGCCTGACTCTCTCTTTCCTTAGTAGGATGGGGCTCTGGGGAAGTGGAGCTCCAGGACACTTTGGTGGGGTTGTCTGTCCAGGGAAGTCTGGTTGGCATCATGCTAGCAATTATATTCATTTTAGTTTAGTTGGGGGGGGGGTAATAGTTTACAGTATAGTCTTTAATAAGAAGGTACAACCTCTTATCTCTTGATTTGTGTTTAAGAGACATATCAGAATCCTAATGTTTTCTAAGCAGAGAGAGGTATAGGTAAAAGAAACTGAAAGATAAAAAAAAGAAAAAAGAAAAAAAAGAAACTGAAAGATGAGAACACTGATGAGCTCTGGCTTATGGTGGTATTGGGGTTGAGCCTTAGACCATATTATCAATAATTAAATTATATATGAGAAGACTAATGACAATTGAGTCAAAGTTTTTTTTTTTTTAAGAAAGGAATAACACAGAAGCATATGAAAATAAAAAATCTTTGCTACAATTACACAAAGATAGTCTCCAAAGTGTGTAATAAATTAGAATTACTTTCAGGGAAAGAGATAATCACACATATCTATTTCTGTTAATATATATACAGTATTTTAATTGAGAAACTTTGATTGATCTTGCAAAGGAATAAACTAATAAAGTTTTAGGACTACAGCTTCACACCTCATCACATGTGTATGCCATGCCATGTCTGTCACAAAGGTTCAAGTTACTGTCTACTACCATCAGCCCTGCAAAATCCTAACACTTTTGTCCCTTTACCCTCTGATAGCCACTATTATGTTGGAAAAATCTAAAGGTTTGATTTTTTTTGTCTGTTTCAGATGATTTGTTTTTCTTAAAATATTTATTTATTTTTATGATAGTGATAGTTAGAAAGAGTAATCAGAGCACCATTATGTTCTAATAGATGGTGGGGCCTGGCACTGAACCTGAAGTCTATGAAGCAACATACATATCTATAGTCCTTATTTATATCTTTATATTAATGTATTAATCATATGAATGAAGCGTAAGACTGTGTCTTTGTTCTCATGAATTTTTGTTTTGTTTTAAGCACTATTTTAACAGATGAAAATGATATTGTATATATTATAAAAATCAGTATTGGAGAGAGAGTGGGAGAGAGAAAGACCTCAAACAGCACTGTCAGTGCTGTGGGGGCAGGACTCAAATGCCTGTCCGTTTGGGCGCCAGATGCAGGGCTAGCTTCACTGGCGGGAGACAGACAACCAGGGACTCATGGCTGAGCTGGGAAGCAGTGCAATGTTTATTGAGTAAAGAATCTGCATTTATAGTTTCCAGGAAGGAAGTGGTAGAGTGGAAAACAGGATGTGACTAGGAGAGGGGGCGGAGGGAAAAGAGAATGCAAACCAGTGGGGATTAAAAGGTGGAAAACAGGGTGTGACTAGGAGAGAGTGCAAACCAGTGGGGATTAAAGCAGTGCCTTGCAGACAGGGCGGGTCTCAGACAAAACAATGATCAAGTAGACCAACACTCAAAGCTGGGTCATGAACATGACAAAGCATCACAGTATCTAAGAGAGTTATTTTTCAGGACTTTAAAGCCTTAGGCTTTGAAATCTTTTTGTATGACCACTATTCTGTTTTCCTTAGCCCGGAATATGGCTCTTTAACTGAATGGCACTATAGTAGCCTGCTTACAATGTTTACTCTTGTGTTTCACATATATTACTTTTTTTTCCTACTACATTTCAAGTCTTATTATAAGTGATTAAAACATAATGTGAAAAACGACACAGGTGGTACTGCAATAAATAAATTACAAAAAATGCATAAATTTAAGGGCCTGTGTTGCTATGATAAAATCAAAGCTAGGAAGCACAGGTAGAACAATGAAGTGGATGAGGCTAATATGAAAACTGTACTTTTTACTACCAGTAATTGATATGAAAAAAATGAAATGTTATTTAATTTTGTATGAAAATTATTTTATATTGATTGTTATAAAGTGTAAGATTACATATCTAGGTAATATATAGTCTTTAAAAATATTCTAAAAAGTATATTCTTGGGGGCCAGGTTGTAGCACACATGGCACAAAGCACACCGACCGGCAGAAGGATCCTGGTTCAAGCTCCCAGCTCCCCACTTACGGGGGGGGGGGGGGGGGGGGGGGGGGGGGGAGTGTTTCTCCACAAGCGGTGAAGCAGGTATGCAGATGTTTTTCTCTCTCCTTCTCTGTCTTCCTCTCCTCTCTCCATATCTTTGTTCTATACAACAACAGCAGCAATGACAACAATTACAATAAATACAACAAGGGCAACAGGGGCAACAAAAATGAGGAAAAATATTCTTAACAGGACCCATGCAGTGATACACCCATTGAGTGCACATATTACTATGCACAAGTACTTGGGTTCAAGTCCTGGGACTCCACCTAGAAGCTCAAGCTTCACAAATAGTGATTCAGTGCTGAAGGCATCTCTCTGTCTTTCCATATCTCTGACCCCTCTTGATTTATTTCTGTCTTATCAAAAGAAGAAAGAAAAAAAAAGGCCATTGTGAATGGTGGATTTGTCCTGAAGACAACAAGCCCTAGTGATGACCCTAGTGACAAATAAAGAAACAAAAAATAATTCTTAGATTTCTATTTCCATTACAGTGACAAGGAAATTCATTTAAAACTTGTTTCAAACAGATAAATTTATACTGTTATTTCACAATTATCCCCAAGCACTCTACTCTATTTGGCTTTTGGGGGGTTTTATTCATGAGTTTGGACCATACCTATATCTTTGACCCTATAATAGCCCAAGTTATAAATTCCAAGACTTCTAGGTGATTGATTTTCTCACACCTCGCTTTTGTTTTGCTTGGATGAACAAGTGGAATATTTCTCCCTATTTCTTTATGTGGAGGAGAGGAAAGTATTTATAACGTTTCCAGTAAAGAATTTTACAGTTTTGGCTGCTTGATAGATTCCTAGCTAGTATCTGGTTAAGTGGTACTATTTATTTATTTATTTATTTAAGCTAGTATGTGGTTAAGTGGCAGAATTTGTTTTGAGGCTACTTTTTTGTTTATATTGTTTAGATACCCCATTGTGTTTCTTTAATAAATGGCAATTACCGGATTCCTATTCTCAGTAATTTAAGCATAGACAAGATAGAAAGGTCACTGACATTTAACACTCAAAGTATCCTTAGCTACTCCATCCACTATATTGAAGAGTTAGTGGTTTGCAGTACAGTTGTAGACACATAGGCACATCATCTCGTCTCCTCATGATAAGTGTCTAAGAGACTCTTTCCCTCAACTTAGATCCTTTTCCACTATCATGCACTAGAACCACAGTGCCTTTCCATCACATCCTTTCCCCTGCTTCCCCAGAGTCCTTTGTTTTGGTGCAATACACCACACCCAGTCCATGTTTCACCTTATGCTTTCTTTTACTGTCCTTGCTTCTTAAATTTTACCGAGTGAGATCATCTGGTAAGAGAAAGCAATTAAAGGGATATAGATTCTTTATATGCAGTTTTAAGTGGTTGCAGTTCATTGATTAGTTTGACAAACATGGAGAAATGATTCCCATATGTTATATGTTTTTACCTCTATACTTTTTACTTATGTGACTTTGGATGGAACTTAGTACTGTTCAGATCTAGTAAAGTCTAAAACATATGTCTTGTAATATCTAAAAATGTATAAAATGTATTATATAATTTTTATTCTTACATAGGTGTCAGATTTCCTTTTTTTAATTTTCATTTAATAAAACTTTTTTTCCTCAGAGTGGTCTTTTTATTATTACTTTTGTGCTGTTATTTCTCCATTAATAAAATTTATTTATATTTCATATTGTTTCTTCCTTGCTATTTGTCAGTGTGGAAAATTCAGCATTTTGTATGTAATTATTTTACTACCATGTTTAATTTTTTTAATTTGAACTGAGAAAAATATTATTTTTATATCAAAAATCTACTGTTCTTGCTTATTCATATCAGAATATTTCTTTGTTTTTCCTACTCAAATTACAATAAGAAATGAATAGTTGGGCAGAGACAGGATTATTGCCTATAATCACAGTTTTGACTTAGTCATGATTATTTAATTAAAAGTTGAGCTTTGCAGCCCTGGCCAACTTCAACCACAGAGACTCACAACATTCTTCTTCATTAGGACTCATGATGCCTATTTATTTAATAAAACGTTAGTTGTACAAAGTAGTCATGTAAAAAGTCAACTGTATAGAGCAATCACATCTTCAGAGATAGAGCCTTGGTAAACTACTATAATTCACTGGTTTAAAACATTTTATAGTATTCATCTCAGGTGGGGAGGATAGTATAATGATTATGCAAACAACTTTCATGCCTGAAGCTCCAAGGTCCCAGGTTCAATCCCCAGCACCACCATAAGCCAGAGCTGAGCAGTTCTTTGGGGAAAAGGAACAAAAAACCCCTAATATTTCCCATATTAACTTTACTGATAAACAATAAATAAATAAATAAATAAATAAATAAATAAATAAATATGCCTAAGCAGATACAGAGAACTATCTCCTTATCAATTTATTCTGGTCCCCACCAGAAGGGAAAAGCTTCATGGGTGGTGAAGCAGGGCTGCAGGTGTATCTCTGTCTCGTTCTCTATCTTCCCCTCCCTTTTCAGTTTCTCTTTCTAGTCAATAAAAAATTAATATGGCTAATTTTAAAAATATATATAAAGCTAAAAAACCAAGGAAGACAATTTTCTTAATGCCAAAGATGCATAATTGGGCAGTATAAATACATAGGAACAATTATAGTCACATAGTGAAAACAAAGTATGCGTCATGGAAAAGCATAATGCTCTTTATATGTAAACTGGTTCATTTAACCATCCCACCGTCCCCTTTGTTGGATCTTTATTTCTGTTTTACAACAGAATTAAAAAAAAACATTTTAATCATAGCCTTGTGTGCACATCTTTGTGTCTAGAACTGATAGATTTGTTGCTTTATAGAGAAAATAAAAGAAATCATTGGTTTTATGAAACACTGTCAATAAGATTAAGCAGAACACTGTCAAATTTAAGATTTCATACTGTGAAACATTCCAATTCAGATTCTTTTGTTTTTCTAAGAGTAGTGTATAAAATAATTCTAAACACATTATAGAAAGCAAAGCAACCTGCATATTCAATAAAAATTATATTTCTCCAGGAGCTCCGCTTCCCCAGAGACCCACCCTACTAGGGAAAGAGAGAGGCAGACTGGGAATATGGACCTACCAGTCAACACCCATGTTCAGCAGGGAAGCAATTACAGAAGCCAGACCTTCTACCTTCTGCAACCTACAATGACCCTGGGTCCATGCTCCCAGAGGGATAGAGAATGGGAAAGCTATCAGGGGAGGGGGTGGGATATGGAGATTGGGTGGTGGGAATTGTGTGGGGTTGTACCCCTCCTACCCTATGGTTTTGTTAATTAATCCTTTCTTAAATAAAAAAGAAAAAAATTATATTTCTCTCGCATAACGTATATTCAGTATATTAAACAGTCAATGTACACACTGAAAGACAGAAATGGGATTAAATTCTCAGTGATCATGGTACACTGAGTTTATCCTGAAGCATCACAGATCAGTTCATTTGACCAAAGAACCCCAGTTGATTAACTTCCCATAATATCATCTCATCCTCTTATTGTTTTTTAATTATCTTTTATAGTCCTATAGCACACTGCAATAAAACATACCTTGGCCTATTTTTGTATGAATCTTTGATGAAAAATAAATAAGACCCATATATATATATATATATATATATATATATATAGATATATATATATCCATTGTTGATTTCTGACAGATGATCAAGAGTGAATTATAAAAGTTTTTTTTTTAAGTACTCTTCAAAATTACCACAATTGTTAGGATGACCATTCCCTCATTGATAGTTTTGCAATACTACTTATCAAAGACTGTGTAATTCTTTTTTTTTTTTTTGCCTCCAGGGTTATTGCTGGGGCACAGTGCCTGCATTAAGAATCTATTTCTGGGGCTGGGTGATGGTGCACCTGGTTGAGTGCACATGTTGCAATGTACAAGGACCCAGGTTCAAGCTCCCAGTCCCCATTTACAGAGGGAAAGCTTTGCGAATGGTAAAGCAATTCTTCAGGTGTTTCTCTGTCTTTCTATCTCACCCTTCCCTCTCAATTTCTGGCTGTCTCTATGCAATAAATAAATAAAGATTAAAAAAAATAATAAAGAATCCACTGCTTCTGTGGCCATTTTTTTTATTTTGTTGTTCTTGGATAAGATAGAGAGAAATTGAGGGGAATAGAAGATAGAGAGAGTGAGAGAAAGAAACCTGTAGACCTGCTTCACTGCTTGTGGAGTAATCCCCCTGCAGGTGGGGAGGCAGGTGCTCAAACCCAGATCCTTGTGTGCATTCTTGAGCTTTGTACTATGTGTGCTTAAATAGTTAACCCAGTGCGCTACCGCACAGCCTAGACTAGGTAATTTTTTTTTCCTCCAGGGTTATTGCTGGGGCTTGATGCCTGCACTACAAATCCACTGCCCCTAACCACCATTTTTCCCATTTTGTTGCCCTTGTTGTTGCCCTTATTGTTGTTTTCATTGTTGCTAGTGTTGTTGTTGGGTAGGACAGAGAGAAATTGAGAGAAGAAGGGCAGACAGAGATGAGGAGAGAAAGACACCTGCAGACCTGCTTCACAATGAAACAACCCCCTTGGGGGGGTGCTCTATTTGCACTTAGTGCCATCATGTGTGCTTAACTCGATGCACTATCACCTAGCCCCTGACTGGGTAATTCTGACAGATGCATATTTTACTTTTATTTTGTCTTGAAATAGCAATATTTCTAATATTAAACATCTATTCTGACAAAATGAATCACCATTCATTAGATTTTTTCCTAGATTGGAGAAGTTAGAGAACAATGAATGCTTGGAATATGAGTAAGATTTTGGTATTACTTAGGTTAACTATACATGGAATAAAAACAAACTTCAATGGGTGAGTTGACTTTGAAATACTACAATGCTGTCTTAGAAAAGAAATACTTCAAGACTTTAATGGATTTCTTTGTGTCATTTAGAGTTAATATAGAGAAGCCAGTGTCTTTGGGGGAATGCCATATAACTCACACCAAAAAGTACAGTGGAGAAAAAAATAAGCATAACACATCATGATCCTGACATTTGAAAATTAATTCAAAAAGGCAAATCCAATGGATAAAGAAACATTTGCTGAAGTGAAAGAAATATTCACACAAATAATACAGTGAATGAGCCTTGATTGGAGGGGTTGATCCAAGGAAGTTCCCCACAGACAGTAAACTACTCACATGCAGCCCTGATCCAAGCCTAAGGGCTCCTTTTATTGGTGCTTAGTATAGTGCTTACATCAGAGAAAGCAGAAATTTAAAGCAAGTAAGCCAAGTATAAGCATTCAGAAATCAAGTATGTTTTATATAACTCCTGTGGGGTATATTGATTCTGCCATTTTGTACCAGGACTCAGCCATACAGACATTATGTTACCTTTCATATTTGTCAACCTTGGAAATCAATGGGGTGAGAGATGTCACACCCAGACTACCTTCACATCTAAATCCTTTTTTAAATTTTTTTTTATTTATAAAAAGGAAACATTGACTAAACCATAGGATGAGGGGTACAACTTCACACAGTTCCCTCCACCAGAACTCTGTATCCCATCCCCTACCCTGATAGCATTCCTATTCTCTAGCCCTCTGGGAGTATGGACCCAAGGTCATTGTGGGATGAAGAAGGTGGAAGGTCTGGCTGCTGTAATTGCTTCTCCGATGAACATGGGCACTGACAGGTCGATCCATACTCCCAGCCTGACTCTCTCTTTCCCTACTGGAGTAGGGCTCTGGGGAAGCGGAGCTCCAGGACACATTGGTGGAGTTGCCTGTCCAAGGAAGTCTAGCTGGCATCATGTTAGCATTTGGAACCTGGTGGTTGAAAAGATAATTAACTTACAAAGCCAAATAAATTGTTAAACAATCATGGACCTAAAGGCTGGAATAGTGCAGATGAAGAGTTGGGGGGGGTCTTCGATTTTGTAGATAGCTAGTAGTCATATTTTAGTTATATTCCAAATGGCCTATGGCTATACTAGTTTTTTTGTTGTTGTTGTTTCTATTTGTTTGTTTTTCTTTTTCCCCCTGAGCCTGAAATCTGATATGCCAGTGGTCCAAGTTATTGTCTGGGGAGATGATGTCATGGTTGGAAAAAAGGACCAGAAAGCTGGATCAGGGAAGAGAGTAGCTCCCTAATATGGGAAAGGGGTAGAAATATTGTTGACTGTAAACCGTATCGACTTGATGTGATCTGGGTCCCATAATCAGCTTAGGAGCCTATGTTACCTCTGCATCCCTCTAGATCTGAGCTAAATCCTTCTTATTTATCATCCAAGTAACATGACGTTTTGCTTATTTAGGTGTGTTTATCATCAGAAGGAATAAATAAGTCAAACTCTTGCCTTTGGGGAGCTGTTGTTCAAGACACTCCTTTTCATGCAGACAACATATATTTGCCTTGGTAGAGGCCACAATAACTAGAGTGGAATTCAGATTTTATGTATATAATTCAGTATACTAATTCTCTGTACATAATGATTTCCAGGGTCTTCTCATTTCTTGTTCCCCCCCCAAAAGCACAAATAAACTAATAAAATTATATCAATCTAAATATTCTTTTAATTTTTTTAAAAAATCATCATTATTTGATAGAGACAATCAGAAATTGAGAGGAAGAGGGAGATAGAGAGAGGGAAACAGAAAGACATCTGCAGCCCTGCTTCAGCACTTGTGAAGCTTTACCCTTGCAGGTGGGGACAGAGTGCTTGAATCTGGGTCCTAGTGCATTGTAGCATGTGTGCTCAACCAGATGAACCGCCATCTGGCCCCTTAAAATGAAGATTCTTTACTACAGTAAAATAATTGTCAAAACAAAGTCATATTCTATAAAATGAGAGGAAATATCAGCATAATATGTATATAGAAAACTGCTAGTATGCAAGAAAAAAACAACCAATCTTATAAAAAGTGGTGAGTTGGGGCTGTGTGGTGGTGCACCTGGTTGAGGGCATAAGTATCAATGCATAAGGAGTTATGTTTGAGCCCTTGATCCCCACCTACAGGGGGAAAGTTTTGTGAGTGATGAAGCAGTGATGTGTTTCTCTTTTTCTTTCCCTTTCTATGCCCCTCTTCTCTCTCAAATTCTGGATTTCTCTATTTAATAAATAAAGATAATAAAAATGTTTCTTTAAAAAATCAATACACATATATCAAAGAAGATGACCAAATGACCTAGAAGAAATGACACATGAAAAAAAAAAAACCTCTCAATTTCACTTATTATCAAAGAAATATTGACAAAGTTATCATCTCACATCTATAAGATGGCCCTACATCAAAAAAGGACAGAAACATCTGTGTAGAAAAAGTTACCCATGGAAATTTCTTGAAGTATTTAAAGCAGATCATATCATTCAGAAAGTCTACTTTGTGGTATCTATCACAGAACATAAAAACTACCATCTGAAAGCATATATGCACATCTATGTTATCATAGCACCATTTATAATATACAAGTTTAAAAAAACAAATACACAAATGCAGATGAGTGACTAGAGAAAATAAGTATATTTACATAATATGTAAATACAATGAAGTACTACTCAACTGTAGAAAAGATTAGCTCTTTTGATACCAAATGGGCATTGTTGGAAGAGCTAATGCTAAGTGAAATAAATCAGAGGATAAATGAAAAAATACCAAATGATCTCACTCAAATGTGGGTTATAAATAAACCAAGTAAGAGAACTGATCAAGTTAAACTCTTGACCTGTGATTATATGTCTGAAGTTACTAAGCAGGAAGTGGCAGGGGTATTGCAAGGTGCAATAATACCTATTGGTTTGTGGTAGAGGTAGATTGTCCTTTAGATGGATGTGTTTGCGGCGCCCCATCAAGAACACCAGGGAGTCTGACAGGATCATCTCCTCTCTGGACCTGCATTCAGACTTCAAGGAGGCTGGGCAGGAAGGACGAGAAATGGGATGACACATTCTCCCCCGTTATTGTTACAAATAATTATACTGTTACAATTGATTAATAGTGCTTTGGCAGTGCCTGGTGGGAATGGAGAGTCAGAAACACCCCCTCTCCCTTACACAGGGGCATATTTGAAAGTTACATTATGAAAGTGGGGAATGTGGGTCAGCATAGAAGGACAAAAGAAGTCATGTTATGACCTGCCCCTCAAAGAAAGAATGCAGAGATTGAGGCCTCCCAGGAACAAGTTGACGTATCGAAACAAAGAAAGATTAATAGTTAAACTTTACCAGATCTAGATGAGCAGTGGTCCATGACTATGCAAAGAACCGTATGCCCCCCATAGAAGATTAATGATAGAAAGAGCCCTCAGCAAAAGTCAAAAACAATTCTAAGTATGACCTCCCCTGAGAACAGGGCGATACTAAGTATTGTACCATTCTTTACAGTAAAAAGGGGTAGTGACATATACACAGCCAAAGTCACAAGACTATGATGCTTATTGCTACTTCCTTATGAGATAGATGTTTATGTAACCTGATTGTAACCTGAAAAAGTATAAAAGCTAATGCAGTTTCACTATTAAAATGAGTCCAGATTCACCCTCCATATGAGTGTGGTGTTTTCTGTTCTCCCTTGCGCCGACTCCTGACCCACCAGGGAAGTCACCTTCCAAGACCCCTGACTCTCCTGCTGCTCATCCGCTGTGGTGGTCCATGGCATGTGTAATGCTTAAGTACATTTTGAAGAAAAATGATATATTTCCCAAAACATAAGCAATCTAATGAACCAACACCACCGCAGAAATAAATGAATTCAATGAACTATTCAAGAGCAGTAATAAAAATCCTCAAGTAAACATACGGCCCTAATTATGAGATTTCCATTTCAAATCAGTTTTCTAGTTAATTATTATTAAAATACTCTAACACCTAGTGATTATATTTTGTTTATAATTAAGAATGTAAAATCAGTTATGAATTCCCTACAAGTTAGTGTCTGGCTCCTTTCTACTATTTAGTAAATGATGATGTTCTGAATCTGGACAGTTTTGTTTGTAGACTAATCTGTCATGGTTTCCTTCATTAACTAGCTGGTGCAAGCTCTTTTCATTCTTTCAAGCTGTGTTTGGTCAGACTTATATGTCAAGTTTTCTAATCCAGGTCTGCCTATGGAAATCACTGGTGTTTTCTAGCACAGGAGAAATCAGGTCATTTTCCCCACTAAATGTAATAGCTACACTTTGAGCAGTTACTGAAAAACCTGGTTAAATTTGGGTTTCTGCTATATAAATTGGATCCTAGTAGCTTTAGACTGTACCAAATGACATTTACTCACAATAGTGATAAGTCCTAGTCTATGTACATTGTTCTGTAAGTCGCTTTTTGTGAAGACATGAGAAACAAAATGGGTAGGAATCCAAGCACTATGTCTAACAAATTATTTATATTTATTCACTTATTCATTCATTCAAAGAGAATCTACAGAGCATATTGTATACAGCACACTATGTCTAGATACCAAACTTAAAACAGTGAGCAAACCAAAATATACTCAGTTATGAAAGACAGTAGATTAAACAAAGAATGCAGAGTGTTGTAAAAGTTTTGTATAAATAAGGGGAAGGAAGTCTTTCTAAGAAGGTGTCAATGAAAAATGCTATAGTCTGTTTAGGGGGAAAGTGACAAAATATTAAGTCAAGGTGGAATAGGGATACAAGGTTGTATGATATTTTAGTTGATGGTAAGGGATTTAGTTTGTATTTTGAATAAGCCAAAAGACCATTTTAAAATTTGCATTTTAAAGACCCTGTCTCCTTTCTTTGAAGGTAGACAATTGTTTTGAGAAGTTTTAACTAGAATGAAAGATTGTGGAAGATGTGTTATTTTTGCTTTTAGGTTTTGAGTGTTACTAATACGTCCAATAACTGTGAAGATTAGGACTCTTATACAGAGAGGGGGAACTGATTATGCTTGAAAGAGATGAAAAATTTTAAGTAATTGTGAGGATAAGCCATATTCTCAAATAATTACCAGCAAATGTGGTAATTATGCCTTTAGATAGGGATAGATCAAAACAATTTATTTTTAGTACTAGAGTGGTAGACAGAGGTCATAAATTTGTCTCAAATGCTATGAAAGGCAGACTAAGAAGTAAGGGGGAAATTATGTATTTTTTCCCCCATAGTACTCCTCAGGTCTGGCTTATGATGATGCTGGGGACTGAACCTGGGACCTCTGGTACCTCTGCCATAAAAATTTTCTTATAGAACCATTATGCCAACTAATGGAATTTTAAATTTAATTTTCTCAGAAAATGCAGCAAGACACTAAATCCACATTTGGTGATTTACTGCTAGATTTTTTTTTGTTGTAGTTGTTGATTTCCTTATTTCCTTCTTCCTATGACTGGAAAATGAAGATAAACACAGAATCTTGGAGAGGAAATCTGAAAGTCCAGGAGAGATGAAAGTGTCAACACAAAAATGAGAGCCCAAGGAAACACAGAAACCCCTAAAGAATTCAGGAGAAAAATTGGAGTTCATTAGACAAAATGAATACACATAAGTCAGTAATTCCTATATATATTTATACAGAAGAAGAGTAAGAAATCAATTCCAGAGCCAGGTGGTGTCACACCTGGTTTAGTGTACATGTTACAATGTGCAAGGACCTGGGTTTGAGCCCCTTGTCCCCACCTGCAGGAGGAAAGCTTTGTGAGTGTTGTAGCAGGGCTGCAAGTCAGTCTCTCTCTCTCTCTTTTTCTCTCTCCCTCTCCCTCTCCCCTGTCCCCTCTCCCTCTCCCTCTCTCTCTCTTCCCTCTTGATTTCTGGCTGTCTCTATCCAATAATTAAATAAATATAATAAAAAATTAAAAAGAAATCTACCCCAATCATAATAGATTAAAATTAATTAAATATCTAAGCATAAATTATGCTGAGAAAACCAGGTGGGCACATGCAGTAGAATGAAGCAGGATCATCACATGTCATCATCATGCACAAAGGTAGATTCAAAATGAACCAAAGACTTAGATGTTAGACCAGAAACTATAAAATACCTAGAATAAAGCATTAGCACAACACTATATGATATCATCTTTGGGAGAAAACTACAAAATCATGAGCCCAGCAACAAAAAAAAATAAAATAGGATAAACTACTGAGACTACATTAAGCTGAAAAGATTTTGCAAAGCAGGAAAACCCATCATAAATACAGACGCCCTACAGAATAGGAAAAGTTGTTTACGTGCCATACATCAGACAAAGAGCCAATAACAAGATATAAAAAGTACTCACAACACTCAGTGACAGAAACAAACAGCCCCATTTGAAAACTGGAGAAAGAACTGCAGTAGACACTTCCCCAAAGAAGATATTCAGAAGACCAGTGGAAATAACAAAAAATATTCAAAATCACTGATAATCTGAGACATGCAAATCAAGACAACAACGAGATACCTTCTCACCTTGTGAGAATGACTTATATCAAAAAAAGATAACAATAAGTGTTGGATAGGTATGGAGAGAAGGGAAGATTAATACACTATTGGTGGGCTACAAATTAGTGCAGCTCTGGTGGAAAACAGTTTAGAGGTTCTTGAAAAAACAATTAAAAATCAACTAAACATATAACCCAGCAATTCCTCTCTTAGGCATCCACCCAAAGATCACAAAAACAACTATTTGAAAAGTTATGTCCATACAGTGGGATGTCCATACATTTATGTCCATACAGTGGGATTTATAATACCAACATTTGGAAACAACTCACATAAAATAACAGATGGATGATTAAAGACATTATGGCATATATTCATAAAGGAATACTACACAGGTACAAGAAATGATTACCTTTTTTATTAGAATTTGGATGGAACTGGAGGGAATCATATTGAATGAGATGAGCCATAACAGACGATGAATACTATAGGATTTCATTCACAGATGGGTTGTAAGAATTAAATACAAAATCAGGGTGAATTCTCAGTGGAATATATTTCTATAGAAGTATATTTGGGGACTCAGAAGGAAGCAACAAGGATTATTCAGGGTAGAGTAGAAACTCAAGTCCCTATGGTGAAATAAAAGGATGGCTTGACTGGGGGTGAGATTGAGTGATACCCATCTTGAGGAATTTTAGAAATGCACCTTAGTGACAACAAAAACCCTACAAATCAACTTGACCTCAATAAAGTGTTACTGGAATTGGAAATAAGAATATCAAATTCAGCGAACTTTAAAACTTTTGAGTTAGGGAGTTGGGCGGTAGCACAGCAGGTTAAGCACAGGTGATAAAAGTGCAAGGACCAGTGTAAGGATTCCAGTTCGAGCCCCCGGGTCTTCTCCTGCAAGGGAGTCGCTTCATAGGCAGTGAAACAGGTTTGCAGGTATCTATCTTTCTCTCCCCCTCTCTGTCTTCCCTTCCTCTATCCATTTCTCTCTGTCCTATCCAACAACAACTACATCAATAATTACAAGGGCAACAAAAGAGAATAAATAAATAAATAAAAATTATAAAAAACTTTTGAGTTAATAAAAATTTTCAGATGTTCAAGAGTTTAGTATGATAATGCCCTAGTATAAAAGTCAAATTGGATTAAAATATTTAAGGTAAGTGAAAATTAATAAAAAAAAAATCTAAGCATAACAAAATTGTGTTTCTAATGACAAGTCAAAACCTGAGAGCATGGGTTAGGGTGAGGAGATGGTAGTACATCCAGTGTATCACACAAGTTACTATGTGCAGTGACCCACCTTGGAGACCCCACCTGCTGCTATGAAGCTTCAAAAGCCTGAATGACACAAATGCAAACTAAGAAAGAAATTATAGCAGCTTCTAACATCAGAAAGACTTAGATTTGAATGTTGATATTTACACTGAATGCACAATTTACTGAATTTTCCTGAGTCTCAGTCTCCTTAGATAAGAGATTTATTAACATTAAAACACTCTGAACTGTAATTTTCACAATGAGGTTAATATTTCCTACTGCATAATTTTTATAAGTTTTAGATAAACAATAGTTGTCCCAGGCCCCTAATAAATGTCAGTTATATTCCAATAGTATCAACTTTAGTAAAGTAATTATCAAGGAGCAAAATTTTTAAATGATTTTCAAATCATAACTAATTATTTTCTAACACTGTCTATATTTTACATTGAGAATGTACATAAAATTTAGATCTTACAAGTACAACTTTGTGTTTTAAGCATAGAATGTTGCTATTAAGACTCAGAAACTGGCTCCAAGTCAGAGTATTGCCTTCTCTATGCTAAGTAAATTTGGTTATTTATCTATACTATATCCTTCTTAATCTAATTGCCACAGTTGTTATAGACCATTCTCTTAAAAGGAAGTATTAATGTTCTGTATACACTCTACACATTATCACAGTTACTTTATGCTGATGCGTAGAACAGAGAGTTTATAAGTATTCTCTTTTCCATGAAAATTGCTCTTTTACTGGAGAGTTTCATACAAATGTTCTCTAATGTGGATTCTGGATAGTCATGTGGCTCTATTTTGGTCTGAGATCTTATGGGATACGAGTGTTACTTCATCTAAGAGAGTTTTTTTAAACTGAGAAATATGGGAAATGATATGAGGGATATGAAACTTCTTAAAGTTGGAGAGATAAAAAGGTAATAAAGTCATAGAAATAGCAAGAAGTACGTATTTTCTATAGCATGATACAAAAGGTGAAAAACTTGCTTCATTGGCCAAACTCACCAATGTGTCCTGGAACTCCACCTCTGTTGTCAGAGTTCAGGGCATCAGTAGGCCGGGCTAGCTTTGCAACAGTAGACAGAGCCTCGCGGACACACGGCTGAGCAGAAAATCTGTATTTCTTTATTCAGGAGCAATGATTCAAAAACTAGTCTAATCTAATCACCACACCATCACCACACCATGTGTCCTCCATCTTTCTCCTCTGGCGGCAGCTGCAGGAACTCAGGAAGTACATAGTATAGGGGATGGGGAGAAGGGAGAAGCACGAAAGGCAAAGACTAAGCCAGGATCTCCCAGAGCAGGGGAGTGAGACCAAACCAATGTGAAGCATACCAGTAATTCCCCCTTTTCTTTTTAACTAATTGACCATAGTATCAGGAGTGTGGGGTGAACAGAAACCTATATCATACAGGCATTTTCAAAAAAGAAACTGGCACAAACATGGAGGAACAAGTAAGCAAGCAACAAGAACCAGTGTGCTGCCAAGGGAAGGCCTGAGGGGGGCGTTTTTTTGCCTCTGTGGGCAAGGCTTTATCAAGTTAAAGGACCATTCCTGCCTCTGGGGCTTCTCTTGCCTCTGGGGGGCATTACTTACCTCGACGGGCATTTTTTGCCTCTGTGGGCATTACCTAGCATGGAGCGAGGGTATGGCCTAGAGTCCCAAGGCAGCTGGCTGTAGTCAGTCTTTGAGAAACCCAGCAGCATAAAGGGAAGCTACTGTAGGGTTGTGTACCAGTAAGTCCAATAGAAGTGCCAGTTCAAAGCAGATGTCCACCGAAGAATTGCCGGGGGGGGGGGTGAATTGTTGCATGAGGAAGGTCAGCCGTTGGAATTCCACTTTTTTGTAGAGAACTTGACTGCTGCAATTAACTTACTATGAGACAAAACTTGTAGCAGGTTAGAAGTTTACCACAATTGATAACTCTATTACAATTGGAAGCCTTTTTTTTTATATGATTTTAAGGTTGTTTAAAGTTTAAACAATAAAATGTGGAAAGGTAAACAGAGAACCATGGAAAAAAAAAGAAAGCCTCAGGCATGAGAATCATTAGCAGAACCATTGTGCTATCTACCCCACCCATATTTGAACACACACATAAACATGGTTTTCAAATACACAAGGAGAAAAACTTTTGTTACAAAGACATGTCATTTTAAACACAAATTTAGATCTGTACTGCCTAGTTGTTTGGGGGTGCGTTGTCCGGAGGAGGCTTCTTGCGCAACTTCAGCTCCAGGAATTGTAGGTTGTGATCTCTGCAGGAATCTCTGTATTCTAGCTTTTCTGACTTCAGAGCTGAGTTGGGGATCTCGACCAGGGGGCCCAGTCCCGGCAGGGAGCCCGTGGTCTCCAGGTGGTCTGGGATCTGCCCAGACTTCATAGCAGGAGGGCTGGCAGGCCAGCAGTGCAAAAGGCAAGGACCGAGGTGCCCCGGAGTGGCAGCCAGGATAGGCTGCATCCCTGCCCGCCATGTCTGCGGCCCTGCTCCCAGTGGCCAAGCAGTGTGGAGGGAGCCCGCACCCAATGCCCCGCACCACGCAGTGGCGAGCTGGTTCATGTGGGTGTGTGGCCCAGAGAGAAATGTTCCAGAAACAGAAAAACAGTCTCATGAAGAAAGGGCAGAGGCCTTTGGAAACCTCTTCACAGTCAGAAAAGCAGCCCATAGTAGATAGGTAGCTACATTGTCTTCACTTATCTGAGAAATACGCAGGTCAGGTCCCTTCGTGGTCGCCATATGTTGTCAGAGTTCAGGGCGTCAGTAGGCAGGCTAAATTCGCGGCGGTAGACAGAGACTCGAGGACACACGGCTAAGCAGAGAAGCTGTATTTCTTTTCAGGAGCAACGATTCAAAAACTAGTCTAATCTAATCACCATAAGTTCTGTCCTCCATCCTTCTCCTCCGGCGCTGCAACAGGAACTCAGGAAGTACGTAGGATAGGGGGCGGGGAGAAGGGAGAAACGCGAAAGGCAAAGACTAAACCACGATCTCCTGGAGGCAGGGGAGTGAGACCAAACCAATGTGAAGCATACCAACACACCTCTTCAGAGCCTTGCCTCACTAGGGAAAGATAGAGACCGGCTGGGAGTATGGATGGACTTGCCAACACAAATGTCCAGCAGAGAAGCAATTACAGAAGCCAGACCTTCCATGTTCTGCAGTCCATAATGATCCTGGTCCATGTTTCCAGAGGGATAAAGAATCGGAAAGCTTCCAGTGGAGGGGATTAGATGATGAACTCTGGTGGTGGGAATTGTGTGGAATTGTACTCCTCTTATCCAACAGACTTATCAATCATAATTAAATCAATTTTGAAAAACGAAAGTATAATGTATATATGTTTCCTATTTGTGGTATA
The DNA here is from genome assembly GCF_950295315.1 of Erinaceus europaeus. Taxonomy (NCBI): domain Eukaryota; kingdom Metazoa; phylum Chordata; class Mammalia; order Eulipotyphla; family Erinaceidae; genus Erinaceus; species Erinaceus europaeus. The sequence continues at coordinate 84,986,918 of NC_080172.1, forward strand.
TTTTGTTTTGAGGTTAACATAATATTATGTCTACATATCTACAGCAGTTTTTTTGTGCACTGATTATCAAACTAGATGTGGAAGGTTTCTGTAACATCTACATGTACTTAATCAGCAAATACTAATCTCTAGTGACTCCTATAAACATTAACCACACAGAGACACTTATAAAGGTGTTGGCTTTACTACCATTAAGGGCAAAACCTGTGGTTGACCTCCCCATGACCCTAGGTAGACAGATAGATAGATAGATAGATAGATAGATAGATAGATAGATAGATATACAGATAGATAATAGGGACTCAGAACAGCACTCTGGCACGTGTAGTTCTGGGACCAAACTCAGAATCTTTCTCACTGGTTGGGCAAGTTTGCAGTTGTACCACTTCCTGGGTTGCCTTCTTCTTATCCTCTTGTTCTTGCAGATGGCTACTGCACCATGGCTGCTTTCCCACAACACAGTATCCTCCATCGTGGGTTCTCTCTATCTCAATCACACTTCAGTAATTAATCTCTTTCAAATTATTCTAGTTTGTGTGTGCCATCTGTCTTCTGTTAAGACTGTGACAGATACATCAACAATTCCACTGCTGGTTTAAAAACATAAAAACAAATGTTAAAAAGACAGAGGAGTTGTAATGTCAATACATATAAAATGTTTTACTTGCCTTCTTCATCTTGTTTTTCACTAATAGACTGCAACTTCTGCTTTAGAACACTCAAAGTCTAACAGGACACTAAGGCTCAAAACAACTTAATAGGTCATCTAATCTAATTCACTAATTCTGTAAATGGGAAAATAGGACTGATTTTCTGTCATTAACCTTGACTGCAACAACCTAATCACCCAGTTTGCCCAATCCACTACTATCTGGTTTAATATGATGGCCTCTGAAATGATATTCTTTCTTCCTGTGCCCACCATGAGCTAAACTCTATTTAGCTTCAAAGTAAGAACACATCTGTGCTCAAAAAACTTCTGAAGGCTTCCTGTTTGATCTGTGTTAAATATAAATTCTATCTTCCTTTTGGAGCTCAGAAATCTTACTTCTCTCATACCACCTCTTTTTTTTCTAAACTGCCTTCATTGTTCCTTTGTAGGACAGAATATTCATTGTTTGTTTATTTTTATCATTATTATTGGGAAGTTAGTCACAAAGTGTAATAATTGAAATTTGGGTACAATTTCTCATCTTCCTGTGAAAGTTCTCTGAAAAACTCTCACCCACAAACTAAGTTATTTTACATGATTGTGCACCAGGGGAACCCTAAGTTTCTTTCCAGATCCTTCTTACCCCCACTGTTGGTCTGCTTCTAATTCTGCTTCTTAAGACCCCTTCCGTTTTGTTCATCACGTTAGGTTCACTTGCATTGCTTAACCCTGTGGTCTATTTACATAATCAGTGCTTTACCTGAGACCTGCCCTGCCTACAGGACATTGGTTTAATCCCCACTGATTCATGCTCTTTTTCCACTCAGCCCCCTCTCCTAGTCACATCCTATTTTCCACCATTTAATCCCCACTGGTTCGTGTGCTTTTTTCTTCTCCCCACCCCCTATCCTACGTATTTCCTTTTTCCTCTTCTGATCTGGCACTTCCACCTCAGGAGATGTAAAGGACAGGATTTTCTAATGAATAGAGATTGATTGATTGCACTGCATCCCTGCTCATCAATAAAGATTGAACTGTGTCCCAGCTCAACCATGAGTCCTTGGTCATCTGTCTCCCTCCTGTGAAGCTAGCCTGGCACCCCACCTTTTACAGAATCCTTTGCTTTAATGTAATACACCATGCCTAGTCCATGTTTCAATTTGTATTCTCCCTCCCTATCCCTACTTATTTAAAAAAATATTTATTTATTCCCTTTTGTTGCCCTTGTTGTTTTATTGTTGTAGTTATTGATATCGTGGTCCTTGGATAGGACGTAGAGAAATGGAGAGAGGAAGGGAAGACAGAGAGGAAAGAGAAAGAGAGATACCTGTAGACCTGCTTCACCACCTGTGAAGCGACTCCCCTGAAGGTGGGGAGCCAGGGGCTCAAACTTGGATCCTTATGTCAGTCCTTGCTCTTTGTGCCACCTGTGCTTAACCCACTGTGCTACCGCCTGACTCCCCCCATCCCTACTTATTAAGTCCCACCTATAAGTAGGATCATTCAGTGTTTGTCTTTCTGTTTTTGGCTTAACACAGTATCTTAAAGTTCCAAACAAGATGGCACAAAGCAAGAACAAGAATATCCCCATGTATCATAAGGTGTTGCACTAGAAACCTCCCAGAAAATAGCTTTACAATTTATTTACTCCTTCTTTGATATTGAAGTACTACTTATCAAGAAGGACTTCTTTAATCACTAAGTTTAAAATAGGAATATTCACTTGTATAGTATTTCTTTGACTTTTTGAACTATTTTTTAAAATATTTAAAATATTTATTTATTCCATTTTTTTTGCCCTTGTTATTTTATCATTGTAGTTGTTGTTATTATTGGTGTCATCATTGTTGGATAGGACAGAGAGAAATGGAGAGAGGAAGGGAAGACAGAGGGGGGAGAGAAAGACAGACACCTGCAGACCTGCTTCACCACCTGTGAAGTGACCCCCTGCAGGATGGGAGATCCTTACACAATCCTTGCTCTTTGAGCCACCTACACTTAACCTGAGCTATGGCCTGACTCCCTTAAACTATTTTTTTTATCTACCACACTTATCACCACATTGCATACTTTACACAAGTTTTTATTCTTAGTTTCCTTGCTTCAAATCTAAGTTGATTAAAGTTAGTAATGTTATTTAATAAGTGACTTTTAATATTTTTATTTAAAACTTTGATTACTTTGTTTACTGAATATGTGTTGTAGAACTTAACTCCCATTTATGCCACCTGGGATCTGATATAATTGTTTCTATTATATGTTGTTAAAGTCAGAGGTTCAAGATGGGGGCTGAATGGTGGAATACCTGGTAAAATGCACTTGTGATCATGCACAAGGACCGAGATTCAAGCCCTGGTTTTGCCAACAGAGGAGAAGCTTCACAAGTGGTGAAGCAGTGCTTAAGCTATCACTCTTTCTTTTTTATTTCCCTTTTTTTTTAAAAAAATTAATTAATTAATTTATTTATTTATTTATTTTCCCTTTTGTAGCCCTTTTTTATTGTTGCTGTTGTTATTGATGTTGTCGTTGTTGGATAGGACAGAGAAATGGAGAGCAGAGGGGAAGACAGAGGGGGAGAGAAAGACACCTGCAGAACTGCTTCACTGCCTGTGAAGCGACTCCCCTGCAGGTGGCAAACTGAGGGCTTGAACTGGGATCCTAACTGGTCCTTGCGGTTTGCACAACGTGTGCTTAACATGCTGTGCTACCGCCCAACTCCCTTTATTTCCCTTTTATCTTTCCCTTTCCTCTCTATTACTCCCTGTCTCGATCCAAAAAATTAACAAACAAGTAAATAAATGAATATGGCTGCTGGGAGTTGTGTATTCACCAAACAGCCACCAGAGCCCAGTGAAAACCTTGGTAGCTATTAAAAAAAAAACAACAAACTATTGACATTACATATTTATTATATATTTCCCCCATCTACTATAAAATGACACTAATTAGGATATGAACTTTACATTCTAAGAACATGATAGGGAAAGATAAATAGGAGGACAGTACAGGAATTCATTGTCTATTTTTATTATAATCAGAGTTGTATAGTACTTCTTATTACATTCAATTAATTAGACCATAAAAGGAAAAAATTCTGTTATCTAAGAGTCTGTCTCATGGAAACAAAAAACAGCTAATAGTAAGTATTTTGTGAAAATTGGAGCTTTAAGTCTTCATAGACCCATTTACATTGTATACTATCAAGTAGAAGCAAGAATGAAATCTATTACCTGAAAGTGTTTGGAGTATCCTTTTGTAGCACTTGAATTTACCATTTATTTAAAAAAATGTGTGTGTGTTTGTGTTTTTTTTTTATTTTACTTTGTGATAGCTCAAAATAATTATACAGTTTTTATTCTTTTTTTATTGAGATAATGTTGGTTTACAAGAATATGTATTTTTAGGTAAGCAATTTACATCTCTTCAAATTATGTATCACCATACTGTGCCCACCATGAAGATGTCAGTCTTTCTCCTCCGAAGCCCTGCCACAGCCCTCCCACTTTGGTAACCACAGTTCTACTTCAGAATCTTAGGGTTTGTTTTCTTCTGGAATTGTTTCTTTACTTTTACCTTTGTAGCTCACATAAGGGTGAGATAATTGTTTTTAATTTTTTCATTAATTTTTTATTATATTTATTTATTTATTTTGAATAGAGAAAGCCAGAAATCAAGAGGGAAGGGGGTGGCAAATGAGGGAGGAGAGAGAAATTGACACTTGAAACACTACTTCACTACTTTCAAAATTTTCCTTGCAGGTAGGGACTAGAAGCTTGAACCACCATAAATTGTCATGGTTATAAAAACAAACAGAAAAGCTGTCATATAGTATATGGAGAAACAGTTATATATATGCAATGTAATTGGAAAATATTAATGCAAAAACTTTTTTATTATTTTTATATCGAGGTTAATGCTTTACAGTGCACACACTGACATATGCATGCATACAATTCCATTATGTAATAGTGATCCAAAGTTTTCTTTTTCTCCTCTCCCCCTTCTTCACCCTCCCTTCCCAAAGTCCTTTGCTTTGTTGCTACACATCATATCCAGTCCATGTTTTACTTGTGCTCTCCATCCTCGTCACTACTTTTTAAAAAAATATTTATTTCCTTTTGTTGCCCTTGTTTTATTGTTATAGTTATTCTTGTTGTCACCATTGTTGTTGGATAGGATAGAGAGAAATGGTAAGAGGAGGAGAAAACAGAGAGGTGGAGAGAAAGGTAGACACCTGCAGACCTGCTTCACCTCTTGTGAAGGAACGCCCCTGCAGGTGGGGAGCCAGGGGCTTGAACCAGGATCCTTATACTGGTCCTTGTGTTTTGCGCCACATGCGCTTAAAGCAATGCACTACTGCCCTACTCTTGTCACTACTTTTTAAAGTCCTGCTAATAAGTGAGATCATTTGACATTCATTATTCTCTTTTTGGCTTATCGCACTCAACATGATGAGTATTTTTTGAAATTAAAATAAAGCCTCGATTTAGTTTTTTTTTTAAGGAAAGAAATATGTTAAAGACTTTTTGTTGTAGATTATTACTAAAGGAGGAAAATACAATGTTATATTTCTTTAAATGTATGTTAAGAAAGACATTGCCATTTGTAGGAAGATAAACTTGAGCACATATTTTCAGGAATATCTCCTGGCAATATTGTGTATGCATCCTTTTTCTCCATGGAGATATTGTCTCTTTAGAATCTTACTGTATGTTTATTTATTGAATAAAATTGTTATATGAAATAAAGGTCACGCCCAATAATGTATGTGAGAGAAAAACAAAACTAGATGGATCAAAGTTCATTACCAAAGGAGTTCAAGCATTCACTTGTCTCTATCTCTGTTTAATGCATCTCTGTGTTTAACCTGGTGTAAGAAATAAATTAAACTAGCTCATGTTTGCACTATCAACTACTGTTTGTTAAATTTCTAGTACTGTTTGATATCAGTGTGTGGTTCTTTTATGTTCTGTATTATTCCCCAGAACTCTGCTAAAAGTAATGATGGTAGACAGCCTATTCTGAGTTCCAAGTTTATTTTTAACAATTCAACAACATATGGCATTGACAGGCAAACATCCAATACTATGTCAAATGCTAAGTATTTTCATTTTATGTTTTAAAAATGCATCACATTTGAAATTACAATCTAAACTGTCCAGTCTCTAAGATTATACCACACTGACTAAGATATCATTTATTTCCTTTAGCCCACTGCTACTATTTGAAATACCTTAGCTATTGCATCTATTCTATTTGATGCTCCTAACTTATAAATCATCTGTGTTGAAAAAGTTTACTTCGAAAACATTATCTTTTAACCATATCTGAGACTTCATCAGTATAGGTAACAGATCTGAATAATGATGAGTTTCCATAAAAATGAACAGCCAGTTCAAAAGCACTTGTGCATTTCACTTATTTAAGAGCCTGATATGTACTATACATAACTAGCAATGGTGAACAGACTCCAAAAGTTACAAACTCAGTAATAAAGAATATATTACATATACAGATCTTGGATATCACTGAAATTTGTCTCGATACATATGCCTCACTGAACATCTCATCTAAATTGAATCATACAATATGTTAATTTTTGTATCTGTTTTATTTGATATTACATTTCAAAGGGTCATTCAGGGCATAGTAGATATCAGTATCATATTTATTTATTTACTTTTATTTATTTATTTGGATCAAAGGAGTACAATTCCACACAATTCCCACCACCAGAGTTCTGCAACCCATTCCCTTCATTGGAAGATTTCCTACTGTTTATCTTTCTGGGACTATGTGAAAGCTTGGTACAGCTTAGGGGAGCGCTCCCATCCTTGGATGGAGGTCTAGAAAGACACCCCGCTTGTTAGCCTCTCTCCATAGAGCTGAGCCAAGAAAGAAAAGTCTCCTAGATTCAGCTCACCCTTGTTAGACACTCAAGCCCACAGAAATCTCACAGTTTCTCCCTGCTAGCAGCAGGCCACATGGCTGAGTGCTTTAAGATTCATTTACTCAAAGTTCACTCACCTTCTGATCACAAAGGAGAACACACCTTATCACACACTCCTAACAATGTTCTTTGATGTCCTTAATTTACATCAAGCCTTGTTTATCTTCTCTCTATCCCACCTTAACTGGTTTAACCCCTATTCTTCTCTCAAAAGCCTTTGGGTAATTAAATGCCTGCATCAGGAGACTAATTATCTTGACCTTTATGTATCTGCATCAATTCTTGTCATACCAGCCCCCTACCATAGGGGCAAGCTGACCTTTAAGAAACCTGTAATTTCTGACGTATTTGAAAAATGTTCTTTGTTTAACTTTCTCTATATATCCAAGCCCACCCCTGAATAAATTGAGAGTGTTCCTATCAGAATTCTCCCTGAGTTTCTTTTCTTATCACGTAGTCTCTTGAGCTAGTGATGAAGTCTCAGTAAGCTTACCTTCCTGGCTGGAATCACTCCACGTGAGCCCCAGCATGGGAGCATGGACCCAGGATCATTATGGGATGCAGAAGGTGGGAGGTCTAGATTCTGTAATTGCTTTTCTGTTGGACATGGGCTTTGGCAGGTCAATCCATACTCCCACTTGTTTCTATCTTTCCCTAGTGGGGAAGGGCTCTGGAGAGATGGGGTTCCCAGATACATTGGTGAGTTTCTCTACCCAGGAAATCAGGTTTGTGTCAAAAGCTGGATTAGAGCAAGAGACCTGAGTATTTTAATGGTGGCTCTTTTGGTCACTATCAGACCACTCCATCATCCGAGGCCCAAATCAGAGAATCCTGGCATTCCCACACAGATATGATTGTCCTAGACCTCTAACAGATCCCTCACTCTGCTATCACTGGTCATCTCCATCAGGAACAGTATCATGGACACTCTTGTGGACCTCTACAGGACCTTGCCCTCAATGTGGAACAACAATGGTAGGGACCGCCCCACTCTATGAAGGGAGGCTGGGTCAACATACTCTGCCACTAGAAGAAGATTGGTCCTGAGATAAGTGCATCCTAGAATGTTCCTAGCTATGACCACAGATTAGGAACTCAAACTTACAGGGATGCCAAAGTTACACAGGCTCCTGTGCTAAATATGGGTCCCAAATCAGATCAGTAGTAGTCAACTGTATTTTTATGCTTTTCCCATTCTGGGGAGCCACTTTCTTCCCTGATCCAGATTACTAGTCCTATTTCCAACTCTGAAACCATCTCCCCCAACAGTACATTTACCTCACCTGCATCTTAGCTATTGGGCTCAGACAACACTAATAGTCATGGAACCCCTTGGAATATACCTAAAATAGACTAATAGACTTCCTAGCTTTTTCTAAAAGGGAAACCCCAAATCTCATCTGCTCTATTCTTACTTTCTATTATGCTTTATATCTTAATGCTTTCTAGCCACAGAGTTTTTTTTTCATTTAAATTGTGTAATATGTATATATATATATATATATATATATATATATATATATATATGAAGAGGAAGAGAGAGAGAGGGAGAGAGAGAAAGAGACAAGACATTACTCTGACATCTGCAATACCTGGTGCCTTAGGTTTACAAAGGATGCATTCTACCCATTGAACCACCTCCCCATCTCATATCAGCAGTATACAGTGATATAGGATACAATGGCATAAGATTTAGTTATCGATATTTATTTATATTTATATAAACATTAATTTATAACTAAATACTATCACATTATGTGAATACATAAGATTATGTCCATCCATTCATTTGGCATTTTATTTATTTCTGATTTGAGATTATTATTGATAATGCCTCCATTAAAGTTTTGAAATTGTGTGCGAGGTTATTTTTTTCTATTTGATTAATATTTTAACAGACATCTATCTGAGAACAGGTATGTTGAATGACATGGTAGTTACCATTTTCAACAATTGTAATGCATTGTGAAACACTGTGACTTATTGCATCAGATTCAATGAATTCAAGGATCTAAAGAAAGGAGGCAATATTGGGTAGGACCCAATATCCTCTGGAAGAGGAAAAGGAAGATTTGGTGGCTGATGTGGTATGGTAACACCTATCATGGGAGATATAAAACTTTATACCTGTGACAATATACTTGTAAATCAATCTTTTCCCAATAAAGTGATAAAAAAAACTCATTTGGAATTATGAACTGAAGAAAAGATGACTAGACAAATATAATATGACACAACATTCAGATATTTGTGGGTATCTGTCACATTTTTAATGAAGTATTCCAAGTAAACTCAAAAAAATTCAGGCATTTAAAACAATGACCTTTATACCCCTTTCCCATATTTGGGAGCTACTCTCTTCCCTGATCCAGCTTTCTGGTCCTTCTGCCAGCCATAATTATTAGCTCCCCCAGATAATAATTAGGATCTACCTGCATATCAGATTTCAGGCTCAGGCAAAAAAAAAACCAAAAAAACAAACAAAAAAAAAACACTAGTATAGCCAAAGGCCCATTGGAATATAACTAAAATATGCCTACTAGCTATCTACAAAACAGAGACTCCCCCAACTCTTCATCTGCACTATTCCAGCCCTTAGGTCCATGATTGGTCAACAATTTGTTTGGCTTTGTAAGTTAACTCTCTTTTCAACCACCAGGTTCCAGATGCCAGCATGATGCCAACCAGTCTTCCCTGGAGAGACAACCCCACCAATGTGTCCTGGAGCTCTGCTTTCCCAGAGCCCCACCCTACTAGGGAAAGAGAGAGGCAGGTTGGGAGTATGGATCGAACTGTCAACACCCATGTTCAGTGGGGAAGCAACTACAGAAGCCAGAACTTCAACCTTCTGCATCCCACAATGACCTTGGGTCCATACTCCCAGAGGGATAAAGAATAGGAAAGCTATCAAGATAGGGGGTGGGATACAGAGTTCTGGTGGTAGGAATTGTGTCAAGTTGTACCCCTCTTATCCTATGGTTTAGTCAATGTTTTCTTTTTATAAATAAAAAAATTTTTTTAAATGATCTTAGTATATGACTTTGATAATCTACTATTAAGCTATTTATGAGATAATTTAAAGGAACCAGAATAATATGAAATTGCAAGAATGATGTAGCAAAGTAACCTATCAGATTTGCAGGTGAACTTGGAATGACCAATTTTATGTCATCAATTGCAATTAGTTGGGAATAATTATAGCTTTTTGCAAAAAAAATCAATATGCAATTTTATAAGCTTAAATGAATATATGTTTAATGTAAGTATTACTTTCTTGAGGTCAGAACTTTACTCTGGTATTTAATTAGAGATGTTGGAACCTGTACCTGGGTACATTTGGTCCAATATTGATTATAAACTCTTTAATTAGGCAGTTTTATTACATGATATAATTATAGTGTAATGTGATTTCTGATTTTCTCAGGTTATCTAATTTCACTTTTCCTTAAGTTTATCATTCTCAAATAAATTTTTGTGACCAACCTTCAGTGATCACATCTTGTACTACTGAAATATTTTTGAACACATTAAAGTTCATTAACTTTTCAACAGGAACTAAAATTTTACAGTTTTTCTGTCAATATGACCTTTGGTCAGAAATGAAACTATTAAGTTCTCTGGTACCATAAAAATGAATGTTGTGTTTAGTGTTTGCCACCCACATACTCACCATATTTTTTTGTTATTTTACTGTTAAAATGAAAGTTATTTAATGATATTGTTCTGATAATTTTAAGCATTCCTTGTTTATTAAAAACATGGACTGCTCAAATTATCAGAGCAATGTTATAATCAGCCATTATAATATGTGACCTTCCCTTGAAACGTGATTAATAGCTTTGCTTCTAAAGGCTATGTTCTTTCTACTCTCTATATATGTCACTTGAACTGCATACTTTGGAGTTCATTTTACTGACTGCATACTTGCCGTAGTTTCATAAGCCTCTCTAATATTTTTTATGATTATTTTGATGCACGACCTTTAGTTTTGTAACTATCATCACAGATCCCACTTATCCTCAGTACTTAGTTGCTATTCCTTCACCCTGAATATTAAGTTCCTGATTACTCATCCTTACTAAGCCCACCTCTGTTTTCTGGTCTGGGTTTAAACCTTTTTTAAAATATTTTATTTATTTATTCCTTTTGTTGCCCTTGTTGTTTTATTGTTGTAGTTATTATTGATGTCATCGTTGTTGCACAGGTCAGAGAGAAATGGAGAGAGGAGGGGAAGACAGAGAGGGGGAGAGAAAGATAGACACAAGCAGACCTGCTTCACAGCTTGTAGAGCAACTCCCTGCAGGTGGAAAGCCAGGGGATGGAACCAGAATCCTTCAGCGGGTCCTTGTGCTTTATGCCACCTGTGCTTAACCCGCTGCGCTACCACCCGACTCCCTGGGTCTAAACTTTTAATGAATGTTCTGTTTTACTGTTTTACTGTTTTCTCAACTATGCTCTTTACATAACCTCCCACCTCTTTCTCTCTCTCTCTCTCTCTCTCTCTCTCTCTCACACACACACACACACACATACACACATACACACACACACCACTTTATGGTGGTTTAATGGTTTACAACGCAGTTATTGACACATGGGTACAATTTTCTTTCTTTTTTTTCTCCTTTATTGTTGTCACTGGGGCTAGGTGCTAGCATTAGGAATCCATTGCTCCTGTAGGTCATTTTGCCCCTCATCTTATTAGTTAAGAAAGAGAACAATTGAGAGTGGAAGGATAGAAAGGGGGAGAGAAAGACACCTGCAAAACTGCTCCATGGCTTGTGAAGCGAAATCCTTGCAGGGATCCTTGCACAGGTCCTTGCTCTTTGTAATATGTGCACTTAACCCAGTGCGCCATCACCCAACCCCACATGGGTACAACTTCCCATCTCCCTGTGGCAGATATCTGCATACTCTCACCACGAACTTAAATACTTTTCTTCCAGGACTTCAAAACCCTGCATTTTCCCTCACCCACCTCCCTCCCTCTTCTTCCTGGATATTTTGTTTTGGTGCAATACCCCATACCCAGCAGATTTAACCTAAATTTTCCACTATCTTCCATTCTTAGTGATAACTTCTTTTTTTTATTTTTATTTTTTTATTTTTTTTTTATTTAAATTTTTAATTTAAGAAAGGATTAGTGAACAAAGGCATAAGGTAGGAGGGGTACAACTCCACACAATTCCCACCACCCAATCCCCATAACCCACCCTCTCCCATGATAGCCTTCCCATTCTCTAGCCCTCTGGGAGCATGGACCCAGGGTCGTTGAGGGTTGCAGAAGGTAGAAGGTCTGGCTTCTGTAATTGCTTCCCTGCTGAACATGGGTGTTGACTGGTCGGTCCATACTCCCAGTCTGCCTCTCTCTTTCCCTAGTCAGGTGTGTCTCTGGGGAAGCTGAGCTCCAGGACACATTGGTGGGGTCCTCAATCCAGGGAAGCCTAGCCAGCATCCTGGTGGCATCTGGAACCTGGTGATTGAAAAGAGAGTTAACATACAAAGCCAATCAATTTGTTGAGCAAACATGGATCCCAAGATTGGAATAGTGGAGAGGAAGTGTTGGGGAGGTACTCACTGCAAACTCTAGTGTAATCCTGCTTTCAGGTATATATTTTGCAGTAGTTTATGGATACGTGTGCACATACGCTCTCTCTCACAGAAACTGGTGTATGTCTAGGTTATGGGACTTTGTTAGAAAGTGAACTACCTGAGATGAAATTAGAGTGTACTATAAAAGGAAAGGTCTCACCCGAGTAATGAAGCTGAAGGGTTGTCATTCCACACGTGAAGTCTCTGGATACACTCTGAGGTGAAGCGTGTTGAGATGGCAATCGTTGCTTTGGTTAGGTTGTGATCGGCGGATGCAATATTATTTGGTATGGATTGGGAGAAGCATACGGGAAAGTGAGCCCTATCCAAGGGTGCCAGGACTGGGGGAAGTAGGGGCTCTATAGTGAAGATGTGAGGTTCCTGCTGTCTTAGGGTTCAAAAAGACAATCAATAGTTAATATTACCCACACATTATTTGTTAATTGGGTTAACTTTGAAAAGTCCCTTTGTTATGGTTTGCTGTACAGTACCCAGTATCTTGTATATAGCTGTGCTATTGGAAGCTTCTAATCTACTTGGTCTAGGCTTTTGAGAGAGTCCGCATATCAAATACGTAGCCTATCTATTAAAAAGATTCAGTTTGTCTTTTGAGAACCTTGGAGACATACAATTGATTTCCCCCTCTCATATTAATTAACTACTGATTTATATGTCTACATTTTGCTAGGAGTGTACATAAACACCATTCCCATCACCAAAGGACCGTGACCCATCCCTCCCGCCCATTCCCACCCCCCACTGGCCCAGGAAGCTACATGTCTACCCCTCACCACTGGGTTTTTACTTTGGTGCCCTACTTACAATTTGATCAGGTCCTGCTTTTAGTTTCCCTTTCAAATCTTCTAAGTCAGCTTCTGTTGATGAGTGGGATCATCCCATACTCATCTTTAACTTTCTGACTTAGTCCACTTAACATAATTCCTTCTAGCTCTGTCCAAGATGGGTCAGAGAAGGTGAGTTCATTGTTCTTGATAGCTGCATAGTATTCCATTGTGTATATATACCACAGCTTTCTCAGCCATTCATCTGTTGTTGGGCACCTGGGTTGCTTCCAGGTTTTAGCTATTATGAATTGTGCTGCTATGAACATAGGAGTACACACCTCTTTTTGGTTGGGTGTTATGGAGTCCTTGGGGTATAACCCCAGGAGAGGAATTATTGGGTCATATGGAAGGTCCATGTCTAGCCTTCTGAGGGTTTTCCAGACTGCTCTCCACAGAGGCTGTACCAATTTACATTCCCACCAGCAATGTAAAAGGGTTCCTCTGTCCCCACATCCTCTCCAGCATTTGTTGCTGCTGTCCTTTTTGATGTATGCCATTCTTACAGGAGTGAGGTGGTATCTTAGTGTTGTCTTAATTTGCATTTCTCTGACAATCAGTGACCTAGAGCAGTTTTTCATATGTTTGTTAGCCTTTTGGATCTCCTCTGTGGTGAGTGTTTTGTTCATTTCCTCTGCCCATTTTTGGATGGGGTTATTTGCTTTTTTGCGGCTAAGTTTGCTGAGCTCTTTATATATTTTGGTGATTAGTTTCTTGTCTGATGTCTGGCATGTGAAGATCTTCTCCCATTCTGTGAGGGGTCTCTCTGTTTGTTTAATAGTTTCTTTGGATGTGCAGAAGCTTTTCAATTTGATGTAGTCCCATTGGTTTGTTTCTGCTTTGGTCTTCCTTGCAATTGGGTTTGATTCATCAAAGATATCCTTGAGGTGTAGATGGGAAAGTGTTTTACCAATGTTTTCCTCTAAGTATTTGATTGTTTCTGGTCTGACATCTAGGTCTTTGATCCATTTGGAGTTGATTTTTGTTTCTGGTGAGATAAAGTGGTTCAATTTCATTCTTCTGCATGTTTCAACCCAGTTTTCCCAGCACCATTTATTGAAGAGAGCCTCCTTCTTCCATTTAATCCTTTGGGCCCCCTTATCAAAGATTAGATGCCCATAGGTGTTGGGATTTACTTCTGGGCTTTCAATTCTGTTCCACTGGTCTGTGTGCCTATTTTTGTTCCAGTACCATGCTGTTTTGATGATGATGGCTTTATAATATAGTTTAAGGTCTGGGAGTGTGATGCTTCCATTTCTGTTTCTTTTCCTCAAGATGGTTTTGGCAATTCTAGGTGTTTTCAGGTTCCAGATAAATGATTGTAGTGTTTGTTCTATTCTCTTAAAGAAGCTTGGTGGAACTTTGATGGGTATTGCATTAAATTTGTATATGGCTCTGGGGAGAATGTTCATTTTGATGATATTTATTCTTCCAATCCATGAGCATGGGATATCTTTCCATTTCTTGGTATCAGTTTCTATCTCCTTGAGTAGCGACTCATAGTTTTCAGCATACAAGTCTTTCACTTCTTTGGTCAACTTTATTCCTAGGTATTTGATTGATTTTGCTGAAACAGTGAATGGGAGTGATTTCTGGATGTCTTCTTCTTCAGATTTAGTGTTTGCATAAAGAAATGCCACTGATTTTTGTATATTGATTTTGTAGCCTGATACCTTGCTATATTGCCTAACAACTTCCAGTAATTTTCTACTGGATTCTTTAGGTCTTTCTATGTATACTATCATATCATCTGCAAATAGTGAGAGCTTGACTTCTTCCCTTCCAATCTGTATCCCTTTGATTTCTTTCTCTTGCCTGATTGCTATGGCAAGAACTTCCAATACTATGTTGAAGAGTAACGGTGACAGTGGGCAGCCCTGTCTAGTCCCTGATCTGAGGGGGAATGCTTTCAGCTTCTCTCCATTGAGTATGATGTTGGCTGTAGGTTTGCTATATATAGCCTCCACTATCTTGAGGAATTTCCCATCTATTCCCATTTTTTGTAGAGTTTTGAGCATGAATGGGTGTTGGATTTTGTCAAAGGCTTTCTCTGCATCTATTGAGATAATCATGTGGTTTTTGGCTTTGCTTTTATTGATGTGATGAATGACATTGATTGATTTACGGATGTTGAACCAGCCTTGCATTCCTGGGATGAATCCCACTTGGTCATGATGAACAATCTTTTTGATGTGTTGCTGTATCCGGTTGGCCAAGATCTTGTTTAATATTTTGGCATCTATGTTCATCAGAGATATTGGTCTGTAGTTTTCCTTTTTTGTTCTGTCCCTATCAGCTTTTGGTATCAGGGTGATGTTGGCTTCATAAAAGGTGGAAGGGAGTATTCCTGTTTCTTCAATCTTATGGAATAGCTTAAGAAGTATGGGTATTAACTGTTTCCTGAAAGTTTTGTAGAATTCGTTTGTGAAGCCATCTGGTCCAGGACTTTTGTTGTTGGGGAGATTATTAATAACGGTTTCAATTTCTTTGTCTGTGATTGGTGCATTTAGATTTTGTAGTTCTTCTTGGTTCAGTTTTGGAAGTGCATAGGTTTCTAGGAATTGTTCCATTTCTTCCAGATTCTCTAGCTTGGTGGCATATAGTTCTTTATAGAAGTTTCGCAGAATTCTCTGGATTTCTGTGGTGTCAGTTGTGATATCTCCTGTATCGTTGACAATTCTATTAATTTGAGTCTTCTCTCTTTTTTGTTTGGTGAGTCTGGCTAGGGGTTTGTCAATTTTGTTTAATCTTTCAAAGAACCAACATTTGGCTTCATTGATCTTTTGTATGGTTCTTTTATTTTCGATGTTGTTTATTTCTGCTCTAGCTTTAGTGATTTCTGTCCTTCTGGTTGTTTTAGGGTTCCTTTGTTCCTCTTCCTCTAAGTCCTTGAGGTGTGTAGTAAGTTCGTTCATTTGGGCTTCTTCTTGGTGTTTAATATGTGATTGTATAGCTATAAGTTTCCCTCTCAGTACTGCTTTAGCTGTGTCCCAAATATTTTGATAGGTTGTGTCTTCATTTTCATTAGTTTCCAGGAACATTTGAATTTCCTGTTTGAGTGAGTGTCTGACCCAGTGGTTCTTAAGGAGCATGTTGTTTAGTTTCCAAATTCTATGTCTTTTAATAATTTTCCGTTTGTTGTTAAAAGTTAGTTTTACTCCACTGTGGTCTGAGAAGATACTTGGGATGATTTCAATGCTCTTGAATTTATTGATGCTGTCTTTGTGGCCTAACATGTGGTCTATCCTTGAGTATGTGTTGTGTGGATTTGAAAAGAAGGTGTATTCCAGTTTTTTGGGGTGGAGGAGTCTGAAAATGTCCAAGAGGTCTAGTCTGTCAATCTCTTCATTCAATTCTCTTATATCTTTATTGGTTCTCTTCTTTGTTGATCTGTCTAAGTGTGAGAGTGGGGTATTGAAGTCTCCCACTATTATTGTATTACTATTGATGTATTTTTGAAATTCTTTCAATAGGTGTTTAATGTATTTAGATGGTCCCTCGTTGGGTGCATAGATGTTAATAATTGTTAAGTCTTCTTGGCTGATTGATCCTCTTATCATTATGTAATGTCCTTGCCTATCTTTTATTACTTTATTTAATTTAAAATCTATCGTGTCTGAGATGAGAATGGCTGTTTCTGCCCTTTTTTGTGGACCGTTAGCCTGTATGATAGTTTTCCATCCTTTCACTTTAAGTCTGTGTTTATCTTGTTGTGACAGATGTGATTCTTGCAAGCAGCATATGGTTGGGTTATGTTTTCTGATCCATCCCCCCACCCTGTGCCTTTTGATGGGTGAGTTTAAGCCATTGACATTTATTGATATTATGGATTTAATGTATTGTAGTGCCATTGTTCTAAAAAACAATTTGTTTGCTCTGATATATTACAAGTATTATAGTGATGTTCTTGTTTATAAGAGGTCTTTTAATACCTCTTTCAGGGCCGGCTTGGTGATAGTTGCCTCCTTTAACTGTTGTTTGTCTAAGAAGGTTTTGATCCCTCCATCTAGCTTGAATGAAAGTCTAGCAGGATATATAATCCTTGGTTGAAACCCTTTTTCATTCAGGGCTCGATAGATATCTTGCCACTCCCTTCTGGCTTTTAGAGTTTGAGTTGAAAAATCTGCAGAAAGTCTTATGGGTTTTCCCCTGTATGTGACTTTTTGTTTCTCTCTTGCAGCCTTTAGGATCCTTTCTTTATCCTTACTTCTTCTCATTGTGACTATGATGTGTCTTGGTGTTTTCAGGTCTGGGTTGATTCTGTTTGGTACTCTCTGGGCCTCTTGCACCTTGATATCCTTTCTGTTATTCAGGTCTGGAAAATTTTCTTGTATTATTTCCTCTAGGATGTTTGCTTCCCCTTCCTCTCTTTCTTCCTCTGGCAGGCCAATTATACGAATGTTACTTCTTTTGAGATCATCCCATATGTCTCTGTTGTTGTTTTCAGTGTCTCTCAATCTCTTTTTAAGCTCTTTCACCTCTTTCTTAGTTTTCTCTAACTCATCCTCTGTCTGACTAATTCTGTTTTCTGCTTCTGTTAGTCTGCTTTCCCTTGCCTCAGCTTCTTTCTTCATTACAGCTATTTCAGCTTTCAGTTCTCTAATTGTCTCAAGATAATCAGTATTTTCCTTGGCGGTCTCAACTGTTGTTTCCCTAATACTGCCATTTCTTTCCTCCAATGTTGTTTTCATTTCTGTGATTAATAAGTTTATTATTGCTTGCATACTTTTCTTATCTATGGTTACTTCTAACTGATTTGTGGTTTCTTCTGGGCTCTTGTCTTCATTCATTGGGGTAGCAGTTTTATTTGTTTTTAATCTACCCATTTTTTTTTAATTTATGTGTTTCTCTCTTTTTTTTTTTTTTTTAATGTTCTGTTGTTCCTCAGTTGTTGTGTTTTGAGCACAAGTAACACTGTACTAAATACCTTTATGACAATTGCACTCACCAACCTCCGGAATAACCGTAGCAACTGAAGTAAGTATTGAAGGAGTTTAATCGTTACCAGTTAGCCAAACAATTTCTCCAGTCCGTGAAAAAATAGTAACCAAATCCCAGTGAAGAAAGAGAAAAGGAAGAGAGGATAGCAAGAATAGACAGTTATGCAAATCTACTATCCAGTGTATATTCTAAGGGTAACAAGAGTGTAAAGGGAACTAGAGCAGAGATACACACATAGAGAGTCCACTCTGGGTCAGATTTCTTCCCCAAAGTAATTCACAAATTCAGAAAGGCAAAGAAGAAAGAAGTGTATGACAAGATTAAAAAAAAAAAAAAAAAAAAAAGAGAGAGATTGAGAGAGATAAGAGAGAGAAAGGGAGAAGATAGGAAGAAGAGTTGTAATTAAAGAGCAGTGCGAGGAACTTCCCAAATGTGTATCAGTGAATTAACAAAAAAAAAAAAAAAGGAAAAAGGAAAAAAAAAAAAAAAAAAAAAAAAAAAAACCCTGTTTGGTGGTATGGGGTATCCTGCTAGTAGCTGGTCCCAGGCACTGCTTATGGGGGGAGGGGGGGCGGCGGGAAGGATGTATGCTTGAAAATTAAAAGGAAGAAAAAAGAATTTTTTCCCCTACTCTAATTCTTAACCCAAATTAAGTTATAGAAACATCCTTGGTATGACCGTTATGGCCCCTTATTGGATGGCCTGCTAAAGGCAGAAAATCCTATTGTTTACACGAGATGTGTCCGGAGCTCAAAGGCTAGCCGCTTCTGCTTCTCCGGGCGCCATTTTCCGGGAGACCCCGCCCTCCAGACTTTTTTAAAGGATTTCTCAAAAATGAAAACTAGCTCCAAGTCCTTTGATCCAGTGAGAGCTATACTCAAGAAGTCTTTGGATCCACCCTCAGGGTCGCGGTGGACCCTGGCAACTCCCAAGAGGCAGCCCCTGAGCTAAAGTGCTCTCTCCGGGTCCTCTGCCCGCCGCGCTCTGCAACCGGCGGAGGAGCCGCCTTCCCGGGCGGGCGGAGGACAATGCCCGGCGCACTCGCCTTGCCTGGCGCCGCCTGGGAATTCTGGAGCCCCGCTAGTCCGTGTCACCTTTGCTCTAATTGTTAACCCAAATTAAACTGTAATAACTTCTTTGGTGCCCCCCCCCCCTTATTGACTGGCCTGCTAAAGGCAGAAAATCCTACCTTTGCCGACGATGCTATCAGAGCACTCGCTGTTAGCGACTTCTCAGGCCGTCGCCATATTATCTCCTCCCTAGTGATAACTTCTTAGCTTAAGTTCCTTGCAGTGGAAATACAACTGTCAAAATAAGATGCTATTATGTAAGAAATATATTTTACTTACTCTCACAATCCTTCACATAAACACAGACTCTTTTCTCAGTGTCAGTGCTGTTTTTATGTCCATAGTTTCTGTATTTATTTGTAAAATTTCAGGATATGTGTAACAAAATTAGTCAGTTCTTTTTACTGTACTAGTTTAACAAAAACCATGTCAAAACTGGAAGATTAGTATGCAAAGTTTTAACTGTAACAGTTAAGAAATGAAGTGTGACTGGGGAAGCAGCCCAAATGATAGGACATCAATCACTGTTGTATGACTGGGGTTCCCTGTTCAATGTCTGGTGTTGCATGTATCACAGTGATATTCTGGCATATCTCTCTCTCTCTCTACCTATCTATCTATCTATCTATCTATCTACCTCTCTTCCCTATCTACCTCTCTTCCTATCTCTCTCATATGCAGTAAATGAGTGTTTAAGAAAGAAGATAATTTCACAAAAGAGGCAAAGGAACTTTACAACAAAAACTATAAGGTATTGCTAAAAAACAAAATAGAGTCCACACACTCAACAATGGAAGAATATTCCTTGTTCCTGTATTGGAAGAATAAACATTATTAAAGTGGCCATTCTACCAAAAGCAATCAACAATTTAAATGCAATCCCTATCAAAATTCTAATGGCATTTCTCAAGGAAATTGAATGACTTATTCAAAAAATGTGTGTGGAACCACACAAGGCTATGAATTACAGAAGCATCTCAGAGAAAAAAGGAAAAATATGAAAGCATCACACTCCCCAACTTCAGTTTATACTACAAAGCAATAGTAATCAAAATAGCATGACACTAGGATAAGAATGGACACTTAGATCAACGGAGCAGAATTGAAATCCCAGGAATGAGCCCAGACATATGCAACCATCTAATATATATGACAAAGCAGCCATACCATTTAATGGGGTAAAGTTTTCTTCAGTAAATTGTACTAGGAAAATTGGATAGCCAAATGTAGAATAGTGAAACTATATCACTACCTAACACCATACACCAAGGTCAAATCAAAAGGGATTAAAGATCTAAACATTAGACCAGAAATCCTAAAATTTATAGAAGAATATGTCAGTGAAACTTTGCAGGACTTTCACATCAAAGATGTATTTGGAAACTCAACCCCCTAGACATGGGAAATGAAACAAGATTAAATAAATAGGATTATATGAAATTAAAGAACTTCTATACATTTAAAGCAAGCTACACAAGGATGGATAAACAGGCAACCCAGTAAATAGGAGACGATATTTGCACATCAAATATCAGACAAATGACCAAAGTCAAACATTTATATAGAATTGGTATGAATCTACAAAAGAAGAAAAAATAACCCAGTAAAAAAGTGGACCAAAGAACTAAGTTGACAGTTTTTTAAAGAAGAGATACACATGGCCCACAGAGACATGAAAAAATGCTCCACTTGTCAAGAGAGAAATGCAAATTAAAACTATGCTGAGATACCATCTCACACCTGAGAGAATGGCTTCATAAAAAAAAAAACAGTTAATGATAGGTTTTGACAGATAGTGGAAAAAAATTGGAACTCTGACCATAAGAATGCAAACTGGTGCAGCCCCTTTGAAAGACTGTATGGACCGTCCTTGAAGAAATAAAAATGGAATACCAGCAATACCTCTCAGGGACGTATCAAAGAGACAAACACTAATTAGAAGGAGCATATGCACCTTTATGTTCATAAATGAATAATTCACAATAGACATCAATAGATGACTAGATAAAGAAGTTGTGGGATATATATTCTATGGAATTCTAATGTGCAATGAAAAAAGATGATACAGTGTCCTTTGAGACAAAATGGATAGAACTGGAGTTGATTATGGTTAGCTAAATAATTAGAGAAATAAAAGACAGCTACCAAATGGTTTCACACATATGTGGAATCATGCGATCTGATTCACATGAACAACTTGTCAAAAACCAAAACAAACAAAAAAAGCAAAAACAAAAACAAGAAAACACCCACAGAAGCAAACAAACTGTGTCTAAGACTTGGAAGAACCATCTTTCTTTGGTAGAACCTCTATCTTTGGTAGGTGTGAGAGTGGGTATACAGAAATTTGGTGATGGGTTTGGTGTGGAAATATACATTGTAATCTTACAATCTTGTGTCATACTATTAATAACAAATTAAAAAATGTAAAAAAGGAAAGAAGAGACTTTGTGGTAATGCACCTAGTTGAGTGCATATTTAATAGTTTTCAAGCCCCAGGTCCCCAACTGCAGATGGAAAGCTACCTAGGTGGTGAAGCAGGGTTGCATGTCTCACTCTCTCCCATTCTCCCTCTGAATTCCCCCCTTCATTTTCAATTTATCTCCGTATTCGACAAATAATAAATAAAATTAAAAAGTGATTAAATGAATGTCTGGTTTAGGGGATAATTGAAGGTCTTCCTTTCTCTTTCTTTCTTTTTTTCTTTTTTTTTTTCTTTCTTTCTTTCTTTCTTTCTTTCTTTCTTTCTTTCTTTCTTTCTCCTTTCACTTGATTATAATAAGGCTTGGGTTTATAATGATCCCTGGGATTGAATTTGGAAATTCTGGTGCCTGAGGCATGAAACTCTGTTGGCCCAAGACCAAATCAAATCTATGGGGTTTATAGTCAACAATATTCATACCCCTTTCCCATGTTAGGGAGCTACTCTCTTCCCTGATCCAGCTTTCTGTTCCTCTACTAGACATGACATCATCTCCCCAGAAAATAATTTGGATCCACCTGCATATCAGATTTCAGGCTCAGGGGAAAAAAATAGTATAGCCACAGGTCCTTTGGAAGATAACTAAAATATGCCTACTAGCTATCTAAGAGTTGGGGAAGACCCCCCAACTCTTCATCTGCACTATTACAGCCTTTAGGTTCATGATTCAATGTTTGGCTTATTATGCTGACTCTCTTTTCAACCACCAGGTTACAGATGCTAGCATGTTGCCAACCAGACTTCCTTGGACAGACAACCCCACCAGTGTCCTGGAGCTCTGCTTCCCCAGAGCCCCACACCACTAGGCAAAGAGAGAGACAGGCTGGGAGTATGTATTGACCTTTAAACGCCCATGTTCAGTGGGGAAGCAATTATAAAAGCCAGAATTTCCACCTTCTGCATTCCACAACGACCTTGGGTCCATACTCCCAGAAGGTTAAAGAATAGGAAAGCTATCAGGGTAGGGAATGGGATAAGGAGATCTGGTGGTGGAAGTTGTATGGAATTGTACCCCTCTTATCCTATGGTTTAGTCATTGTTTCCTTTTTATAAATAAAAAAAATTAAAAAAGAAAGTCTGTTGTATAAATCATTGTGCTCAATATTTTCTCCTTTTTCTTACAAAATAGATCTTGGTAAAAAAGTCAACAAAATATTCTAAGATGGTAAATATTTTCATATATGTTTTAAAACTTAAAACATTGTGCTTACTGTTTAAAATATAATACTATCTATTCAATTTATGTCTGAACTTTCCTTAGGGATTCAAGTATTTTCTTTTGTAGAATCAGTTCATTACTGATAATTATGTGGCAAATAAAAAAATGTGTTTCCTCCTTAATAGTCATGTAAAGCTTATAAATAATGGCAGTACATGAATAATAAAAATCTTGCACACTGAACTGGAGAATAGTATAATAGTTATGCAAAAAGCCTTTGTCTGAAGCACCAGAGGACCCACATTCAATCCCCATCACCATGATAAGCCAGAGCTGAGCAGTGCTTTGGTAAAAATAAGCAAACAAGCAAATACATGAATTCTAAAAAATAAATAACTTATGCATTATTTTTATTCTAATAGTCACTTTGACAGATTGGTTATCAAAATAAATGCAAATATGCTAGGTATGCACATTGTAAGAATCTGGGCTTTTTATTTAATAAATTTTCTATTTCAAAAACATGTCAAAAAGTATTTAATGCATTGTAAACATAGTTCTATATGAATTAATTTTATGGAAAATTTGTTAAGGATTTTTAGTTAATATTCACATTTTATTGGAGATGGAATTAAAATACAGAGGTTAAATGACAATGCCTTATATTATTTATCAATAAATGGAGATTCTTAACTATGCTAAAAACATAATTTATTTTAAATAAATGTTTTCTTGGTCAAAATGTAGTTATTTTACAGATCATGAATAGATAATCAGCAAATCATAAAAGATTAATAAATTGATATTTTTAATTTTTATTGTTTTATTTATTAGATATATATTTTTAATTTATAAAAAAGAAGCACTGACAAAGCCATAGGATAAGAGGGATACAACTCCACACAATTCGCACCACCAGAACTCTATATCCCATCCCTCCCTTGATAGCTTTCCTATTCTTTAACGCTCTGGAGGTCTGGACCCAAGGTCATTGTAGGATGCAGAAGGTTGAAGGTCTGACTTCTGTAATTGCTTCCCTGCTGAACATGGGCATTGACAGGTCGATCCATACTTCCAGCCTGTCTCTTTCTTTCCCTAGTGGAATGGGGTTCTGGAGAAGCGGAGCTCCAGGACATCTTGATGGGGTTGTCTGTCCAAGGAAGTCTGTTGGCATCATCTGGAACCCGGTGGCTAAAAAGAGAGTTAACATACAAAACCAAACAAATTGTTGACTAATCATGAACCTAAAGGCTGGAATAGTACAAGTATTTGGGGGGGCCAGGAAGTGGCACACCTGGTTAAGCACATACATTACAGTGCACAAGGACCCAGGTTCAAGCCCCTAGTTATCACCTGCAGCTGGAAAGCTTCACAAGGGGTGAAGCAGGACTGCAGGTGTCTCTCTGTATCTCTTCTTCTTTATCTCCCCCTTCCATCTCAGTTTCTCTCTGTCTCTATCCAATAATAAATAATAAAAAAGAAATATGTTTTAATTGAACCTGGGACCTAGGAGCTTCAGGTATGAGAGTCTGTTTGCTTAACCACTATGCTAACTCTCTGATGCCCTTATTTACTTCTTTTTCTTGAAACAGAAATCAGAACATGGCTCAAGTTTGGAATATGGTGGATCCCGGGACTGAACCTATAGCCTTAGACGTTTCATGCCATGAAAATCGTCTTTGCTAGTTCTGCATACCTCCCTAGTCTGCAACACATTTTTGATCTTGTTATCTGTGCATCATTGTTTTTCATACTGGAAGAGAGAGTCATACACAGAGACATAAGAAGAGAAGGGAATCACTGATACTTCTCTTCCTACAGTGAGAACCAGATTCAAGTTTGAGTAGTACATAGCAAAGAAGCACCTTCATAAGTGAACAATCTTGCTAATCCCTCTATACAGTTTTACTACCAAACAAGATGAATTTGTGTTAAATTTAGCATTTTTCTTCCTATTGCCATTACGATTATCAATAAGGTTCACTCAGTGTGCGCATGACAAAGCCTCCAGGCCTATTTATTTCCTTCCTTCCTTCCTTCTTTCCTTCCTTCCTTCCTTCCTTCCTTCCTTCCTTCCTTTCTTCCTTCCTTCCTCCTTCCCTCTCTCTTTTTTAATTTGTAAAATAAAAATATATCTACAAGACAACAGGATATGAGGGGGGATAATTCCAAATAATTCCCTCCACCAGATTCCACATCCAAACCCCTCCCTTGAAAGATTTCAGGTGGTTCACTTCCTAACAAAGTCCCAAAAGCTAGATATTGGCCAAGTTCCATAAGATAGAGCATAGGTTCACATGTATCAATAAATTAAGGCAAAATATATACCTGAAAGCAAAAGTACACAATAGTCGGCAGTGAGTCAGTAAGTCAGTATAAAGTTCATAATGAAATAGTGTCTACTTAGACTTAGACATCGACATCCTCCTCATTCTCTCCTCCTCTCTGTCTTATCTTCCTCTCTTGATTTCTCTCTGTCCTATTCAACAACAACAGCAATCATAATAGTAATAACAACAACTATAAGGGCATCAAAAGGGAGAAAATATCTCCAGGAACAGTGGATTCATGGTGTAGGCACCGAGCACTGGCAATAATCCTGGAGGCAAAAAAAGTAAAAGAAAGAAAGAAAGAGAGAGAGAGAGAGAGGGAGGAAGGGAGGGGGAGAGGGAGAGGGAAAGGAAGGAAAGAAGGAAGAAAGAAAGGAGAAAGTAGTTCATTGTATGTATATATCCTTTTATTCTTTTGAAGATTGAGATCTACTCTGCTCTAATCCAGCTTCCTAGTTCTATTCTCAACTCCAACTACATTTTCTAGACAGTATTCTTACTCTACCTTCATTTTAACTATCAAGCTCTAGCAAAAAATTACTAGTCATGGATACCTAGGAACATATCTATTTGGACTTCCTAGCTTATTACCACCCTATAGTCCCTATTCTCATTTACTCTATTCCTACTTCCTAGTTCCTGCTTATTAAGCATTTTGTTCTGCTTCATATCTGAACTGCCTTTCAGACACCAAGTTACAGATGTTATTTTGATTTCATCCTGAACTCCTTGGGCAGACAACCTCACCAATATGTCCTAGAACATTACATTTTCAGAGCCCTATCCCACTAGAGAAAGATTGAAACAGGTTGGGAATATAGATTGACCTGCCAACACCCATATCTAGTAGAGAAGCAATAATACAACCGGAACTACCACCTTCTGCACCCCAAAATAATTTTGGTCTATACTTCCAGAGCAGGTAAAATATTAGGGGAAGATGAATGGGGGGCTCTGAAACCCAATTTCATCAGGACCCAATGAGAGAAGAGAACACAAAAGAGGTGATTTCATTGTTTTAACAGCTGAATAATATTCCTTTGTATTTTTATTAAACAAGTTCACTTTAATGAAACTCAGGGAAGATTATCCAGTCACTAAAACTAGAACTTTTCTGATCCTCTAGAATGATCATGGACCACAAGACCGTTTTTGCTGATTTAAGGATGGATTTTTCTTCCTTCCTTCCTTCCTTCCTTCCTTCCTCCCTCCCTCCCTCCCTCCCTCCTTTCTTTCTTTCTTTCTTTCTTTCTTTCTTTCTTTCTTTCTTTCTTTCTTTCTTTCTTTTTTTCTTTCTTCTTGGCTGCTTGTCATGTTTGTCTATTTCAAAGCTGAAAAATTCTTACTTTCTGTATTGAAGTTTCAGTATGGCTCCTGTCATACTGAGCTGAAATATCGGTATATGTTTTGTTTACTAGCTTCCTATTGAAGTCAAAGTTTAGAAAT
Organism: Erinaceus europaeus; assembly: GCF_950295315.1. Classification (NCBI taxonomy): domain Eukaryota; kingdom Metazoa; phylum Chordata; class Mammalia; order Eulipotyphla; family Erinaceidae; genus Erinaceus; species Erinaceus europaeus. Next base: position 85,013,382 of record NC_080172.1, read on the forward strand.
ACAGGTCCATGAAAAATGATGAATGAAATAGTGGGGGTTGTATTGTTAAATGGGAATCTGGGGAATGTTATGCATGTAAAAAAAAAAAAAGAAGAAGTAGAAACGCAAAGCAGAAATTGACTGAGTTTGGAGTATGGCACCAAAGTAAGAAAGCAGAAGTACACTAGAGTTTGCAGTGAGTACCTCCCTAATACTTCCTCTCCACTTTTCCAAGCTTTGGGTCCATGATTACTCAACAATTTGTTTGGCTTTGTATGTTAACTCTCTTTTCAGTCACCAGGTTCCAGGTGTCATCAGGATGCCGGCCAGATTTCCCTGGATTGAAGACCCCACCAATGTGTCCTGGAGCTCAGCTTCCCCAGAGACACACCTTACTAAGGAAAGAGAGAGGCAGACTGGGAGTATGGACCGACCAGTCAACGCCCATGTTCAGCGGGGAAGCAATTACAGAAGCCAGACCTTCTACCTTCTGCAACCCACAATGACCCTGGGTCCATGCTCCCAGAGGGATAGAGAATGGGAAAGCTATCGGGGGAGGGCTGGGATATGGAGATTGGGCGGTGAGAATTGTGTGGAGTTGTACCCCTCCTACCCTATGGTTTTGTTAATTAATCCTTTCTTAAATAAAAAAATAAAGAAAGAAAGAAAGAAATAGTATGGTTTTGAGGTATTGCTTTAGGCATCAACCAAAGTGTTTTGTAATGACATTAATTTTTCACAATCATGAAGAAAAAAGAAGAGATCTTCATTTATCATATTTTCAAACCATATTCAAGCTCAGTAAAAATATCCTACTTTAACATTAAATGAGAGGTTAGAAGATTTGCACAAGTCATTTCCTTGTCATTTTAAGTACTTGATTTTTTTATGCATTACTTTTACAATGGATAACATGGTTTATATTGCAAAACTGATTTAGGTTGCTTTATTTATTTAAGAAGAAACATTTATACTACTAGGGATTATGGCAGAGGAAAACAGTTACTTAAGATTTAGATATATAGAGTTATGATGCTAAACAGCATTACCACAATAAGCTCCATAAAACTTACTGGAAAGCAAGGTATTATTACCCACACAATATAAATGTTGGTGTAATAAACTTAAAAACATTTAAATTAAATAAAGAATATTAATTAAACATAAATGGAATCTTCTCTGTAAAAAAAGTTGGCAGTTTCAGAGAATTTCTCATATTTAACTTTTTGTTCTGAGTGATAGATGTAATGTAATGTCCTGTGTTACTTATGCCCACCTATATTTTAGTTACAGTAATAAAATATGGCAGTGTTTTATTTTAATAGGACTATTATTTTGAAACAATATATTATGGTCATAGAGGTAACTTGGTGAGTAGAGCATATACCTCTAGATTAGATACCTAGTACCATATATGACCAAGTGGTGGTCGAATCTCCTTATCAGGCTAATCATTTGTTATCACAAAATAAACAAGAAAACAATTTAAGACCTGTATAAATAAATAACCTATGTATCTCCTTTTAAATAAGAGATATTATGTAACATTTATTTTATATGAGTGTAAAACAAAATCAAAATAAATATAAATACTTCTTTGTTTCATTAAAAACAAAGGTGATTGAAATAACCTGGGTAATAACCTGGGTAACAGCATAAAATGTAAGTTTAATAAATATTCATTAGTTATTTAAACTAGGTTAGTTTCTAAATTTGATATGTGTACACTCTTTTTTTATGTTTTCTCAAGTGTTTCTTCCTAGTATGATTATGTGTCTATATTCAATTTTTAATTTCTAACATATCCTTATATCACCATATAAATAATTTTAAGAGTTAAAATGCATTGTATGTCCATGAATACATATCTGTGTTTCTAAAGATCCAAATTATTCAGTGGTGTTTTGATATACTGGTTAACATGAAAAAGAAAATATTGTGAAGTAACTATAGTAAGTGTGGTACTGTTATGACCAATTTATTTGGGGTGTGTGCAAATACACCCTTAGCAATGACAGGCATCTTGGAACTTTTGTTAGTGATCATCCCTTCCTTCCTTTCTTCTTTTTTTTTTTTTTTTTATTGCCAAAAGGTTTATTACTGGAGCTTGGTGTCTGGACCATGAATCTTTTTGTTCTAGGCAGCCATTTTTTCCTTTTATTGTTTTTTGTCTCTTTAGTTGATAGAGCACAGAGAAATTGAGAGGTGTTGGGGGAGTGGGGGGGGGAGAACACCTGCAGCACTGCTTCACTGTTTGTGAGACTTTCACCCCTGCAGCTGGGGAGTCAGGGCTTGAACCTGGGTATTTATGCCTGGTGAATTACTGCTTAAAACTTAATGCACGGAGGGGCTGGAAAATAAATAATAACTTTGTTAGAGGCTTAAGTGCCTTTAAATATAATTTACTACCTACCTATACATTAATTAAAAGAAGACAAACTGGAAGGAAATATTTTTCTTATCTTAAATGAAAATTGTAGGCATTATCTGTTGTATAAATTTTAATATATTATTTTGATTAACTACACAGTTCCAAACGCTTAAGCTTATTGGGTATTAGGACATCAAGCTTTACTTAGCTCAATAGACATAAATTACTGAACAATTAACCTGTGTACAGTTTTCTAAGAATAAAAATATTTTGACAGGGATTTCTGTTTGAGTATGTTGAATTTGAGTTATAAACTTGATTTTTAAAGTATAGTATTAATTCGACTATTCAAAGTTTTTTTTTAATATTTATTTTATTTATTTATTCCCTTTTGTTGCCTTTGTTGTTTTATTGTTGTAGTTATTGTTGTTGTTGTTGTTGGGTAGGACAGAGAGAAATGGAGAGAGGAGGGGAAGAGAGAGAGGAGGAGAGAAAGAGAGACACCTGCAGACCTGCTTCACCTCCTGCAGGTGGGGAGCCCGGGTTCCAACAGGGATCCTTATGCCGGTTCCAACAGGGATCCTTATACCGGTCCTTGCGCTTTGCGCCACCTGCGCTTAACCTGCTGCGCTACAGCCTGACTCCCGACTATTCAAAGTTTTATTAAAAGGTATTCATAGCTGCTATTGTGTCTGATTCTTCTAAATGATGTATTGATCTCACCATTTGCAGTTCAACTTAGTATCTTGGTGACACTTTATTTTCATGCATTTGGAAATAAACAGAACAGTAGACAAAGTTAGCTCATAGCAGTGAGGCCCTGGTGATAGCAGAAAAAAGTAAAATGTTACAATTATGTCTTATTTAGTCATTTTTGTACATTGTATTTCTAGTTTAAAGAGATATGTCTGGTGGTCAGGGAGGTGGTGCAGTGATAAGGCTTTGGACTTTCAAGCATGAGGTTCTGAGTTCGAGTTCCATCCCTAGCAGTACATGTGCCAGAGTGATGTCTGGTTCTTTCTCTCTCCTCCTGTCTTTCTCATAAATAAACAAAAAAATATTCTTAAAAAAGAAATATATGTCTGAAATATTGCTACCACTTTGTAAGCTCCATTGTCATAAACACACACACACACACACACACACATTATTAAACCAAATAGGAAAGTGGGGAATGCTTTTTCAAACACGAGTCATATAGGTTTACAAAAATAAGTGTAAATCTAAATACATTGATACAGTTATTTAAGTAATTCCTTTACTTTCTTGTTCCCTTCATATTATTATTAGGAACTGAAGAACTTTCTAAACCTTTTCTTTTTTTTTTCAGAAAGTCATGCCTTGGAAATTTTATTATTTAAAATATATTATCTCTATTTATTTATTGGATAGAGATAGCCAGTAATTGAGAGGGGAGAGGGAGGTAGAGAAGGAGAGGAAACAGAGAGACATCTGCAGCACTGCTTCAACAACTTGCAAACCATTTCAAGTGGGGACTGGGAAGTCTGGCTTGAATCAAGCTCCTTGAGCATTATACCATGTGCACTGAACCAGGTGCACCACCACTCAGTCCTGGAAATTTTACTGTTTTATTATTATTTGTTTGTCTAATAATGCTTTTGACACTCATAGTCACACTGCATTTTGCCTGTTATTTTCACAATAATGCAATGGAATTTATTCTTTATATTATATATATTTTGGTTTCTTTTTGCTTACATCCCCCCCCTTTTCTCAAAAGAGGGACTTTATTTTGCTAGGTCATCAAAATTTTCCCAGGTAGAATATGAAAACAGTTTATGAGGTTTTCATATCTGCTTAATGAGTTTAAGTAAACTTTTCCTACAACAGTAAATTCAGTTCACTTTCTTAAGAGCAAAAAGAAAGAGCAGACAATACTTCTAAATTCTTTCATGTCTCTAAGAGAGGAAATTTTCTGGATGATGAAACTGTGGTGGAGTCAAGTTTAAGCTGCCAAATTTATTGATTATTTGAGGAATATTTCTCACTTAAAATAACTTATCTATCTATAGTTGTGGGAATACATTGTGAATAAAAGGAATTTTAGGCTATGTACATAACTAGAATATGGTTGATACCAGAAACCATAGCAAAGGACATAAACTTACAATAGTTTGTGGCTATGGGAGGTTCTTAACCAAGCGTCTGACTCAAGTTCAACACTTTTTCACCTTTTGCCTTTCACGCCCTTCTAATGTTGCTGTTCATACTTGATGTCCCAAGACACATGTGATATCATTTCTCCCAGGACCCACACCTTTGTAGCTGAATGCTGGTTAGCTGGTTAAGGACTCATGGTTCCTGCCACATGTGTACCTACTTTCTCACTGTGGTTTTGTGTACCTAATAAACGCAGAAGTTTTTTATTTTTTTTCAGCATAGAGTCAATGTACTACAGTTTTATATAATTCCAGTAACACCTCATCTTTTAAAGAACTGGGAGCTGGTTGGTGGCACACCTGGACACATAGTAGGAAGTGAAAGGACCTGGTAAGGATCTGGGTTCCAACCCCACTTCCCACCTGTAAGCGAATCCCTTCACAAGTGGTGAAACAGGTTTGCAGATGCTTCCTTGTTTCTCTCTATCTCCCTCTCCCTCTCCTCTCTAAATTTCTCTCTGTCCTATCTAAAAAAAAAAAAAAAAAGGCCTCCAAGGAACAGTGGATTCATAGTGCAGGCACCAAGTCCCAGAGGTAACCCTGGAAGCAAAACAGACAAACAAAAAAACCCATTTTAAAGCTCTTGAAAAATAACTATTAGTAAAAACAAACTACATTTATCAGTTTTGCATAACAGCACTGTTCAATAGGATTACTAATTTTTTTTTGTATTTATGTACAACTTCCTTTCAATGATAAGTTCTATGCTCTTTGATTGTTCATAAGGTCAATTCAACTTTAATAACTTATTTCAAAGGCTGTTATATATCAATGTTGACAGATTAATAACTGAGGTCGATGTGTAGAGGACAAGAGGTTTATTGGTGATTTCTGTTGAAATTTTTACATTAAATTATTTGTCATAGCAATTATCTGAGATCATCAGACTAGGGAAAATAACTTCAATAAAGTTTAGTAATATAAAATTAATGAATAAGCAAAATGAGGAACACATAACTAAGTTAAACATTCTTTTCATTAATTCATTGTTGTATTAGTAACTAGTGTCAAGTATTTATTTACATATAAAATGTGACAGTATAGGAACCTAGAAGGTTGCTCATTGAATAGAGTGCACATATTTTCCTGTAGGAAGACCCAGGTTTGAGCTCTTGTCCACCACATAGGAGTGCCTGAAGAAAGTGGTGGAACAGTGCTACCCAGTTTTTTCTTCTTCTTTGTCTCTGTCTCTTTCTCCTTCTCTCTCTTTCTTCCTCTGGCTTTGACTCTTCAAAAGAAAAAGAAAAGAGCTTCAGGAACAGAGGCTTCATACAGTTGTAGAACCCCAGCAATAAACCTAGTGATATTAAAATATAACTCTAGAAATTAAAATATTCCTGGGAACAAATGAAAATAAAGATAGAATATATCAGAATATTTGGGACATAACTGAAGTAGTACTAACAGGGAAATTCATAGCCAGATAGGCACATATCAAGAAAGAGGATAACACACAATAAACAACTTGACTTCACAATGAAAGAATTAGAAAAAGAAGAACCAAAGAAACCCACAAAAAGCAGATGGGGAGAAATAGCAAACATTAGAGCAGGAATTAGGAACATTGGAAACTAAAGAACCATACACAAGATCAATGAAGCTAGGAGCTGTTTTTTTGACACAGTAAACAAAATTGAAAAAAAAAAAAACATTTGGCAAGATTCACTGAAAACAAAAAGGAGCATATCCAAATAAATTGTATCAGGAAATAAAGGGGCAATATCACAATAAATATTACAGAAACACAAAGTGTCATATAAAGCTTCTGTAAACAACTATATGCCACAAAACTAGAAAGTCTGGAGGAGAATGATACAGTTTTAAAAATATAAATGATCTCCAGATTAAACCAAGAGGAAATGCAAAACATGAATAGACCAATAGACAAATTACAGCCAAAGAAATCAGCACCGTAATCAGAATATTACCCAACAATAAGAGTTCAGGCCTGGAGCAGTTTTTCATATGTTTGTTAGCCTTTTGGATCTCCTCTGAGGTGAATGTTCTATTCATATCCTCTGACCATTTATGGATGGGGTCATTTGCTTTTTTGGTGCTAAGTTTGCTGAGCTCTTTGTATATTTTGGTGATTAGTCTCTTGTCTGATATATGGCATGTAAAGATCTTCTCCCATTCTGTGAGGGGTCTCTTTGTGTGATAGTTTCTTTGGCTGTGCAGAAGCTTTTCAGTTTGATATAGTCCTACTTGTTTGTTTCTGCTTTAGTCTTCCTTGCAATTGGGTTTGTTTCATCAAAGATGTCCTTGAGGTTTAGGTCGGAGAGTGTTTCAACAATGTTTTCCTCTAAGTATTTAATAGTTTCAGGTCTGATATCCAGGTCTTTGATCCATTTGGAGTTGATTTTTATTTCTGGTGAGATAAAGTGGTTCAGGTTCATTCTTCTGCATATTACAACCCAGTTTTCCCAGCAACATTTATCGAAGAGAGTATCCTTCTTCCATTTAATGCTTTGGGCCCCCTTATCAAAGATTAGATGTCCATAGGTGTGGGGGTTTAGTTCTGGGCTTTCAATCCTGTTCCACTGGTCTGTGTGCCTATTGTTTGTTCCAGTACCATGCTGGTTTGATGATGATGGCTTTATCATATAGTTTAAGGTCTGGGAGTATGATGCCTCCATTTCTGTTTCTTTACCTCAAGATGGTTTTGGCAATTCTAGGTGTTTTCTGGTTCCAGATAAATGATTGTAGTTTTTGTTCTATTCTCTTAAAGAAGTTTGGTGGAACTTTGATGGGTATCACATTAAACTTGTATATTGCTCTGGGGAGAATATTCATTTTGATTATATTTGTTCTTCTGATCCATGAGCATGGGATGTCTTTCCATTTCTTGGTATCAGTTTCTATTTCCTTGAATAGTGACACATAGTTTTCAATATATAAGTCTTTCACTTCTTTGGTCAGCTTTACTCCTAGGTATTTTATTGATTTTGTTGCAACACTGAATGGGAGTGATTTCTGGATGTCTTCTTCTTCAGATTTAGTGTTTGCATAAAGAAATGCCACTGATTTTTGTACATTGATTTTGTAGCCTGATACCTTGATATATTGCCTAATAACTTCCAGTAGTTTTCTGCTGGATTCTTTAGGTTTTTCTATGTATACTATCATATCATCTGCAAATAGTGAGAGCTTGACATCTTCCCTTCCAATCTGTATTCCTTTGATGTATTTCTCTTGCCTGGTTGCTATGGCAAGAACTTCCAACACTATGTTGAAGAGTAATGGTGACTGTAGAAAGCCCTGTCTAGTTCCCAATCTGAGGGGGAATGCTTTCAGCTTCTGTCCATTGAGTATGATGTTGGCTGTAGGTTTGCTACATATGGATTCCACTATCTTGAGGAATTTCCCATCTATTCCAATTTTTTGTAGTGTTTTGAGCATGAATGGGTGTTGGATTTTGTCAAAGTCTTTCTCTGCATCTATTGAGATAATCATATGGTTTTTGGCTTTGCTTTTATTGATGTGGTAAATGACATTGATTGACTTACATATGTTGAACCAACCTTGCATTCCTGGGATAAATCCCACTTGGTTGTGATGAACAAACTTTTTGATATGCTGCTGTGTCCAGTTGGCCAAGATCTTGTTTAATATTTTGGCATCTATGTTCATCAGAGATATTGGTCTGTGGTTTTCCTTTTTTGTTGTGTCCCTATCTGCTTTTGGTATCAGGGTGATGCTGGCTTCATAGAAGTTGGAAGGGAGTGTTCCTGTTTCTTTGGTCTTATCGAAAAAACTTAAGAAGTATGGGTACTAACTGTTTCCTGAAAGTTTTGTAGAATTTGTTTGTGAAACCATCTGGTCTAGGACTTTTGTTGTTGGGGAGATTCTTAATAACGGTTTCAATTTCTTTGTCTGTGATTGGTGCATTTAGGTTTTGTATTCTTCTTGGTTCCATTTTGGAAAGGCATCTGTTTCTAGGAGTTATTCCATTTCTTCCAGATTCTCTAGCTTGGTGGCGTATAGTTCTTCATAGAAGTTTTGCAGGATTTTCTGGATTTCTGTGGTGTCAGTTGTGATATCTCCTCTATCGTTTACAATTCTATTAATTTGAGTCTTCTCCCTTTTTTCTTTAGTGAGTCTGGCTAGGGGGTTGTCAATTTTGTTTAATCTTTCAAAGAACCAACATTTGGATTCATTGATCTTCTGTATGGTTCTCTTATTTTCAATGTTGTTTATTTCTGCTCTAATTTTAGTGATTTCTGTCCTTCTGGTTGCTTTAGGGTTCCTTTGTTCCTATTCCTCTAAGTCATTAAGGAGTGCAGTAAGGTTGTTCATTTGAGCTTTTTCTTGTTGTTTAATATGTTATTGTATGGTTATGAGTTTACCTCTCAGTACTGTTTTAGCTATGTCCCAAGTATTTTGATAGGTTGTGTCTTCATTTTCATTTGTGTCCAGGAACATTTGAATTTCTTGCTTCAGTGCTGATTGTCAGAGAAACACAAATAATGACAACACTGAGATAACACCTCATGCCTGTGAGAATGGCATACATCAAAAAGGACAGCAGCAACAAGTGTTGGAGAGGCTGTGGGGACACAGGAACACTTTTGCACTGCTGGTGGGAATGTAAATTGGTCCATCCTCTGTGGAGAGCAGTCTGGAAAACTCTCAGAAGGCTAGACATGGACCTTCCTTATGATCCAGTAATTCCTCTCCTGGGGATATACCCCAAGGACTCCATAACACCCAACCAAAAAGAGGTGTGTACTCCTATGTTCATAGCAGCACAATTCATAATAGCTAAAACCTGGAAGCAACCCAGGTACCCAACACCAGATGAGTGGCTGAGAAAGCTGTGGTATATATACACAATGGAATACTATGCAGCTACTAAGAACAATGAACTCAACTTATCTGACCCATCTTGGTCAGAGCTAGAAGGAATTCTGTTAAGTGAGCTAAGTCAGAAAGATAAAGATGAGAATGGGATGATCCCACTCATCAACAGAAGTTGAGTAAGAAGATCTGAAAGGGAAACTAAAAGCAGGACCTGATGAAACTGTAAGTAGGGCACCAAAGTAAAAACCCTGTGGTGAGGGGGAGGGTGGACATGTGATTTCCTAGGCTTAGGGGGGCGGGGGTGTTGTGGTGGGGGTGGGTGGGTGGGATGGGATTCAATCTTTTGGTGATGGGAATGATGTTTATGTACACACCTATTAAATTGTAGTAATATAAATAACTATTTAATTAATATGAGAGGGGAAAAATTGATTCTATGTCTAACAAAAGGACCTCTCTAAGTTAACCCAATTACCAAATAATGTGATAACAGTAACTATCCATTTTCTTCTCAAACCCTAAGACAGCAGGAACCTCACATTTCCACTATAGTGCCTATATTTCCCCCAGTTCTGGGACCATACAGTAGGACCCACTTTCCCGTATGCTTCTTCCAATTCTTATCAAATAATATTGCATCCCCTGATGGCAACCTAATCAACGCAACGAGTGCCACCCCAGCATGCTTCACTTCAGACTGTGTCCAGAGACTTCAGGTGTGGAACGACAACCTTTCAGCTTCATCACTTGGGTGAGATATTTCCTTTCATACTATTCTCTAATTCCATCCCAGGTGGTTCACTTCTTAACAAAGTCCCAAAACCTAGATATAGACCAGGTTCCAGGAGATAGAGCATATGTTCACACTTATCCATAAACTAGGGCAAATATATACCTGAAAGCAGTAGTACACTAGAGTTTGCAATGAGTACCCCCCAACACTTCACTTCCACTATTTCAACCTTTGGGTCCATGACTCTTCAACAATTTGTTTGGCTTTGTATGTTAACTCTCTTTTCAACCACCAGGTTCTAGATGGCATCATGATGCCAGCCAGGCTTCCCTGGACTGAAAACCCCACCAATGCATCCTGGAGCTCTGCTTCCCCAGAGACTCACCCTACTAGGGAAAGACAGAGGCAGACTGGGAGTATGGATAGACTACTCAATGCCCATGTTCAGCGGGGAAGCAATTACAGAAGCCAGACCTCCCACCTTCTTCAACCTACACCCACCCTGGGTCCATGCTCCTAGAGGGATAGAGAATGGGAAAGCTATCAGGGAAGGGGATGGGATATGGAGATTGGGTGGTGGGAATTGTGTGGAGTTGTAACCCCCCATCCTATGATTTTGTTAATGTCTCCTTTCTTAAATAAATAAATAAATAAATAACAGTTCAGGTCCAGATGGGTTTATCAATGAATTCTACAAAACCTTTAAAGAACTACTATCAATATTACTTAAGCTCTCCAAAATATTGAAGACACAGTGATTCTTCCAACCACCTGTTGAAACCAACATCACACTAATACCTAAAGCAGACAAAGAAGGAACAAAAAGAGGACAGACAAAGATCTATGATGAACACAGATGCTAACAGATTTATAGCTTACTACATGCACTAATACATCAAGCAGATTGTACACCATAATCAAATAGGTTTTATCCCAGGGGTACAAGGTTGATTCAATATATGTAAATTAATAAATGTGATCTACCACAAACAAATCACATGATTATCTCAATAGACACAGAGGAAGCCTTCAACAAAGTCTATCACCCACTCATGATCAAAACATTTAAAAAAAGAGGGAAAGGTGGGAAGTTCTTCAAATTAGATGAATCTATATGCAGTAAACCAAAAGCCAAGATCATATTCAATGCTGAAAAATTGAAGATTTTTAATTTCCAACCAGGTGCCATTATTACCACTACTATTCAACATTGCATTGGAAATCCTAGTCACAATAACTAGGCAAGAGAAAATAATGAAAAGGATTCAGATTGGAAGAGAAGAAGTTAAACTATCCCTATTAGTAAAGTGCCAGGCCACAAAATTAATATACAAACATCAGTGTCATTGCTCTAAACAAACACCAAATCCAAAGAAGAAAGGATACAAAAATCCCCTTCACCAAAGCGTCAGAAACAATATTTGGGAATAAAGTTAACAAAAGAAGTGAATGGTACAGGTGTACTGGATACAGGTAAGGGGGCAATTATATAACTCAAAGTAAAAGGGCTCAATAGTCCTCAGTGATTAGACTTAGACAATAAACCTGGAATCCTAGTTGTAGTGCCTAAAGAAGACATCATAAATTTTCTAATTGATTAGATTTAGATGAAATTAGAATGGTAACCAAGCAGAAAAACCCAGAGAAGACATATCCCCAAAACATACAAAAATCCCCTTCACCATAGCATCAAAAACAATAAGATATTTGGGAACAAAGTTAACAAAAGAAGTGAAGGGTACAGGTGTACTGGATCAACAAATGACAGTCAATGCTTAAACAACTAGGAGAACGTCTAAGGTCATCAGTAAAAGAGAAGATTACAAAAGTTAGATAAAGGCAAGAGGTTGGCTCATTTACTAATGGCCCTTTTGGCCAATATCATACCACTTCATCATCCCTAGTAAGAGAATCCTTGGATTCCCTCACAAATATGATGGAGTCCTAGACCTCTAATGGATCCCTCTCCCCACCACCACAGCTCACTTCCATCAGCAATATCTCACAAAACTTTTTGTGAGCCTTTCCAGCCTTGCCCTCACCATAAAGCAGTGATGGTAATTAATGAATGTCCCTGTCTACAAAGACAGGCTAGGGTATACCGCTCTACCACTACAGATAGATTGGTGCTGAAATAAGCACAACCTGCAATCTTCCTAGCTGTGATCATAAGCTATCAGTTCATACCAGTGAGGACTCAGAGGTTACACAGAATCTGGTGCTAAATATAAATATATAGATGGTCCTTGGGCCAGGTGGATGGAGATATATAGTTAATTTTATCTATAAAAATTTTTTTCAATAATGGGAGCTACTCTCTACCATAATTCAACTTTCTAACCACTTTCTCTACTCTGACACCATTTTCTCAGACAATATATATTTTATTTAATTTTCTTTTTTTAATAATGATCTACAAGGTCATAAGATAAGAGGGGTACAACTCCACACATTTGCCACCACCAGAATTCCATATCCCATGCCCTTGATAAAGAAACTGTCGTATTCTTTATCCCTGTAGGAGCATGGACCCAGGATCATTATGGAGTGAAGAAGGTGGAAGGTCTGGCTTCTGTAATTACTTCTCTGCAAAACACGGGCATTGGCAGGTTGATCCATACTTCCAGTCTGTTTCTATTTTTCCCTAGTGAGGCAGAGGTCTGGAGAGGTGGGTTTCCAGGATACATTGGCGAGGTCTTCTGTCAAGATTGGTGTCATGGTAGCATTTGCAACTTGGTGGTTGTAAAAGCATTAAGATATAAAGCAGAAAAAAAAAGTGTTTAATAATCAGGAATTTAAAGATAAGACAATAATCAGATGAGATTTGGGATCTCCATTTTGGAAATGGCTAATAGGTTTATTTTGGGTATATTCTAAGGGAACCTATGACTTTCCTAATTTTTGCCTGAGCCCAACAGCTAACATGCAGGTGGGCTAAAGGTATTGTCTGGGGAGATGGTGTCAGAGTTGTAAATAGGATTAGAAAGCTGGATCAGAGAAGAGAGTATATCCCAAATATGGGGAAGGTATATAAATACTGTTAACTGCAAACTCCATCGATTTGATCTGGGGTCCATACTCAGTACAGGAGCCTGTATAGCCTCTGCATCACAGGAGATTTGAGTTCAAATTTTATAGTCATAGCTAGGAACATTCTAGACTATATTCATTGCAGGACATATCTTCTTTGAGTGGCAAATATGTTGACCTAACCTCCCTTCAGAGAATGGGACAGTCCACACTAATGTTGACTCACATTGAGGCAAAGTCCTGTAGAGGCCCACAAAAGGGTCCACTATGCTGTTCTTGATGGAGATGACCAGTGACAGTGGAGACAGATATTTGTTAGAGGTCTAGGTCCAACATGTCTATGTGGGAATCCCAAAATTCCCTGACTAGGGCCTGGATTATGGGGTGGCCTACTCATCCCCTAAAAAGTCATCAATATAGTATGCTTGTCTCTTGACCTAATCCAGCTTTTGTAGTGCTTACTGTCCACGATATTTTTATCCAACTACTTCATGTTAACTATCAAACTAAAGCACAAACTACTATAGTTGTCAGCCCCTTGAAACATGCCTAAAATATACTTCCTAGTTTACTTCTAGCCTATGAACCCTAATCTCACCTGCTCTGTTCCTACTTTTTGGTATCTGTTCATTAACTTTTTTTTTTTCACTTTATGTACTACCACCATCCAGACACCGAATTACAGATGCTATCAAGAGTCCATCCTGACAAAGGAGGACCTAGTGGGGATTAAGCTGTTATGTGGAAAACTGAGAAATGTTATGCATGTACAAACTATTGTATTTTACTGTTGACTGTAAATCATTAATCCCCCAATAAAGTAATTTAAAAAAAATTATTCCATCCTGACTTCTCTGGGCAAACAACCTCATCAATATGTTCTGGAACCTTGCCTCTCCAGAGATAGGGAAAGATAAAAAGCAGGCTTGGAGTATATATTGATTTTCCAGTGCCCATGTCCAGCAGAGAAGCAATTACAAAAGCCAGAACTCCTACCTTTTGCATCTCCAAAACAATTTTGATCCATACTCTCAGTGGTGGAGAAGTGATAGGAGAAAGAAAATAAGAGGACTCTCAGTACAACCATACTGGACAGTGATCAGAAAATCTGAGTTTTGGTCCCTATACTGATACCCATGTGACTTTGGGTAATAGCCATAAATGGAACTCTTCCTCAGTTTCTACTTCTATAAAATTGTGGAGGTCAAATGAAGTAACTTATGTCAAAATACTTTATGAACTACCAGCACTTTCCTATAAATATTATATTCAATACTAGTGAGAATAATATATGTCAAAGCAATAAAAAAAAAAAAGAAGATAAGAGTCCTTTGTACTCTAGCTCCATAGGGACACGGAAAAAGAGGAGGGAAAAGGGAGGAACATTTAGATTTAGTAATAGGGTTGTGTGTTGCTTGGTGGAGAAGAGAGGATTGGACCTGAAAGAAAAAGGGAGCAATTATGTACAAATGTAGACAGATGTAGAAATGATGGTTAACTCATATCTGCAAATTTGGGAGAACTGTGGTGGCTTGTAGTGGAGGTATTAGGTACTCAGAACTCTGGTGGTGTGGATGGTGTGGAATTGTTGACAATTCCCCTGTTGACATGTAGTTTTGTGAATCAATATTAAATCACAAGTAAAATTTAAAAGCAAGAAAAAAAAAACTGAAGGACTTAGACACTAAATACTATGTACTACTCTTTAAGGAAATAGAAAGAGATACAATGAAGTGGAAAGACATCTCCCTACTCCTGGATTGAAGGGATTAACATCATCAAAATAACCATCCTACCTAGAGCCATACAGAAATCTAATGACGTCCTCATAATACCAATGAACTTCTTTAAAGGACTAGAACAAAAGCTTCAAAAACTTATCTGCAAACAAACCATTCCCAGGATTGCCAAATCAATATTAAGAAAAAGTAACAAGACCTGAGTCATTATACTTCCTGACCTCAAGCTATACTACAGAGCTACCAGAATCAAAACTGCCTGGTACTGGAAGCAAAATAGAAACACAGACCAGTGAAATAAAATTGAAGATCCAGTACTAAACCCTCACATTTATGGCCAATTTTTTTCTAAATAATTAAATGATGAAAGGAGAGTTTCTACAACAAATGGAGTTGGAAAAATTGAATTGAAACATGCAAATGGATAAAATTGCACCATCAATTATCACCATGCACAAAAGTATATTCAAGGTGGGTCATGGACATGGACATTAGGCCAGAAACTATCACTAGCAAAAACATAGAAGAAAACATTGGAAAGGCACTTCACAACCTATGATTCTAAAAAGACTTCAAGGATCCAAATTCAATAGCATGGAAAACAAAAGGTAAAACAAATAAATGTGACTACATAAAACTAAAGAGCTTCATAAAACTGAATCTTTTTAATATATAGGCTGTGTATTTGATATGCGGACTCTCTCAAAAGCCTAGACCAAGTATATCAGAAGCATCCAATAGCACAGCTATAGACAAGATACTGGGTACTGTACAGCAAACCATAACAAAAGGACTTTTCAAAGTTAACCCAATTACCAAATAATGTGATGATAACATTAATAATTGATTGTCTTTTTGAACCCTAAGACAGCAGGAACCTCACATCTCCACTATAGAGTCCCTACTTCCCCCAGTCCTGGAACCCTTGGATAGGACCCACTTTCCGGTATGCCTCTCCCAATCCATATCAAATAATATTGCAACCGCCGATCACAACCTAACCAACGCAATGATTGCCATGTCAACATGCCTCACTTCAGACTGTGTCCAGAAACTTCACGTGTGGAATGACAACCCTTCAGCTTCATTACTCGGGTGAGACCTTTCCTTTCATAGTATACTCTAATTCCATCTCAGGTGGTTCACTTTCTAACAAAGTCCCAAAATCTAGATATACACCAGTTTCTGTGAGAGAGAGCATATATTCACACGTATCCATAAACTACTGCAAAATATATACCTGAAAGCAGAAGTACACTAGATTTTGCAGTGAGTACCCCCCTAACACTTCCTCTCCACTATTCCAAGCTTTGGGTCCATGATTGTTCAACAATTTGTTTGGCTTCATATGTTAACTCTCTTTTCAGTCACCAGGTTCCAGATGCCATCAGGATGCTGGCCAGGCTTCCCTGGATTGAAGACCCCACCAATGTGCCCTGGAGCTCCACTTTCCCAGAGACCCACCCTACTAGGGAAAGAGAGAGGCAGACTGGGAGTATGGACCCACCAGTCAACACCCATGTTCAGCGGGAAGCAATTACAGAAGCCAGACCTTCTACCTTCTGCAACCCACAATGACCCTGGGTCCATGCTCCCAGAGGGATGGAGAATGGGAAAGCTATCATGGGGGGGGGTGGGTTATGGATATTGGGTGGTGGGAATTGGGTGGAGTTGTACCCCTCCTACCCTATGGTTTTGTTAATTAATCCTTTCTTAAATTAAAAAAAAAAAGAGCTTCATCACAGAAAATGGTGCCTCTATTCAAATGGCATGAGAGAAGATCTTTATGCAACACACATCAGACAAAGGACTAGTAATCAATACATATATATATATATATATATATATATATATATATATATATAAGATATCAGTAAACTAAATACCAAAAGGAAAAACAAAACAAACAAACAAAAACCAAGCAATTCTATTAGAAAATGGGACCAGAAAATGGATAGAAATTTCGGATTCTGTCCAAAGATGCCAAGCGTGGAATGTCAACCCTTCAGATCCAGTACTCTAGTGAGACCTTTCCTAGCTCATAGGACTCCTCAATTCCCTATTGGACAGTACACTTTCTAAGAAAGCACAGAACCTAGATATAGACCTGGGCTCATGAGACAAAACACATGTACACATGTATCCATAAGTTAAGGGGAAAATATATCCATTAATGTAAAAGTGCACAATAATTTTCAGTGAGTCAATAAGTGCAGCAATCAAGTAGAAAGACCTAAAAAAAGACTTTTTTTTTTTCTTTTTGGCATTAGGCACCATAAAGGACTTAATCAAATAGTTTCTACTTAGACCTAGATACCCTCCTCACCTACTTCCTGTTCAACTTCCCCTAAACACTCAAAGGCTAACCTTGTCAGATAAGGTAATGACTACAAAAGCTGGATAGGGGCAAGAGACTAGCACACTTAATGATGGCTCTTTGGGGCACTGCTGGGGCACCCCGTTGCCCAGGGCCCTAGTAGGGGAATCCTGAGATTCCCATGTAGACATGATGGGACTAGACCTCTAGCAGATAACTCTCCCAACTGTCACTAGTAATCTCCATCAAGAACAGCATAGAGGACCCTCTTGTGAGTTTCTACAGGACCTTGCCTTCAGTGTGGGTCAACATTGGTGGAGACTGCCCCATTTTCAGAAGGGAGGTTGGGCCAACATACTATGCCTCTCTAAGAAGATGGGTCCTGCAATGAGTACAGCCTAGAATGTCCCTAGCTATTACCATAGTATTTGAGCTCAGACCTACAGTGATGTGGAGGCTACACAGGCTTTTGTGATGAATATGGGCCCCAGATCAAATTTATGAGGTTTATAGTTAACTTTATTTGTATATTTTCCCCATAAATTGGGAGCTCCTGACTTCCCTGATACAGCTTTCTAGTCCTGTTTCTTACTGTGACACCATCTCCCCCGACAGTGCCTTTGGCCCACTTTCACATTAGCTGTTGAGCTCAGGCAAAAATTATAAAGTCATAGACCCCTTGGAATATACCTATAGTAGACCTACTTACTAGCCTTTTCCAAAGTAGAGACCCCAAATCTCATCAGTTATAGTCTTACCTTTAGGTTCCTGATTATTAAATGATGTCTTCTGCTTTCTCTCTTAATGATTTTTCATCCACCAAGTTACAGATGTTACCATGATGCCAGGCTGGCTTCCCTGGACAGATGACCTCACCACTGTGCCTTGGAACCCTACCTTCCCAGACTCCTGCCCCACTAGGGAAAGATAGAAATGGTCTGGGAGCATGGATCAACCTGCCAATGCCAATGTCCAACAGAGAAGCAATTACAGAAGCCAGACTTTCCACCTTCTGCACCCCATAATGTTCCTGAGTCCATGCTCCCCAAGTGATAAAGAACAGGAAAGCTTCCATTGGAGGGGGTGGGATATGGAATTCTGGTAGTGGGAATTGTACCCCTCTTATCCTATGGTCTTATAGGTCATTATTAAATCAATAAAAGAAAGAAAGAAAACCCATAATGCTGCAGCAACAGATACACAGCTCAGCTGTAGGTTGTATTAACAGAAAATTTACATTAAACATCTACTTATTTCAACTTTTATCCAGTAAAGATTATATGGAAAAACTAGAAAAATAAATTAATGTGTATAAAAAGAAATATTTCATTTTTCCTGTTATTATTAGATCTAATAGAGTCAACTTTTTAAAAGTATAAAATGTACACAATATATATTTTAGATATATGGAGAATGTAGATGTATGGCAGCAATCTTATAATGAATGAAGGAGGTGTTGGGATTTTTTTTCTTTGTATGAATTTGCTCAGTACTGAGTAAAATTTGGAAATGGACTAGGTCTCTTTATAAATGCATGTTTTAAACTCCCAAGACAACAAAAAAACAGTAACAAGACAGTTGTGTTGACATAAAAGAGAGAGAGAGAAAAAAAAAGGGTGCAAAATTGATTGAAACTGGAAAAGACAGAAAAAAAGGGTAAAAAAAAAAGGTATATAAAAACAAAACAGAGATCAGGTCCTGCTTTTAGTTTCCCTTTCAGATCTTCTTAGTCAGCTTCTGTTGATGAGTGGGATCATCCCATACTCATCTTTATCTTTCTGACTTAGTTCACTTAAAATAATTCCTTCTAGCACTGTCCAAGATGGGTCAGAGAAGGTGGGTTCATTGTTTTTGATAGCTGCATAGTATTCCATTGTGTATATATACCACAGCTTTCTCAGCCACTCATCTGGTGTTGGGCACCTGGGTTGCTTCCAGGTTTTAGCTATTATGAATTGTGCTGCTATGAACATAGGAGTACACACCTCTTTTTGGTTGGGTGTTATAGAGTCCTTGGGGTATAACTCCAGGAGAGGAATTACTGGATCATATGGAAGGTCCATGTCTAGCGTTCTGAGAGTTTTCCAGACTGCTCTCCACAGAGGCTGTACCAATTTACATTCCCACCAGCAATGTAAAAGGGTTCCTCTGTCCCCACATCCTCTCCAGCATTTGTTGCTGCTGTCCTTTTTGATGTATACCATTCTTACAGGAATGAGATAGTATCTTAGTGTTGTTTTAATTTGCATTTCTCTGACAATCAGTGACCTAGAGCAGTTTTTCATATGTTTGTTAGCCTTTTGGATCTCCACTGTAGTGAATGTTTTGTTCATATCCTCTGCCCATTTTTGGATGGGGTCATTTGCTTTTTTGGTGCTAAGTTTGCTGAGCTCTTTATATATTTTGGTGATTAGTTTCTTGTCTGATGTATGGCATGTGAAGATCTTCTCCCATTCTGTGAGGGGTCTCTTTGTTTGTTTAATAGTTTCTTTGGATGTGCAGAAGCTTTTCAATTTGATGTAGTCCCATTGGTTTGTTTCTGCATTAGTCTTCCTTGCAACTGGGTTTGATTCGTCAAAGATGCCCTTGAGGTGTAGGTGGGAAAGTGTTTTACCAATGTTTTCCTCTAAGTATTTGATTGTTTCTGGTCTGACATCCAGGTCTTTGATCCATTTGGAGTTGATTTTTTGTTTCTGGTGAGATAAAGTGGTTCAATTTCATTCTTCTGCATGTTACAACCCAGTTTTCTCAGCACCATTTATTGAAGAGAGCCTCCTTTTTCCATTTAATCCTTTGGGCCCCCTTATCAAAGATGAGATGTCCATAGGTGTGGGGATTTATTTCTGGGCTTTCAATTCTGTTCCACTGGTCTGTGTGCCTATTATTTGTTCCAGTACCATGCTGTTTTGATGATGATGATGACTTTATCATATAGTATAAGGTCTGGGAGTGTGATGCCTCCATTTCTGTTTCTTTTCCTCAAGATGGTTTTGGCAATTCTAGGTGTTTTCAGGTTCCAGATAAATGATTGTAGTTTTTGTTCTATTCTCTTAAAGAAGCTTGGTGGAACTTTGATGGGTATTGCATTAAATTTGCATATGGCTCTGGGGAGAATATTCATTTTGATTATATTTATTCTTCCAATTCATGAGCATGGGATATCTTTCCATTTCTTGGTATCAGTTTCTATTTCCTTGAGTAGCGACTCATGGTTTTCAGTATATAAGTCTTTCACTTCTTTGGTCAACTTTATTCCTAGGTATTTGATTGATTTTGCTGAGACAGTAAATGGGAGTGATTTCTGGATGTATTCTTCTTCAGATTTAGTGTTTGCATAAAGAAATACCACTGATTTTTGTACATTGATTTTGTAGCCTGATACCTTGCTATATTGCCTAATAACTTCCAGTAGTTTTCTGCTGGATTCTTTAGGTTTTTCTATGTATACTATCATATCATCTGCAAATAGTGAGAGCTTGACTTCTTCCCTTTCAATCTGTATTCCTTTGATTTCTTTCTCTTGCCTGATTGCTATGGCAAGAACTTCCAACACTATGTTGAAGAGTAATGGTGACAGTGGACAGCCCTGTCTAGTCCCTGATCTGAGGGGGAATGCTTTCAGCTTCTGTCCATTGAGTATGATGTTGGCTTTGTTTTCCTATATATAGACTCCACTATCTTGAGGAATTTCCCATCTATTCCCATTGTTTGTAGAGTTTTGAGCATGAATGGCTATTCGATTTTGTCAAAGGATTTCTCTGCATCTAATCAGATAATCATATGGTTTTTCGCTTTGCTTTTATTGATGTGGTGAATGACAT
The DNA here is from genome assembly GCF_950295315.1 of Erinaceus europaeus. Lineage (NCBI taxonomy): Eukaryota > Metazoa > Chordata > Mammalia > Eulipotyphla > Erinaceidae > Erinaceus > Erinaceus europaeus. The sequence goes on from NC_080172.1 coordinate 85,034,352, forward strand.
TGATTGACTTACTAGGATGAACCAGCCTTGCATTCCTGGGATGAATCCCACTTGGTCGTGATGAACAATCTTTTGATATGCTGCTGTATCCGGTTGGCCAAGATCCTGTTTAATATTTTGGCATGTATGTTCATCAGAGATATTGGTCTGTAATTCTCCTTTTTTGTTCTGTCCCTGTCAGCTTTTGGTGTCAGGGTGATGTTGGATTCATAGAAGGTGGAAGGGAGTATTCGTTTTCTTCAATCTTATGGGAAAGCTTAAGAAGTATGGGTACTAACTGTTACCTGAAAGTTTTGTAGAATTCGTTTGTGAAGCCATCTGGTCCAGGACTTTTGTTGTTGGGGAGATTCTTAATAACGGTTTCAATTTCTTTGTCTGTGATTGGTGCATTTAGATTTTGTATTTCTTCTTGGTTCAGTTTTGGATGGGCATATGTTTCTAGGAATTGTTCCATTTCTTCCAGATTCTATAGCTTGGTGGCATATAGTTCTTCATAGAAGTTTTGCATGATTTTATGGATTTCCGTGGTGTCAGTTGTGATATCTCCTCCATCGTTTACAATTCTATTAATTTGAGTCTTCTCTCTTTTTTTTTTTTTTTTTTTTTGGTGAGTCTGGCTAGGGGGTTGTCAATTTTGTTTAATCTTTCAAAGAACCAACATTTGGATTCATTGATCTTTTGTATGGTTCTTTTATTTTCGATGTTATTTATTTCTGCTCTAATTTTAGTGATTTCTGTCCTTCTGGTTGCATTAGGTTTCCTTTGTTCCTCTTCCTCTAAGTCCTTGAGGTGTGCAGTAAAGTCGTTCATTTGAGCTTTTTCTTGTTGTTTGATATGTGATTGTATGGCTATAAGTTTCCCTCTCAGTACTGCTTTAGCTGTGTCCCAAATATTTTGATAGGTTGTGTCTTCATTTTCATTTGTTTCCAGTAACATTTGAATTTCCTGCCTGAGTGAATCTCTGACCCAGTAGTTCTTAAGGAGTATGTTGTTTAGTTTCCAAATTCTGTGACTTTTAATAATTGTCTATTTGTTGTTAAATGTTAGTTTTACTCCACTGTGGTCTGAGAAGATACTTGGTATGATTTCAATGCTCTTGAATTTATTGATGCTGTCTTTGTGACCTAACATTGGTCTATCCTTGAGTATGTGTTATGTGGATTTGAAAAGAAGGTTTCAGTTTTTGGGGTGAAGGACTCTGAAAATGTCCAAGAGGTCTAGTCTATCAATCTCTTCATTCAATTCTGTTGTATCTTTGTTGGTTCTCTGCGTTGTTGATCTGTCTAAGTGTGAGAGTGGGGTATTGAAGTTTCCTACTATTATTGTATTACTATTGATGTATTTTTGAAATTCTTTCAGTAAGTGCTTGATGTATTTAGATGGTCCCTCATTGGGTGCATACATGTTAATAATTGTTAAGTCTTCTTGGATGATTGATCCTCTAATAATTATGTAATATCCTTGCCTATCTTTTATTACTTTATATAATTTAAAATCTATGGTGTCTGAGATGACAATGGCTGTTCCTGCCCTTTTTTGTGGTCCGTTAGCCTGTATGATAGTATTCCATCCTTTCACTTTAAGTCTGTGTTTATCTTGTTGTGACAGATGTGATTCTTGCAAGCAGCATATGGTTGGGTTATGTTTTCTGATCCATCCCCCCACTCTGTGCCTTTTGATGGGTGAATTTAAGCCATTGACATTTATTGATATTATGGTTTTAATGTATTGTAGTGCCATTTTTCAAAATAAGTTTTTGTTTGGTCTGATATATTGCAAGTATTATAGTGATGTTTTTGTTTATAAGAGGTCTTTTAGGACGTCTTTCAGGGCCGGTTTGGTGATAGTTGCCTCCTTTAACTGTTGTTTATCTAAGAAGGTTTTGATCCCTCCATCTAGTTTGAATGAAAGTCTAGCAGGATATATTATCCTTGGTTGAAACCCTTTTTCATTCAGGGCTCAATAGATATCTTGCCATTCTCTTCTGGCTTTTAGAGTTTGAGTGGAGAAGTCTGCAGATAATCTTATGGGTTTTCCCTTGTATGTGAATTTTTGTTTCTCTCTTGCAGCCTTTAGGATTCTTTCTTTATCCTTACTCCTTCTCATTGTGACTATGATGTGTCTTGGTGTCTTCAGGTCTGAGTTGATTCTGTTTGGAACTCTCTGGGCCTCTTGAATTTTTATGTCCTTTCTGTTATTCAGGTCTGGGAAGTTTTCTTCTATTATTTCCTCTAGAATGTTTGCTTCCCCTTCCTCTCTTTCTTCTTCTGGCAGGCCAATTATATGAATGTTACTTCTTTTGAGATCCTCCCATATGTCTCTGTTGTTGTTTTCAGTGTCTGTCAATCTCTTTTTTAGCTATTTCACCTCTTTCTTAGTTTTCTCTAACTCATCGTCTAATTCTGTTTTCTGCTTATGTTAGTCTGCTTTCCCTTCCCTCATCTTCTTTCCTCAGTTCAGCTATTTCAGATTTCAGTTCTCTAATTGCCTCAAGATAATCAGTATTTTCCTTGGGGGTCTCAACTGTTGTTTCCCTAATCCTGCCATTCCTTTCCTCCAATGTTGTTTTCATTTCTGTGATTAATAAGTTTATTATTGCTTGCATACTTTTCTTAAAAAAAAACTATTTATTTATAAAATGGAAACAGTGACAAGACCATAGAATAAGAGGGCAACAATTCCCACCACCACAGATCCATATCCCATCCCCTCCCCTGATAGCTTTCCTATTCTTTAGCCCCACGGGAGTATAGACCCAGGGTCATTATGGGGTGCAGAAGGTGAAAGTTCTGACTTCCGTAATTGCTTCCCCGCCAAACATGGGTGTTGACAGGTCGATCCATACTCCAACCCTTTCTCAGTGAGATAGTTTTTACATTATGAGAGTATGGTGTATGATAACTGTGTAATTTCCTCTGAATTTTGCTGTGGACCCAATATTTTTAGAAAATCAGAGTGCCAACATATTCATGCCTCAGTAGTTATAACTGATGTAAGAATTATGTAAAAATACTTATTAAGCAACACTGTCAGTAGATATTTTAAATGTTTCTGCTGTTATAGTGAGTTATGAACAATTGCAGTACACAACTTGAAACTATAAAGAATATTATCAAAACAATGAAGGTTATGTTTATTGCTTTAGTGATATGGCTGTTTTGAGCAGATCATGAACAAAAACATATTAATACAGCTTCATCTGTGATTGTAGAAATTTAGTAAGTGATGTTTAACTGTAAGCAGTCAAGATATAGAAGAATAAGTATATAACGTGAATATATATCACATGTTACAAATAATTAATTCTGATCTTTAGACTCATGAATTGAAAGTATGGTGATAAATGATTTGTTTTTATATTTTAGTTATTTACAGAATATTTATTATGAATATATAATTAATGTTCACAGACACTATCATTAAATTTTGAAATATGCTTACTAATATCATGAAATTAGATGATAACACATAAGGCATTTTGTATGGCAGAATACATGAATCAAATTCTGGGAAGTTTCAAATGAGCTAAGCTTCTTTTTCAACACTTTTACTTGACATAATTTTTATCATCTTAACAAATCACATTATACAATAAATATTTTGGTTATTTTCTGGAGAAGCATAAGGGGGGTGCTTTTGAGATTTCTTGCTAGCCAAGTCCCATCTGGCGTTCTTATTATTTGTGTAGACTCTGGATATTTTATGCATTATAGCACCTGTCAATTAGTACTATGAAATCTACAGATGGAGCCTAGCATTTCATGCATTTGCTGCTAAGGATACACTTTCAATTTATGTACCCCCTTCCTGTGCTGAATATGGGTCCCAGATCAGATTGATGGGGTTTACAGTTAATGGTATTTATATATTTTACCCTATTTGGGAGCTACTCTCTGCCCTGACCCAGATTTCTAATCCTATTTCCAACTCTGACACCATCTCCCCAGGCAATATCTTTAGTCAACCTGCATGCTAGCTACCAGCCTCAAGCAAAACTTAGGAAAGTAATGGACACCTTGGAATATACCTAAAATAGACTACTAGCCTTTTCCAAAATGAAGACCCCAAATCTCATCTGCTATATTCTTACCTTTAGGTTCCTGATTAATAAACAATTTGTTCTGCTTCCTATCTTAATGCTTTTTAGCCACCAAGTTGCAGATGCTACCATGAACCCAGCCTGTCTTCTCTGGGCAGAAGACCTCACCAGTGTATCGTGGAACCTCATCACTCCAGAGCCCTGCCTCACAAAAGAAAGATAGAAACAGGCTGAGAGTATGACCTGCTAATGCCCATGTTTAGCAGAATAGCAATTATAAAAACCAAACCTTCTACTTTCTGCACCCATTATGATCCTGAGTCCATACTCCCAGAGAGATAAAGAATAAGAAAGTTTCCAGTGGAGGGGACTGGATATGGAACTCTGATAGTGAGAATTGTATGGAATTGTACCCCTCATATACAGTGGTCTTGTGGATCATTATTAAATGAATAATAAAAATTATATGCTTTTATTGACAGTTAACATACTTCCAACTCAAGGTATAGAAAACTGTTGCCTCAAATAGACAATTGAAGAATCCTCTACAGCTATAATGCCCTGAACAAGCTTGATCTCATTGGATCTCAGAAGCTAAGCAGGGTGGGGCCTGGTTAGGACTTGGATGGGAGACAACTGAAGAATCTCAGTGCTAACTCACAAAGACAAAGAATGTAGTGTCCTAAGGAAAAGGTAAATGTCAGTAGATGGCATGAAAGAAATGTTAGAAAAAAGCCTCAAGGATTATAAATAGGCAATTACATACTTTATTATTCAAATGGAGATATTTTTGAGGAGGAATCAGAGTGCATAAAATGAAATGATCTGACCATCTAATTTTAAAGTCTATTAGAAGAGGCATGTACTTTAAGTAACTAAGACAGCTAATTACTAGAAGCAAAGCTTATCACATACTTGAGTTATCTTTATTTATCCATATTATTAAAGACATTTAGGGATTGTATATATATAATATATATAGTTATATATTATATATAATAACTTTATATATATAGTTATATATATGTTTATATATATACATATAGAGTAGTTTTATATATATAGTTATATATATATAGTTTGAAGTGGGCATTTATTATTTGCTTCCCTAACATTCATTAGTCTTATTGCCCTTATTCCCCTATAGTTTGTCAAGTGAGTTCATTCACAGTATAGAACATGAGTTCAAAAATCAGAGGCTAAAGACATTTAAAATAGCAGAAGAAAATGTGCTCTAGGCTAATTAGTGCTTCATTGTTTTATTTATTACTTTTGATACCTTATCTGAGAAATACTACATAAAACAAAATACCATCTAAAATATTTGTTCTGTTTTCCACTATCAAACAAAACACATAGCTGTATTTTCTAGAAATGTTAACAATTTTGGTTTAGTTGTTAATACTATTTGCTCTTTTATGCAATCCATAATGCTTTTCTTAATCAAAATATTACTTGCGTGTGACATTTCTTATATGTGTAAAATACATAGAATTATATTTTTATGTATATGAAATGCACATTTGCAAATATAATGTTGTGATAGAATTAACTCTTAAAGATTGCTGCCATTAAGAATTATGGACCAAATATGGAATGCTAAAAATAACATTTTTATTTTGAGGATATGGATACACATGTCAAAACAACTGACAAAATGTGAAGTACTCAGTCAATCAACCAGTTATGTTAACTCCATGATGTCAAACAGCCAGCTTGATTGATATTTGTTCCCATCTAGATGAATTGACTTAGTAAAGACATTGACATTACATTTTGTAAATTGGAAAGACTTCTTTTAAAAATAATTTCATTAATGATTTTACACAGTTTTAAAGAATTCTTGAGAACATTTTCATACCCACACTTGTATGCAAGTCAACCCTCCCCCGCCAGTGTGCCACCCAACTTGCCCACGCACCTTGACCTGCCTAATCACTTTAGTTATCACATTTTACAAAAATTACTCTGGTTAACCATGTCAGTTTGAACAAAGTCAATGAAATTGGAGATTACTATGCTAAATTAAATAAGTAAAAACATCATCTTTGTTTGATTGCCAAAGATTTCTTAAACATATGACTGAAACGTAGAGGATACAATCCAAGGTTCTTATCTTGACTAATTTCCAAAATCCATCCATAATTTGCATTCTTGACTCTTAACAATCATTTCACTTTTCTTCAACCATGACACATGTATGATTATATCTCCCCCTGATGATCCAAACAACTTTAAGAAAGTTTTCTGTGAGATTGCCCTGTGTTAGCATACTTCTACCATCATATGCTTTGCCCACTGTGTTGGCTTTTCTTTTTTTTTTCTCTCTCCATCTCTTTTTTTTTTTTTTAAATAATTTATTTCTTTATTGGGGAATTAATGCTTTACATTCAACAGTAAATACAATAGTTTGAACATGCATAACATTCCCCAGATTCCCATTTAACAATACAACCCCCACTATTTCATTCATCATTTTTCATGGACCTGTATTCTCCCCACCTACCCACCCACCCCAGAGTCTTTTACTTTGGTGTAATACTCCAATTCCATTTCAGGTTTGACTTGTGTTTTCTTTTCTAATCTTGTTTTTCAACTTCGGCCTGAGAGTGAGATCATCCCATATTCATCCTTCTGTTTCTGACTTATTTCACTCAACATGATTTTTTTAAGGTCCAAGATCGGCTGAAAACGGTGAAGTCACCATTTTTTACAGCTGAGTAGTATTCCATTGTGTATATATACCACAACTTGCTCAGCCACTCATCTGTTGTTGGACACCTGGGTTGCTTCCAGGTTTTGGCTATTACAAATTGTGCCGCCAAGAACATATGTGTACACAGATCTTTTTGGATGGATGTGTTGGGTTCCTTAGGATATATCCCCAGGAGGGGAATTGCAGGGTCATAGGGTAGGTCCATTTCTAGCCTTCTGAGAGTTCTCCAGACTGTTCTCCACAGAGGTTGGACCAATTGACATTCCCACCAGCAGTGCAGGAGGGTTCCTTTGACCCCACACCCTCTCCAGCATTTGCTGCTGTTACCTTTTCTGATGTATGACATTCTCACAGGAGTGAAGTGATATTTCATTGTTGTCTTGATTTGCATTTCTCTGACAATCAGAGACTTGGAGCATTTTTTTCATGTGTTTCTTGACCTTTTGGATCTCTCCTGTGGTGAATATTCTGTCCAAGTCCTCCCCCCATTTTTGGATGGGGTTATTTGTTGTCTTGTTGTTGAGTCTGGCAAGCTCTTTATATATGTTGGTTATTAAACTCTTATCTGATGTATGGCATGTAAAGATCTTCTCCCATTCTGTGAGGGGTCTCTTGGTTTGGGTAGTGGTTTCTTTTGCTGTGAAGAAGCTTTTTAATTTGATGTAGTCCCATAGGTTTATACTTGCCTTAGTCTTCCTTGTAATTGGATTTGTTTCATTGAAAATGTCTTTAAAATTTATGCGGAAAAAAGTTCTGCCAATATTTTCCTCTAAGTATCTGATAGTTTCTGGTCTAACATCCAAGTCCTTGATCCACTTGGAATTTACTTTTGTATTTGGTGAAATACAGTGATTCAGTTTTATTCTTCTGCATGTTTCAACCCATTGTTTCCAACACCATTTGTTGAAGAGACTCTGCTTTCCCCATGTAATAGTCTGGGCCCCTTTGTCAAAGATTAGATGTCCATACGTGTGGGGCCTCATTTCTGGGCTCTCAATTCTATTCCACTGGTCAGTGTGTCTGTTCATGTTCCAGTACCAAGCAGTTTTGATGACAACGACCCTATAATACAGTTTGTGATCTGGGAGTGTGATGCCTCCGGTTCTGTTCTTTTTTCTCAAGATTGTTTTGGCAATTCTAGGTCTTTTCTGGTTCCAGATAAACATTTGTAGCATTTTTTCTATTCTCCTAAAAAATGTGCTTGGGATCTTGATGGGGATAGCATTAAATTTGTAGATGGCTCTGGGTAATATATTCATTTTGATGATGTTGATTCTTCCAACCCATGAACATGTAATATCTTTCCACTTCTTTGTGTCTTTTTCAATTTCTTTGAGTAGTGACTCATAATTTTCAGTATACAAGTCTTTCACTTCTTTTGTTAGGTTTACTCCTAGATATTTTATTGTTTTTGTTGCTATAGAAAAAGGAACTGATTTCTGGATTTCAATTTCTTCTAACTTAGTGTTTGCATAGAGGAATGCCACTGACTTTTGAATGTTAATTTTATAGCCTGACACCTTACTGTATTGCCTGATGATTTTCAAAAGCTTCTTGCTGGATTCCTTAGTTTTTTCCATGTATACTATCATGTCATCTGCAAATAAGGAGAGTTTGACTTCTTTGCTTCCAATCTGTATCCCTTTAATTCCTTGCTCCTGCCTGATTGCTATGGCAAGAACTTCCAACACTATGTTGAATAGTAATGGTGATAGTGGGCAGCCCTGTCTAGTACCTTATCTGAGGGGAAATGCTTCCAGTTTTTCACCATTGAGTATTATGTTGGCTGTAGGTTTGCTATATATAGACTCCACTATCTTCAGGAATTTTCCATCTATTCCCACTTTTTGTAGTGTTTTGATCATAAAGGGATGTTGTATTTTGTCAAAGGCTTTCTCTGCATCTATTGATATGACCATGTGGCTTTTGGTCTTGCTTTTGTTGATGTGGTGGATCACATTGATTGATTTACGTATATTAAACCAACCTTGCATGCCTGGGATAAACCCCACTTGGTTATGATGAACAATCTTTTTTATATACTGCTGTATCCGGTTGGCTAGAATTTTGTTCAATATTTTCGCATCTATGTTCATCAGAGATATTGGTCTATAGTTTTCTTTTTTGGTTGTGTCCCTGTCTGCTTTTGGTATCAGGGTGATGTTGGCTTCATAGAAGCTGGTAGGGAGTATTCCAGTGTCTTCAATCTTCTGGAAGACTTTTAAAAGTAGAGGTATTAGTTCTTCTTTGAAAGTTTTGTAGAATTCATTTGTAAAACCATCTGGTCCAGGACTTTTATTTTTGGGAAGATTTTTGATAACTGTTTCAATTTCATTAGCTGTGATGGGCCTGTTCATGTTATCCACTTCCTCTTTACTTAGTTTTGGAAGTTGGTAGGTATCTAGGAAATCATTCATTTCTTCCAGGTTCTCTAGCTTGGTGGCATATAGTTGTTCATAGAAGCCTCGCATGATATGTTGAATTTCTGCCGTGTCTGTTGTGATATCTCCTCTTTCATTTACTATTCGATTTATTTGGGTCTTCTCCCTTTATTGTTTTGTGAGTCTGGCTAAAGGTTTGTCGATTTTGTTCACTCTTTCGAAGAACCAACATTTACGTTCATTGATCTTTTGTATGGTTTTCCTATTCTCAATGTTATTTATTTCTGCCCTAACTTTAGTGATTTCTGCCTTCTGGTTGCTTTAGGATTCCTTTGTTGTTCTTCTTCTAGGTATTTAAGATGTGCAATCAGGCTGTTTATTTGTGCCTTTTCTTGTTTCCTAATGTGTGCTTGTATAGCTATGAACTTCCCTCTTAGAACTGCTTTAGCTGTGTCCCAAATATTTGATAGCTTGTGTCTTCATTTTCATTGAAGTCTCAAAACATTTTGATTTCTTCCTTGATTTCCTCTTTGACCCAGAAGTTGTTAAGAAGTGTACTGTTGAGCTTCCACATTTTGGGACTGTTACTAATCTTTTGTTGATTGTTAAGTGTTAGTTTAATTCCACTGTGGTCTGAGAAGATGCTTGGGATGATTTCAGTGCTCTTGAATAGGCTGATGCTGTCTTTGTGGCCTAACATATGGTCTATCCTTGAGAATGATCCATGTGGATTTGAGTAAAATGTGTATTCCAGTTTCTTGGGATGAATGACTCTGAAAATGTCCAATAGATCTAGTTTATCTATCTCTTCACTTAGCTCCCTTATGTCTTTATTGATTTTCTTCCTGGATGATCTGTCAAGTTGAGATAGTGTGGTGTTAAGTCCCCTACTATGATTGTGTTACTGTTAATATATTGCTGTAGCTCTTTCAGTAGAAGTTTGATGTATTTAGATGGCTTCTCATTGGGTGCATAGATGTTAATAATTGTTAAGTCCTCTTGATTGACTGATCCTCTGAGCATTAAGTAGTGTCCATTCCTATCTTTTTTAATCTTATCTATTTTAAAGTCTATCATGTCAGATATGAGAATAGCTGTTCCTGCCCTTTTTGTGGGCCATTGGCTTGTATGATAGTTTTCCATCCTTTCACTTTAAGTCTGTGTTTGTCTTGTTGAGTTAGGTGAGTTTCCTGTAGACAACATAATGTTGGGTTGTGTTTTCTGATCCATCTTCCTACTCTGTGTCTTTTAATAGGTGAATTCAGGCCATTGACATTTATTGATATCAAAGATTGAAGATATTTTAACGCCATTCTTGTAGAGTTTTAGAGTGTTTTGATATATGTCCTATTTGTGGTGGTCTAGTTGTTTATAGGAGACCTTTCAGAACTTCTTTCAAGGCAGGCTTGGTGATGGTTGTTTCCTTCAACTGTTGCTTGTCTGAGAAGGTTTTGATGCTTCCATCTAGTCTGAATGACAGTCTAGCAGGATATAGTATTCTTGGCTGAAAGCCTTTCTCATTGAGCACTCGATAGATATCTTGCCATTCTCTTCTGGCCTGTAGTGTTTGTATGGAGAAGTCTGCTGCTAATCTTATGGGTTTTCCTTTGTAGGTGACTCTTTGTTTTTCTCTTGCAGCATTCAGGATCCTTTCTTTATCCTTATTCCTTTCCAATCTAAGTATGATATGTCTTGGTGTCTTTAGGTCTGGGTTAATTCTGTTTGGGACCCTCTGGGCTTCTTGAATCTTTATGTCTTTGGTGTTGTCTAGACTAGAGAAATTTTCAGCTATTATGGCCTGGAGAATGCTTTCTTCCTCCCCTTCTCTTTCTTCCTCTGGTAAGCCAATAATGCGTATATTGTTTCTTTTGAAGTCATCCCATAGGACTCTGTTGTTGTTTTCAGCATCTCTTAATCTCTTTTTGAGATCTCTTACTTCTTTTTTAGTTGTCTCTAATTCATCCTCAATCTTGCTAATTCTGTTTTCAGCCTCATAGATTCTATTCTCTCTGCCCTCTACTGCTTTCTGGAGTTCATCTATTTTGTTGCCCTGCTCTGATACTGTTTTAGCTTGTTCAGCTAGTTGCCTTCTTAGCTTAGTGATTTCAGCTTTCAGCTCTCTAATAACCATGAGATAATTAGAATTTTCTTCCATTTTCTCATTTGTTGTTCCTGCATTTCTGATTACAATTTTTTCAAATTCTTTACTCACTCCTATTATTATTTCCTTAGCTAATGTTTGGATGTTGAACTCATTTTGTGTTTCACCCTCTGGAGGACTTTTAGCTGGACTCTTGTCCTGGTTCGAGTCTCCAATATTTTTTCTTGTTGTTTTAACCATTTTATATATGTTAACAGTTTTTTCAATCCCTGAGTTGGAGCTCAGTGGTGTAAAAGCCTCTTTTTTTTTCTTCCTTGTAGGCTATGGGAGCCTGAGGGCTTTTAAACTATCAATAGGCTTCTTAGCTTAATCTCTGACTCCTGACCAAGAGATAAAAGCAGGGTGTGGCAGAGATAATCTAGTGGTTATGCAAAGAGACTTTCACAGACCCTCAGCTATGCCACCGAGGTATAGGTCTTCTCCTGAGTTTCCTGGTTAGATATCTGTACCCTGGTGTCCCTCCCTGTTGCTGCTCCAGATTCTGAGGGTAGTAGCAATGGAGACTCAGAGTTGCACTTGGTGAGTCTCTGGGGAGTCCTTTCCTCCCTTCAGCTGTCCCCTTGTTGGTGGAGCAGACTGGAGGTGGTGTCTCCACTGATAAACTGTTGAACTGTTAGCAGTCACTTAATCTCTCCTTAGGCCCCTCTCTCCTCTCTGTCACCAGCCACGCATGTTTGTACTCACGGGTGATTTACTGGGTTCCTGTGGTCATTCTAGTCCTGTCTTGTTTCGGTCCGGGTGGTCTCCTTTGGCATTCCTAGTTGATCTGGGAGAGGAGAGGAGAGGAGAGGAGAGGAGAGGAGAGGAGAGGAGAGGAGAGGAGAGAAAGCGATCTGCTGCTCGTAGCTCTGCTTCTGGAAGTCGAATTTGTTGGCTTTTCAATTGGAAATTCCTTTTTCCTCCTTAGGTCATAGACTGGAGTACATTGTGGGTTGTGCCTCACCTCATATCTATGCCATTGCTCAGCTCCATTTGCTCAAATAAAATTTTTATTTGAGGCATAGTAAATAAAGTATCAATGATAGCTGGATGAGCATATGAATGAATAAATTAATAGCTTGAACAGTTACTTACCTTTTAGTATCTGAGTCAACATTGCTGAGATTAATTATGTATCTATTGGGTCTCTTCCATTTTAGTTCATTTGTAAGTGTGATATACACCTTCAGTTTTGGGAGGAAAAAATATTGTGATTGAAGTGACAGCCTCTTTACCTGAAATCAGCAGTGTTATAAAAAGAAATCTGGAAAATCCAGGCTTACTATAGCGTTGCTATTTTTTGTTAACAAACATTTTAAGTGAGTATAAATTATATCATATTATAATAAGTTCTCCTTGATATTTGTTTTACAATTCTCATTTATCTTTCACAATTAATATGGTACATAAGTAGCATAAAAAAATCTCAGGTATACTGTTTGTATTTTAGGAGGTGGAGACTAGCTAATTCTTATTTGTTGCTGTCCTTTTGCATTCAGAACCATTTTTTTTTTCACATAGATCTAAACCACCATATTTTGATTTCCTCCTTTGCAACTATCTACTCATCTCACTTTTTTATTTAAAACCTTTTTTATTTGTAATATATATATATATATATATATATATATATATATATATATAGAGAGAGAGAGAGAGAGAGAGAAAGTTGCAATGAAGAGTAAGAGAGAGACACCTGCAACACAGCTTTACTAGTTGTGAAGCTCCCCCACTGTTGATAGGGATCAAGCACTTGAATCCAGATCCTTGCAAAAGGTGATGTGTACACTTTACTAAGTGCATATTAAAAGTTAGGGAAATGACATGGACAAAGTCTTACCTGAAGAAAAGATCAAGAAGGCCAACAGAAACTTGAGAAAGTTCACAAAGGCACTAATTATCAGAGAAATGCATATAAAGATGACAATGAGATATCACATTACACCTGAGAGTCTATCATGCAATAGAAAGAAGAGAAACAACAAATGTTGGAGAGGATGTGGTGGGAATGTAAATAGGTCCGATCCTTGTGGAAAATAGTCAGGAGATTTCTCAGAACATTAGAAAAGCACCTACACTATGATGAAGCAATTCCTTTCATAGAATTACTCAAAGGAAACACACCTATCAGAAGAGATCTATGCACATTTATTTTTTTTCAGATAAAAAAAGGATATTCTTCATCATGTATAGTTTTTCTTTGTTTTATTTCTTTATTGGGGGATCAGTGTTTTACAGTTAACCATAAATACAATAGTTTGTAAATCCATAAAACTTCTCAGTTTTCCACACAACAATACAACCCCCTCTGCTATCTTGTTCCGGGACCTGAACTCTCTCACTACCCACCACCCCAGAATCTTTTAATTTGTTGCAATACACCAACTCCAGTCCAAATTCTGCTTATGATTTCACTTCTTTATTTTTTTATATAACAAATGTCAACTTTCATTTATTATAGTAATTCCAAGACTTAATGTTAGCAGGAGTATTATTAATCATATGTAATTCTACAATTTTCTTTTTTTCACTTCTGATCTTGTTTTTCAACTTCTTCCTGTGAGATCATACCATATTCTTCTGTATTTTCCTGATTTATTTCACTTATCATGATTCCTTGAAGCTCCATCCAAGATGGGCTGAAAATGGTGAAATCACCATTTTTAATACCTGAGTAGTATTTCACTGTGTATATATACCACAACTTGCTCAGCCGCTCACCTTCTGTTGGACACCCTGGTTGCTTCCATGTTTTGCCTATTACAAATTGTGTTGCTATGAACATAGATATACACAAATCTTTCTGGATGGGTTTGTTTGGTTTTATAGGATATATTACCAGGAGAGGAATTGCAGGGTCATAAGTTAGGTCCATTTCTAGTCTTCTGAGAGTTCTCCAGACCGCCCTCCACAGGGGTTGGACCAATTGACATTCCCACCAGCAGTACAGGAGAGTTCCTTTGTCCCTACAACCTCTCCAGCATTTGTTGCTGCTACATTTTCTGATGTATGACATTCTTACAGGAGTGAAATGATATCTCATTGTTGTCTTTATTTGCATTTCTCTGACAATGACTTGGAGCATTATTTCATATTTCTCAGCCTTTCAGATCTCTTCTGTGGTGAATATTCTGTTCATGTCCTCTCTCTATTTTTAGATGGGGTCATTTGTTTTCTTGTTGAGTTTGGCAAGGTCTTTATATAATTTAGTTATTAGTCTCTTGTCTGATGCATGTGATATGAAGATCTTCTCCCATTATGTGAGGGGTCTCTTTGTTTGGTTATTGGTTTATTTTGCTGTGCAGGAGCTTTTTAATTTGATGTCATTCCATTAGTTTATTCTTGCTTTAGTCTTCTTTGCAATTGGATTTTTAAAATTTATTTATTATTATTATTATTATTTATTTATTGAATAGAGACAGCCAGAAGTCAAGAGGAAGGGTAAGATTGAGAGGGAAAGAGACAGAACGACACCTGTAGCCCTGCTTCACCACTGGCAAAGCTTCCCCCCTGCAGGTGGGGACTGGAGACTCAAACCTGGCTCCTTGAGCATTGTAACATGTGCACTTAACCAGGTGTGCCACCACTGGGCCCCAGATATTTCTCATTAAAGATGTATTTAAAATTTAGATGGAAAAGAGTTCTGCCAATATTTTCCTTTAAGTATTTGATAATTTCTTGTCTAACATCCAAGTCCTTGATCCACTTGGCATTTACTTTTGTGTGTGGTGAAATATAGTGGTTCAATTTCATTGTTTTGCATGTTTCAACCCAATTTTTCCAACAATATTTGTTGAAGAGACTCCCTTTCCCTCATTTAATAGTCAGGGAACTTTTATCAAAGATTAGATGTCCATAGGTGTGGGGCTTACTTCTGGGCTCCCAATTCTATTCCACTGGTCAGTGTATCTATTTATGTACTAGTACCAAGCAGTTTTGATTACAATTTGAGAACTGGGAGTGTGATGCCTCCAATTCTGTTCTTTCTTCTTGAGATTGTTTTGGAAATTCTTTTCTGATTCCAGATAAACATTTGTAGATTTTGTTATATTCTCCTAAAAATGTGGGTTAAATTTGTATATGGCTCTGGGCAGTATATTCATTATAATGATGTTAACTCTTCCAACCCATGAACATAGAATATATTTCCACTTCTTTGTGTCTTTTTCTATTTATTTCCTTTAATAATGACACATAATTTCAATATACAAGTCTTCCTCCTATTTGGCCATGGTTATTCCTAGATATTTTATTATCTTTGTTGCTATAGTGAAAAAATTGATTTATGGATTTCGTTTTCTTAGTGTTTGCATAAAGGAATGCCACTGACTTTTGCATGTTAGTTTTGTAGCCTGACAACTTACTATACTGCCTGATAATTTCCAAAAGCTTCCTTCTGGATTCTCTAGTTTTTTCTATGTATGGTATCGTTCATCTGTAAATAGGGAGAGTTTGACTTCTTTGCTTCCAATCTGTAGCCCTTTAATTCCTTGTTCCTGCCTGATTGCTATGGCAAGAACTTCCAACACTATGTTGAATAGTAATAGTGATAGTGGGCAGACTTGTATAGTACCAGACCTAAGGGGACATTATTCCAGTTTTTCACCATTGACTATGATGTTGGTTGTAGGTTTGCTATACATGGACTCCCTATCTTGAGGAATTTTATATCTATCCCATTTTTTGTAGTGCTTTGATTATAAAGGGTTGTTGGATTTTGTCAAAGGCTTTCTATGAATTTATTGATATAACCATGTGGTTTTTGGTCTTGAATTTAAGGATGTGGAGAATCATTTTGATTTATTTACATATATTAAATCAACCTTGCATCCCTGGGATAAATGCCAAGTGGTTATGATGAACAATCTTTTTAATACACTGCTGCATCCAGGTGGCTAGAATTTTGTTCAAAAATTTAGTGTCTATGTTCATCAGAAATATTGGTATGTAGTTTTTTTTTGTTGTGTCTATGTCTGCCTTTGGTATCAGAAAGATGTTGGCTTCATAGAAGCTGGAAGGGAGTGATTTCTGTGATTTAAATCTTTTGGAAGAGTTTTAAAAGTAAAGGGATTAACCCTTCTTTGAAGGTTTTTTAGAATATATTTGTAAAACCATATGGTCCAGGACTTTTATTGTTGGGAAGGTTTTTGATAACTGTTTCAGTTTCTTCAATTTTCTTGTGATTGGCCTGTTCATATTTTCAGCTATTTTGTTACCTTGTTCTGATACTGTTAGCTTATTTAGTTAGTTGTGCTCTTATCTTGGGTAGTTTATCTAATTACCTCGAGATAGTTAGTGTTTTCTTTCAGAATCTCATTTGTTGTTTCCTCATTTCTGACGACTTTACTTACAAACTCTTTCCTCACTCCTGTAACTAATGTCTCAGTTAGTGTTTGGATGTTGTCCTCATTCTTTTGTGCTTTTACCTTTGAGGGGCTTATAGCTGGGCTTTTGTCCTGGTTCATTTCTCCAATGTTTCTTGGTTTAACCGCTATATATAGTGTGCTATGAGGTCCCTCTATTTGTACTTTTCAATTCACTGATCACTCTTGCCTGGATTGACTTGTGTCTAAGTAAGGTACTTAAAGAGTTCACAGTTGTGGAAATTAACAGTTATTTCAATGCTATCTCAATCCCTGAGTTGAAGCAGAGTGACAGTGATTGCTAAAGCCTCTTTTGTTCTTTTTCTTCCCTGTAGGTTATGGTAGCCTCAGGGGTTTTTACCTATAAGTAGGTTTTATAGCTTAACTTCTCACTCCTGACCAAGAGATAAAGCAGGGTGGGGAAGAAACAGCACAGTGGTTAAACAAAGAGACTTCAAAGGATCCAAAGCTACAAGTATCCAAATACTTGGGCTGAATTAACCTTCTCTGCTGGTAGCCAGAGTCAAGTTAGGCAGCACTGCTTGGCCCTGTGAGTTTCTAAACAAGTCCTGTTTATAGTCTGTGGGTTCTGAGGCAATTATTCACTATGTTCACATTAGGAGAACTATATAGAGAGGCTCCCACTATACATCCCCACCTGTAGACCACTGGGGTATAGAGCTTCTAAATTTTCTGGTCAGTTCTCTTCCCCCTGATATCAGCACAGGGCCTCCCCACTGTTGCTTCAGTCTCCAAGGGGCAGTAGCAATGGAGACTCACAGTTGCATTTGGTGAGCTGTAGGGTAGTCCTCTCTTCCCTTCAGCAGTATTTTTGTTGGTAAAACAGACTGGAGATGGCTACTCAACTGGAAAATTGCCAGACTGTTACCAGCTGCTCAGAGTAGATATGGTCTTTAGCCCCAGGAATCTCTCCTTAAACCCCTTTCTGTCCACAAGCCAAAGGTGTTTTCACTCACTGATGACTTGGTGGGTTCCCAAAGCAGTCCTAGTCCTGTCTTGTTGCAGTATCAGATGATCTTCTTTGATATTCCTAGTTGACCAAGGAGAGGAGAGGAGAGAAATGCAGCTGCAGCTACTCTGTAGCCCCACCTCTGGAAGTCCTGTACATCTATTTATAGCAGCACCTTTTGTTGTGGTCTAAATTTGACAGTAACCAAGATGTGCAACTACAGATGAGTAGCTAAGAAAATTGTTCTATGACTCATGCTATGAATACATAATTGAGTGCTATGCAGCTATTCAAAATAACATCATCCTCATTGACTTATTTTGGATTAGATTTAAGGGAACGCTATACAAGTAAGATAAATCAAATTAAGGAAAAATATCAGATTATATGACATATAGCTATAACTTAATAAGGACAGAATGGGAAAATATATAGTGAAATTTGAGCAGCCTCCGTTATACTACACCAAAGAAAAGAACACTGGGAAAGACATGAAGGGAGGAGGTGGGGAATATTTGGGATGCTGGTGTATGGTAGTGGAAAGTTGGGGATTAGAGTATTCTGCGGACACCTCTCATGGGGTGATGAGAGATACCCATGTGTCAACAACAATACTCTAAACCATCAACCCCCTAATAAAATGATGACGAACAAAACAAGCACACCAAAAATAACCTCTTTATTCTGCTCTACATTTTTTCTTCCATATCTCATTTCCCTAGCTGCCTCTCATAATCTCTTAAAGTCCTGTGTAGTTCATTCATTTGGTGTATCATGTATCACATTTTTGTTGAATTTAAGGTTCAAAATAACAGTATGTCTGTTTTTCTATAAATCAAGTCATATTCATTGAATGAATATTAGTATTTTTCTACAAAATTTGATAGGTAATACAACTATAATTTATAAATAGATTTCAATTCAAACTTCAATACTTGAACTTTCACCAAGGTGCAAACCTAGCCTGAGGGAGTACTAAATTCTAAATGGATTAAATGTGATATATGCCAGAAATTACCATGATAGAGGTAGATTTTTTTTTTTCTCCTTGCCATCATGGCTTCACTAGGGCTTCAAACAAGCACAACTTTACTGTACTTGGTAGATTACTTATTTATTTTTCTGCTAGTACGTAAAAATAATTGAGAGAGGAAGAGGGAAAGGGAGACATATATAGAGAGAAGATACTCCCATAGAAAAGTTTCCCTCTAGTGAAGCTTCCTCAATCAGTGATGCTCCCATGGGAAACTGAGGAAGACTCAAACCTAAGGCCCTGTATATGGTAAAGTGTGCCCCCTCCACCAGGTGGGCTCTCTTCTGCCCCAAAAGGGTAGATTTTAATGTCTGTGAGCAAAGAAGTCACATAATCAGTAATTTTCCTTAACAGGTTAAGAAATGATAGTTTCTTTTGTGTGTGTGTGTGTGTGTGTGTGTGTGTGTGTGTGTGTGTTTGTATTTTATATATCCTTTTAAATATGTTTTATTTCACTATTTTCATCATGTTATTTTGGGGTTATTGGCTTACAATGTAGTTGTTGATTCATAGGTATCATTTACCATATACCTGTGAAAGTTCTTTGCAGAATGCTGGTCCTTTTCCTTCATCATGCAACAGTTCCCCAAGGTTCATTTCATTACAACCCACCTCACCTTCCCTAGAGTCCTTTTCTTTGATGCAATACATCCTACCCAGTCTCATTTTCACTTTGTGTTTTCCCTCTCTATCCTTATTTCTTAAGTTCCAGAGCACAGTGTAAAACATCATTTCTTCTCAATAAATAACCTAGAAGTAATCTTACCATGACTAAAAAATATCCTTTTCATACAAATTCAAGAAGAAATCAATGTTCTTCTTTAACAGGTCTTTAATAATAAAGATCTACAAAAATACTTTAGGGCACAATTTCTTTCTTTCTTTTACTATTACTTTTTTCTTTGCCTCCAGGATTATTGCTGGTGTTCAGTGCATGCACTATGAATCCACTGCTCCTGTAGGCTAATTTTTTTCCCTTTTGTTGCCCTTGTTTATTGTTGTTGTTATTGTTGTTATTGCTGCTGGATAGGACAGAGATGCAGTTCACTCTGGATCCCCCCGTCTCGGCGGCGAGGGTCAGAGTGGTCCCCTGGGAGTTCCAGGGTAACTCTGCATATTAGGGTCTATGTGCACGGAGAGAAAAGAATCAAACCAGACTTAGTCATCTCTGGGACAGGCCTCAGAAAGGTGGGCAACTTGTTTATTGAGAGAGAAAGCAGGTAAATATACCCATTGTCCAGGGAGAAGGTTAAGGTAATCATTAACCCAAACACAAAAAAAACACAATGCATAGTCATATTTTGACCTGCAAACTATTTGATCACAAGTGGGAGGGTACCATACAAGGTTTGATCACAAGCTCACAATGCAATTTTTCCCAGGGGTTAATTACGGACATTTCAGAGGAGGAGGAAGAGGAAGGAGCAGTTGAATAACAGCAGTTTGTGGTGGTTTTCAAGTTAGGCCAAACATAATGTACAGTAATTCATGGCCTTTGTTTTAAGAGGAGATGAGGGGCATGTACAGAAAGGTAGCCTCCATCCGGAGAAGCCATCCATCATTAGTTCATGAGGTGGGGGAACCTGCCATGGAGGGAGAGCCAGGGTCTACCCCCTCGGACCTCATGGAAAAAATGGCCTGAACTTTCCAAGAGAGTGGGCCCATCCTCCAACACAGAAAGAAATCAAGAGAGGAGGGGAAGACAGTGGTGGGGGGAGAAAGACACCTGCAGACCTGCTTCACTGCTTATGAAGTGATACCCCTGCAGGTGTGGAGCCTCAAACTGGGATCTTTACACTGGTCCTTGAGCTTTATGCAATGTGAACTTAACCCGCTGCACTACTGCCCAGCCCCCAAGGGCCCAATTTCTTAAAATTTAATAGTATTCCAAGCACAAGCACCTCAACATGGAGAGAAAAGAACCTGCACTCATATGACAACTGTATTGTAAATAATTTTTTCTCAGTAAAGTGATTCAGATAAAAAGCATATGGGGAGAGCTGGTGTTGATGCACCCGGTTAAATACACACATCCCGGGGCACAAGCACCCGGATTCGAGCTCCTGGTCTCAACCTACAGGGGGAAAGTTTCAAGAGTGGTGAAGCAGGGCTGCAGGTGTCTATCTCTTGCCCTCTCTATCTCCCCATCCCTCTTAATTTCTCTCTGTCTCTATCCAATATAAATGAAAGAAAAAGCATAAAGACAATTTACTTACATTCTGTTCTTTCATGTTTTCATGTAAATGCAGCCATGCTTTGTTTTTAGAAAAGTATAGTTATGTAACCATGATGTTACCATTTGGACATTGGTGGCTTCTTGAAAAGAACTTAAAAAAAAAGATTTAATTAGTGATTCAATATAAATTATAAAATTGCAAGATAACAAGAGTTATAACCTCACTGTTCTCACTACCAGACCTCTATATCCCCATTCCTTCCATTGTAAGCTACAGCAATTCTCCTATGGTTGGAAATATGAATTAACTATTATTTCTGCAACTATCTGTCTATATTTGTATATGTTTTCCCATTTTCTCCATGATCTCAACCTCTCTTCCTTTCCAAGTCATACCTACTCCTATTACTATATCCAGATGACTCTTCCTTTTTCCTTTCACTCTCAGGATCCTGATGGAGTTGGAGTTCAGAGCCCTCTGGTTATTTTCTCTCTATAATTTCTCCCCCACTGGAAGTATGCACTAAAATTATTTTTTGGGGGGTGCAGAAGGTGGGAGTTCTGGCTTGTGTAATTCTTTCACTGCTGGACATAAGTGTTGACAGGCTGATCCATACCCCCAATGGAAGAAAAAAAACAATTATATGTGCAGAATCTCCTATATATTACAAATAATTTTTGGACCTCTGTCCTCAAACACCAAATTATACTAACTCTTTCTGTTGTCCCACAATATCAATAAGAAATGCTTGCACACATTTTTAAACGACCTTCTGCATAGACATTTGAAACCTCTTTTATAGATGAATCTTTTAAAAATGTCATCTCAGAATCACATGTCTATTTAAATCAAGAATGTCAGTGCTTCAATAGCAGGTGCTACTGGAAAATAATTTGACTTGTGTCTATATTTTTTGTTTTACATAGAACTGCAACACTGACAGTATAACGTGCCTTATAATTATTCTTTTGTAATGCTTTTTAGTAGAACAAAGATCTGGTGACTCTTATTTAAAATCCAAAAAGCAGCATCCTATAAAATAAGTTAAACTATTGCAATGGCAGTATAAACCTAGAACATATACTTACTCATTAACAATGAAATGGACTCCTCCCACAATTTACAACAGAGTAGAAATTCAGGAGGTAGACAGAGAAGGGTAATTAAAAATAGCAGCAGTTAATAATTAGTATGAATTACTCATAAAATATTATGGAGAATTTTTAGAAATAGTATTCTATTCATATTTTATTTGACAAAAAATGAGTAAAGAGAAGCAATTCATGTATTATTTTTTAAGATATGTTGAATTTACTTTCAATATATTAAAAAATTAATTCTAATAATTCAATAATAGTAAAAAATAAGTTACTAAGAATATGTAATATTTTCTTATAATAAAGACAATAAATTGTTTTGTATCTATATAAACTCTTTAATAGAAGCCAGAAACAGAATCCTCATTTTAAAAAAGCAGGATCTAAATTCAACTAAACAAAATTCAAAATTTTTTAAGAACTATAAATATAATCATGGTGGGAACTGTATTATACATTTGTTAAATTTTGTGTATTATACAAAATTTGTTAAATTTTATGTATTATACATTTGTTAAATTCCAGTTTTGTAAATCAATATTAAATATTTAATAAAACAGTTACAAAAATAAATAAATTGTCTCCTATCATGGATATTTAGACTCTGTCAATACAATAAAAAAATACCACATAAAGTAACAAGATTTAAAAAATAATTGTATAAGATGGTTATTTGATATCAGTTAAGTAAGTATAAATTTGAAAAATATGCTGGGTTTAACTTTGCAATACCTGCAGGAATTGATATTAATCTGTACTGAGTGTAGAACCGAAGGAATTTTTGATAAAAAATGAACTTTATTCTGCTTCTGGTTACTACAATAGCATTGAGATTTGTTTTCCTGTCTGAAAACAAATTATAATAAAACATATCAATCTATACATATAAAATGTTTTTAGGAAAATGATAGGATAAAATTTTTTCAGCTGTGTGAGAGGAAGTTCCTGCTGAAACTACTCTATCCTTTTCCATATCAAAATCAGTCATGGATTATATGGTTTTGTGTGAGCATTGACAAATCTCACTTCCAGACCTATTTTGCTGATCCACACAATGAAGGAAACAATGTTTTTCAATACCTTGAAAGCTAACAATAAAATGTGATTATATCTGAGACTAATAAAACAATGTATATATATTTTTTTAATTTCCTGAGCTTACAGTCATTTGAAAATTATTATGAATTGGAAGAGAATCTACATAAGAAACCCATAAGGTTTTACTTTGAGGATTCAGAGTGAATTTTCCAGGTGTTCTAATGTAGTTAGATTGGAGAAAATAGTACTGGAGAAGGATGAATTAGATAATAGCCACCACAGAAATCTTCAAAATGATTTATACAATTAATTCAAAATTCTGAGCATGTATATATGTTATAAAACTACTTGATGCCCAAAGGGAAGGGAAAGGATATGACTTACATTTTGAAAATATTTTTTTTGGCAACAATGGGAAGTAAATTATAAATGCACAATTTTACCACTCTAGGCATATATATTTTTTTTCTTCAATATAATAATGTGTATATTTTATATTTATAGATTTAACATCATACTCAATGATAAAAAGCTGAAAAAATTTCCCCTAAAATCTGCAAGTAGATAAGCATAACCTACACCTTGTTACATTTTACTAGATATGTTCCTCCCCCCCGAAAAAAAAGGACCTAAGAAAAATATTATCCAAAAAGCAGGATAACATTAAATAATAAGAACTAATCCTAAAGTGTAAAAGAAATTAGAATTGGCAAATACATATTTTTTTAAACTTTTTAAATTTTATTTATTTATTCCCTTTTGTTGCCCTTGTTGTTTTATTGCTGTAGTTATTATTGATGTCGTTGTTATTGGATAGGACAGAGAGAAATGGAGAGAGGAGGGGAAGACAGAGAGGGGGAGAGAGAGACAGACACCTGCAGACCTGCTTCACCGCCTGTGAAGGGACCTGCCTGCAGGTGGGGACCGGGGGCTCGAACCGGGATCCTGACGCTGGTCCTTGAGCTTAGCGCCACCTGCGCTTAACCCGCTGTGCTACAGCCCGACTCCCTGGCAAATACATATTTTAAAAAAATATTTTAACTATGTTCAGAATACCCAGAAATCCAAATGTTAAAATGTTAAGTAAACAAAAGTGAGTTTAAAGATAAAACTCAAATTAAACCTGAGGAAATTAAAACCAGTGAACTAAGAGGTGGTTCGGCAAATATAGCAAAGAACTTACAAGTCCTGAAATCATCTTTAATTCATTAAATTGAAATTTATCTACAAGAAATGTGTAACAAAGATTTTACAACCAAATTTAAGATGGGGGTGTAGAAGCACAGACAGTTATTTGATTTTAGGGAGAATCTAAATGAATTTTAATGTTTCAAAATCATATCACTAATTCAGATTCTAAACAGGGAGAGATAGGAAAAGACTAAAAAGATGTTATCAAGAAAGAAAAATGGAATGGGATTCAAAGACTTAAACAACAATAATGATGCTGATGCTAATTCTAATAATCATATTATTTAAACTTAAATAGAATGATTTCATAATAATAACTTAAGAAAAGTTATCCTAAAAATGAATTAAATGTTTTTCTTATGAAAATATAACATTTATATCAGAATAGGAGAAACTATGTCTGTCTTTCAAATATACTACACTGCATGCAGAAAAATATGATTTCAATTTTATAAACAATGATTACTTATAGATATAAGTGGTATGCTAAAAAATACATATTTTAAATAAACAGTGAAAGATCAGGGGCCGGGTGGTGGCTGACCTGATTGAGCACACGTTACAATGCGCAAGAACCTGGGTTCAAGTCCCCAGGTTCCCCACCTTCAGTGGTGAAGCAGGTCTGCAGCTGGTTCTCAGTCTCTCTTCCTCTCTATCTTCCCCGTTCCCTCTACATTTCTGGTTATCTCATCCAATAAATAAATAAAGGTAATAAAAAAGTGAAAGGTGAAGTTAGTGCCTATTATGCTCTTGGAAGAAATTATGGAATAATGACTTCTGAAATGTGATCATCCAGAAAAGCAACAAAACCCTGAAAAAATGCCAGTATAAAATTTACTAGAAATATGAAAACTAAATATTTTTCAGAGACCAATAAACACCAATTCAAGAAGAAAATGAATTTTTAGTAAAAATAACCAACTTCATAGAACTTCAGCTTGTCCAGCTTCAATTCTTCTCTTTCCAGATCTTCAGCAACCTTAAAAATCAGCAGGTTCACAGTCATGTTAACTATGAAAACGAACAACATTGCAGCTACTGGTTGGGTCAGTGAAGGGATGAAATATCCTTGCATATAAAAACATTAATAAATATAAAAAATTATATTTTCAATATGAGCAACACAAAACTAGAACATAAATTCCAAACCTATATTACATATACTAATACACCGGAAAAACAAACTGACTGGAAAAATACATATATGAAATTATGTTAAGACAGTCCTCAGAGTTGCATCACTTGGATTCATTTATTTTTATAGGTCAAAGTTTGTTTTGATATTTTAATGCTGGAAGCAAGAAACAAAGAGAAGTATCCCACTTCTGGGTCTATAGAATTGTCAGTTATAAATATTCAGTTCCCCAAATTATTCATGTGCCATAAAGGATTTTGATCACAAATACATGCCACCTAGTTCAATTTTACTGAGTAACATCTGACATTATTTTTGTAAATTAGTGCATATTATTATTTCTACACAAGTTTTCTAAGCTTTGCAAGTAACTATGACTTATATAATAGACTTTGAAATGTTGCATATATTTAATAATCATAGCTAAATTTTTATGATTGTAAGTGACAGGTGTCTATAGCTTCCAATCATTTTACCTTGACATTTTCAATTATTATAGCTATATTGATGAAAGAAGATTAAGGCACTCTCAGATGTCAAGTCCCATTATTTCAGCTTTATAGCTGTCTGGGCCTAATAATTCCGAAGGGATATAACTGCTCTTTGGTAAAAATGCATAGTAGACGGTTCCCTTTGCAATTTGAAACAGAATATTAACTCTCAAAAATAGATGATACAAGAATGAGTGTAAGTCTACGTTTTACCTGAATTTCACCTTGAGAAATGATACTGTGAACTTAAAATGAATAAGCAACAACTAATATATTGCTTAGTAAAATTTAGAAAATTAATTATTTCCCAAAAGTTCTTTTTTTTTAAAAAAAATTATGTTTATTTAGTTTCCCTTTTGTTGCCCTTGTTTAGCATCGTTGTGGTTATTGATGTCATTGTTGTTGCATAGGACAGAGAGAAATGGAGAGAGGATGGGAAGACAGAGGGGGAGAGAAAGATATTAAAGATAAATTTATAAAGATTCTGTTTTAGTAAAATTTAGAAAATTAATTATTTCCCAAAAGTTCTTTTTAAAAAAAAAATGTTTATTTAGTTTCCCTTTTGTTGCCCTTGTTTAACATCGTTGTGGTTATTGATGTTATTGTTGTTGCATAGGACAGAGAGAAATAGAGAGAGGATGGGAAGACAGAGGGGGAGAGAAAGATAGAAACCTGCAGACCTGCTTCACCACTTGTGAAGTGACTCCCCTGCAGGTGGGGAGCCAGGGTTTGAACCAGGATCCTTATGCTGGTCCTTGCTCTTCACCCGTTGCCCAACGGCCTGACTTCCCCCCAAAGTTCTTAATGAATGCATAGCTCAGGACATATGATTAAATTAAGAAAAATCAATTTTTAGGATTTATGCACATTATTATTTAATAATTTCTTAAAATTTCATAAGGGTTTTATTGCTATCAATGTTATCAATGGGACTCTGTGCCCACACAATGAATCCACCACCCATGGTGGCTATTCTCTCTCTTTCTTTCTCTATTTTATAGGGCAGACAGAAATTGAAAGGAAGATTAGAAGAAAACTGAAAGGAAATCAATCATCTGAAGCACTACTTCAATACACATGAAGATCCCCCCCACACACATTTTTCAATCATAGCTAAATTTTTATCATTATAAGTGGCAGGTGTCTGTAGCTGTAGCATGTGCCTTGAACCAGGTGCACTGCTGTCTAGGTCCTAGGCATAAGTATTGCATATAGCATCTTTCTCCCTTTGCATTAACAAGTCTGTAAGTAATTTACAGTCCTGTAGATTTCAATTCATTTTTGAAGTGAGATGATTCATGATTCATAGAATATCATATTTAAGCCCTCGACACTTGCGCACACTCGTTTTGTACCAAAATACTTCCTTACCTACTGAGGATCATCATAAAGTATCTTAAAGATATTAAAGATAAATTTATAAAGATTCTGTTTTTTCTTTAGTTTGCAAAATGCTACATTTTCTCTGAAAAAGTAATCTAAATTATAATATTTCTTTTCTTTATTTCTGAGTAGATTTTGAAAAGTCATATCAATAAAGGTATTTTATAAATAACAGCTCCTGACTTAGCTATGGTTCCACCTATAATTTTTTGACTTAGCAATATCAGAGTGACAGGTATTCAGTAGAAGCCATACTTTGAATTCTGTTTAGATTTTTTTTTTCTGGATGTCACTCTCAGAATGATGGACAGCTGGAAGGGAACCACAGGTCCAATTAGTCATGTGATCGTGATGCTAAAGAAGGGATACTGTACAGGGTAAGACATCCTGGCATGAGCATTCTGAGCACATATAGGACAGAATTACATTTGGTCATTTGTATGCATTTAGCACATTGTTATTGCTTACTGATTCATTAGTACATAAGCCTAAGAAGACCTCTTCTGAGTATGTAATAAAGTGTGAGAGAGCTTGAGAGATGGATCTGTGCAAAACTACAGGGAAATGGTTAGGGAAACAGAAGAAGCTATGATGTCTCTCTTTCTATCTCTGTGTGATTTTCTGTCTGAATCAAAACAGCCTGGAATGATAAAATAATAACTAAATAGATAAACAAAATGAACTGTGGGTAATATTGGAGAGATTATTTATATTTGAAATATTGAAAATATAAATATTGAACAAAATTAACATGAGGGGTCAGGTGGTGGTGCACCTGATTGAGTGCACAAGTTACAATGCACAAGGACCCAGGTTCAAGCCCCCGGTCCCTACCTTCAGGGGGAAAGTTTCACAAGTGATGAAACAGTGCTGCAGGTGTCTCTCTCTATCTCTCTCGCTTTACCTTCCCCTTCCTCTCAATTTCTGTCTTTCCCTCTGCAATAAATAAATAGATAAAAGATAACACAAAATTTTTAAAAAGAAAAATTAACATGATCTTCTTGCTTTTCATTAATATTTCCACTATGATTTCAACTTCATATTTTGTTGTTGTTACCACTGCAGCATCACCACTTAGGGCTAAATTTTCAGATGTAAAGGTATAAACAGACACAAAGACAGAGACAGAGATAGAGATAGAGAGAAAGATACCACACCACTGAAATTACCCCCAAACTTGGATTACATCCATGACAAAACAAATGCACTACACAGTTGATCTATTGTGCCAGTCCTTCACCTAAAAACTTTTTAAAAAACTATCTATTCCAGACCAAGGAGATAGCATAATGGCTATACAGAAAGCTCTTCAGGTCTAAGGTTCTGAGATCTCAGTTTAATTCCTGGTACCACCATAAACCAGAGCTAAGCAGGGCTCTGATTAATAATAATAATAATAATAATAATAATAATGGTAATAATAATAATAAATTCCATAGACTTTCAATGTTCAACTGAGTTCAGAATTTGACACTTCTGCTACATATTTAAAAATGCATTTGTGAATTGGAGAGTTATCACAATAGTTTATGCAATGGACTTACGTGTCTGAGGCTCAAAAACCTCAGGATCAAGCTGAGCAGTGCTCTGGTCAGAAGTATACTTTTTTTTCCATATATACTAGACATACTATAAATTATGAGTAATTGAAGTATGAAATCAAATATATTTGACATATGTATTCACTACTGAAATGAACATACTTAATAATTCTCAAATGTTGTCAGGTGTCTTTTTTAAAATTTCGACTCTTCTGACTCTTATTTTATTTTATAGATGGAATTAATCCTAAAGCACTATTGGAAGAATTATTAAACAGGTTAGTTGTTATCAACAAATGTTTAGAGACAGAAGTTGTGATTTGAGCGATTATTGAGATATCTGAATGATGAATGTATGAGCAGCATAGATATGTGGACATGATGATGTAGCAGCTGGACAAACACAAATGCAGTAGGCAGGATACTTTATGCGCACTTAAAGGAGCAGGGAAACTAGTGTAGTTGCAATAAAATGATAAAGAAGATAATACGGTATGCAATAGTAGGTATAATATACTGTATTAGTTTTCTAGGATTGTCTTCTTGAAACCAGGAGAGTTAAACAGCAGAAATTGACTGTTTATTAGATCTAGAGACCAAAAATTCAAATCAGGATGTCAGATTTGGTTCCTTTGAGAGCTATGAAAGAAGCATCTTTTTCATACTCTTTACTTAACTGGCAACAAATTTTGGTACTAAGCCGCAGGTTAAGTGCACGTGGCGCAAAGCACAAGGACGGGCGCAAGGATCCCGGTTCAAGTCTCCGGCTCCCCACCAGCAGGAGAGTTACTTCACAGCAGGTCTGCAGGTGTCTATCTTTCTCTCCCCCTCTCTGTTTTCCTCTCCTCTCTCCATTTCTCTCTGTCCTATCCAACAATGACGACAACAATAAAATAAGAAGGGCAACAAAAGGGAATAAATAATAAATAAATAAATCTTGAAAAAATAATAAATCTTTGCAATTGATAAAATTAATTTTAAAAAGAAAAATAGATCAGCCTTTAATAAGTCAGATAAAACTTTAATGAAACTCAGGAAACTCTTATTAAAGTTTTTCCATTATTATAAGGACACACATTTGTCAATTTAGCAGCTATATAAAAAATTTAAATTTAGTAGTATCTTGTGAACTTATGTACAGGTGATATAAGCTGTATATAAGCTAATTTTATTATTGATATTAGCTCTTTTAAAGATTTTGTGCCATATGGTATTTGAGAGCTAGAGTTTAAGGGAGTGAAATGTCTTTTAAGAAAAAAAAAAAAAAAGCAGAAATAATTATTCAACATCAGCAACTAAACAATATATTTGGCATATCGGTTTTCTAAATAACAAAGCCTAGATTACTCTTGCTATATTGTAAATAATGAATCTCTTTGATATTCAAACACTGGATCCTAACCTATTTAAAAGTTATTAAACCTAAGCTTTTATTAAGAATATGAACTACTCTATGCATTCTCCTAATAATTTTCAATAACCTCTTGAAAATTCCACTGGTGCTAGTTTAATCTTATTCATAAAAAAAGAAAAGAAAAAAATAACCCTTAGTTCACTCATGTGAGATTTTTAGCTAAGTGTTAACCACTGGCACCCTTTAAGTAGATTTATGTAAAAATTGAAATATTAGTTAAAGCTCTGTAGGATACTGTTCTCCACTAGCATTTATCTGTAAACTTGAAAGAAACAGAAATTAGAAAAATTCCCTTAAATTTCAGAGGCTGCATCTTCTGTAGCAGCTGATCATAAAGTGCAGTGATAATGTAACACTGACCAGACACACCATTCATGCCAAAAATAAAGCTTGAATATTAAATGACTAAGGTTTAAAATAATTTGGTAAACACCTATGCAAATTGTTTTTTTCAACTGCTATGGATTATAACGCAATGTACACTTTTCCTTAAGTATCATGTATAATGTTAGGATGAACTGACTAACATTTATACTGATCTATGTAATGTCATAGAAGTCCATAAAACAATAATTTTAAAAAAGCAAAATTTACATCCACATAAGGATATATATGTGACAATTTGAAAATATTTGTTCAAAATATTCTCAATACAAGACCAGGAAGATAGCTTGCTTATTTTGTCACTTTCATCGTCCAGATTCAAGATTGACTTGTATCACACTTGAGGAAACTTTAGTGCTGTGATGTCTTTCCTTGTAATCTATATCTCCCTTTCCTCAGAAAAAAGCTGACCCAAAGTAAGGAAGTCCTGCTGACAACAGCAACAATAGAGAACTTTCCCAATGTCTGTCTCAAATAAATAAATAAATCTGTAAAAAAAACTAACTGGCTAAGATATCAATATATTTATTAGGCAGTGAAACTTCCAAATTCCTTTAGCTGTAGCATTAAATTTTCTGGATTCTTACGTGCTTCCCCCAAAATGCAAAATGTAATGCTAGGGAAACGGTCATTTGTACTTTAACACTGTCCAGTACACAAAGAAAAACTAGAGTATTCCCATCATTAGTAATTATTTATGGCCAAGAAGGGTGATAAAGTTGTTTTTCATGGGGCTGGGCGGTAGTGCAGCGGGCTAAGCTCAAGTGGCGCAAAGTGCAAGGACCGGCATAATGATCAAGGTTAGAACACTTAGCTCACCACCTGCAGGGTGACCGCTTCACAATGGGTGAAGTAGATCTGCAAGTTTCTATCTCTCTGTCTCCACCTCCTCTCTCAATTTCTCTCTGTCCTATCCAACAACAATGACAGAAATAACAACAACAGTGACAAACAACAAGGGCAACAAAGCGGGAAAAAATGGCCTCCAGGAACAGTGGATTCATAATGCAGGCACTGAACCAAAAAAAGATAAGAAAAGAAAAAAAGATGTTTTTCTTGCTATGTACTCAACCCAGATTTGAGCCTCACCACTATGTGGGAGGTACAATGGTAATAAGGGAATGCTCTGATGCTGTGATGCTGTGGTGTCTCTCTTTGTCAATATTTTTCTTCCTGAATTTAAAAAGTGATCCGTGCTCGGAAATTGTATATACATGAGACATAAATTATGAAAAAAAAAATAAGGGGGCATTTTTCAATCACTTTGAAAGAAGATAATCAACATGGGGAGATAAAGGATTCCACTGTGACTTATGTGTCCATTTATTTTCAGTCATTCTTTTGTTAAGGCATATTTCACAAGAAAGAAAAATAAATGCTTTTTAGATATTCACTTACATAACATTTGTCACCTGAAGCCATCTATGTAGCAGACACATATTTAGGAACATTTTTATGCAAAATGAGTGCATCACTCTGGCACATGTAATGCCAGGGACTGAATTTAGGACTTTATACTCAAGAGTTCAATGCTTTATCTACTCTTTTACTTCCCAGGTAACACTTAGTAATTAATTTTACTAATACACAATTTAAAATAAAAAGCAGCTAAATGATTAATCATTCTACTATTTACCTTAATAGTTGATGTATTAAACTGTGAAATTAATATTATTCTGAAAATGTGCAGTATTATTCTGTGATGAGACTATGGAACCCTCACCTACAATCATAAACTCATTACTGTATGCTCTAAAAATCATTATCTTTTAGGGCAGGGGAAGGCAGTGGAAGATAGCATAATGGTTATGCAAAGAGACCCTCATGCCTGAGGGTTGAACTTCCCAAACTCAGTCCCCTGTACCACTTTAAGCCAGGGCTGAGTAGTGCTTTGTTTTTTTGTTTTTTTTTAATTATCTATATTTATTTACATGTAAGCTTCCAAAATTAAAGAGGATCTAGAAAATATGAACAGGCCAATCACAGCCAGAAAAATTGAAACAGTTATCAAAAACCTTCCTAACATTAAAAGTCTTGGACCAGATGGTTTTACAAATTAACTCTACAAAACGTTCAAGAAAGAGTTAATATGTTTACTTGTAAAGAACTTCCAAATTATTTAAGAGACAGGAATACTCCTTGAAAGCTTCTGTGAAGCCAATATCACCCTGATACAAAAAGTAGAGACACAACAATAAAAAGAAAACTATAGACCAATATTGCTGATGAACATAGATGCTGAAATATTGAACAAAATTCTAGCCAACCAGATACAGCAGTATATTTAAAACAAACAAACAACAACAACAACAAAAAAAAACATTGGGAGCTGGGTTGTAACACAGTGGGTTAAGAGCACATGGCACAAAGCTCATGGACCGGTTCCCCCAGATCCCCATCTGCAGGGAGGTCACTTCACAGGCAGTGAAGAAGGTCTGCAGGTGTCTATCTTTCATATATATATATATATATATATATATATATATATATATATTTTTTTTTTTTTTAATTTAAGAAAGGATTAATTAACAAAACCATAGGGTAGGAGGGGTACAATTCCACACAATTCCCACCACCCAATCTCCATATCCCACCCCCTCACCTGATAGCTTTCCCATTCTCTGTCCCTCTAGGAGCATGGACCCAGGGTCATTGTGGGTTGCAGAAGGTAGAAGGTCTGGCTCCTGTAGTTGCTTCCCCACTGAACATGGGCGTTGACTGGTCAATCTATACTCCCAGTCTGCCTGTCTCTTTCCCTAGTAGGGTGGGTCTCTGGGGAAGCGGAGCTCCAGGACACATTGGCGGGGTCTTCAATCCAGGGAAGCCTGGCCAGCATCCTGATGACATCTGGAACCTGGTGACTGAAAAGAGAGTTAACATACGAAGCCAAATAAATTGTTGAGCAACCATGGACCCAAAGCTTGGAATAGTGGAGAGGAAGTGATAGAGGGTACTCACTGCAAACTCTAGTGTACTTCTGCTTTCAGGTATATATTTTGCAGTAGTTTATGGATGCCTGTGAACATATGCTCTCTCACACAGACTGGTGTATATCTAGGTTTTGGGACTTTGTTAGAAAGTGAACCACCTGAGATGGAATTAGAGTATACTATAAAAGGAAAGGTCTCACCCGAGTAATGAAGCTTTAGGGTTGTCATTCCACACGTGAAGTCTCTGGACACAGTCTGAAGTGAAGCATGTTGAGGTGGCAATCATTGTGTTGATTAGGTTGTGATCAGCAGATGCAATATTATTTGGTATGGATTGGGAGAGGCATACGGGAAAGTGGGCCCTATCCTAAGGTTCCAGGAGTGGGGGAGTTAGAGGCTCTATAGTGGAGATGTGAGGTTCCTGCTGTCTTAGGGTTCAGAAAGACAATGGATAGTTAATGTTATCATCACATTATTTGGTAATTGCGTTAACTTTGAAAAGTCCTTTTGTTAGGGTTTCTGTATAGTACCCATTATCTTGTATATAGCTGTGCTATTGGTTGCTTCTAATCTACTTGGTCTAGGCTTTTGAGAGAGTCTGCATATCAATTACACAGCCTATATATTGAAAAGATTCAGTTTGTGTTTTGAAAAACTTCGAGACATACAATTAGTTTTCCCCCTCTCATATTAATTAACTAGTGATTTATATGACTACATTTTACTAGGAGTGTACATAAACACCATTCCCACCACCAAAAGACTGTGAGCCATCCCTCCCACCCACTCCTACCCCTCACTGTCCCAGGAAGCAGCATGTCTACCCCTCACCACAGGGTTTTTACTTTGGTGCCCTACTTACAATTTGGTCAGGTCCTGCTTTTAGTTTCCCTTTCAGATCTTCTTACTCAACATCTGTTGATGAGTGGGATCATCCCATACTCATCTTTATCTTTCTGACTTAGCTCACTTAACAGAATTCCTTCTAGATCTGTCCAAGATGGGTCAGAAAAGGTGGGTTCATTGTTCTTGATAGCTGCATAGTATTCCATTGTGTATATATACCACAGCTTTCTCAGCCACTCATCTGTTGTTGGGCACCTGGGTTGCTTCTAGGTTTTAGCTATTATGAATTGTGCTGCTATGAACATAGGAGTACACAACTCTTTTTGGTTGGGTGTTATGGAGTCCTTGGGGTATAATCCCAAGAGAGGAATTACTCTATCATATGAAAGGTCCATGTCTAGCCTTCTGAGAGTTTTCCAGACTGCTCTCCACAGAGGCTGTACCAATTTACATTCCCACCAGCAATGCAAAAGGGTTCCTCTGTCCCCACAACTTCTCCAGAATTTGTTGCTGCTTTCCTTTTTGATGTACGCCATTCTTACAGGAGTGAGGTGGTATCTTATTGTTGTCTTAATTTGCATTTCTCTGACAATCAGTGACCTAGAGCATTTTTTCATATGTTTGTTAGCCTTTTGGATCTCCTCTGAGGTGAATGTATTGTTCATATCCTCTGCCCATTTTTGGATGGGGTCATTTGCTTTTTTGGTGCTAACTTTGCTGAGCTCTTTATATATTTTGGTGATTAGTTTCTTGTCTGATGTCTGGCATGTGAAGATCTTCTCCCATTCTGTGAGGGGTCTCTTTGTTTGTTTAATAGTTTCTTTGGATGTGCAGAAGATTTTCAATTTGATGTAGTCCCATTGGTTTGTTTCTGCTTTAGTCTTCCTTGCAATTGGGTTTGATTCATCAAAGATGTCCTTGAGGTGTAGGTGGGAAAGTGTTTTACCAATGTTTTCCTCTAAGTATTTGATTGTTTCTGGTCTGACATCCAGGTCTTTGATCCATTTGGAGTTGATTTTTGTTTCTGGTGAGATAAAGTGGTTCAATTTCATTCTTCTGCATGTTACAACCCAGTTTTCCCAGCACTGTTTATTGAAGAGAGCCTCCTTTTTCCATTTAATCCTTTGGGCCCCCTTATCAAAGACGAGATGTCCATAGGTGTGGGGATTTATTTCTGGGCTTTCAATTCTGTTCCACTGGTCTGTGTGCCTATTTTTGTTCTAGTACCATGCTGTTTTGATGATGATGATGGCTTTATAATATAGTTTAAGGTCTGGGAGTGTGATGCCTCCATTTCTGTTTCTTTTCCCCAAGATGGTTTTGGCAATTCTAGGTGTTTTAATGTTCCAGAGAAATGATTGTAGTTTTTATTCTATTCTCTTAAAGAAGCTTGGTGGAACTTTGATGGGTATAGGTGTCTATCTTTTTCCTTTCACTGCTCTTTTATTACTGTTCTTTTTCCTATCTTTTTCTTATTTCTCTCTCTCTTTTTTTCTTTTATTTCTCATTCTTGTCAGCCTTTCTTCCTTCCTCCTTTAGCTTTCTTAATTCACTGATACACATTTGGGAATTATTTTGGGGAAGAAATCTGACTCAGAGTGGATGCTCTCTGTGTGTATCTCTGCTCAACTTCCCTTTCTCCTTTAGCTACCCCTAGAATATACAGTGGATAGTAGATTTGCATAACTGTCTATTCCTGCTATTCTTGTCTAGTCCTGAGGGTTTTTTTTTTTTCTTTCTTAACAATCAGCTGCCTCTGCTCAGGAGGATTGAGGCAATCCTGGAAAGGGTTTTTTACCCTGCTCTATTTTATTATTAATATAAAGGTATGTCTCCCCGCCCCCCTCCTTTAGGATGACCAGAATTAACTCTTAGGGTATCTTTCATTGCTAGGGTAGTGGACATCTTATCTATTGCGAGAGATCTTGTCTTGTTACTCCTACCTCTCTACAACTCTCCCCTTCTTCCTCCTCCTAGCTAATTTAAAAAAATAAACAAAAGAAAAATAAAAAATAAAGTAATCAATTAAAAAAACTTTCCTTTCACTGATTTTTAATTACAGCTCTTTTTCTTATCTTTTCTCTTTTTTCTCTCTTGTTTCTCTTTTTTTTATCGTGTCATACATTTCTTCCTTCCTTCTTTGTCTTTATGAATTTGTGAATTATTTTGGGGAAGAAATCTGACTCAGAGTGGACTCTCTATGTGTGTATCTCTGCTCTACTTCCCTTTCTAGTCTTGCTACACCTAGAATATACAGTGGATAGTAGATTTGCATAATTGTCTATTCTTGCTATCCCTTCTTTCCTCTCTTTCTTCTTCATTTGGACTTGGTTGCTATTTTTTCGTGGACTGCTATTTTTTCATGTTTGGCTAACTGGTATTGATTAAACTGCTTCAATACTTGCTTCAGTTGCTATTATAATTCCTGACATTGGTGACTGCATTTGTCATAAAGATATTTAGTACAGAGTTGCTTGTACTTAAGACACAATAACTAAGGAAGAACAGAGCATAAAAATAAGAAACACATAAATGAAAAATATGGGTAGATCAAAAACGAATAAAACTGCTACTCCAATGAAAGAAGACAAGAGCCCAGAAGAAACTACAAATCAGCCAGAAGTAATCATAAATAAGAAAAGTATGCAAGCAATAATAAACTTATTAATCACAGAAATGAAAAAAAAACATTGGAGGAAAGGAATAGCAGTATTAGGGAAACAAAAGCTGAGACCTCCAAGGAAAATATGGATTATCTTGAGGCAATTAGAGAACTGAAAGCTGAAATAGCTGAACTGAGGAAAGAAGCTGAGGGAAGGGAAAGCAGATTAACAGAAGCAGAAATCAGAATTAGTCAGACAGAGGATGAGTTAGAGAAAACTAAGAAAGAGGTGAAAGAGCTCAAAAAGAGATTG
Organism: Erinaceus europaeus; assembly: GCF_950295315.1. NCBI lineage: Eukaryota > Metazoa > Chordata > Mammalia > Eulipotyphla > Erinaceidae > Erinaceus > Erinaceus europaeus. The sequence goes on from NC_080172.1 coordinate 85,071,536, forward strand.
AGAGACACTGAAAACAACAACAGAGACATATGGGAGGATCTCAAAAGAAATAACATTCGTATAATTGGCCTGCCAGAGGAAGAAAGAGAGGAAGGGGAAGCAAACATTCTAGAGGAAATAATAGAAGAAAACTTCCCAGACCTGAATAACAGAAAGGATATCAAGATTCAAGAGGCCCAGAGAGTTCCAAATTACTGAAAAATATATACCTGAAAGCAGAAGTACACTAGAGTTTGCAGTGAGTACCCCCCAACACTTCCTCTCCACTATTCCAAGCTTTGGGTCCATGCTTGCTCAACAATTTGTTTGGCTTTGTATGTTAACTCTCTTTTCAGTCACCAGGTTCCAGATGCCATCAGGATGCCGGCCAGGCTTCCCTGGACTGAGGACCTCACCAATGTGTCCTGGAGCTCTGCTTCCCCAGAGACCCACCCTACTAGGGAAAGAGACAGGCAGACTGGGAGTATGGATCGACCAGTCAACGCTCATGTTTAGCGGGGAAGCAATTACAGAAGCCAGACCTTCTACCTTCTACAACCCACAAGGACCCTGGGTCCATGCTCCCAGAGGGACAGAGAATGGGAAAGCTATCAGGTGAGGGGGTGGGATATGGAGATTGGGTGGTGGGAATTGTGTGGAGTTGTACCCCTCCTACCCTATGGATTTGTTAATTTATCCTTTCTTAAATAAAAAAATATATATATACTGGATCATCTTATTCATAGGTGATATTTAAGAAACAAAATAAGGGGGAAAAAAGGGGGTAAAAATTAGTAAACTAAAGTCTATTTTAGCATACCTAAGAATTAAAAATGGTGGAAATGAGAGAAGGCTGGAAGCCTAACACAATGTGGTGGAGAGAGATGGCAACTCATTAAGGAATATGTGAGGGTGTACTCCTGTCATAACAACTGTATTTTAGATAATAAATTTCTTAATAAAATAAAATAAAGACATATAAGTGGCTAATAAAAATGAAAATATGTTCATTATCTCTTTTCATTAGGTAAAGTCAAATGAAAACTTCATGAGCTAAAGGATGACAGAGAACCTAGTGGGGGTTGTATTGTTATATGGAAAACTGGAAAATATTATGCATGTGCAAACTATTGTATTTATTGTTGAATCTAAAACATTAATTCCTCCAATAAAGAAATTAAAAAAAAAAACATCATGAGCTATCACCTTAGACCTGTGAAAAAGGATACTTATCCAGAAGACAGAAAACTGTATGTGATGAAGATAATGTAGGGATAATGAAATCCTATTAATGGGGGACTGAGGAGATATGACAATGGTTTTGTAAAAATCTTTAAAGCCTGTATCTCTGAGGTCCCAGATTCAATGCCCAGTACCACTATAAGCCAGAGATGAGTGATATATTTATACACATATATTTGTATATATATACGTATATATGCATATATATATATATCTTGTTTACATAAAATTATTTACCAGAAAAAAACATAATTTATGGGAATGGAAATTGGTGTAGTCACTGTGGACAGCAGTAGGAAAATACTTTATTAATGTAGAAATAGAAATGCCATAAATCCAAGTTCCACTTTGCTATATTTTCTTAGGGGGAGGGGGAACTAGAAGAGCTACACATATTCTACTTATTGCATATCTAAAATATGTAAGAACTGGAACCAATTTTAGTTTAAAGACAGTATTTTAAAATTTATTCTTTTATTTATTTTGGATAGAGACAGAAGGGAGAGACAGAAAGAGAGACATGTATAGCTCTGCTTCTCTACTTGTGAAGCTTCCGCCTTTGCACGTATAGACCAGGGGCTTGGGTTCAGGTCCTTGTGCATAATGTGCATTTTACCAGGCTTGACACCACCTGGTCCCTTAAGTTTCCATCAATTGGTGAATAGATGAAGACGATATGGTATGCTTAGACAGTGAAATGCTGCTCAATTATAAAGAGAGCTAGAATCTGCCATTTGCAATAACAAGAATGGACCAAAAGGGCAATGCAATGAGCAAAACTAAGTCCATTTGGAAAAAAAAAACAAACTAGGGAGAATATAAGAATCTAGCAGAAGAGAATTGGGGTCTTCATGTTGGAAGAAACTAGGAAATCTGTTTTATCTATATTCCTAGGGACCCATGACTTTACTATTTATTTATTTATTTATTTATTTTCCCTTTTGTTGTCCTTGTTGGTTTTTTTTTTATTGTTATTGTTGTTGTAACTGATGTCGTTGTTATAGGACAGAGAGAAATGGAGAAAGGAGGGGAAGACAGAGAGGCGGAGATAAAGTCAGACACCTGCAGCCCTGCTTCACCGCTTGTGAATGGCAAACGCTAGAAAAAAAAAAAAAAACGCTTGTGAAGTGACTACTGTGCAGGTGGAGAGCCAGGGGCTCGAACTGGGATCCTTATGCCAGTCCTTGAGCTACCGCCTGACTTCCGACTTTAATAATTTTTGCCTGAGCCCAAGAGCTTACAGGCAAGTGGGTTAAAAGTATTATTGTCTTGGGAGATTGTGTGAGAGTTAGAAATAAGACTAGATTTGGAGTATGGCACCAAAGTAAGAAAGCAGAAGTATACTAGAGTTTGCAGTAAGTACCTCCCTAACACTTCCTCTCCACTTTTCCAAGCTTTGGGTCCATGATTGCTCAACAATTTGTTTGGCTTTGTATGTTAACTCTTTTCAGTCACCAGGTTCCAGGTGTCATCAGGATGCCGGCCAGATTTCCCTGGATTGAAGACCCTACCAATATGTCCTGGAGCTCAGCTTCCCCGGAGACCCACCCTACTAGGGAAAGAGAGAGGCAGACTGGGAGTATGGACCGACCAGTCAACGCCCATGTTCAGCGGGGAAGCAATTACAGAAGCCAGACCTTCTACCTTCTGCAACCCACAATGACCCTGGGTCCATGCTCCCAGAGGGATAGAGAATGGGAAAGCTATCGGGGGAGGGGGTGGGATATGGAGATTGGTTGGTGGGAATTGTGTGGAGTTGTACCCCTCCTACCCTATGGTTTTGTTAATTAATCCTTTCTTAAAAAAATTAAAAAAAAAAAAGAAATAAGACTAGAAAACTGGATCAGGGAAGAGAGTAGTTTCCAAATTGACTTTTAGATTCCTGATTATTAAACAGTTTGTTGTGCTTTATATCAATGTTTTTCATCCACCAAGTTGCAGATGCTACCATGACGCTACCATGTGAATTCCCTAGGGAGATGACCTCACCAGTGTGTCCTGACCCGGCCTTTATAGAGCCCTGTCTGTCTTGGGAAAGACAGAAGCAGGCTGAGAATATGGATCCACTGCTAATTCCCAAGTCCAGCAGAGAAGCAATTACAGAAGTCAGACCTTCCACCGTCTGTATCCCAAAATGATTCTGGGTCCAAATTCCAGAGGGATAAAGAATAGAAAATCATCCAGTGAAGAGGATGGGCTATGGAACTCTGGTGGTAGGAACTGTATGGAATTGTACCCCTTTTATCCATGGGACTTGTTGATCATGAACCAATTAAAATTAATTCAGACAGAGAGACAAGTACCATACGATTCCACTCACATGTAGTGTACAGAAGGAAAAAGATGAATGAAGACAGTAAAACAATAATCAACTTTTGAATGATACAAAGTATAAAGGGGTTTTTGGGAAAGAACTTTTCTAGTACTTGTGCATGAATTGCATATGCGCAGTAAGGAGAATTAAATCTTAAAGAAAAAATATTGGGCAACAATAGCCCTGAACAGTAGTAGTTTATACTCAGCAATTTATGAGTCCCTTATTGATTTCATTATTTGGTGAACAAAATCCATACTTGTTACAGAAACCTTATTTAATAAATTTAGTAGAGAGAGCACATCAATGCATTGTGTTATCAACCAAGAAGGATACTTTAAATAGATTTTATTCTGAAATGTATTGCATGCATGTTTTAAGTCAATTCAGTAAGCATTTATTGAGAATTAAAATTCACCAGAATATTTCCCTGTTTCAATTTCAGCTGTAGCGAGACAAAATGCCATAAATGTTAATATGTTTCAATCTTTCCTTTGTTTAAATTGTCTTTCTTCTTGTTTATGAAACAATTTTTCTATTTGAAACCTTTGCCCTCTAAAGAAGAGTTTTAAGCAAAAAGCAAAGGAAGATATGATTTTTTCTTTGTAGTAACCTTTGACCTGACTAAAATAATCTTATTGATTATCAAGGGAGTTACCCCATAAGAATATTTAAGCTGTTACTTTCTGTTTCCTCATAATTAAATTTAGATTAGAAAGAATTATCCCTACCTTATAGTAAGAGATAACACCAATAAATGCTTAGATGGTATTAAAAGGAAAAAAAATAATCCTGCTTTTGTCCTCTAGCCTCAATTAAATAAAAAGATAAGTAACGTGAGATGGAATCTGAAGAATTTGCTTTAATCATTAATTTCATATGTAAATATTAGATCTTTTATTTGTTTGGTATTATATTAATATTTATGTATTACTCAAATGTAGTATATAGAGGGAACATAGTTAAAGAAACCATTTGATCCAGAGACTTCTTCATGAAAATAAGCATTAATCTTCAAAATATTTCCTACTGAAGATATTTTATATTTATCACCCATTTTGTATTTATAAAGATCTAGAATTCCCATTTTGTATTTATAAAGATCTAGAATTCAAATGCACACATGTGTTTTCCCTCCTGGTTCTTGAAATCACCCCCACAAAATAAGAGCAAAAACATTGTGTTGGGTGGTGGCTTACCTAGCAACACATATTACCAGGCTCAAAGACTATGTTCAATGGTGGGGAATAGTATGTTTATACAAAAAGACTTTCATACATGAGGCTACAAAGACCCAGTTTCAATATTAATACCACCAAAATCTGTAGCTAGACAATGAGTACTCTAGCACAAAGAAAGGAGGGAAGGAAAGGAAGAAGGAAGGAAAGAAAAAAGGAAGGGAGGAAGGAAGGGGAAGGGAAATAAGAAAAGAATAGAAAAGAGAGGAGAGGTGAAGTGAGAAGAAGAGAAAAGGGAAAAAAAGAAAGAAAGAAAAGAAGAGAAGAGAAGAGAAAAGAACTCCCAAAACACCAACACCACCACAGATTCAGTTCATATTTCTTTTTTTTTTAATATTTTTTAAAATTTTTTATTTAAGAAAGGATTAGTAAACAAAAACATAAGGTAGAAGGGGTACAACTCCACACAATTCCCATCACCCAATCCCCATAACCCACCCCCTCCCATGGTAGCTTTCCCATTCTCTAGCCCTCTGGGAGCATGGACCCAGGGTCGTTGAGGGTTGCAGAAGGTGGAAGGTCTGGCTTCTGTAACTGCTTCCCCGCTGAACATGGGCGTTGACTGGTCGGTCCATACTCCCAGTCTGCCTCTCTCTTTCCCTAGTAAGGTGTGTCTCTGGGGAAGCTGAGCTCCAGGACACATTGGTGGGGTCTTCAATCCAGGGAAGCCTAGCCAGCATCCTGGTGGCGTCTGGAACCTGGTGATTGAAAAGAGAGTCAACATATGAGGCCAAACAATTTGTTCAGCAATCATGGATCCCAAGCTTGGAATAGTGAAGAGGAAGTGTTAGGGAGGTACTCACTGCAAACTCTAGTGTACTTCTGCTTTCAGGTATATACTTTGCAGTAGTTTATGGATATGTGTGCACATAAACTCTCTCTCACAGAAACTGGTGTATGTCTAGGTTATGGGACTTTGTTAGAAAGTGAACTACCTGAGATGAAATTAGAGTGTACTATAAAAGGAAAGGTCTCACCCGAGTAATGAAGTTGAAGGGTTGTCATTCCACACGTGAAGTCTCTGGATACAGTCTGAGGTGAAGCATATTGAGGTGGCAATCGTTGCTTTGGTTAGGTTGTGATCGGCGGATGCAATATTATTTGGTTTGGATTGGGAGATGCATGCAGGAAAGTGGGCCCTATCCAAGGGTTCCAGGACTGGGGGAAGTAGGGGCTCTATAGTGAAGATGTGAGGTTCCTGCTGTCTTAGGGTTCAAAAAGACAATCGATAGTTAATATTATCATCACTTTATTTGTTAATTGGGTTATCTTTGAAAAGTCCCTTTGTTATGGTTTGCTGTACAGTACCCAGTATCTTGTATATAGCTGTGCTATTGGATGCTTCTAATCTACTTGGTCTAGGCTTTTGAGAGAGTCCGCATATCAAATACACAGCCTATATATTAAAAAGATTCAGTTTGTCTTTTGAGAAACTTTGAGACATACAATTGATTTCCCCCTCTCATATTAATTTACTGATTTATATGTCGACATTTTGCTAGGAGTGTACATAAACACCATTCCCACCACCAAAGGGCTGTGACCCATCTCTCCCGCCCACTCCCACCCCCCACTGGCCCAGGAAGCTACATGTCTACCCCTCACCACTGGGTTTTTACTTTGGTGCCCTACTTACAATTTGATCAGGTCCTGCTTTTAGTTTCCCTTTCAGATCTTCTTAGTCAGCTTCTGTTGATGAGTGGGATCATCCCATACTCATCTTTATCTTTCTGTCTTAGTTCACTTAAAATAATTCCTTCTAGCTCTGTCCAAGATGGGTCAGAGAAGGTGGGTTCATTGTTTTTGATAGCTGCATAGTATTCCATTGTGTATATATACCACAGCTTTCTCAGCCACTCATCTGTTGTGGGGCACCTGGGTTGCTTCCAGGTTTTAGCTATTATGAATTGTGCTGCTATGAACATAGGAGTACACACCTCTTTTTGGTTGGGTGTTATGGAGTCCTTGGGGTATAACCCCAGGAGAGGAATTACTGGGTCATATGGAAGGTCCATGTCTAGTCTTCTGAGAGTTTTCCAGACTGCTCTCCACAGAGGCTGTACCAATTTACATTCCCACCAGCAATGTAAAAGGGTTCCTCTGTCCCCACATCCTCTCCAGCATTTGTTGCTGCTGTGCTTTTTGATGTATGCCATTCTTACAGGAGTGAGGTGGTATCTTAGTGTTGTTTTAATTTGCATTTCTCTGACGATCAGTGACCTAGAGCAGTTTTTCATATGTTTGTTAGCCTTTTGGATCTCCTCTGTGGTGAATGTTTTGTTCATTTCCTCTGCCCATTTTTGGATGGGGTCATTTGCTTTTTTGCAGCTAACTTTGCTGAGCTCTTTATATATTTTGGTGATTAGTTTCTTGTCTGATGTCTGGCATGTGAAGATCTTCTCCCATTCTGTGAGGGGTCTCTCTGTTTGTTTAATAGTTTCTTTGGATGTGCAGAAGATTTTCAATTTGATGTAGTCCCATTGGTTTGTTTCTGCTTTAGTCTTCCTTGCAATTGGGTTTGATTCATCAAAGATGTCCTTGAGGTGTAGGTGGGAAAGTGTTTTACCAATGTTTTCCTCTAAGTATTTGATTGTTTCTGGTCTGACATCTAGGTCTTTGATCCATTTGGAGTTGATTTTTATTTCTGGTGAGATAAAGTGGTTCAATTTCATTCTTCTGCATGTTTCAACCCAGTTTTCCCAGCACCATTTATTGAAGAGAGCCTCCTTTTTCCATTTAATCCTTTGGGCCCCCTTATCAAAGATTAGATGCCCATAGGTGTTGGGATTTACTTCTGGGCTTTCAATTCTGTTCCACTGGTCTGTGTGCCTATTTTTGTTCCAGTACCATGCTGTTTTGATGATGATGGCTTTATAATATAGTTTAAGGTCTGGGAGTGTGATGCCTCCATTTCTGTTTCTTTCCCTTAAGATGGTTTTGGCAATTCTAGGTGTTCAGTTCATATTTCTGACCTGCCTGTAGGGGAGGGGAAGCTTGTGGAAAGTGATATAGGTACTTCTCACTCTTTCTTCCTTTCTTTTTTAAATTTTTATTTATTTTATTTTATTTTTGAGAGAGATTCAGAGAGAGAGACACACACAGAGAGAAACACCAGAGCACTGCTCAGCTCTGGTTTATGGTGGTGCAGGGATTGAACCTGGGATTTAGGAGCCTCGGGCATTAGAGCCTGTTTGCATAACCATTATGCTATCTCCTCTGCCTTCTTTCATCCTTTCTATCTCTCTGTATCTTGCCCTTTATCAAGGAAAAAATAGACAAAGGATGACCACTGGGAATAGCAGAGTCATGTAGGTACTGAGCATCAGTGATAATCCTCGTAGCAAAATAAATGAACAGGAAAAAAGATCAATGGTATCTTTAGTAAGTAAGATGGGAAAATTGAGTCCTATGGGAATTATTAATTGACTAGCAAATTGGAACTAGAAATTGTTTCTTTTATTCTGTGAGTTGATTCCTATGTTTTTCAAGGTAGAATACAGAATACATGAGGTTTCCTACTCATCTTGACCATACTTTCAAATACTTGAAATTTTAAATCTTTTCTAGAATTTAAAAGAGCAAGACGGGTGAAGTGAGCATTGTAAACTGGGCCAGCACTAGAACATTCAAAAGTCAGGCTTCTTAACTAGTCTGTCCCGTTACTACAAGTGCCTGCAAATCTTAACTGACTATGAATTCCAAATCATAAAGGGTGAGGGGGGTTACATACTTTCCATCTTCTAACAATATCTAACTTAACTAAAGTTCACTGTTGACCATTTAGAATTCTCCTGCACAGGATCAGACATTCTAAAATTACACTTCTCCTTATGGTCTGTTACAGGACCTTCTAGTCACTAATTTATCTATGAGGCTTCATTCAAAATTAAACTACATCCCCACCTGCAGGGGAAAGCTTCATGGGTGGTGAAGCAGGACTTCAGGTGTTTCTCCCTGTCTCGTCCCCTGTCTATCTCTCACACCTCTCTAAATTTCTCTGTCTCTCTATATTAAATAAATAAATAAAATATAAAAAATATTAAACTACAAATATCAACTTTCTCACCTCTTTCTCAGATTATATAATTATCTTTCATGATGTTAAAGAGAAAGAAATATGTCTATGGTTGTATAAATAAGACAAACTAAGACTTCTTCCCACACATTCTGGAAAAAACATAATTGTTTTTTACATGAGTGTGTTAACTCAAAAATTGCCAGAGACTGCTTGATTGAGTATTGAGGAAAACTTGTCAAAATTGTTTTTCCAACCAATGTGACCATTCATTTTTCTATTACCCTACTTAGTTCTGTCTCACCACTCTTGCATACTGTCATCTTTTCATCCAGGTAGGAGTAGGCTCTTTCTCTTATAGAATAAATTTGGACATTTACAACCAACAGATTTTTTTTCACTTTGAACTAATGTGTGATGTCTTGTTCTGGATATATATACTTATTGCTATAAAAATGTAACATCAAAGCAATAAGGTTTTTTTTTTTTCCAGAAATGTCCACATTTGTGCCTCACTGGAGAGACTGTCTGAAGACACAAGTTATCTATGTAATGAATAGAATATTTAAAGGTATTTGCTGTAATAAAAAGTGAGAGAAAGGAGGTCAGATAGTGGTGCACTGGTTTAAGCTCACATAGTATAAAGCAAGGATCCACTCAATGAACCTGTTTCGAGCTCCTGGCTCACCAACTGCAGGGAGTGTCCTTTCACAAGTGGTGAAACAGATCTCAAAGTGTCAATATTTCTCTCTCTATCTCTATCTCCCCCCTCTCTCAATTTCTCTCTGTCCTACCCAAATTTATTTTTAAAAAAATCTCCAGGAGCAGTGGATTTGTAGTGCAGGCACTGAGCTTTGGCTATAACCCTGGAGGCAAAGAGAGAGAGACAGAGAGAGAGGGAGAGAGAGAGAGAGAGAGAGATATGCCTATGCTCCACAAAGCCATGTTTAAAATCAGGTGGTATTGGTGATGGCAGAAAACAAAGTAGGTAATCTAATTTTGGTACTTTAGCGGTATTTGATTTAATGTTAAGCAAAGTGATGACAGACTATGATAGAAATATCAGCACAGTATTTGCCTGACTTTCCAGTATGTAAGATACCCAGGGCTATTTTAGATCTAAGTATTTCAGGAGCAATAGTGTGATCCTCATTCTTATGTACAGTTCAAGAATGGCAAACAGCCTGCAGACAATGCCTCTTTATTCAGACCAAATATTCATGTGACTGTCATCACTCTTTCAGTTTGAGGATATAACAAAAAGTGAAATTTCCTTGTATTACAATACAAGAATGTGCATCAAGAATACAATTAATGACTTTACATTATTAATGAAACTCATCCTGAAGTAATCAACTATAGAATTAATCAACCTGGAAAAAATATTTCCTAACAGAAAATATTATACTTTGTTTTTCTTGGATTTGTAAGTTTGGTTTCAATAAACAAACTAAAATTATACAAACATCAAAGTAAAATTTTTCAGACTAGGTAAGAATTTAACCTCTGGGAGTTGGGAAGTAGCGCAGTGGGTTAAGCGCACATGGCGTGAAGTGCAAGGACTGGAGTAAGGATCCCACTTCGAGCCCTGGGCTCCCCACCTGCAGGGGAATCACTTCACAGCTGGTAAAGCAGGTCTGCAGGTGCCTATCTTTCTCTTCCCCTCTTTGTCTTCCCCTCCTCTCTCCATTTCTCTCTGTCCTACCTAACAATGACATCAATAACAACAACAATAGCTACAACAACAAGGACAATAAAAAGGAAAATAGATAAATATAAAAAAAATTTTTAAAAAGAATTTAACCACTGGCATTCATTATATGTTTAAGTAAAAGAGCCACTTTGTGAAGATTGCTTTCTTCTTATAAAAAATAACAGGGAAAATAGATTACTTCTATTTATTTTATTCTTTAATCTTTCTTTTTCTCATCATTGGAAAATCTTGGCTTGACTATGTTAATTTAAATTGATATCAGTAATAAGTCTTTGAAATCAACCAAACTTTTATCAAATCCCCTGGAATATTTATACTTGAGAGAATAACACACCAACTAATAGATTAAATTGAAGATCATCTATGATTCAATTTATATATTATAAATTAGTTATGTTTTTATCATATTCTGTTATAAAATCACACAGTCTTAATTTAGGATTGTGATACTGATAATAAAATTGTAAATGTTGGCAAGAGATGCTAATGTTATAATCACTTTTCCCTTCGTTCTTCCTTTTTTAACATAGTACATATATTTACCTCTCAGAAATAAAAATTACAATATATAAGTGTCCAATGCAAACTCATAGGTAAGACATGATGTACTTATAGATAGCTCCAGATTCCAGAATTTAAATATTAAACTCTTACAAACATTTCCTTCCCAAACTTTATTCTTTATAGGGGAATTTTCATGGACCACATGTCTCTCTCATTTGCCACTCTGTATAATCCTACAATTTCTTTCTAGGCTTACTGGGGCCATTCCTCCCTCCATAAGGAAAGTCAGAGGAACTCTATGGTACTTTCCACAAGAAAAAAAATCCCTCCATTCTTATTAAATTGTTTTGAAGAGTTTATCTTTTGCTTATATGCAGTATATTGTATAATCAAGTCTCACATGACATATTAGCTAATTGTGTGTGGGGGTGGGGTACCTTACTTAATTTAGAAGCAAGGAAAATTGGTTTGATATTTTTTCCCATTTGAAAAATGAAATTTATATTTAAAAAAGTCAAATTCAGCAGGGCCAAGTAGTGTTGCACTAGGCTGAGCATACATTATAAGGTGCAAGGAGCTGAGTTCAAGCCTCTGGTCTTCATCTTCAGGGGGAAACTTCAAGAGCAGTGAACTGTGCTGGTGGTCTCTCTCTCCCTCTCTACTTCCCACTTTCCCCACAATTTCTATCTATCTCTATCAAAAGTAAATAAATATTAAAATAATAGCATTCAAGTGGTCACTTTGGCAGCATATATACTAAAATTGAATGTTAGAAGATTAGCATGGCCCCTGAGCAAGGATGACGTGCAAATTTGTGAAGTGTTCCATATTAAAAAAAATAATAAAATAATAACATTCAAAATTGTCTTCACTACGATGGGATAAGATTTACTATAAAATTGATCTTCAACCCAACATTAAAATGTAGCTGTAACATTTTAATTATAAACTAATCTATTAACCTTGTATACTGGTTGGCAAGATGCTAGGTACAGAGGAAAAGTACAATATGACAAATCCCTAGTTGGGGAATCAACATTTATACATAGTATCAAAAAACAAACAAGCAAAGACAAGCATTGCTGCTGCAGGAATACTAATCATGAAAACAATTAATACATAAAGTACAGAGTGCTTCCAGGCTGTTATATCATAGGAGCATTTGAAGTTATCCTAAGCCTTGAAGACTATGGAATACATGAAGCAATATTAGGAAATTACTGATTCTGAGGCAATGGGAATGTGTGGAGTAGTGGGCTGAGCAAGATGGCCTATGAATCACGTTGAGAAATGTGGCTTATCTAAATTCTGATGAAATTGTTGAGCAGTAATGGAGATAGTTAGAAGAAGAAATAATAAGACCTCCTTTGGAATATATTAAAAGGTATATAAATATACTGATAGAATTTTTATAGTATTTCACCTATGGGAAATAGTCAAAATCATGTTTTACATAATTACCTATTTTTACAGCTGTATGTCCTAACTTACTAAGATGAACTAATTAGGCAATTAAAATGAAATCATCACACTTACTGAGCACATAGTGAGTAAAAGTCTAATGATAGTGAAGAATATAATGAAATATAGAAGGCAAAGACTGTGCCTTCAATCAACTTATATATTTTAAATGATTGGTAAACACTCTCCCAATAATGTGGAAAAGTTTGCATATACCTAAAATTAAAATTTGTTTTACTAGTTATCAAGGGAAGAAAAACTTAAATATAATATAGAGTATAAGATGGTACCTTTTTAAAAAAAAATTACTATTATTTATTTTCCCTTTTGTTACCCTTGTTGTTTTATTCTTGCTGTAGTTATTGTTGTTGTTGTTGATGTCGTCATTGTTGTTGGATAGGACAGAGAAAATGGAAAGAGGAGGGGAAGACAGAAAGAGGGAGAGAAAGAGAGACACCTGCAGACCTGTTTCACCACCTGTGAAGCGACTCCCCTTGCAGGTGGGGAGTCAGGACTCGAACCTGAATCCTTACAGGGATCCTTGCGCTTCACGCCACTTGTGCTTAACCCACTGAGCTGCCACCCAGCTCCCAAGACAGTATCTTGAAATGCTTGATTCACCTACTTAATCAAATAATTGTTAAATGCTTACACTATGCCCAGAAGTATTTCAGAAAAACAAGCCAGAGGGAACCGGGAGATGGTTGTTGGTGTTCCTGGGTAAATGTACATGTTGCCATGTGCAAACCCAACTTAGAGCCTCTACTCTCAACCTGCATGGGGGAAGCTTTAAGCAACGATTGCCATCTCAACATGCTTCACCTCAGAGTGTATCCAGAGACTTCACGTGTGGAATGACAACCCTTCAGCTTCATTACTCGGGTGAGACCTTTCCTTTTATAGTACACTCTAATTTCATCTCAGGTAGTTCACTTTCTAACAAAGTCCCATAACCTAGACATACACCAGTTTCTGTGAGAGAGAGCGTATGTGCACACGTATCCATAAACTACTGCAAAATATATACCTGAAAGCAGGATTACCCTAGAGTTTGCAGTGAGTACCTCCCTAACACTTCCTCTCCACTATTCCAAGCTTGGGATCCATGATTGCTCAACAAATTGTTTGGCTTTGTATGTTAACTCTCTTTTCAATCACCGGGTTCCAGATGCCACCAGGATGCTGGCTAGGCTTCCCTGGATTGAAGACCCCACCAATGTGTCCTGGAGCTCAGCTTCCCCAGAGACACACCTTACTAGGGAAAGAGAGAGGCAGACTGGGAGTATGGACCGACCAGTCAACGCCCATGTTCAGCGGGGAAGCAATTACAGAAGCCAGACCCTCTACCTTCTGCAACCCTCAACGACCCTGGGTCCATGCTCCCAGAGGGCTAGAGAATGGGAAGGCTATCAGGGGAGGGGGTGGGTTATGGAGATTGGGTGTTGGGAATTGTGTGGAGTTGTACCCCTCCTACCTTATGCTTTTGTTCACTAATCCTTTCTTAAATAAAAAATTAAAAAAAAAAAAAAAAAGAATGGTAAAGCAATTACTCCGGGACTCTCTCTCTTTTTCTTTCTCCCTCCTTCCCTCCCTCCTTCTCTCTCTTTCTCGTTCTTCTTCTCTATGTTCCCTCCTCTCTCAATTTCTCTCTGTCCTATGTAGAAAGGGTAGAAAAAGAGGGGCAAATGGCCTTGAGGAGAGGCAGATTCATCATGCAGGCACCCAGCCCCAGAGATAACACTGGTAGCAATAAAAATAATAAATAAATAAATAAATAAATAAATAAATAAATAAAAGGGGCTGAGTGTTGGTGCACCAAATTAAGTGCACATGTTAAGAGTGTGCAAGGACCCAGGTTAAGGCTCGGTCCCCACCTTCAAAGGGAAAGCTTCAAGAGTGGTGAAGCAGGGCTGCAGGTGTCTTTTTGTTTTTCTCCCTCTCTATCTCTCCCTTCCTTCTCCATTTCTGGATATGTCTATCCAATAAATAAATAAGGATAATAAAAAGTTTTTTTTAAGAAAATAAAGAAGGAAAGGAAGAAAGAATAAAGAAAGGAAGGAAAAAAGAGTGTGTGTGTGAGAGAGAGGGAAACCAAGGAAGATAAGAAAAAACAAACAAAAAATACTGCCCCACTGTGCTTGTATTTTATTTGTATTTGTATTTTTTAATTTTGTAATTTTTATTTATAAAATAGAAACGCCAACAAGGCCATAGGATAGGAACGGTGCAACTCCACACAATTCCCACCACCAAAACTCCTTATCCCATCCCTTCCCATGATAGTTTTCCTATTCTTTCTTCCTTTGGGAGTATGAAACCTGGATCATTATCGGGGGCACCCCATAATGAACTTGTGCCTCCATTTTAATGCTGATGTCACCTGAAGCAGAAACATAAGCACTTGTGTTCTGTATTTGACAAGTCATGATTAAGAGACTCTGGAGTACTTTTCTAGGTAAGAAGGAAAGAGAGAGAAAATGAAGTCATAGAGAGAAGTGGTAAGGGTTTCATCACTGAGCATTGTGTGAGAAGTTTTTTTTTTAAATAGATCAATGATGAAAGATATTTGAGTCTTGAGGTTATCTTTTTTTTTTTTTTTATGGTATGGCAAGACATCAGTAGATTTTGTGTAATGGGAAAAAATGAGCACAGTACTCATTCTGGTGACTATTGCTAACAGAGTAATTTTCCAAAGTGAAGTCCTTAATAACCTTGATGAGTACTGCTAATAATGAATGCTGGATGGGGAAAAACCTGATAGAGTTTTTGGGAAATTGTTGCTGAGGAGTTATTCTGATGCAGTCTCCACCCCCAGGTTTTACTAAGCCCTGCGAAATCCTAGCAGTGCCCCCTTCAACCAATCCTGGCCCTACACGTCACCCCTGGCTGTCGCCCAATAAAAAGCCCCCTCACCACCCCCCCTCTCTGGGCTCTCAGCTCTCCCTCTCTGAGGTCTCGCTCCCTGCTCTCCCCCCCCCCCCCCCCCGTGGTCAGGTAGTGGGGACGGCCATTGCTGGCTGGCCCCACGTGGTCTGAACCAACCCCCCCATCCTATAATAAAGATTTGTGTACCCCTTTGCTCTGGACGTCCACTCTCTTCTCTGCGGTGCAGCCCGACACCAGACTGCTGCAACAACAGGAAATCAAAATAATAAAAATGAAAAACAGCAACAAAAATAGACACCATAAAGAGTATAACACACTAAAGATCACAACATAGGGTCAAATGTAGTATAAGAAAATATAGTTAGAGGCTGAACTGTGGTGCATCTGCTTAAGCACACATGTGACCAAGTATAAGGTCCCTGGTTAAAGCCCCTGTATTCAATTTCTGTAGTGTCAACTTCTCCAAAACAGAGAGAATAAAGAAATTAAGGATAGATGCGTGCCCTTCCTGTAGAAGGGAAGTTTCAGGAGTGGTGAAGCAGTGCAGCAGGTCTCTCTCTCTGTCTCTCTCTCTGTCTCTGTCTCTCTGTCTCTGTCTCTATCTCTCCTTCCCCCTTCCTTCTCAATTTCTCTCTGGCCTATAAAAGTAAATAAGTAACTATGAAAAAACACACCTACACACATGTATATTTGTGTGTGCATAGGAGTGGAGTATAAGTTAATTGTTATAATTTTTAAAATAAGCATTGACAACTGTTGACAAGAATATAGAGGAGAAACTAAAACTGCTGAGATGATGCTATTTAATTGGAGAAAAGGAAATGACAGCTGTAGGTAGGAGAATTGAAAGCTCTTCTACAAACTATTTTTATAACTTTTTAGGCAATCAAATAATAAAACTCCCTTATAGCTGTTCTTTGTGTAATCAGAAGATATACAGAATGCATTTGTACATATGAAGTTTGGTTGGTAAATGTGGGAACAGATAGCAATTTTCTGATGATCACTTCTATCTCCTTAGTGGGATAGGAAAAGAAATGAAGATGAAGTTTAAGGAAAGAAATGAATGTAAGAAATGCTTGTCTGAGATCAAAGGATAATGGATGGATTAACACACAATGTAGAATTTCCATGGCATGCCAAGATTTCTTCTTGATGCTAATGGATTTAAAATGAGACTGGTTTGTATGTTCATTTCTCTCTGTCATATTCAACTGTCATGTATATACATTAAAAGAATATGCATTGGGACACTGAGTTTCATTGACAACTCTGGTGACTATATATATATATATATATATATATATATATATATGATTGCTTTTAATAAAAAATAAATCAAACCAAAACTTAATTACCAGGAAGATGGGAGTATAGTGAGAATGGAGGTTAGTGAAAAGTGTACTGTTTCTGTAAAAGATGGATGATTTGCAGTTTGAGTACTTAGTGTAGCTGTAAAATTTAAGGTGATTGAAAAATAAATATCTAATATTGAGAGTAGGGTTTATAATTAGGTAAGTATGAAGTTTGCACTGTAATACTAGGAGTGGAAAGTTGAAGTTGTGGAGCCAGGCAGTGGCACACCTGGTTAAGCATACACACTATAGTGCTCAAGAACCCAGGTGAGAACTTGGTCCCTACCTGCACAGGGAAGGCTTCAAAAGTGGTGAAGGAAAGCTTCAGCTGTCTCTCTGTCTCTGTATCCCTCTCTATCTGCCTCCCCTCTCATTTTCTTTCTGTCTTATCAAATTAAATATAGTTAAAATTGGAAAAAAGAAAAAATTTTAAAAATTGTTGTTCGACATATTCAGAGGATCCTAAGTATCAAACAAAACATCTACATAGTAAAGTTTAAAATAAAGCTAATTCCTCATTCCCTCATCCTCTTCCTCCTCCTCTTATTATTCTTCTTTTGAGATTTACATATTTATTAATGAGAAAGAGATTTGGAGAGGAAGAAAAATGAGAAAATCAGAGTATCGGTCTGTTACGTGGAATACCAAGTGTTTGGCCTCATGCTTGAGAATTCAGTGCAATATCTACAGTGTCATTTCACAAACCTCTCTCTCCCTCTCTCTTTTAAAGAAAATTTACTTTTGTTTGATAAATTTCAACTGTTCATTATTTCACTCTTTTATTTTTGTTTTTTTATTTATCTTTAAATGCATACTTAGTGGCCAGACAGTGGCACAACCAGTTAAGCACACACAGTACTAAGTGCAAGAACCTGTGAGAAGATCCAGAATTGAGCTCCCGCTCCTCACCTGCTAGAGGGACGCTTCACAAGCAGTGAAACAGGTCTGCAGGTGGCGTTTTCTCTTCCTCTTTATCTCCCTCTCATCTCTCAGTTTCCTTCTATTCTATCCAATAATATGAAAAAAATAATGGCCACCAGGAGCAGTGGATTTGTAGTGCCAGTACTAAGCCCCAGTGATAAAATCATGGAGGTAATAACCAAAGTTATTTTATTTTAATGAGAGTGTGATACAGAGCAAAAAATACAGAAAGACCAGAGCTCTGTCCTGGTCTATAGAGCTCTGGTTAATGGTGGTGCTGGGGATTTAACCGGGCACCTCAGAGACTCAGGCATGAAAGTATCTTGCGTAAACATTATGCAGTCTCACCTGTCCTATCTGATTCCTTTAAATATTGGCATGTCTATATATAATGTCCACCATATTGAATACCAACTGTAATGATCAAGTTGCAATTTAAAAACAGTAACAGAACAAGAAGCTCATATATGTTTTCCAACAAAAATGCTGTCATATATAAAATAAGTAAAATATTTATTTCTGCTTTTGACTAAAAATATACCTTTCAATAACTGTACTGCAAGCTATTAGTCCCCAATAAAGTGAGAAAAATCTTGAAAAGAAAAAAAATCATATCAAATCGATGAGATTTACAGTCAACAATATATATACATCTTTCCCATACCTGGGAGCTACTCTCTTCCTTGATACAGCTTTCTGGTCCTTTTTCCAGCCATGACATCATCGCCCCAGACAATAACTTGGATCCACCTGCATATCAGATGTCAGGCTCATGAAAAAAAAATTAAAGAAAAAAAACTAGTATAGTCATGGGCCCTTTAGAATATAACAAAATTAGGCCTAGTAACTACCTATAAAACAGAGACATCCCCCCAACTCTTCATCTAAACTATTCCAGCCTTTAGGTTCATGATTAGTCAACAATTTGTTTGGCTTTATATGTTAACTCTTTTTTTCAGTCACCAGGTCCCAGATGCTACCATGATGCCAACCGGACTTCCCTAGGCAGATGAACCCACCAATGTGTCCTGGAGTCCCACTTTCCCAGAATCCCACTCCACTAGGGAAAGAGAGAGACAGGCTGGGAGTATGGATTGACCTGTCAACGCCCATGTTTACTGGGGAAACAATTACAGAAGCCAGACCTTCCACCTTCTGCACCCCATAATGACCCTTGGTCCATACTTCCAGAGGGATAAAGAATAGAAAGCTATCAGGGGAGGGGATGGGATACAGAGTTCTGGTGATAGGAATTCTGTGGAGTTGTACACTTCTTATCCTGTGTTTTTTGTCAGTGTTTCCTTTTTATAAATAAAAATTAAAAAATAAAAGAAAAATTAAAAAATTGGGGTTTGTTTATTTTTCACATATGTGTATTTGCACACACATATCTGTAAAAATAAGCTTTTTTTTTCTTAGAGTCCCTGGATCTTCAGTGGTCCAGATCAACTTTTTCAGACACCCAGAGAGAAAAGGGAGAGTAGTAAAGATATCACAGTAGTGAAGTTTCGTCCATAGTGAGGATTGGGCTTAAACATGGCTTGAAGACACGATAAAGTAAGCATAAGGGAAACTACTTTACCTATTCTTCTCCCACTTTTATGACACAGATATTTCTTTTCTTTTTTTAAGTATTTATTTATTTATTCCCTTTTGTTGTCCTTGTTGTTTTATTGTTGTAGTTATTATTGTTGTCGTCAGTTGTTGGATAGGACAGAGAAATGGAGAGAGGAGAGGAAGACAGAGAGGGGGAGAGAAATATAAACACCTGCAGACCTGCTTCACTGTTTATGAGGCGACTCCCCTGCAGGTGGGGAGCCGGTGGCTCAAACCAGGTTCTTGGCGCTGATCCTTGCGGTTTGCGACACCTGCGTTTAATCCTTGAGGTTTGCGACACCTGCGTTTAATCCTGCGCTACCACTGGACTCCCCAGGTATGTCTTTTTCAAAGGAGCTAGGAGTCATGTAAGTGAAATGTAAATATCTCTAGCATAAAAGAAGTCTAACTTCAATAAATTTCTTGCTCCAAGTATAGGAGTACATCCAGCTACAAAATTAAGTTTGTTTTCCATTAGGGAAACAAATCACCTTAATTATTAGATGAATTTAGAGTGAACTATGTAAAGCAAGCAGTGCTGTCAAGTCCTTGTAGTATTATTTATCTTGAAAACATGCATGTATGAACTATGTAATGAGTATTCAACAGGCAGGGACTTATGCAAACATAGCAGCACACCAAACTTGCATGTGAAAGGTCTCAGGTTCAGTCCTTGGAACCACCACATGCCAGAGCTAATCAATGCTCAAAAAAAAAAAAAAAAAAAAAAAGTCATTATCTAAAGGAGTTAGCAAGATATTTTACCTGAAAAGGTACCTGATTTGGTTCTTGATGCAGGTTCAACCTCCCTGTCCCCTGCCCCCTGTCCCTTGCCCCCTGTCCCTTGCCCCACCCGCAGTTTACCACAAAGCAGTACTATCAAGTACACTAGCTCTCAGCATGTCACATAGGAATATTACTTCTCCCCCTACCCCCACCCCACCCTGCAAAGTGGAAAAGTCAGTTGAGAGTGATGAAATGCTAGTAATGACAAGAATAGACAAATAAATAAAATAAAATAATGAGATTTCTATCTTTATAATCTCTTTACAGATAGCCTGTGAGGTGTATCACATTACTGTTTAATATTTCTTCCGTAGCATAATGGTTCTTTCTATACTGTCTGCACAAGGAAGCATTCTCAGTTGGAAGAATATTCCATTTTTAATTTCATTTTCCCCAAACCATAGATAATTATAGTCATAAAGAATCGTGACAGTGATAGTAAATTGGATGTTTATATGCCCACTTTATTTTAAACATGGAATTTACTAGCAGTAACTTTAACTACATGTCTTGATTCAAAATGCAGAGATGCGCATTAAAAAATTTTAAAAAGAAAATAAAAGAATCACGGGCCAGAGATATAGCTCATGAGTGTGCATGCTTTGCTTTTCCATGTGTGGTAGCCTAGATCTGGGCACCAGCACAAAAAAGGTGTGCCATTACATCACCTTACATTACCGTGCACTCTTACACCAGTACTGTGGAGGCTCCTCTCCCTAAGTAGCCCCAGGTGTAATGAACTTTATACGTGTGGGACAGAACCCATCTTCATAGAAAACATTTAAACATAAAAAAAGAGGAAGTTGCCTGGTGATGTACCTGATTGAGTTCACATGCTACAATGCACGAAGGCCTGGGTACAAGAGAAGGCTCTAGCCCCCACTTGCAGGGGGAAAGACTCACAAGTGGTGAACCAGTGCTGCAGGTGTTGTCTCTCAATCTCTCTCTGTCTCCCCAGTCTACTCTTGATTTCTCTCCGTCTCCACCCAAATAAATAAATAAGTATTGTAAGTGACAAATCATTATTTAAAAAAAGATCAAGAAGATGTTTCATACAAGAAAGTAAGTTATCAATAAAAGAGTAATACAAGAAATGTTACAAGCCAGTATGTGAATGATTGCCTATGTGAATTATGCCTTGTTCTCCAATTTCAGAATAACAAGTGATCACAAATTAAATCCGTAGGAAAGATTTTAAATTAATATGCATGGAGTCTTCTCTGAATCAAATCAAAAGGATCATGTCTAAACTAGCTTTCAAATATCACCTAGGATGGAACATACACCCTATAGGGGCTCAAGAAGTGCTAATTATCATAATATCAAAGGGTGAAAGACATCTCATCTAATCCAGCCCTTGGGCATCAGACTTAAACTCTCTTGGATAAATGAGAAGCTGTCTAAATTGAAAACTATGTCTTAAGAAACCTATTTATAATAATTTCTGCTCAAAAATCTTTCATGTTTTGAAACCTAATCCCTAATTCACTATGCAATTACTTCCATTATATTTGTAGACAATAAAATCATACACTTTCAATTAGACTATGTTCTCATGATGTGCATTTTCATTGGTGAATTTTAATTTTTCTTAAGTAATAGATATTAATGTTTAGGTACACTACTGAAAGTCCTGGCATTGATTAACCTATTCATTTATACATCAGCATTTTTGAGCCTCAGTTCATAGCCAAGAAGGTGGAGATTTCTCATTGTTTTTTTGTTTGTTCGTTTTCTTTCTTTCTTTTTTTTTTGTCGATTTATCTAGTCAAGAGTACACATGGTAGCATGAACAAAATATGGACTTTGAGTCATACATATCTAAATTTGATTCCCATGCTACCCTTGCTACCTTAAGGCAAGGTATTTAATCTCTTAGAGTTGTAACTTAATCATATAAAATGTGGAGAATTATGCTTATCTTTATTATATCACTTTAGCGATCAAACCACATGCCGTAGGTGTTCTATAATGTATGTGCTCTTGAATCAAATTGCTTTGTGTAATGGATTTTCAATAAATATAAAAGTACACAGACAAAAAATTAAAATCTTGCAAATGAATAAAATTGATCTAGGCAAATTATCCAGTAAGGGTAGGGAATTACAGAAGACATGAATAATGAACAATCTATGGAGTGCAAACTAGGAAATGATGGCAATGAAGAAAATACATATCAAAGGTTAAGATTTAGGAAAGTAAAAAGTATATCCTTTACTTTGATCTTCACCAGTTGAATATTTCTCAGAAGGGAACCTTAGAAAAGTGTTCATGGCTATAGTTACTTCCAAAGTTTTAAGGAAAAATGATAAATAATGTATGAAAGTTTCACTTTATATTGTCTAATATAGTCACAAATCAGTCATGAATTTGTACCTAAGTTAAGACTTTGCATTTATTTAGATCTTCTCAGTGTTACAGAATTTCCTCAGAAAACTGAAATTGATTCTAGATGACTGGGTGGTGGTAAGTCTAGTGTAGTGGAAAGAAAACTATAGAAAATACTAATATACAATTAAGATAAAATAACTAAATAATGTGTAATAGAATCTGAAGGCTCCTATAAGAATTAAAATAGAAATATTTAGGGAATGGAGGTGTGACAAAACAGTTGATTACATGCTTCATTTATCTAAAACTGAGTTTGACCCTGGGATATATGTATGGAACAGTCATTGTATGAATTTCATCCAGTTTTCAAGAAAATATGTTTTAAGGGAAAGAAACTTTGTCTTCAAGTATTTCTTTTATTTTTTGTAAGCAAAATTTTGTTACTTATTTGCTTGAACATGTGAGCTTGAAAATGTTATAGAGAATAAAAAATATAGCACTGTGATTGGTGCACCAGATTTAATGCCTGAGGCCCCATAGGTCCCAGGTTCAACCCAAGTCCCCACCATAAACCGGAGATAAGCAGTGCTCTGGTCTTTCTGTATGTTTCTCTTATTAAAATAAAATAATTTAATTATCAAAAAAAGAAAAATAAACAGAAAAAGTATAGAATTATTGAAAGTTTTATTAACACAAAAAATGAATTAGGGTTGTATTGATAATTTAATAAAGAAAAATAATCATGTGGGGCCAAGTGGTGGTGCACCTGGTTAAGCAAACACATTACAGTGTTCAAGGACCTGAGTTCAAGTCCCTGGTCTCCACCTTTAGGGGGAAAGCTTCAGGAGTGGTGAAACAGGGCTGCAGGTGTCTCTCTCTCTCTTCTCCTTTCCATCGGGATCCCCCTCCCCTTTCAATTTCTGGCTGTCTCTATCCAATAAATAAATAAAGATTTAAAAAAGAAAAATAACCATGCTAATACTAATGGTTATTATGATTATTTTATTGACAGATAATCTATTTTATGAAAAAGAGCTTAGAGAATTTTTCTTAATAAACATTATGTGACAGTCTATCCTTTACAACCTCAATAGAGAAAGCATCTTTTGAATTTAGGTGGTTATTTTTGTCATCTCTAGTAAACTGTAAAATTGCATATATATATATATATATATATATATATATTACTTCAAAGAGATATATATATATATATATATATATATATATATATATAATCCCAAGCTCAGACATAATTTTCTGTAATCAAAGAATTTATTTCTAAAATCTAGTTGTTTTCAATATCAACACCAGTGAAATCAGAGGGAAAAAAAAAACCCTAAAATTGTTGCTAGCCAACAAAACTCTTCTTTTAGGGCATTCAAAAGTGTACATAAAATAAGGAGCCAAAAAACAGCGGCAAGATATATAACTTGTCATAGACTATGTATATACAAACTAGTCTGAAAATAGTTCTGGCACAGTATTATATTCAAAATATTTAATTAACCTAACCTTTAATTATCCATTTTTGGAATAATTGCTAATAGTTAACAGGACTATTTTAAGCATCAAATGCAATTCTCTATTGGTTATCCTAAATCACAGGCCTGGCATATAGAGGTGGTTAAAAGTAAGCTATGATCTTGTGACAGCAATTTAAACTTGAGGAAATTAGTATGGTTTCTAAAGTAAAACATACTTATGTTATTCAACATATGGAGTGGATCTGTTTCAAATAATCAAGATTTTGTCATCAACTCCCTAAATAAAATAAAAAATAAAACAACAGAAAGTGAAGGATACTATGTTGACAGAAATACATTGAACAACATCTAAATGAAAAATTTTGTTCTCAAAAAAACCTATTGAAAAATTTAAAAAGCTAAATATCAAAAAAATGCTTAGTAGTTTGATACCTGGAAAAAGACTTCTGTATGAAACATCAAAATAGCTCACTTGGATAAGGCAACGCTTTGCTAAGTGAGTGACCCAGGTTCTGTTTTGATATCCAACACACTGAAGGAATCTTCAATGCTGTGATCTCTTTCTTTCTCTTTTTCTGCCTCTTTATCTTGCTATATGTAAGAAAGAAAAATAATCATCCCAGAGTGACAAAACCCCAGAAGAATATCAAAGAAAGAAAGAAAGGAAAACAAAAACTCATGTCTACCACATATAAGAATTCAGTTCATACAAAATAAAACTACTTATTAGTAAAAAATGAATGACTGATTATTTTATGCAATAACTTGAATAGGTCTCAAGGTCATTATGGTAAGTGAGGATGCCAATTTAAAAAGTCACACAATAGGATTCCACCAACTGACAGTCTTAAAATCACAACTTTAGAGAAGTATAAGACATCTTAGTGATTTATAGAAGTTAAGGATTAGGGTGTGAAAATTAGACTAATGAAGTGGTAAAACAAGGAATATTTTTGTTGTGATTGTTGCTATCAGGATTTCACCATTCAGGTCCAACTTTTTCAGGTAGAAAGAGAAAGACAGAGAGAGAGTGAGGAAAAGAAATCACAGTACTGAAACTTCCCCTCATGTGTTGGGGTGTGGGGCAGATTCAAAGCTAGTTTGCATATCTGTCAAAGTAGGCACTGTTGGGAATATGTGTAAGCCTGATAGAGCTTAGGGAGAACCACCCCCATCTTTGGATGGAGGTCTGAGAAGATAACCTCTTGGTAAGTCTCTCTCAACCGAGGTGAGCATAAGGGGGGAAACTCAGACTTGGTTCTTTCCTTCTTGACTCTCAGGTCCACAGATACCCCAGTACTTCCCTCCATTAACTGCAGGCCACATGGCCGCAGATTCACTCATTCAAAGTCACCTTCTGATCACAGAAGAACACACCTTATTACACACTTCATCACACACCTCAGACCCCAGATAAGAGAAATTCCAAACTATATGGCTTTTGATATTCATCTTCTCTCTGTCTCATCCTATGGGTTTAACCCCTATGCTTCTCTTAAATATCTTTGGATAATTAAGCTGCTTGTGTCATGGAGAATAACTGTCTTGTATCTCATTAATTCCTGTCATACCAGCCCCCTACCTTAGGGGCATGCTGACTGTTAAGAAACCTGTAATTTCTGTCATATTTCAACAATAATTACCTCCATTGCTTTTCTATTTAACTCATGTCAATTTTGCTAATAAACGGACTCTAGGATTCTGGGACTCTAAGGACTCAGATTCTAGATTCACGCTAAGAGTCCCCTGGTGTCTTTTACTTCGTGTCACCCCTGTCGTGAGCAAGAAAGAACCAGCCATTTACCTTTCCCCTGGAGGCCACCCTGCCGGAGAGGGAGAGAGACACCCCGAAAAGGCACACTACCTAAGTGTATTATTTTACCAGCCCAAGACAGGTTAATGCATAGTTGTGCATCTTGATTATGGTGGCTAGTAGATGTGCCTACACATATAGTGACATAGAACTACATACACATTGGGAGTCGGGCTGTAGCACAGCGGGTTAAGCTCAGGTGGCGCAAAGCACAAGGACCGGCATAAGGATCTCAGTTCGAACCCTGGCTCCCCACCTGCAGGGGAGTCACTTCACAGGCGGTGAAGCAGGTCTGCAGGTGTCTATCTTTCTCTCCTCCTCTCTGTCTTCCCCTCCTCTCTCCATTTCTCTCTGTCCTATCCAACAACGACAACAACAATAATAACTACAACAATAAAACAACAAGGGTAACAAAAGGGAATAAATAAATAAAATAAATATTTAAAAAAAGAACTACATACACACATCATATCAATGTCAGCTTCCCATTTTTAAAATATGTATTTGTGAGACAGGAGTAAGATATAATCAAAGTATTATCTGGAATATGTAGAGTCAAAGATAAAACTTGATACTGTACATATGCAAAGCCTTCTACTTTGAATCACTTCCTCAGCTACTTTTTTTTCTGGTTTTGATACTATGTTATTATATAACAAGATAAGATGTAACCATCTGATAGTGTGGGTAAAAGGCATATTAACCCTAATTCTGCAATACTGTGAATCTATCATTATTTAAAAAATATCTCAAGTGTTTAAGAAACATAAAGAGCAAAATTTATCAGAAATGTCATCAGAGACTCTTTTCAAATCTAAAAGTCATTTCAAAAAAACACACTAATAATAAAAAGCGATCTTGGGGCCAGGAGGTGACACACATTGCAGTGGCCTGGCTGAGTGTACGTGTTGCAAGGCAGTGGCCTGGTTGAGTGCACGTGTTGCAGTGCATAAGGATCCGATTCAGGGGGAAAGCTTCATGAATGGTGAAGCAGGGCTGCAGGTGTCTCTCTCTTCCTCTTTTCCTCTCTATCTCCCCTTCCTCTGGTTCCCTCTGAGGGAATGATATTTCACAGGATCCTTGGAGCAACTATTATTTCTCATTCAGGCAAATTTCTAAGTAAATAATTCTTCCCAGAGGACAAGATCTTCTTTGGAAGCACTATAACAATTTATTATTAACTTTTTAATAATTAAAATAGCTACTAATTTTGTGAGATAAAGAGACCACAGCATCATTCCACACTGGCACATAGGGTGTCAGGGGTTAATCTAGAGTCCCATATGTGCTACTTCTTCACTATATTAATTGTACCACCTCCCTGAAGAGAGGATATTTTAAATTATTTTATTTAAGAGTTAGTGATTTACAGTACAGTTGTTGAAACACAGGTACAATTTCTTATCTCCCCATAATAGAGATCAACAAAACACTCTCATCCTCAACTCGTATTTTTTTTTTTTGCACCATCATGCTCTAGGACCCCAAAGGTCTCCTTACCCAACCCCTCATTCTCCTTCCCTAGAGCCCTTTGCTTTGTTCAATACACTAAATCCAGTTTTGACTTGTAGAAAGTCAACAGTGAGATACCCTTTCACTACTGTGAGATGATGACTTCTTAATATATGCTGTTCTGGATAAAATTTTCAGAGTTCAGATTTTGTGAGTTATCTTACCCCCACCAGGCTGATATTTAGTACTTGAAAAAAAAACTATTAAGTTCCATTAAGTACTTGAAAAAAAACTATTAGCATTCATTGAGAAATTTAGATTAATAAATTCCATTATCTCTTAGAAATAAGCACCCATTTATGTTCTAAGTCAAGTTTGTGGTAAATCTGGATTTACCTGTATAAATCTAGTTTTCAAGGGTTTCATTTCTCTTCCTAAATCCCTTCAAACCCCTCTGTCATTCCCTTCCCCCCAGTAATTTTAATAGGATAGATATTTTTAGGCAACATTCCTTCATACATTCTTAGCAACATTCTCCAGAAATTCCTTGTCTTTAAATGAAATCTGAATTTCCCTTAGCATTAGTTTCTTAGTGAGTGCAGAGTCTGGACAATACTTCTTTCAGAGACAGTGAAAGAGGGGAGAGAGACCACAGTACTAGGGTTCCCCCACCCCTCTCAACCCCCAATGCTGCTGTGACATTCCCATGTTGTAGCAGGGTTTGAACCTGGGCTGCACACATCAAGGGACACACTCTACCCAATGAAGTATCTCTTTAGCCTGCTATAATTTTATGATTTTATGATACTTTATTATCCTGAGATGCATTGGATCGACCTTCCCGTGGTGCATCCTGTGAGTACCCATTCATTGGGGAAACTATGATCCTTCCTAGCCGACTGAATCCACATGGATCCCAGTCACTTTCAAAGCCAGCAACAAGCAGCTCCTGACAGCTTTCAAGCTGTTGGTCCTGCTCTTCAAGTCCTCCAACTTAATGTTGAGGGGCTGTCCTTTGCTAAACGCGTTCTTATTGGTCAATTGGTGATTCAGCATCAGGCAGATGTCATTTGCCTAAAAGAAACACATATAGCAGTCGATGAAGCTGCTCGATTCACCATCAGTGGATTTGATTTAATATGCTATAATCTCCATCCTAAACACGGCCAAGCTATCTACGCCAAATCGTATCTTGCGGAAGTTTACCATACGGCCTCTTCGACCTTCTACGACTCCATTACTATTGGAACTATTCAGCTCATGGGATAATGAGGTCCTGCCTAGCCCGAATCACCCAGCCTTTTACATTGGAGACTTTAATAGTCATCACCAAGACTGGGGATATTCCTCCACTCATGCTGACGGCTCTATCTTAGCCGACTAGGCTTCAGCGAATGACCTCTCCCTATTATACGATCCCAAACAGCCAGGCTCTTTTCACAGTGCTAGATGGAATAAAGACTCGTCACCCGACCTGTGCTGGATTAGCACAGTCAACAGTTAAGCCTTTCCCACTACCAGACAAGTTCTCAAGGACTTCCCGCACAGTCATCACTGCCCAGCTATCATCCACACTGGTCTCCAGTTCCCACTGATTCTGTGCTTGGAGAAACTAAGATGGAACTTTCGGAAAGCAAACTGGCATCTGTTCAGTGATCTTACCAACAAATCTATTCCTGCAATTCCAATTAACTCTATCCCCTCTGAAGAATCCTACAGGTGCTAGACTGGCCAGCTCCTCATGGGGCGCGAGCACTTCCACACTACGATCATCATCTCTGGCATTATGCTATTCCACTGCAGAATACTGTGCCCCAGTATGGTTCTGTAGCCCCCATGTCCACTTGGTCGATTCCAAATTATATTCCTCCATGAGGATAATTTCTGGAACCATCCTTTCCACCCCTGTTCCATGGCTGCCAGTTCTTAGCAACATTGCCCCTCCAGATATTCGTCGGGATGCAGCATCATCTAAGTTCATTTCCCACGTCTATGCTCGACCGGACCTGCCAATATACGCGGATATCTTCACCCACCCTTTCCAACGCTTGACGTCTCGTCATCCAATCTGGTCTCCTACGCCTACACTGAATTTCTCTGTTCCAGACTCTTGGAAACAGAGTTGGCAGTCAGCTGAGTTAAAGAACAAACACCTCATCACAGACCCTTGCAAGCATCAACCCGGCTTTGACCTAGCACGTTATGATTGGGCCCTCCTCAATCGCTATCGAACAGGCCATGGCCGGTGCGCCGCTATGTTCCATCGCTGGGGAGCCAGAGATGACCCGAACTACCCCCTGCGGCTCCAGACAGACTATGACCCACATAGTCAAGGACTGCCACCTCTTCAGATTCAAAGGAGGTCTCGAAACTTTACATCAAGCTCAACCTGACGCTGTTGACTGGCTACAGAAGAAGGGCAAACACTAGAAGAAGAATCCTGAGATCTTGATCCCTGAGATTTTCTTTCCTTGGGAAGTTAATTCCTGTAAATAGCAGACTACTCCCCTGCAGTTGTATCACAATAAGCAAGCCACCTCTGCCTTTCTACCTCTCTGTATGTATTGCCTGTCCCCCAAAAGATTGTAAAAATATTGTAACAAATCAAATGATCTAGAAATATAATACATTTTAAACAATTACAAGCTTATTGGAGTATATTTTTAGAAATCTCACGTTACCTCATTATCTGTTAGATATACTGGCAAAGCAATACACTTTACTAGTACATTATATATATAAACATGTATCCAAAATTAGTGTGTGGCATGTATTTATTTTTTTCAAAATGGATAGTTATTAACCTATCACCACAATTTCATGTTTATAAGTTGCATCACCCCATAAACAAATTGATTTGTACTTTTTAAAGTCAATGCAGTTCTTCAGTTCACAGTCCTAACAAATGGCAATGAAGTATGCTTAAAAATGTTTTTAATGTTGAGATAATTTTAGAAATACACAAAGTTGAAAATGTTTTGAATATGACATGCTCTTTCAGTTTGACTTCCTATTAACATCACCATAGAATAATGGTAAAACTAGGTGATTAGACTTGGAATAATACTAAGTATTATTATTATTAGACTTGGAATAATACTAAGTATTATTCCAAGTAAGTAAAAAACATAATTTGTTAAAAATATACTTTTTAATTTTCTCAATGCTTCCTCTTTATTCATGGGTCTAGCTTCTGGACTCATTCTGTACCTAGTCATTATGCCTCATTGTGGATATCATGGAGAATGTGCGAGTATTCTGCTTCTGCTAAAGTTCTTCACACTAATTTTAGCAATCACCATAAATATAGCTTACAGTAATCATTGTTGTGTGTTCTAATGGTGTTTTTCTATTTGCTCAGTATTTTTTCACACAAAATTTCAGTGAGGATAATATATACTTCTACTGTATTAGCTTTATGAGACTAAAAAGTAAATCTCATTTCAAGTGCTTACATAATTTCTCATTTAACTTTATAATGCATACAGGTGATTAGAGTATAAAACTTCAATGAATTCAAAGTTCTAAATTCAGATCAGTTCAACCTTTAGCAAATAGGTGAGCAGAATAATCTGCCATGTCGCTGTCAATACTGTCAATCTTCCGTGTTACTAAAGGAAGTAGGGATTGATGTCATGTAAGTCCTAACTTTTGCTAATAACTTACAAAAATAAAGATTTTTATGCTCTGTTTAATGCATATTAAATGTCAGACTTTGTACATGACTTAAGTACTTAATTTAACTCTAATAAGTGTCCATTTGTGAATGAATAATATGACTGTTGCCAGGAGGTAGCACAGAAATAAGCTGTACACTGTTTTGTGTGTGAAACTCAGTCTTGATTTCTGAAGCTATATGGTAGGATCATATATGTAAAGGAAGATGAGCTAAGTGACATGTCCTCCCAGAATTTTCCCAGTAAAATTCAAAAATCATAAAAATTCTTACTAGAACACAACACTGCAATGTAATTCTGATACTGACTATGAGATACAGTATGGATTCCACAAATTAAAAGCACAGTCATAAAATGGCAAACACTAGGTGACCTCACAGATAGAAGTTAAGAAACCAGGAGAGAGTAGGAAAATCAAAAGGAAATTTGGAGGGGGTGTGGAATACATTGTATCAAAGCAAAAGACTCTGGGCAAGGAAAGAGGACAGGTGGGGGTGGAGAGGGAGAGAACCTTGGGTTCCTGGTGGATAAAAAGGAACTAAGTGGGGGGATAGAGTGATCTACAAAGAACTATCACAGGAAGATGAGAAATTGAAAAAGATGAGAAATTGTGCCTGTGTCAAGACTGTACAGACAACCATTAAGCCCTCGATAAAAGAAAGTCTCCTCACTTTACAATCTAGTCACAGGTTTCAGGGTTCCTAGGCCACTCACATTTTGCACAAATAACTGTAATTCAGAAATTCCCATGCACTATAAAGTTCAAGAATTAACTAGACTGGCTCACAGAAGTCAGGAAATTGCTACAGTGACTATTTTCATTCTGAAGCCTAGATATCAGCACTAACAAAATGAAGAATCTTGAGATCTGGGACAAGAAGGGTATGAACTTTCCTGCTTCCAGATTCCTTTCCCTAAATGGTCAGGGTTTATCACCCTCCCAGCACATGGGTGTGATTATTAAACCAATCATTTTACCTGAGTGTTCAAAGGTTTTATTGTCATTCAGATAGAATTAATGGAATCACTGGTCATGTGGCTGATCTCAGTCTCTAAAACTCTCCACCCCAGAGGAATTTGGGTTTTAACTGCCACCAGGCTGTTCCTCTGGCCTGGGATGATTTCACTAGTATTAGCTCAGAAGTCAGGGAGATGATCACAAGAGATAACAAAGTCAGGCAAATCTAAGGATTTAAAACTCAACTCCTAGAACCCCTAAAAAAAAAAAAAGAAAGAAAAAAGAAAAAAAGGAAGGGAAAGAAAAGATAAAGAAAGAAATAAAAAAAAATAGAGCATGTCTTTAGTATACAAGGTTAAGATAAGTTTGTATGAGAGTGTGTAATCTTAAAAATTATCCTTACTGTCTTTTGGTGGTGGGAATGGTGTTTATGTACACTCCTAGTACAGTGTAATCATATAAATCACTAGTTAATTAATATGAGAGGGGGAAAATTAATTGTATGTCTCAAAGTTTTTAAAACACAGACTTAGTCTTTTTAATATATAGGCTATGTATTTGATATGCGGACTCTCTCAAAAGCTTAGACCAAGTAGATCAGAAGCAACCAGTGGCAATGCTATATACAAGATACTGAGTACTATACAGCAAACCCTAACAAAAGGACTTTTCAAAGTTAACCCAATTACCAAATAATATGATGATAACATTAACTATCCATTGTCTTTTTGAACCCTAAGACAGCAGGAATCTCACATCTCCACTAGAGAGCCTATTATTTCCCCCAGTCCTGGAACCTTAGGATAGGGCCCACTTTCCCGCATACCTCTCCCAATCCATATCAAATAATATTGCATCTGCCGTTCGCAACCTAATCAATGAAACGATTGCCACCTCAACATGCTTCAGCTCATTCTGTGTCCAGAGACTTCAGGTGTGGAATGACAACACTTCAGCTTCATTACTCGGGTGAGACCTTTCCTTTCATAGTATTCTCTAATTCCATACCAGGTGATTCACTTTCTAACAAAGTCCCAAAACCTAGATATAAACCAGGTTCTGTGAGAGAGAGCATATGTTCACACGTATCCATAAACTACTGCAAAACACATAGCTGAAAGCAGAAGTACACTAGAGTTTGCAGTGAGTACCCCCCCGAACACTTCCTCTCCACTATTCCAACCTTTGGGTCCATGATTGCTCAACAATTTGTTTGGCTTTGTATGTTAACTCACTTTTCAGCCCCCAGGTTCCAGATGTCATCAGGATGCCGGCCAGGCTTCCCTGGACTGAAGACCCCACCAATGTGTCCTGGAGCTCTGCTTCCCCAGAGACCCACCCTACTAGGGAAAGAGAGAGGCAGACTGGGAGTATGGACCGACCAGTCAACGTCCATGTTCAGCGGGGAAGCAATTACAGAAGCCAGACCTTCCACCTTCTGCAACCCACAACCACCCTGGGTCCATGCTCCCAGAGGGACAGAGAATGGGAAAGCTATCAGGGGAGAGGATGGGATATGGAGATTGGGTGGTGGGAATTGTGTGGAGTTGTACCCCTCCTACCCTATGGTTTTGTTAATTTATCCTTTCTTAAATAAAAAATAAATTAAAAAAATATCCTTAAAACTCACCTTAAAATGAATAACTATGGAAATTCAGGGTTATTGCCAAAATGATTATCTACCATTGTTTAATATGGGTATAAAGGAAAGAAAATTAAAAATATATATACAAATTACAATCAACTAAAATTTAAGAATATAAAGGTCATCTTTTTTCTTCCATTCTTCCTTTCCTCCCTCCTTCTTTCTTTCCTTCCTTCCTTCCTTCCTTCTTTCTTTTCTTTCTCTATCTCTCTTTCTTTCTTTCTTTCTTTCTTTCTTTCTTTCTTTCTTTCTTTCTTCTCTCTTCCTTTCTCTTCTTCTTTATTATTGCCACCAGGGTTACCCTTTGGGTTTAGTGACAGCGCTATGAATCCTCCGCTTTCTGCAGCCATGTATTATTCTTATTTTTCCCTCTCATTCTTTCTAATTTTTATTAAATAGGATAGAAATTGAAAGGGGAGGGTAGAGATAGAAAGAAGCAGAACCTGAAGAAGATCCCCTGCAAGTGGGGAGCAGGGCTTGAGCCTGGGTCCCTGCACATGGTACTATATGGCTAAACCGGGCACCACCGCCTGACTCCCTAAATACCATTTTCCTTTACCAGAAATCATGTAGAAAACAATCATGATCTATTTTCCCTGGTGATACATATATATAATACTTTTTCTCTAGTTCACTAAATATTTCTGAAATATATTTAAGCAGTTCTAGGGAAAATAGAGGAGGAGTAATTTAATTAAAAAGTGAAGAAAAGCATAAAAAGAGCACTCAGATGAGATACTGAAATTACAAGTATTTTTAACAAAACAATATTAAGTGGACTTTATGGGAAGAACAATAAATGGACATTGGCTACAAATATTCTACCTAGAGGACCAGGAAGTAGCACACGGCGTTAAGCGCACACAGTAGTACCAAGCTCAAGGACTGAACAAGGATCCTGGTCCAAACCCCAGGCTCCCCATCTGGGGAGGCGGTGGGGAGGTGGTTGCTTGACAAGCTGTGAAGCAGGTCTGCAGAGGTCCTTCTCTCCCCTTATTTTCCCCTCCTGTCTCAATTTCTCTCTGTCCTATCCTATAACAACAACAACAACAAATTCTACCTTTTGTAAAGTCAGTCATTAAGTCATATTAAGAAAAGCAATATAAATCAGCAAATTAGTTAATTCCTGAGAATTAAAATATATGTATGTGTTGTTCAACACAATTTCTATATATTAGTTTAAAAATGTGAAATTGAATTTAAATAAAAATGATCTAATTATAAAATAGAATAAAAATAAACAAAGCTTCTAGAACTTTTGAAACACTATTGTGATGTGAAATTATGTTGTAACATCTAACATAGAGATAATGAAATCTGTCTAATAATTACAACCACAAAAATTAAGTAATGAGATATAACATGACCAAGCAGTGAGTGAATTATTACTTGAGAATGAAGGGGAAAAAATATAAGGATAGCATAGGTGGAAAATAAATTAGTTGGAGTTTTATCTTACATGGCCATCAAAAATTTGAATTCTAAAACCAAATGTTTTAATTCATTAAGACATTCCTAATAATTATATAAAGATGAAATAATCAATTAAGTTAATTAATACCGTTTAATTTTTTCTAAATTGTTACTGAATTTGAGGTGCTATATTCCTTTTTCTTCAAAACCAAATGATTTCTCTATTTCATTGACAGTAGATAACTACGTACTTAAAACAAAAATACAGGAAACAGAAAGGTCCTTTAGTTCTAAATTAACAAATTGAAAGGAAGCATAAAATTCCTTACTTTGTGTAAACCCTAGAAATTCATCTGAATATTAAAAGTTTTTTTCTAGAAATTTTAATGTAAATTCTAAGTGCAAATTCAATTGGGCTTTTTGTCTATAATTATCATAACAGCAATAAAGATCAACATTCTTAGAAAGCATTTGCCTTTTCCACTATCATTAAAAAAAAAAGAAAAAAGAGGGAGTCGGGCTGTAGTGCAGCAGGTTAAGCACAGGTGGCTCAAAGCCCAAGGACCCATGGAAGGATCCCGGTTGAGCCCCCAGCTCCCCACCTGCAGAAGAGTCGCTTCACAGATGGTGAAACAGTTCTGCAGGTGTCTGTCTTTCTCTCCCCCTTTCTATCTCCCCCACCTCTCTCCATTTCTCTGTGTCCTATCCAACAACGATGACATCAATATCAACAATAATAACTACAACAATGAAAAACAAGGGCAACAAAAGGGAAAATAAATAAATATAAAAAATTAAAAATAAATTTTAAAAAAGCACCTTGTGAAAATTATTGCTAAAGCAGTGTCTGAAACTGGACAGTGAAAATTCTTCCTGAGTCTAGAACATCTGATTCATTCTGAACATGTATTTCATCATTCAATTTTCTCATTGTTCCATTTGGATATTGACTAGAAGTTGCAAGCTGTTTGGATAGACAGTATAACTTCTAGAAAAAAATGTACTGTTTTAATATAAGAATGAATAGTTTTCATTTAAGAATGAATTGAAGTGGGAATATTTTTGACATTTGCACATATGTAGACACTTTTTATAATGCCAAGTTACTTGTAAAGAACTACGGTGGTAGAGGAAATGAGTATAAAGTAGGACATTTAGAAGACATTATAGTGTTTAGCATTTTGAATAAAAATCTGTTGCTTTTGTAATAAATGTTGAAATTGCTTTAAAATCTTCTGTAGTAATTTAAACTCATATTTGTGTTCTGTGAAGATGAACAGTTTTAAATTACTGTCCTCAATGAGGTATGTGAAATGATACAACAAATCAATGTCTGGATAAAGTTGACAGAAAAAAAAAACACATTTTTCAGTGATAGGGAAGATAGCTTAACTGGTAGACATTTGAACTTTAATGCCTTAGGTTTCTAGTTCAGTCTCTAATACCACCACATGTCCTAGAGTGCTCAGGCTTTTCTCTATCCTTATTTTCTCTCTCTCTCTCTGTCTCTCTCTCTCTGATGTAATAAAAAACAAGCCTTAAAAAATTTGAAAAACCTGCAAGAATATGATTATATAGGGGTGTATGGAGTGTGTCTTGTACATGCATTTTATTATATGTTAATATTTACAAGTACTGCTTTATCTTTAAAAATTAGTTATGCATGTACTTCTTTCAAATAGAAAGAAGAAGTTGACTATTAATATCATTATTTTATTTCATCTAAGTAGTGGTTTTATTTATTTATTTACTTTTCCCTTTTGTTGCCCTTGTTTTATTGTTGTAGTTATTATTGTTGTTATTGATGTCATTGTTGTTGGATAGGACAGAGAGAAATGGAGAGAGGAGGGGAAGACAGAGAGGAGGAGATAAAGTCAGACACCTGCAGACCTGCTTCACTGCCTGTGAAGCAACTCCAGGGCTCGAACCTGCATCCTTATGCGGGTCCTTGTGTTTTGCGCCACGTGCACTTAACCCGCTGTGCTATCACCTGACTCCCCTGTGGTGGTTTTAGTTGCTATCTTTGCAAGTGTTCTGAATCAATTTGTTGCACATATTTATCTGGGAATATTTCTGTATTAAAGTAGCAAAAGTATAGTGGAAGCAAATACGATTTTAAGAATACCTCATATGGTCAAGTTTGATAAAGAATGGAATAAAGGAGCACATTTTTATGCAAACTATACAATACAAAGGATACAGATATAAATAGTGTAAATGAAGTTCAGAGTAAACCAAAATAACAATGCGCTTGGAAAATTTCAGTTCATTGAATTGAATTTCTTTGAGAAATATGTGATAATCTGAAGATATAATGGTGTGTGTGTGTTTGTAGTTGGTGCGTTATTTTTGTTACAAATGATCAGGAATTCAAATAGAAATCTATGTCAAATAGAAAGAAGAAGTTGACTATTAATATCATTTTTACTATAGTGGAAAATCAATATCAAGGACAGTTGTATTTTTCAGAGCAATCTTGGTTTCAATGTTAGTTTTAATTTGATAATAACAATTATACTAGAGAAAAAGTTGGAGAAAATGAATGTACAGATTAGCCAAAATATATACCAAAACTTTGGGCTATATTTTAGACCTATTCCTCCTTAATTCTTACTCATTTTCTTCTTTTAATGATTTATTAATTCATAATTTGTATGAATTTCCTTACTACACTATCACCTATCTTATTTTAATGTGAACTCACATGTATTCTTACTTGTAAGATTAAATGAAAACTTCTTGATGTCCTAGTTCCTGATTAGAAAAAGAGGTGAAGGGGTAGTGGTAAAAGGAAAACAAACCAATGACTTGCACCATGATAAAAAGATCTTTCCAGTGCTCTAGTTAAAAATATGAATGAATGAAATAAACTACTCCCTATCAACATTATTTTGAAAAGAGGAAGTACTGGCATAAGATAATTGTTTGCCTGGCTAGTCATTAATTTTATGCAATTCAAAGTATTTAAAAAGTTTTAGAAGGACTCAGAAATTGAGGATTAGCAATCTGAATCTTAAAACAAGGAAGTTGCTCACTTAGTAAAGTGTACAGGGCACCATGCATGAGAACCCCTCCTTGAGGCCCTGGCTACCACACAGGAACTCCTATAGTGAAGAAGCTTTATGAGAACTGGAGAGTTGCTGTGTTTATCTCCATCTTTGTCTCTCATCCTCTATTTTGGGAAAAAAAAAAATGGCAGAGTGGTAGAGTTGTGGAGGCACCAAGCCCTTAGGATAGCCCTGATAGAAAAAATGCTGGTAATTTGTTAAATATACTAAGAAAGTCTAAACTAAACATCTAAATGTAGAAATATACACATAAATATTGGATTGCTATATAAACATGTAACATTTATTATATGAAATTTTTATATATTTGTGTATATAAATATATTTTTAAAATGCATACATACATGATTAAAGAATAGCATAAATTAAGATGAAAGTCTACTTCTATCTATTATAGTTCCCAGGATTGTCTTTTCCTGTCTGTGACATTAAAAACTTTAAATTTACTCTTTTTTAAAAAATTGTATTTATAAAAGGAAACAATGTAGATAAACATCATTCCCACCACCAAAAGACTGTGTCCCACCCCATTGTCCCACTCCCTGCTCCCTGAAGCCAAACATACACCCTCTCCCTCAACCCAGGGTTTTCATTTTGGTGCCCTACTCCAAACTCAGTCAAATCCTGCTTTGAGTTTCCCTTTCTGTTCTTATTTTTCAACTTCTGTTTATGAGTGGGATCATCCCATATTCATCTTTGATTTCTTTTTTAAATTTCTTTATTGGGGGAATTAGTGTTTTACATTTGACAGTAAATACAATAGTTTGTACATGCATAACATTTCTCAGTTTTCAACACAATGATACAACCCCACTAGGTCCTCTGTCATCCTTTTTGGACCTGTGACCTCCCCCAACCCAACCTAGAGTCTTTTACTTTGGTGCAATACACCAACTCCAGTTCAGGTTCTATTTGTGTTTTATCTTCTGATCTTATTTTTATTTTTTTAAGTGATCTTTACTTGATAGAGACAGCCAGAAATTAAGAGGAGGGGGGGCATGGAGAGGGAGGGGGACAAAGAGACACCTGTAGCACTGAAGCACCACTCCTGAAGCTTTCCTCCTGCAGGTGGGGACCTGGACTTGACCCTGCATCATTGTGCATTCTAACATATATGCTCAACCAGGTGTGCCACCAGCCAGCCCCCTGAGCTTGTTTTTCTTTCTCTTTTTTAATTTTGTATTTATAAAAAGGAAACATTGACTAAACCATAGGATGAGGGGTACAACTCCACACCAGTCCCACCACCAGATCTCCTTATCCCATCCCCTCCACTGATAGCTTTCCTATTCTTTATCTCTCTGGGACTATGGACCCAAGGTCACTGTGGGATGAAGAAGGTGGAAGGTCTGGCTTCTGTAATTGCTTCCCCACTGAAAATGGGCATTGATAGGTCGATCCATACTCGCAGTCTGCCTCTCTCTTTCCTTAGTGGGGAAAGGCTGTGGGGAAGCAGAGCTCCAAGGCACATTGGTGGGGTTGTCTGTCAAGGGAAGTCTGGTAGGCATCATGCTAGCATCTAGAACCTGGATGTTGAAAAGAGAGTTAACATACAAAGCCAAAAAAAAGTTAACCAATCATGGACCTAAAGGCTGGAATAGTGCAGATGAAGACTTGTTGGGGCCCTCTATTTTGTAGATAGCTAGTAGGCATATTTTAGCTATATTCCAAAGGGCCTGTGGCTATACTAGTGTTTTTTTTTTTTTTTTTTGAGTGTTTTGTTTGTATTTTTGCCTGAGCTTGAAATCTTATATGCAGGTGGATCTTAATTATTGTCTGGGGAGATGATGTCATGACTGGCAGAAGGACAGAAAGCTGTAGCTCCCAAATATGGAAAAGGTGTATAAATATTGTTGACTGTAAACCCCATCGATTTGATGTGATCTGGGACCCATATTCAGCTTAGGAGACTATGGGACCTCTGCAACCCTACAGATATGAGCTCACATTCTCATGAGTAGGAACATACCAAGCTGCCCCAATATCAGGAGACATCTTACTCAGGTGTAGCATAGAGTATATTGTCCAACCTCCCTTAGGAGGATGGAACATTCTCTATCATTGTTGATAGAAGTTCAGGGAAAGGTTCTATGGGGGCCCACAAAGGAGTCTATTGTGTTGTTCCTGATAGAAATGACCGGTAACAATGGAGAGAGGGATTTATTCGAGGACTAGGTCCATCATGTCTGTTTGGGAATCTAAGGACTCCCCAATTTGGGTGGCCTGATGGGGTGGTCTTTGTCTTTCTGACTTTGCTCACTTAACATAGTTCCATAATTTTCTGTTTGTTGTTAAATGTTAGCTTTACTCCACTGTGATCTGAGAAGATACTTTGGATGATTTCAATGTTCTTGAATTTGTTGATACTGTCTTTGTGGCCTAACATATGATCTATTCTTGAGGATGTGCTGTGTGGATTTGAAAAGAATATTTATTCTAGTTTTTTGGGGGTGAAGAACTCTGAAAATGTCCAGGAGGTCTACTCTGTTCATCTCTTCATTTAATTCTTTTGTTTCTTTGTTGATTCTATGCTTTGTTGATCTGTCTAAGTGTGAGAGTGGGGTGTTGAAGTCTCCCACTATTATTGTATTGCTATTGATGTACTTTTATAGTTCTTTCAGTAGGAGCTTGATGTATTTAGATGGTCCCTCACTGGGTGCATATATGTTAATAATTGTTAAATGTTCTTGGTTGGTAGATTCTCTAATCATTATATGATGGCTTTGCCTATCTTTTATTACTTTATTTAATTTACAGTCCATTGTGTCAGAGATGAGAATGGCTGTTCCTGCCCTTTCTTATGGTCCATTAGCCTGTAGGGTAGTTTTCCATCCTTTCACTTTAAGTCTGTGTTTATGATGTGGTTTTTATTTTTCTATTCTGTCATTCTTCAGTTGTTGTGTTTTGAGTATAAGCCACCTTATACTAAAGACCTTTATGAAAAATGCAGTCACCAACCTCAGAAATTACAACGGCAGTAACTGAAGCAAGGATTGACGCAGTTCAACCAATACCAGTCATCCAAACAACACCTCCAGTCCAAGAAAAAATAACAACGAAATCTAAAAGACAAAGAAAGAGAAAGGAAAAAAGGGAAAGCAAGAATAGATGATTTTGCAAATCTACTGTACAGTATAAGTTCTATGGATAACAAGAGGATAAAGGGATGTAGAAATGAGAGACACATACACATACACACACAGAGTCCACTCTAAGACAGATTTTTTCCAGAAAATAATTCACAAATGAGTATCAGTGAATTCAGAAAGCAAAAGAAGGAAGAAATAAAACAAAACAAAACAAAAAAAAAGAGCAGTGAAAGAGTTTTTTGTTTATGTATTTGTTTTTGTTTTTTGAATTATCTAGGAGGAAAGAAAAAGAAGGGTAGAAGGAAGAGGTAGGGAGAAACAAGTTCCTCTCACAATGGATAGGACACCCAGACACCTATCAGTGGAAACAACAGTTAATTTTGGTCAACATTAAGAAGGAGGAGGAAAAAGGGACCTGTATATACTAATAGTAATAATAAAATAAAATAAAATATAGTAAAAAAACCCTAACAGTCAGTCTCCTGCTTTGACTGCTCTGGATTGGCTGCAGGCAGCCTGAGCAAAGACAGCCAATTATAAAAAGTATCCAACAACAACAACAACAACAACAAAAAAAACTCCAGGTAGCCTTTCCCAGGCAGGGCTGAGGCTCCGATTGGTCAAGCATTTTGTCACTCAAATAAAGCTCCAGCCACATAAAAGAGAGAGAGAGAGAGAGAAGGAAAACAAAATGAAAAAGGCTTGGAATGACACCCGTGGTGAGCCAGGAATCTTGGTAAAGAAAACAACACAGAAAGCCTTTTGGCAGCAGCTGAGGGCTAGTTCTGGAGGGTGGAGGGGTGAGTTCAGAAATAA
The DNA here is from genome assembly GCF_950295315.1 of Erinaceus europaeus. Lineage (NCBI taxonomy): Eukaryota > Metazoa > Chordata > Mammalia > Eulipotyphla > Erinaceidae > Erinaceus > Erinaceus europaeus. The sequence goes on from NC_080172.1 coordinate 85,113,293, forward strand.
TCAAGTCAAAAGATTTTCCTTTTTAAAAATTTTTTTTCTATTTTTTCTATTTATTTTTCCTTTTGTTGCCCTTGTTTTCATTGTTTTTGTAGTTATTATTGTTGTTGTTGATGACATCAATAATGTCATCATTGTTACATAGGACAGAGAGAAATGAAGAGCAGAGGGGAAGACAGAGGGGGGAGAGAAAGATAGATACCTGCAGACCTGCTTCACTGCCTGTGAAGTGACTCCCCCGCAGGTGGGGAGCTAGGGGCTGGAACCGGGATCCTTACGCTGGTCCTTGTACTTGGTACCACTTGTGCTTAACCCATTGCTCTCCTGCCCAACTCCCCAGAGAGAGTTTCTTTCAGAAATTAATGCAGTCCACAATACCCAGGAATACTGGAAAATGTACAGAATCATAAAGTATACATTTTTTCTATCAAGAGCATTTCCTACATGCCTTCATTTTAAGCATTATGCCACATTATTATTTTATATTTCCATAGTTACACTCTCTATATAGAGCATTAATTGATAATTTTGTAATAAATTAATTGATTATGTAAATAATTATTCTAGTATGTAATTAAGCTATAACTTAATCTATTATGGATTACAATTGTTATAAATCACTATATATATATATAATCATATATATTGCACAAGCACAAGTTATCCTCCCAATATTTTGTATTTCAAAACTTTTAAAACTTTGGCCAGTTGGGTGTTAATAGGAGTAGAATATACCTTCTCACAACAAGAAATATAGCTAACTTTCCCCCCAATATATCAATAAGAAAGAAAATGGTTCCCAAGATGATAACATTAATCAACAAAGCAATCCCTGAAATACGGAAACAAATGATATGAAGTTATCATTGTCCTGCTTTCCTGCCTATGAGAAGTTCTCCCACCTCAGTCTTTGGGGACAGAGTGCTGGGTTTATAGCAAAATTCTTTCAGGTTAGCCATATTCTGTTCATGAATAACAAGTCATAGACCTTGGAGAGGGAATAACAAGGGGAGCAAATAATAAGGGAAGGGAGCCACAAGGGGAGGGAACAAGAGGAAGAAGTGGTATAGAAAAAGATAGAATTCATGGATGTCCTACTTATTTACTGAAATTACTGTAGCTTCTTGACCATATATCAATAATGTAGATAAAATGAGAAAATTCCACAAAGAAAATATTTTCCCCAAATTATTTAAGTCAGCTGAATCTGTAATCAGCAAATATTGGAAAAAAAAAACATTGAAGTTTCATCAATAGGTAATGAACAATCAAGCCGATATAAGCCAACAGCAAGTTATAAACAGTAATAAAAAGAAGCAAATAGCTTCATGAAACATTATAGTTGAATCTCAAAATAATTATGCTGAGTGTAAACCTGATTAAGTCAATGTTTATAAGTAGAAAAAGAGTATTGCTAAAGTCCTGACTTATATTAGTGTTATTTCTCCCTCTTATCTTAGTACCTGAGGCCTGACTGTCGTGGTCTCCCTGTTGACTTTTAAGAAAATTTTATATTCTTAATTCTTATTCAGAATTTCCATTTGCTCTGATATAAACTACTCTTTCATAGAAAGAAAGAGAAGATTTGTATCTTAAGTAAAGAGTTCTTAAGTGAGAGTTTAATATTTTTTAAATGTGACAGGAACATACCTAATGTGTATTTATGTTTAAAATAAAACTTTTTTTAAATTTTTACTATTTGATTTTTTCCTTTCTTTTTTTAAAATTTATTTTTATATTGCAGAATTACATGCCAATAGGTGTTTGAATTCGCACCATTCCCATGACAATAGTTCTGAATCTTCACTCTCCCCACTGAATCCAATACAGTTCCCTTAAGGTTGTAGGCATGGGCCAACCATCATCTCTACAACTATCTGTCCACATTTATACATAGTTGCCCCTTTTTTTTTCTGATTCAATCCTCTCTTCCCCTCCAAGTTACTCATGACAACATGACTACCTCCATATGTCCCTGTCCTTTTCCTTCTTTCTCTCTCTCTGGGTGCTGATGGAGCTGGAGTTCAGAGCCCTGTTATCTCCATCCTATCACTTTTTCCCCTCTGGGAGTATGGATCAAGGTTGTTATGGAGGAGCAGAAGGTAGGAGTTCTGGCTTCTGTAATTGCTTCTCCACTGAGCATGGCCATTGACAGGTTGATTCATACCCCCCAGCCTGTTTCTATCTTTCCCTAGTGGACCAGAGCTTTGGAGATGTAAGGGTCCAGGACACATTGGTGAGGTAATATGCCCAGAGAAGTCAGGATGGAGTCATGATAGCATCTATAACTTGGTGTCTGGAAGGTGGCAGGACCTAAGTTGAAACAAAATGGTTAATGAACAGGAACCAAAAAGTAGTATTAGAGCAGATGAGATTAGGGATTTTAGGGTAGAAGAAAGGTGGGAGAATTCAGGTTCCTGGACAGGATGGCAAGAGGACTTAGTGGGGACTGTATTGTTATGTGGAAAACTAAGAAATGTTATGCATGTAGAAACTATTGTAGTTACTGGTGACTGTAAAACATTAATCCCCCAATAAAGGGATAAAATGTTTTAAAAAATGACAGTCAAAAGTCTGGACAGAAATGAAGTAACAATTATTGTAATTTAGCAATTTTAATGTACTAGCAAGGAGAGTACACTCCATTAGTTCATAAATATTTAGTCATTGATGACAATTAGCTCTAGAAAACATTTATATACCTTCAAACAAATGGTGCCTCATTTGCTCAATGAAACTGAGGATATTAGCTCTCATCAAAAGGATTATACTTCTCACCACATAATTGTCCATTAACTATGTGTGTTGATTAAACCATTCAATTAAAATCTAAGTACGACTAAGGAAATAGTATAATGATTATGCAAAAGCACTCTTGTGCCTGAGGCTCCCAGTTCCCAGGTTCAAGCCCCAGCACCACTATAAGACATTGCTGAACAGTGCTCTAGGAAAGAAACATTTTTCTAAGTATTTAAACTAAGAGCATTGGCATTGAACTGGTGCTGCATAAGCTTAATGTATATCTTTCAATCATTAGCAAGAGGTCTTCCTTGATTCTACTCTGTCTGGCTGTTATCTTATTACTTTAGTACTTTAGTTGTTACAAAAAACTTTAGTTGTTACAAAAAAAAAAGCTAGGAAATCCATTTTAGGCATGTTCCTGGGGGCACACAACTGTGGTAGTTTTGCCTGAGTTTGGGAGTTAGCCTGAGGTTAGATAAGAATATTGTCTGAGGGAATGGTATCAGAGTAGAGAAAAAGGACTAGAAAGTTGGATTAGGGTAGGAAGTAACTCCAACTCTTGAAAAAAATATCTGTGGCTGAAATTAACTATTTACCATCATACACCTGCTCCAGGGCATACACAAATACACACACACACACACACACACACACACACACACACACACACACACACAATCAAAGCCTGTGTAACCTTTAAGTCCCTATTGGTCTGAGTTTATAGCTCATGGTTACAACTGGGATTGTTGCAGGCTACCAATCTTTTCTGAGTGGCAGGGCAGGATACCTCTAGCCTCCCTTTGGAGACTGAGCTATCCCTGCCATCATTGCTTTATGGTGAGGACAATGTCTTGAGAGGGTCCACAAGATGCTATTCCTTATGGAAGTGACCAGTGGTGGTGAAAAGAGGGACCCTTAAGGAGTTCCTGGAGCCCTGCTTCCCCAGAGCCCCACCCCACCAGGGAAAAAGAGAGGTAGGCTGGGAGTATGGATGAACCTGTCAATGCCCATGTTCATCAGGGAAGCAATTACAAAAGGCAGACCTTCCACCTTCTTCATTCCATAATGTCCCTTGGTCCATGCTCCCAGAGGGATAAAGAATAAGAAAGCTATCAGGGGAGGGCATTGGATACAGAGTTCTGGTGGAGGAAGTTGTGTGGAGTTGTACTTCTCTTATCCTATGTTTTTTGTCAGTGTTTCCTTTTTATAAATAAAAATTATATAAAAAATAAAAAGTCTAGGCCCATTATACCCATTATATGTGTATGGGAATCCAAGCATTCCCTAACTAGGGCTGCATATGATCAGGTAGTATGATACTGATCAAATGGGCCATTACTAAGTGTTACGGTCTCTTGTCCTTATCCAACTTTTGTAGTCCTCTCTTTATCTGGTGATCTTAGATTTTTCTCTCAGTTATTTAGGCATTGAGTATCATTTGTTGAGTCCAGCCAGAGTTAGGTTTTGGGGATCTGTCTTCTTTGGACCCTTTCTGCTAGGGTGGCCAGCAAATTTGGTCTAAGCCCAATCAATTACAGAATTTGTGATGCCTTCTTTAGACACCTCAACCATTATTGAGCATTATGAGTTATATAATTGCCCCTTGTTTATGGATACGTGTACACTTGTACCCAGTTACCTAAACCCTAGCCTAATCTAGTGCCTGCTACCTAGTTAAATTATGTGTCATCTAATGTGGATGTAGGTAGTCCCATGTGTTAGGAAAAGTCTCACCATATTTAAAGAGTTGTGAGGGTGACTTCTCAGGGTCGGTATCTCTGGTTATAGTCCACAGTAGGATTTCAGTAGAAGCATAATGTGGGGTGGCAGCACCAGTAGCAATTTGGTTGAAGGTAACAGAGGTGGTATGGCGGTAAGGAATCATAGAGAAGGAATATCAAGAACTATGGGTATATCCTAGGGGTGCTAGGACTAGGAGAAATGAGGTTCTTAAAGAGAATGCAGGGGGTCAGGCAATTGTGCAGTGGGTTAAGCTCACGTTGTGCAAAGCCAAAGGACTGGCATAAGGATCCAAGTTCTAGCCCCTTGCTCCTTACCTGCAGGGGAGTCGCTTCACAGGTGGTAAAGCAGGTCTGCAGGTGTTTGCTTTCTCTCCCCCTTTCTGTCTACTCCTTCTCTCTCAATTTCTCTCTGTCCTATCCAACAATGAACAATATCAACAATAACAATAATAACAACAAAGCTACAACATCAAGGGTAACAAAAGGGGGAAAATAGTCTCCAGGAGCAGTGGATTTATGGTGCAGGCACAGAATCCCAGCAATAATCCTGGAGGCAAAAAAAAAATGCAAGGGGTTTTCTTATTGTCTTAGAATGAGTTTAGAATATCAATAATTAATTATTATTATAACCAGGTTAGTTAGTTGGGAGGGTTATTTTCTATGATAATCCAGTGGTTAGTATCTATGTTAATATAATTGACTTCACTATGCTTTGAACCCTTTTTTGGTATCTGAACTTCTTTGTATTGTAGATACTTATAAGGCCAAAAGATCTTAATCTGTCTGGCCTAAAGTTGTAGCTGACTTAAATGTTTCCAGAGTTATTTGGATATTTATATATTTTTTTAATTTAAATTTTATTTAAGAAAGAATAAATTAACAAATCGATAGGGTAGGAAGGGGACAACTCCACACAATTCCCACCACCCAATCTCCATATCCCATCCTCTCCCCTGATAGCTTTCCCATTCTCTATCCCTCTGGGAGCATGGACCCAGGGTCTTGTGGGTTGCAGAAGGTGGAAGGTCTGGCTTCTGTAATTGCTTCCCCGCTGAACATGGACGTTGATTGGTCGGTCCATACTCCCAGTCTGCCTCTCTCTTTCTCTAGTAGGGTGGGTCTCTGGGTATATATTTTAGAGCTCCATGAGCAATTTAATCCCATTATCAGAGTCTGACCATCTTGCAAATCTAAGATATTAAATGTTCAGGAAAAAGATAATATTTGTGCCTAGGGCTATGGTCTAGGCAGTTAGGGAACTTGAGATATTAAATCTACGCCCCCACATGTCGCCCCCACACTAGTGATAGGACTAAATAGTGATAGGACTAAAATTTCATATCTTTTCTGCCACTGAAAGTCTGTGCCCTCCCCCTCCATCCCAGGTTACCACTATAGTTTTACAATTTAAATATGGGCTGTGCTGTGTCTGTTTAAGTATGTGTGTTCAGTTCTCTAAATTCCATATATGAGTGAAACCATCTTATGTCTTTCTTTACCTCTTTTCTTATTTCATTAAGCATAATGTTCTCAAGTCCCATTCATTTTATACCAAAGGATGTAAAATCATCTTTTTTATTGCTGAGTAGTACTCCCATTGAGTAAATGTCCCATAACTTTTTTATCCAGTCATCTGTCAAGGGACATTTTAGTTGCTTCCAAATTTTTGCTATTGTGAATAATGAGACTATGAACATTGGGGTACATATGTCCCTTCAAATTAATGATTTTATCTCCTTTGGATAAATGTCTAGCAGCGGAATTTCTGGATCATAAAGTATCCATCTGTATTTGCTTAAGGATTCTCTATACTTTTCTCCATAATGATTGTACCATTGTGTGTGTACATGTATCTATCATCTATCTATCTATCTATCTATCTATCTATCTATCTATCTATCTATCTACACCTTTGTTGTTTGCCAGGCTAGCATGGGGGTGCCTCTTCCAGGGTGCATACTCTCTGGGTTGGAGAGAATGCAACCGGAGCCAGCCTGGACTGCTACTCACTCAATGATGTGAGAGAGGTGACTCAGGAACAGACTCGTGATGGTAAGGCAATTCAGTTCTTTATTGATCAGAGAGCCAAGGCTTTTAAAGGTCTGAAGTGGCAAGTCAGAAACAGAAGTGGCTAGAAAAGGGGCAAAGAAAGGCAAAAGGGAGATGGAAGGGTAGGTACTTCCATAGCAACTGTTGCGAGGGTTTTAACTGGTAGGATTAATAATATCCTGCAGGCAGGGAGGGCCCTGAGGGTAGAAAGAAGATAGATCAAAGGAATAGAATGGGTAGGAATCTTTCAGGCAAAACAATGATTATGTAGATAATAAGTCTGATAAGACCAGAGGATGTTTGTCCCCTCAAGTCAAGCCCTGTCAAGCTCAACCACATCATCACAATTTCCCGACAGTTGTGTACACTAACACAATAATAGATACAAGTTTTATCTTGATGTAAAATGTAATTTTTGTGCATTTGTCAAAAATATTATAAGGAGTGTGGGAGAGATAGCATAATGGTTATACAAAAGAGTTTTATGCTTGAAACATCAGAGGTTTCAGGTTCAAACCCCTGCAACACCATATGCCAGAGCTGAGCAGTGCTCTGAAAGAATATATATCTGTATATTAAAAGGAACCATTGTTTTAAGTGACACTAGAGAATATTTACTCAGAAACAGGAATTATAAAACTAAATATTCAGGGATGGCTGGTGGCACACCTTGTTTTGCACACGTTACAGTATGTAAAGACAAAGATTCAAGCCCCCGGTCCCCAGCTGCAGGGGTGAAGCTTCACAAATGGTGAAGCAGTGCTGCAGGTGTTTTTCTCTCATCCTCTCTATCTTCCCCATTCTTTTCAATTTCTTTCTGTCTCTATCCATTAAAAAAATAAAATATTTTAAGAATACTAAATATTCAAGTGTTTTGTGTTATACTATAAGATAATTTGAAAATTAATTCCTTCACAAGTTATAGCAATTGTCATACAAAGGATGTTGATCATGAGAGTGCCTGTGTAGAAATAGAGTTACATGGAAAATTTCTATACAATATCCTCAGTTTTTCTGTTACTCAACAAGTGCTCTGAAATAAACTTTTATTAATAAACAAAAGCAACTGTCACTTACAAAATCATATTTGAAAATTGTGAAGGTTTAAACAGCCCATTATGCAGTAGACCCATTTCACTAAAAATAGTAAACTCACCTTAAAAATGAAATGAAAATTGTTTTTCAATTGGCAAGTAGTAATGTTTAGTCAAATGGTATTTTTCTTAGGACAGTGTCTTATTTTTCTTTTTTACTTATTTACTTGACCAGAGTACTACTCATTTCCAGTTATCAGTGATATCAGTGACTGAACCTGGGAAATCTTGCATGCATATCATATGTGATATCAATGTGCTATCATCCCAGCCCCATTAAATCAAATAGTTGAATAATTTTTTTCCTGGCCTAGGAATGTCACAAAAAATATTACTGAGTTCCTATATCATCATGGATGGAGAAAATTTAAGAACTTCTAGAGTATCATAGTAAAGAAAGGTCATACTTGGTTAACATGGAAAAAACATACAATTCCTGTCATCTAAATAGTTCACCAGTAAGCCTGGGAAACTTCATTTAGAACCTGAATATCTAATCTTTGCATTGTGTTTATATAAGCCTTGATTTCATTAATTGAATAGATAATCATGAGCATTTTTATGCTCAATTTGACTCAAATCTGTGAGCATGAAATTTTATTCCTCTTAATTAAATAATTTTAATAGATCATTGAAAGGATACCTTTCAATAAAATAAACCCAGCATACCTGTTTCCTCTCAGTTTCTTCTTTTAATTACTTTAATTGGTAATTCTATCTTCTTTTTATTGCTAAACAGCTGTAAAAGTAACCCTTAGCCATCTTGATTATCTGTATAAAATTTAACAATTAAGGTATTTTCTGATATATTGTTATTAAACTTGTGAACATTCAAATTTCATAGAAAGTTTACTCTGGTAAAATTTTCTTGTACTTGTAAAGTTATTATAACTAGTAAACCCACAGAGAAAGAAAAATAAGAACATATTTTTACATGCCAGTGCCTGAATTTTTTTTTCTTTTTTTACATAAAGACAGAGAAGGCAGAGATAGAGGAGAGAGTAAAAGGAAAGGAAGCACCAAAGCTTCCTTCAGTATTTTTGAACTTGGGTGGTTCATAAAGCAAACCAGCACATTATCCAATTGAGCTAGTTTGTCATCCCTGAACTGACATTATTGATTCAGAAATGATATTTTAAGTAGAATATTAAAAATATCTTTCTCGTGATAATGTTAGGTGGCCTTATATATGTGAAGCCCTGAGTTTGATTCCCAATACCACACTAAAGAAAGACAAAAAAAGATCATCATAAGTGACAACATAATACTTTTGTCATTCTGTTGTACTCCCATAAAGTAATGTTTTTGGAACAACTTTGTGAATATGTTTTTTTCACTAAGAAATCATTATAAAAATTACACTTGCATTTCTGTCTTCTCTGAATTTCACAAAAATACTAGCTATTTAAATTGTCAGATGTCCTTGATAATAAGTGATTCCATACTACATTATTAGAAAAAAGACCAAAAAACTGACTGATGTTGGGTGGGTGGGGAGAATACAGGTCCAAGAAGGATTCAGAGGACCTAGTGGGGGTTGTATTGTTGTATGGGAAACTGGGGAATGTTATGCATGTACAGACTATTATACTTACTGTTGAATGTAAAACATTAATTCCCCAATTTAAAAAAAATCAGAAAAAAAACTGATTGACAGACTGTTGCTTTTTTTGTTTTGTTTTTCTCATGGAAAAAAAAGTAATAATATTTTTAAAAATAAAATTCCAAGTACCCTAGTGTTATTTGCTTCTACTTTGCATTGAAATTGTATTTTTTTCTTTTTGACAACTAATCAATATTAACCACTTGAAAGTTGTGATATGTAAACAAAATTGAATACTCCTCAGATGTTAGAAATGATGAATTCATACCCCTAACTACATCTTGAACAAAACTTGAAGGTATCATATTAATTGAAACAGGCCAAAAAGTGAAGGAACTTTTTGGTGATCTCATTCATGCACATGAAACAAAGATAGTAAAGGAAAACACAAAGTAAAACTCAGACTGTGTATGCTGTATCACCAAAGCAGAGGGCTCTGGGAAATGAGAGAAAGAAATGGATGGAGGAACATTGGATCTTGGTGCGTAATGGTGGAAAACTGAGGGAGAGAGGGTCTTGCAGACACCTATCATAAGGAGTTTGAGGTTTTATCTGTGTGTCAACAACTGTATTGTAAACCATTAACCCTCAAATAAAGAAGAAAAAATAAGTCTTTCAATACATACATAAAGTTATTATGTAGCAGCAGAATCATCAGGCCAAAGTTGGTGCATTTTATCTTGCTTTCAATCAATTTCTTAATCATTTTGTATTAAAGCTCATCAGCAGGTATTAATTTACATATTACTAATAACTGCTTTAATGCTACAGCACAGAAATGAGTAATGTGAGTATGGACAGCAGTGCAGAAAACATTTTTCATTTAGCCCTTTAAAATCCCATAGTAACTAATGTTATCAAACAAACTCGATTTACTCTACTTCTAATTATTCAATTCATTTTGAATAAACAAGCCAGATGAAGGCCAGCAAGATAGATCACCTGGAAGGTGCCTGGTTTGTAACACACACCACCAGGCTAGAGACTAACACCCCACAGCACCTGGGGAATCCTTTGAGCTTCTGTTATCTCTTTCCCTCTCTCTCTCTCTCTTCAGTCTGAAAAAAATCTATCCAAAGTGTCAAAACTCCATCAATGACAAACAAAAATTTAGAAGAAAATGTTAAATATTAAGCTATAGATTTGAGATCATAAAATATTTTATCCATATGTAATCAAAATAAATATCAAATAAAAATAAAGTCTGACTTATAGTAAATTTTAAAAAGCAAATATTGAATATACCTGTATAATACTTCTAGTTTCACATTTGATTCAAGTGAGTGATTTAAGACAAGAAGCTCTGAGGATAACTATAGCCTAAACACTACCATAACATAGAACAATCCCACTATAGGCAGCTAACAGATAAAATTGCATATAAAAATGGGACATTGTTATTCCAGACCTCTGGGGCTAGATGAAATTTGTGATGTGGCAACATATCACTAGATCTTGAGTCAAAATATTCATAGGCAAAAGATCCATTAGATCTAATTACTTTAGATTGTAGGCTACAAAGATACTAATAAGGTAGGCAGAAATAATTTGGTGATTTACAAGGTCCAAAAGTTTGTAATCCCCAGATTATAACTTGAATTATAATCTTCTTCCCTACACTGAACTTAGTTTAATAAATATGAAGCAAAAAAAGAAAAATAAGAGGATTGTGGATTCCAACTAATATGTAATCAAGAACTTCAAAGGCTTAAATATTCTCAGCTTTAAGAAAGCTTAAAATTTAAAAATATTTAAAATTTTAATATTGAGATAATTTTGTTAAAAATATATCTGTACCAAAAATTAAAATCAGCTTACTGGAAATTAAAACTAATTTCTCATATTAAAAGTAACTGCTTTTTTTCAGATTATTTTATTGGGGGAAATAATGACTTACAAGTCAGTTGTTATGTGAGTACAGTTTCTTATCTCTCTGATAGGTGTCTACACAGCACTACACCATCAGCTGAACTCTTCCTGCACCACGTGTGCTGGGCCTTCAGTGTCCTCTTAGCCTCTTCTGACCGTCTTCATTTTGGAGTCCTTGGTTTTGGTGCAGTAGAGTACAGTTAATCCACATTTCACTGTGCAGTTTCCTTTTTCTTTGTTTCTACCAATGTATCTGGTATTTATTTTTCTCTCTTTTTGGGTTATTTGATTTAACATTATTCTTCCAAGTTCCAGCCAAGATGTGGCTAGAAAGATTTTATCATTTCTTATAAATGAATGATATTACATTGCATATGTGTTTACATATATATAATATTTTCTGAATATATATATATCAATTTTCTCAACTAGTCATCTATCTGAATATGATTAATAATTTCTCTGAATAAAAAAATAACAGTCTGATTAGATGCAGAAATACCTTTACGTATTTGTCTACAAGTGGTAACTTTCTAACACAGATTTTTTAGTACTAACCAGATATATTTCACTGTGAGTTGCAGATAATTTCCTAATTGACATATATTTTGCCTCCAGGGTTATCACTGGGGCTCGGTGCCTGCATTACAAATCCGCTGCTCCTTGAGGCCATTTTTTTCCCTTTGTTGCCCTTTTTGTTTATTGTTGTTGTTGTTATTATTGTTGTTATTATTGTTGTTGTTGCTGCTGTTGTTGGATAGGACAGAGAGAAATGAGAGAGGAGGGGAAGACAAAAAGGGAAGAGAAAGATACCTGTAGACCTGCTTCACCCCGTTAAGTGACAAGTCCCAGAAGCTCCAACCAGGATTCTTACTTGGTCCTTGAGCTTTGTCCCGTGTGCGCTTGACCCAAGTTGACATTTTTAAGGTTATATGAATAAGGATCAGGTGATTTTTATTTTTTTCAATATTTTGACTAGTGATTAAGTATCACCCTATGATACTTTTAAGTATTCTCTGAATAGTAAAATATATTTTGTTATCTTCAGCTCTGCTTTCTCTGGTGCTGGAGAAGAATGATATATTAGGACAAACATTAGCTTTCACAATTTCACTGCAAGATGGCTAGGTTGCTGCTAATTATAAAACCTATTGAATAATATGTGTTATGGCTTATGGAATTCATGTAACATTTGAGCTATAACTTTTTATATGATTGTATCCAAAGAAAAAGTATTTTCTGATTTAAGCTTTTGAACAAAGTTATATTTCCCTAGTGATGCAAATCTAAAAGAAACGACTGAACTTTGCCTCTGTTCGTGTTTCTTACTGAATACGCTATTTGAATCTGCAACAGAATTTAGTAAGACAAAAAAAAATAAAGCTAGAAGCTCATGATGTTCTATACATAAAGCAAAAATAGTTGGGAAAATAACATCCTGTATATGAAGTATTCTAAATCCTTAACAATTTGTGGTGGGACTTTTGTTTTCAAGAGGATAGAGGTGAGTTTTAATCCATAAATGATAAAATACTATAGATATGCATATTAATGATTTGATAATCAAAGAACATTCTGTACGGATGGGGGAGATAGTATAATGACTATGCAAAGAGCTTCTCATGCCTGGGATACCTGCACCAGCATTAACCAGAAGCAAAAAAAAAAAAAAAATTGAGAAGATTCAAACAGGTGCTTGCTCTAATTCTGGTGAAAAATTAATTGTGCTCTTTTTTAAAATGGACTTTTTAAAAGTAATCTTCACTTTGTCTTTTAAGCAAGTAACATTCACAGAAGTATTAAAGAAAGGCTGTTTAGCACTTGCTTTACTAATGCAAGGCAGCAAGCTAGACATGACATCATTAGGTTATTATCATGTATGGTTCAAATGTCAGAATGAGCTACCACTACCATGGTTGAGAGAGGATCTCCTTTGCAACTCAAGCCAATTATACATAGCTATGATTTGATTGAACTATATACCACAGCTTTCTCAGTCACTCATCTGTTGCTGGGCACCTGGATTGCTTCCAGGTTTTAGCTATTAGGAATTGTGCTGCTATGAACATAGGTGTACACATTTCTTTTGGGTTGAGTGTTATAGAGTCCTTGGGGTATATCCCCAGGAGAAGAATTACTGGGTCATATGGTTGGTCCATGTCTAGCCTTGTGAGAGTTCTCCAGACTGCTCTGCACAGAGGCTGGACCAATTTACATTCCCACCAGCAATGCAAAAGGGTTCCTCTGTCCCCACAGCATCTCCAGCATTTGTTGCTGCTGTCCTTTTGGATTTATGCCATCCTCACAGGGGCGACATGGTATCTCAATGTTGTCTTTATTTGCATTTCTCTGACAATCAGCCACCTGGAGAAATTTTTCATGTGTGCGTTAGCCTTTTGGATATCTTCTGTAGTGAATGTTCTGTTCATATCCCTGCCCATTTTTGGATGGGGTTATTTGCTTTTTTGGTGCTAAGTTTGCTGAGCTCTTTGTGTATTTTGTTTATTAGTCTCTTTTTTGATGTATGGCATGTGAAGATCTTCTCCCATTCTGTGAGGGGTCTCTTTGTTTGTGTGATAGTTTCTTCGCCTGTGCAGAAGCTTTTAAATTTGATGTAATCCCATTGGCTTGTTTCTGCTTTAGTCTTCCTTGCAGTTGTGTTTGTATCATCAAAGATGTCCTTGAGGTTTAGGTGGGAACGTATTCCACCAATGTTGTCCTGTAACTATTTGATAGTTTTTGGTCTAACATCCACATCCATGATCCATTTGGAGTTGATTTTTGTTTCTGGTGAGATAAGGTGGTTCAGTTTCATTCTTCTGCATGTTTCAAACCAGTTTTCCCAGCACCATTTATTGAAGAGAGCCTCCTTCCTCCATTTAATACTTTGGGCCCCCTTATCAAATATTAGATGTTAATAGGTGTGGGGGTTTAGTTCTAGACTTTCAATTCTGTTCCACTGGTCTGTGTGCCTATTTTTGTTCCAGTACCAGCCTGTTTTAATGATGATGGCCTTATAATATAGTTGGAGATCTAGGAGTGTGATGCCTTCAGTTCTGTTTCTTTTCCTCAAGATTGTTTTGGCAATTCTAGGTGTTTTATAGTTCTAAATAAATGATTGTAGTGTTTGTTCTATTCTCTTAAAGAATCTTGGTGTAACTTTGATGAGTATCTTGTTAAATTTGTATATGGTTCTGGGGAGAATATTCATTTTGATGATATTTATTCTTCCAATCCATAAGCATGAAATATCTTTCCATTTCTTGGTGTCATTTTCTATTTCCTTGAATAGTGACTCATAGTTTTCAGTATACAAGTCTTTGACTTCTTTGGTCAGCTTTATTCCTAGGTATTTTATTTATTTTGCTGTAACAGTGAATGGGAGTGGTTTTTGGATGTCTTCCTCTTCTCCTGGACATTTTCAAAGTTCTTCACCCAAAAAACTGGAATACACATTCTTTTCAAATTCACACAGCACATACTCAAGGATAGACACATGTTAGACCAGAGAGATAGTATCATAAAATTCAAGAGCATTGAAATCATCCAAAGTATCTTCTCAGACCACAGTGGAGCAAAGCTAACATTTAACAACAAATAGAAAATTACTAAAAGTCACAGAATTTGGAAACTAAGCAACACACTGCTTCAGAACTGCTGGGTCAGAGAGACACTCAAGCAAGAAATTCAAATGTTCCTGGAAACAAACTAAAATGAAGACACAACCTATCAGAATATTTGGGACACAGCTAAAACAGTACTGAGAGGGAAATTTATAGCCATACAATCACATATTAGAGAACAAGAAAAAGCTAAAATAAACAGCCTTACTGCATACCTTAAGGACTTAGAGGAAGAGGAACAAAGGAACCCTAAAGCAACCAGAAGGACATAAATCACTAAAATTAGAGCAGAAATAAACAACATTGAAAATAAGAGAACCATACAAAAGATCAATGAAGCCAAATGTTGGTTCTTTGAAAAATTAAACAAGATTGACAACCCATTAGCCAGACTCATTAAAAAAAAAGAACACTCAAATAAGTAGAATTGTAAATGATAGAGGAGATATCACAACTGACACCACAGAAATCTAGAAAATTATGTGAAACTATTATGAAGAACTATATGCCGTCAAGCTAGAAAATCTGGAAGAAGTGGAATAATTCCTAGAAACATATACCCTTCCAAAATTGAAGAACTACAAAACCTAAATTCACCAAACACAGACAAAGAAATCAAAACAGTTATTAAGAATTCCCAACAACAAAAGTCCTGGACCAGATGGATTCACAAATAAATTCTACAAAACCTTCAGGAAACAGCTAATACCTGTACTTCTAAAGCTCTTCCACAAGATTGAAGAAACAGGAACACTCCCTTTTACCTCCTATGAAGCCAGTATCACCCTGATACCTCAAGCAGATAGAGACACAACAAAAAAGGGAAACTACAGACCAATATTTCTGATAAATATAGATGCCAAAATATTGAACAAAATCCTGGCCAACCAGATACAGCAGTATATCAAAAAGATTATTCATCATGACCAAGTGGGATTTATCCTAGGAATGCAAGGCTGGTTCATCCTAGTAAGTCAATCAATGTCATTCGCCACATTAATAAAAGCAAAACCAAACACCACATGATTATCTCAATAGATGCAGAGAAAACCTTTGACAAAATCCAATACCCATTCATGCTCATATCACTACAAAAAATGGGAATAGATGGGAAATTGCTCAGGATAGTGGAGTCCATATATAGCAAACCTACAGCCAACATCATACTCAATGGACAGAAGCTGAAAGCATTCCCCCTCAGATTGGGGACTAGACAGGGCTGTCCACTGTCACCATTACTCTTCAACATAATATTGTAATTTCTTGCCATAGCAATCAAGCAAGAGAAAGAAATCAAATGAAAACAGTTTGGAAGGGAAGAAGTCAAGCTCTCACTGTTTGCAGATAATATGATAGTATACATAGAAAAACCTAAAGAATCCAGCAGAAAACTACTGGAAGTTATTAGGCAATATATCAAGGTGTCAGGCTACATAATCAATGTACAAAAATCAGTGGTATTTATTTATGCAAACACAAAATCTGAAGTAAATGCCTAATGATTTAAAGAGCTTAGAATTTTTCCCCTGCAGGGGGAAAGCTTCACAAGTGCTGAAGCAGGGCTGCAGGTGTCTCTCTGCCTCCCTCCCTCTCTATCACCCCCTTCCCTCTCTATTTCTGACTATCTGTATCCAACAGATAAAGATTTAAAAAAAAAGAAAAAAGATAAAAGTTTAAAGATATAATATTAATAAATCAAAAACACAATTTATAGTTATATGATGAGCAAAATTCCTATAATAGTAACTTAATTTCCTTTCTATCAAGTAGTAGCAAAGAATTTTATCATGCTTTTCTTGTGTTTAATCCATGAACTATTTTGACCCACCTTTTGAAATACAAATAATAGTTTAACATTTTTGTGTTTGTTATACTTACTTTTGAAATTTGGTTTTCATAGATTTACTTATTTTATGAGAGATGTTGAGACAGAGGTAAAGTCACAAATTAAATCCTGCACATACAGCGCTAGAATTAGACTCAAGTCCTCATGTATGCAAGTCCTGTACTCTTAGCAGTTACAGCACCTCCCCCTGCAACTTTTACTAGTGTTATTATTTAAGATTTGCTTCTTTTTTAAGGCCCTCATTTTCATGGAAAACACTATAAGATCACTGAAATAGAAAGGATTTAGGAACAAAACAAAAAAAAAGCCAAAAAGAAGTATTTTAGGACCCCTCTACGGTTTTTAAATGACATAATTTCCCCCTTGATTAACTTTGTAATTTTAGATAACTGGAAAATAAGTAAATATAGATGAGCCTAAGTATTTAAAAAATATTTGGTGGCTTAAGGGGATGACAAATTAGCTCATTTGGATATGTATGAGAAAGGCCCTCACCACATTAAAGGATGCTTCTATGCTGTATGTTGTGGTCCCATGCACTCTCTGTCTCTCTGACACCACCAAAAAATTAATAATAAGTAAATTAACATTTTGGTCATAGCTTACTTACTACCAGAAATCTGGAGTGGATTAAAAACTTACTGGCAAAGAAAGCTCACCCCAAAAAGTATTTTTCATCAAATTATTATTATTATTATTTTAATAATTTTATTAGTGATTTAATAATGATTGACAATCGAGGGATAAGAGGGGGTACAAGTCCATACAACTCCTACCAGCAGAATTCCATATCCCCTCCCCTCCATTAGGAGTTTCCATTGGGAAGGATATATATATCCCTCTAGGAGTATAGACCAAAGATTTTTTTTTTAATTTTTATTTATAAAAAGGAAACACTGACAAAAACCATAGGATAAGAGGGGTACAACTCCACACAATTCCCACTACCAGAACTCTATATCCCATCACCCTGAGAGTCCCTGATAGCTTTCCTATTCTTTCACCCTCTGGGAGTATGGACCCAGGGTAATTATCAGAGGCAGAAGGTAGAAGGTCTGGCTTCTGTAATTGCTTCCCTGCTGTGCATGGGCATTGAAGGTTGATCCATACTCCCAGCCTGTCTCTCTCTTTCCCTAGTCAGGTGGGGATCTGGGGAAGCGGGGCTCCAGAAAATATTGGTGGGATCACCTGCTCAGAGGAGTCTGGTTGGCATCATGTTAGCATCTGG